>NW_022631090.1:3926550-4526550 GCF_010015895.1 Lontra canadensis
TCAAAATCTTAACTGAGGACTTTAGTCCATTTATATTTAGAGTGATTACTGATAATATTTGGATTTATCCCTACCATCTTATTATGTGCTTTTTCTTTGTCCCTTTTACTGTTTCATTTTCCTCTGTCTCTATAAAAGATTTTTATTTATTTATTTGTCAGAGAAAGGGAGAGAGCACAAGCAGGGGGAGTGGCAGGCAGAGGAAGAAGTAGGCTCCGTACTGAGCAAGAGGCCTCATGTGGGACTCAGTCCCAGGATGCTGGGATCATGACCTGAGCCAAAGGCAGATGCTAGCTGACTGAGCCACCCAAATGACCCCTCTCCCCTCTCTTTTCTTGAGTTCTTTTGGGTTAAACTTTTTAAAATTTCATTTTTCTCTCTGCTGACTTGAAAGTTATATATTTCATGTATATACTTTTGTTAATTATTCTTGCTATTTCAACTTGCATACTGCAAAAAGTCTGAAATTAATCCTTTTCCATTTCTTTAATAATTTAACTTTCAAAGGGGCTACATTACCCATATTCACCATGTATTGCCTTCAGCATCAATATCTGAAAGTCATGGATTATGTAGCACTATCCCCACAAGCCTCCAGTCTTTCCCAGTTTTGCAAGGAAAGGTGTGTTAAAAACTTACTACCTGATTTTGTAGATCAAGAAATTGGGCCCTGAAACAAACAAAAAAAATGTCCATAGAAATAACTCATATATCTAATCAGGAGGAAAACCAGTCCTCCTATTTTTCCAGTTATGAAATTCAGAAGATTGCTTGAGAAAACTTTTTTTCCACATGTAATTGTTAAAAATTTTGATACACATTGCCACCTGGCCCTCCAATGAACTTATACTAATATACATACAGCAGTAATTGAAATCCATGATCAATTAAATACTTAGTTCCTTCCAGTTCTTAGAGGACAGGGACCACACCTTTTTTTACACTTGTATTATAGGAAATGTTAAACCTTTATGAAAATAGAGAGACTAGTTAATAAATCTTGTGGAAACTTTTTAATACCAAGTAACTGTCAACAGCATAGGCAGGAAGCATGGCAATAAATCAGAGGGAAGCAAGATTAAATAGGGTTAGGTTTTATGTTCTATTTTTATAGGGTCAGATTATTTTAAATCCTTTCTGTATTTTGGGATTATAGTAAAGCCTTAATAAACAGGACCCCAACAAATTGGAAACCTCCACTGACTAGATTATTTCTTGGTACTCTACTTTGAGTAGAGCCTCATTATAATATGCTCATAAGAAAGGTTTATTCTAAAAACACAAGATTCATGGAATGATTGCTGAACAACAAATGAGTCAAAGAATAAATCAAGTAGTAAATTAGAAAGGATCTTGAGCCAAATGAAAAGGAAAACACAATGTAACAACGTATTAGATGTAGTGAAAGCAATATTAAGAGGAAAGTTTTAGTGATGAGTGACTACATTAAAAAAGATGAATTCAAATAAACAATCTAACTTTATACTTCAAAGAACTAAAAAGAGAAGACTAACCAAGCCTGAAATTAACAGAGGGAAGGAAATAATAAAGATCTGAGCAGAAATAAACAAAATAGAGAGTATAAGCACAGTAGAAAAAATAAATAAAACTAAGAGTTGTTTTTTGAGAAGATAAACAAAATTGACAAATTTTAGCTAAACTAAGAACAAAACAGAACTCAAATAAAGTAGGAAATGAAAAACAAGGCATTAGAACAGATACAACAAAAATAAAAAGGATCATAATAGAGCACTGTGAGCATTTATATGTCAACAAATTGGATAACATAGAAAAAACAACTAAATTCCTAGAAACATACACCTTACCAAGGCTGATTCACGAAAAGATAGAAAATCTGAACAGACTGCTAACTAGTAAAAAGATTGAATCAGTAACTGAAAACCTCACAACAACCAAAAAGCCCAGGACAAGTTGGTTTTACAGATGAATTCTATGAAAGATTTAAAGAAAAATTAATGTCAATCCTTCTCAAAGTCTGTCAAAAAATTTAGGAGGAGGAATCACTTCCAAATTCATTTTATAAAGCCAGCATTTCCCTGGTACCAAAGCTAGATAAAGATACTACAAGAAAAGAAAACTACAGGCCAATATCCCTGATGAGCATAGATGCAAAAACCCTCAACAAAATACTAGCACACTGAATTCAACAACACATTAAAAGGATCATATACCATGATAAAGTGGGATTTATTCCTGAGATACCAGGTTGATTCAACATATACAAATCAATTCATGCTATATATCATATTTAAAAATTGATGAATGGATAAGAAGAGGTGGTATATATACACACGATGAAATATTACTCAGCCATCAAAAAGAATGAAAATTGTCATTTACAATGACATGGATAGAGCTCGAGAGTATTATACTAAGTGAAATAAATCAGTCAGAGAAAGACAAATACCATATGATTTCACTCATATGTGGAATTTAAGAAATGTAGCAGATAAACACAGGTGGGAAAAAAAGAGAGAGACAAACTATAAAACAGACTCTTAATTGTAGAACAAACTGAGGGCTGCTGGAGGGGAGGTGGGTGGGTAGGGTGATGGGTTAAATGGGTGATGGGTATTAAGGAGGGCACCTGTTGTGATGAGCACCGGGTGTTGTATGTAGGTGATGAATCACTAAATCTTACGCTTGAAACTAATATTACACTCTATGTTAGCTAACTGGAATTTAAATAAAAAAAGGAAGAAAAAAATTAAAAGGATGAAAGACAAAAATCCCATGATCATCTCAATCGATGCAGAAAAAACACATTTAACAAAATTTAACAAAATTCAAAATCCTTTCATGATTAAAAAATCTCCTCACAAACTAGGAATAGATGGGTATGAAGTTTCAGTTATGCAGGAGGAATAAGTTCTGGCCATCTAATATATAGTATGGTGAGTATAGTTAATAATTCTGTATTGTACACTTGACATTTGTTAAGAGAGTAGATCTTAAGTGTTCTCACCACACAGAAACAAAAAAATAACTGTGTGTGGTGATACTTATTTTAAGTAACCTCTCTACCCAACATGGGGTGGGCCTTGAACTCATCACCCCAGATCACATGCTGTACTGACTGACGCAGTAGGCATCCTAATTGATGTTTTAATTAGCTTTATTGTGGTAATAATTTCACAAAGTATACATATATCAAAACATAATATTTTATACCTTAAATACATACAATTTACTTCCGATTATACTTCAGTAAAGGTGGAAAAAAGAGGGACATCACCTCAACATAATAAAAGACATATATGAAAAGTCCATAGCTGACATCATACTCAGTGGTAAAAAATGGATGGCTTTTCTTCTAAGATCAGGAACAAGGCAAGTATGCCCACTCTCACCATTTTTATTGAACATAATACAGGTAAGCCTAGTCAGAGCAATTAGGCAAGAAAAAAAAAGGCTTCTGAATTGGAAGTGAGGAAGTAAAATTTTTTCTGTTTGCAGATGGTATGATTTTATATTTAGAAAACCCTAAGGATTCCCCCCAAACTGTCAGAACTAATAAACAAATTCCGTAAAACTGCAGGACACGAAATCAATATACGGAGATTGGTTGCATTTCAACACCCTAACAATTCCAAAAGGAATTTAAGGAAAAAAAAAATGTACAGTAACAACGAAAAGAATAAAAGCGTTAGTAATAAACTTAACCCAAGAAGTCGAAGATGTGTACATTGAAAGCTACAAGTCATTAAAGAAAGAAATTTAAAAAGACATAAATAAATGGAAAGACATCCCGTGTTTATGAATTAGGAGACTCAATATTGTTAAAATGTCCATATACCCAAAGTGATCTACAGATTCAAATCCCAATGGTATTTTTTACAGAACTAGAAAAAAACAATCCCAAAATTCATATGGAATCACAAAGGCCTAGAACAAAAGCTGGAGGCATCACACTTTGTAATTTCAAACTATATTACAAAACTACAGTAATTAAAACAGTATAGCACTGGCATGAAGACATACATAGAGATCAATGGAACAGAACAGAGAGTCCAGAAATAAACTCATGAATGTATGGTGAACCGATCTTCAACAAGAGTTTCTGGAATACACAATGAGGAAAGAACAGTCTCTTCCACAAATGACATTGGTAAAATTGGATATCCAGATGCAAAAGAAAGAAATTGGATCCTTATCATGCTTCATGCCTAAAAATCAGCTCAGAATGGATTAAAGACTTAAACATAAGGCCTGAAACTATGAAAATCTTAGAATGAAAACATGGAGGAAAAGCTTCAGGATGTTGGTCTTGGCAATGATTTCTTGTATATAATACCCAAAACAGAGGCAACCAAAACAGATGGGACTGAATCAAACTAAAAAGCTTCTTCACAGGAAACAATAGAGTGAAAAGGCAACTTAGAAAATAGGAGGAAATATTTGTGATTTCTGTATCTGATAAGGGGTTAATATCCAAAATACGTAAGGAACCCCTACAACTCAAGAGCAAATAACAACAACAACAACACCTAATTTTAAAATGGGCAAAGGACCTGAGTAGACATTTCACCAAAGAAGACATGCAAATGGCCAAGAAGTATATAAAAAGATGCTCAATGTCACTAATTGTCAGAGAAATGCAGATCAAAACCACAATGAACTATCACCTGACACCTGTTGGGATGGCTATTATCAAGCCAAAACGAAAACGAAAACCATACCAAACCAAACCAAAAGATAAAAAGTGTTGATGAGAATGTGGAGAAACTGGAACCCTTATACACTGTTGGTGGGAGTATAAATTGTACCACTGCTCTGGGAACCAATATGGCATTTCCTAAAAAAAAATTACAGTAATCCTGCTTCTGGGTGTTTATCAGAAAGAATTGAAATCACGATCTTGAAGAAATTCTTGTATTCCCATGTCCATTGCAGTATTATTCATTTTAACCAAAATGTGGAAACAACCTAAATGTCCATTAATGGATGGATGAACTATACATACAGTAGACTATTTTTTTAAAGATTTTATTTATTTATTTGAGAGAGAGACAGAGAGAACACAAGCAGGGGGAGTAGCAGGCAGAGCAAGAGGGAGAAGCAGACTCCCCGCTGAGCAGGGAGCCTGATGCAGGGCTTGATCCCAGGGCTCTGGGATCATGACCCGAGCCGAAGGCAGCTGCTTAACTGATTGAGCCACCCAGTCACCCCCATAAAGTGGAATATTATTCACCCTTAAAAAATAAAGGAAATCCTGCCATATGGGATGTAGATGAATTTTGGGGGACATCACTCAAAGTGAAATAAGTCAGTCACAGAAGGACAAATACCACATGATTTCACTTACATAAGGTATCTAAAATGGCCAAACTCATAGAAGCAGCGAGTAGAGTGGTGGTTGCTGGGGACTGGGGAGGAGGGGCAAAGGAGGTGTGCTATTCAGTGGATATAAAGTTTCAGTTATCAGGATGACTCAATTCCAGAAATCCTCTTTACAACATTGTGCCTCTAGTTAACAACACTGTATGATACACTTAAAAATGTGTCAAGAGGGTATATCTCCCGTTAAACGTTCTTACCACAATAAGAAAGAAAAAGCTTCAGGGAGCAACCTGGAACTGTCCACCCCCTAGACTAGTCTCATACCTCTAATTCTTTAAATAAAATTCAATTAGCCAGCATATACTAGATACATCATTAGTTTCAGAAGTAGTGTTCAATGATTCATCAGTTGCATCATACTTTGAATTTCATTTTCAGTTTTAGGTGCTTGGCATCACAGAGGTCATTCCGCATATTTGTCGTGTGTGACGTGGTTAGCAGCGACAAAATAATCTGTGGAGAGAAAACTGAATAATTTGAGGGCACCCAAGGTATTTTTACTCCCCAGAATGCCTAAACTTCTATATAGCAACAGTGACCCCTTTCACTGGCCTTAGCGTTGTCTCTGCCCACTAATCTTCCTTTTGCTAAGAGAAGCACACAAAGGCACTTTCTTGTAAACGAGGAGGTCAGGTCACCTTTTCCCCAGTTGGGAAAGGCAGGGATTTTGATGTCCGGTTATTAGAAGTGCGAAGGAAAGCGTGCAACACAGAGAGACTAGAAGCGTGTTGGAGGCAGATTTCATCTCCTTCACCATTTTTCTGCAACTTGGCTCTGAGCATTGTTATGACTCAACTTCTCTGTGCTTGGCAAAGGATAGTCAAACAAGGATAGTCTCTGGTATCAAATCAGAACAGGAGTCCTTGGCTGAATGGAAGATCCAGGTATCTCTGATATATTCTGAATGGAGTTCTTTGCTAGGTCTTTTGATAAAGAGGAACTTGTGTAAAGGATCCCAAACTCCCCTTCCGAGTAAGTCATGTACCTTGTTACAAAACCGCTAGCAGACATGTACTCTCAACCTGTCCCAATAACCATGAGTATAGCAAGAATCTGTGTCACACTTCACTGCGCAATCCTGAATGTCCTCTTCATCATCCTCTTTGGATGGATCCTCTTCCTTTCTCTGTTCCCTGCTGGTCTCAGTAGTTACAGAGAATTCCTCATCTCTGTTTATTTACCATGCCTACCTCCCATCAATCAGCGCTTGATCTCTCCTATCCTGGAGCACAGAAATCTCTTTCTCTGTGTTCGCTCGATGTCGAGGTCCTACTAGCAATAAAAGAGTTCTGCCTTTAATGGACAAAGACCCATGAAGACAGTTGTCGCTTTTCTCAAATAATAATACATATCATGTATGGAGCCTCGCTCTGCCTAAGGCACTTGTTCCACTGCATTTAGTTCTCACACCTCTCCACCTGTTTGACAGGTGGGTCATTGATATGGAGTCATTTCCCAAGATTTTCCAGCTGGATCTGTCTGACTCCAGAACGGAGCTTTTTGCCGGCTCCACTCACCAGCTTCTTTTGCTTGTATCCACCTGTACGCTCCTGGGACTGCCCAGGCTGCTGTGTGGGAGACAGGTTTCCTCCCTTGGTGGCAAACAATGATTCATTCTCATGACTTAGAGGATGCAGATCTAGCTTGTGGGGGAAACATCCACAAGATTATCACCCCAGGAAATGCAAATAAGCCCTCTTTGGAGTGTCCTTTCTTTACCTTCATTTCAAATTATGATTATGATAGCTGGCAACAGAAGCAAAGGAATAATTATGTCTGCTGACTGGAAACTGAGGCCCAAAAGTCTTTGACTCGTTTTTGCCCACTAGCTTGTGAGTTGTACGTAAATGTATGCATCTAAGTGGAAATACTTTCTTGAAAAATTTTAATTAACAATTTCAACTTAGTGAAGGCACAAAGCCATTTACCTCCAACATGGAGATAGATAGATGAGTTTGAAATGTTTTTCCAAGATGTAATTTTAAAAAGGAACTTTGGCCTTGAAACCCGAAGATCTGGGTCCCAGTTCCTGATGTGCCACTTCTTAGCCTGTAATGTCAGGCAAAACCACTTAATCTTGCAGAATCTGTTTCCTCATGTGTAAAATATGAATAATGATATTTTCCTTGTCTAATTCACAGAGATGGTATGGTAGGGATCCTGTTGTCGGGAAGTGCTTTGTAAATTCCAAAGTACTCTACAAGCATAAACCATGGGCAAGACGAAGTGAAAACCTTAGAAAGGGACTGGAAGGAAGACTTTCAGCAGAGTTCTAAGCAAGGATTTCAAAAAGGATTGAACCATGTGGAAAAGTTGTGCTTCTCACAATTGGTTTCCCCTTATCTTAGCGTTAGGGGTCCAAATCCAAATGGGGTCTCCAGCTGGGTCTATGATGATCTTCAACTGTATGACCTCCAGGAAACCAGTCTTGGTTCTCATCTAAACTGAATATCCCAGTCCTAGAGGGGGACTGGCACGAGAATTAAATGACCCTTGACACCAGGGAAGCTAGGGACCTGGATAATGCTGCCTAGGTAAGCAGACTAAAAAGTACAGAACTGATTGGGATGTCACCGTGGTTACAAGTGCCGAGATGTTGCACTGCAATGAGACACAGGAGTAACGGTGGAATGTAGGTGGATCTTGTATGAAGTTATGGGCACCTCAAACTCATGAAAGTCAATCCCAAGTTAGAACCGAAAATTGCCTTCTGGGTAATGGAAACAGCCGGCCCAGCACAGCGTGAGTGCTTGCTCAACACAATGGGTCATGGATAGGGACTATCCTCGGTCTCCTGGTCGCTATCTGTTATTCTCTTTGGCCCTAGGTTTGCCAGAGACACTTGCGAACGCAAGCCATCAGTACCCAGAAAGAAGACTGAAAAAAGAGGTGCGGGCGTTGACCGCAGGCCCTGAGCCCTGGTATGAACCCCTTCTCCCCGCCCTTGCTCCTTCACCCCCCACCCCCATCGCTGGGTCGGCACAATCAGGCTTGGGAGAGTGAAAGGGTTTCACTTCCGCCTGGCTGCAGGAACCACAAGTTCCAGACTAGGTCGGAATTGGAATAATCACAGTCAAAACCACCCAGATGCTCTCACACACCCAGCCGCGCGCGCATCCCGGGGCCGCGGGGCGCACGTGAGCCCACGCCCCGCGCGCCCGGCCCTGCCTCCCGCTGGAGCATCCTAGGCAGTGGCCGCAGACGCAGCCGCCGCCGCCGCCTCCTCCTCCTCCTCCTCCTCCTCCTCCTCCTAGTCCTAGTCCTCCTCGCGCCGCCACCGCCACCGTCTCCTCTCCCCTCTCCTCCTCCTTCCTCCCCCGGTTCCTGCTCCTCCTCCCGTCCTCGGCAGCGAAGGGCAGAACCCTGAGCAGCGGCTGCCTGCGCTCGGGCCGCCGAGAGCCTGGAACAGGTCTGTTCGGGGGGCGCTTTGTTGCGGGCAGTTGGAGCGCCCCTGGCTCCCAGAGTCGCCGGGAGGGCTCGTGGCGGGAGCGGGGAGCGACGATTTCTCCGCGTTGGTTTTTTTTTTTTTTCCTATGAATAGACGGGGTGCGATGGGACGGGAGGGCAGCTCCGTCCCTTGGCCAGTTCGCCGTCCCTCCGACTTTGGGGCGAGGGAGCCCCGAAGCTGCATGGACTCCCGCCCCCCCGCCCCCCCTCAAGCTCTCTTTCTGTGCACCCCCACTCCCCGCATCACTTCCCAGAGCTGAGCTTTCTCTTGTTCTGGGAGCTCGTGGATGGGGGCGGGGAGAGATGGATGGAGCCGATCCAGCTGGGCACCTGGGTGCATGGGGCTTTGTTACATACAACAAAAACCAGTCCGCACCAGCTTCCAGTTCCAGGCTAGGCTGCAGTCTGCCGGCGGTGTGGGGTGTGGGCCGGGCACACTGGGGAAGTGAGAGAATGTGAGGGGGCACTCCCTGTGTGTGTGACTGGACACACAGGAATGCGGTGGCATGTGTGTGTGTGTGGGGGGGGATGGTGCGGGTTTTGTGTGGGATCCAGTTGAGTATGAGTTGGAGTGTGGGGTGTAGTGTGTTTGTGTGTGTGTGTCTGCGCCATGGGGCTGGGTTACTCCTGGCATTACATGTCTTTGGGTATCATCCCATGCCAAGCCAGATTGCAGTAACACGCAGGCAGATCAGGTCCAACCTGTTCTGCCCACATTGGAAGGATAATGATGGTTTCAAGGTGATGGAAATCCCCCCAGCTTGGGGCTGTTGCTTAGGACATTCTGCTTGTGGAATTTCCAGCCGGATTGACCGAGTCCTACTGGACATCATTATTGTTCCCCCAAAGATGCCCAACTTTCTTAGCAGGTTTCCCTCTCTCAGCCAATGAGGATCCAAAAACTCTTACAGTAATCCCTGCAGTGCCTCCCCCAGCACCCCTTTAATTAGTGGATGCTCATGTCGTCTTTACTGCAGTGATGTTACCTTTGAGCTAGGATGTAGCTGTATGTTTGGAGAAAAGTGAATATACTGGATGCACCTATGAATTAGTAGTGAATTTGGGTTAGAAGGTTTATTTTTTTCTCCTGGAACTGTAATATGTGAATTGGTATTCTCTTTTTTTTTTTAATCAAAGAAAGAAGAAATCAACAAACATGAACAAAACTGCTAGGCCTTCTCTTGTATGTTTTATCTGAAATTTTAAGAAAGCATTATTTGTCTGGGACCACAAATGTAAAGTTAAGGGTAGTGATTGTTCAGTCAAACAACCGACATTTATTAAACACCTGCTATGTGCCAGTGGTAATGCTAGGTATTGGAAGTATATAAACAAATAAATGAATAAACCATCATCTCAGCTCTCAGGGAGTACACTGTCAGGAAGGCAAGGTAGAAGTGTGTAAGCAGATGATTACGGTAGAGTATGACAAGAGATAGGCCGGGTACTATGAGAGCACAGAGGAGGGGTGCCTAGCTGGGAGTGGGAAGTGTGATCAGGAGAGGCTCAGGGGCACCTGGGTGGCTCAGTCAGCGAGGCGTCCAACTCTTGATTTCGGCTCAGGTCATGATCTCAGGATCAGGCTCCACGATCAGCAGGGAGACTGCTTGAGATTCTCTCTCTCCCTCTGCCCCTCCCCCCAACTTCCCTGTGCATGTGTGCATTTTTTCTCTTTCTCAATAAAATCTTTTAAGAAAGAAAGAAAAACAGTTAGATAGGCAGGCTGGCTTCAGGGGGACGTGATATTTGAGTGAGTCTTGAAGAAATAATTCACCAGGTGGTCAAGTTGAAGTACGGGCATCTACAAAGGCAGAGGGGTCATGGTTAAGCAAGACTGCTGGGAGTCCTCCGAAGTATTACTGTCACAAACTCAGAAGAGTCTCCGTGGACTAGGATGGTGATTAATGGTGAATCTAAAAGGAGTCAGTATTGCAGATTGATAAGGATCAGCATACCTCCCCATCTTAAGAAAGGTCCAGCTCATTGAAAAATATTAGTGTTTTGCTTTAAGCAAGTCTCCATGGGTACGTATGTATTTGCAAGGCAAATGACCTAGATGGACAGTATTCACATCGCAGAATGTGTTGCTTTACAAAAGGCTTCATAATCAAATCATTTTCAATAACAGTGCCCCTCTGACCTTTACAGTAAAGATTTTTACCCCAAAGCCATTTACACAGAATCTTTTGTGTAGCCAGTGGATAGATAAGGAGAGATATACTGCACTGCATTTGCTTTGTGCACAAAAAGTTACCAATGTCGGTGTGGGTACCTTCTCTCATGGTGTGGGTGCTGGAGAAACACTGACTACTGAAAGCATGGAAATAGTAGTAATAAATATGAAATCCATTATCTGTTCTCTTTTATCATTTGGATTATATGTAAAATGCAAATTAACCAGGACAGGGTCTTCAGGGACTATTACATTTTAGATACTGTTAGTGGTGTCACTGGTAATTAATAATATCCCAGGATTTCCGTCCTGAATGTCAGGTGCATAGTCAGGAATGGCTGTGTGAGGACTGACTTTAACATGCCCGCAGTTAGTCCAGAACAGGGGCCCTTTCTGAGTCTCCCGTTTTGTTGTGTTGGGGTCGATGACACGGGCTGATAAATGGCACTGGAAACGAACCTAAAAGATTAATGATTTCTGCTGGAAGTACCTGGTGGACGCACAATCACAGTAGTTAAGCATGTGGGCTCTGAGGGCTTGGACCAGCATCCTGAGCATCTCCTCCCTGAAATGAAGACCAAAAAAATAGCCCTGGGTTCTGTTTGAAAGGAATGCAAGCAGAAACATTGACTACCCCCTCTCCGCATACCCCTCCCCGCCCCCAGCCTGGCCAATGCCCCGAGGCAGAGGAGATGACCGCCTGGGGTCCTTTGGGTGCACCAAGGTCCTTTGCTCATTGGCTGTCAGTAGCAGCAAGTATCAGGCAGCGTCTCTAAGGCACATTTCCCCACAGCTCGGGCTGGAAGGGAGAGGACGTGTCTGCTGTGTCTGTGCTCAGGTAAGTCTAGTGGCTGGACCAGGGGCTTGCCAGTGTGGAAGCTGAAGAAGCCTAGTTCCACCGGATGTCAGTAGGTGTTACACACTCACATCCAGACACAGAGTTTTGTGGTCAAGTTAAATTTGGGAAATTCTTGCTTAAACAAAAACAGGTTTGTTTACTTCAGGCCTCCTTAAAAGCCTTCCCCAGGCTCTTGTGTATTGTGAGTCGCCAGGAGAAGAGAATCTGCAGCCTTTCCTAGATGTGTCTGCCCACAGAACCCAGTGTTCTGACAGGCATTTGGCCAGACTGCTATTGAGAAGAATATTCGCTGGGCAATGCCAGGCAAGGGCCTTTCCCGCAGAGTTCGGAGGCTGTCCATATCTTACTAGGTAAACTTGGACGCCTTGCTTCGCCCTCTAGGCCTTCCTTCCCCCATGCGTCAAATGAGGCTGATCATAATCATTGCTCTCACCGTCTGTGATGGTGTGATGACAACTGAGATAATATCTGTGCAAGTATTTTGAGCTCTTTAGAAGAACGGCTCTATATAAACTCGAGGTTATTATGAAAGGGAAGTGCAGAATTAAGGCAATTATCCTGATAATTCAGGCCCAAAGCCTGTTTTTCTGCTGCACTGTCGGGCAGACTGCCTCAATTCTCTGCTCGGCTTTGACTGCAAAGACCTATCCTCATTCAACCTTGGGTGACTCAGTTCTTTGCGCTTACTTCCTTTCACTTCCTGAAGATTCCAGCATGGCCTCTCATTTCCTGGGCCGGGGTATCATCAGCACAGCCGTAAAAAAAAAATCCCATCAATTTGAACACACCCTGCTGACCAGAGAACCTTGGAGGTGGAAATTAAGTTGAGTTGGAAAGTTGCTTTTATCCTTCAGACTCATTCCACTGCAGAAGTAGTTCCGGAGGGCCACCTTGGACGCAGACACTGTTGGGTTCATGTTCAGTGGCCCCTGTGCCCGGACCATGTGGTCAATAGGAAGGTGTGGCTAGCTTTAAGGAAATTTAAAGGCAGAAGAAAAAGCCCTCGTGTGACTATTGACCCTCTCCGATTCCCTTGGCTCTTCATTAATTCCCTCAACCTCTCTTCTTTTAAGCTGCCTTGAAGGAAGAGTGCCTTTCTTGAGAATTAAGAGCTAATAACCATTGCCAGCTGTGTCGGGGGTAGAGACTGACAGGGAGGCCTTAGAGTTGCCCATTCCACTGTGCACCTTACACACAACTGGCCACTCTCTGAATGAAAGCGACGAGCTTCAGTGGCAGTAGGAAAGGTTTAGGTTAGCAATGAGAGGAGACACTGTGACTTTAAGCCTGCACTACTGGACAGTGAGAGCAAAGTCCTCCTCTTTTCTGGAGAGTTTGGCAGAAATACCTGTCCAGTAGGGGAGGTTGATAATGGTAGCACTGCAAATGCTTTTCCAAGTTCATGTGGTGCAAAGCTTCTGTTTTGGACAAGCAAAATGCTAGAGAAGTGCAGCGAGTTCTCTAGGCTCCCACAGCTATCACGTGACAGAACAGAAGTCATTCTAGAGCCTAAACTCAGATCTGCTGCCTCCTAATTCTCTTTCCACTCACTAGACCCAGCCGTCTTCTTGTGTACTTCAGGGGAGTGCGGGTTGGCTCATTCAGGTGGGACTTGAAGGTCACGTCCAGGTCTGAGTTGTGTGGGCTCTCGTGTGGCCACTTTAGTGGAAAGACGGTTTTCTAGTGGAGCCCGAAAAGGCCATGCATGTTCCCCTGTCTCTTTCTGTTCCTTTTGAGTGTCCTGTTGTCTGATTCATCCAGTCAAGCGGCCAGATGGAAACCTCGGGACTGGGTATTCTGCGCGATGCTCAGTGGATGATTCAATTACCAAGTCCTTCTTCCTTGGTGATGATTCACTTTTTTTGTGGACCCATGACCTCCTTGAAAGTTTGATGAAGGCCACTGATGAACTCCCCCACAAAAGGGCATGGAATTTGAGGGTGCTGTAGGTGCAGGACTCTCACTCTGCCAGCTGTTGGTGTTGGTACACAGCCTAAGGTCACCTGTAGATGCTCCCTAAATACAAAAGATTCCCAGAGTTGGACTTGTCAGCCTTAACTGGGGGTGGCGTTGGTTGTGTGGTGGGGATTGGAAATACTGGGGTGATCCTTGTGCCGAATAGACTGGGGGAGGGAACGGATTCAGTTCCTGAGGTAAAAACAGAAGAAAAACTGAAGTGAATGAGTCTGTCTCCTTTCCCCAAGATTATGGAAAACCTGCGAGGCAAAGGAGGCAGGGCAGGAAGAACGGCGAGAGATGTGAAAACATGGGAGAGGGTGTCCATT
The DNA here is from genome assembly GCF_010015895.1 of Lontra canadensis. Lineage (NCBI taxonomy): Eukaryota > Metazoa > Chordata > Mammalia > Carnivora > Mustelidae > Lontra > Lontra canadensis. The sequence goes on from NW_022631090.1 coordinate 3,940,676, forward strand.
TCACCCTAATAGCATGAAAGGAAACTCTCTTAAAATCTTGGGGGCACCCCTTTCACTTCTTTCTGGTGTTTTGTAATTTCTAAGTAGCAGAAGCCCTTAGCTTGGGTATTAGAAATTATCTTAGATGCAGTAACACCATGTATTTGAAGAAGAGATTTTTAGAGGCTGGGAGATTGTGGGGGAGTGGCACAGCTTGTCTTACTTCTTGTTTCAAAAAAGCTCTTTTATGATTAAAATAATACATGCTTGGAGTGCCTGGGTGGCTCAGTTGGTTAAGCCTCTGCCTTCGGCTCAGGTCATGAACCCAGGGTCCTGGCATTGAGTTCCACATCAGGCTCCCTGCTCAGCGGGGAGTCTGCTTCTCCTCTACCTCTGCCTGCCTCTCTGCCTACTTGTGCTCTCTCTCTCTCTCTATCAAATAAATAAATAAAATCTTTAAAAAATAAAATAATACACGCTTATGCCTGTAAAAATAGAAGTCTGGAGTAGATAGAATGTTCTGGGCCTCTCCACCACCTGATCCTTACCCTCTTCACCATTTGGCACTTATCATTTGTGCATGTTTTTATGAATATTCCTACATGTATCTCTGTGCATGAAATAACAAAGGATGTGACCAGCATTCTTAATACTGTTCTCCAACATGCTTTTCATGGAACTCTTTGTCTGGATGTCTTTTCCTGCTAGTATGCCTAGACCTGTCTCATTCTTTTTAAGAGCTGCGTAGTACTCTAATTTCTGTGGTTGGGACATAATGTCTTTAATCCAGCTTTCTTTTGTGAATTTTTATATTATTTCTAATTTTTAAAAAGAATTATTATATATTGGGGCAGGCGACTTCCTTTTACTTGCACCCCTGTGTACTCTTGTAAGGGTTTTTGTAGAATAAATGCCCAGTTGTGAAACCGGTGGTTCAAAGACTTCGGTCAGCATATCCTTGATTTTAATAGACCCCTGCCCAAATTGCCTTCTAGGAAGATTATAGCCATTTATCTTCCACCAGCAACGGCCATGTCTCTAGCTCGGCTCTTCCTCACCAATTTCAGATACTCTGGGCTTTAGAATCTTTGACAATGGGTAGCTGAAAACAATCCCCATTTTCTTTGCTTTTTGGGGGGGTACCAGAGAGGTTGAATACCTTTTTGTGTGTGTATTGGCCTATTTTTCTATTCTGTTGTTCTTTCTCATCTCAGTAACTGCAATCTCTTTGCATATTTCTGACAGCAGTTAACACTTACCTCTGTTGTAAGTAGTTTAAGAGGTTTGTTGTTTACTTTTTCGCTTAGATTTTAAAGTGTCTTTCAGTTGTATAGAACTGTTTCAAACTTGAAAAATCCCAATTGACCCTCTGTTCTTTTATGAGCACTCAAACAAGGCCACAGTGAATGTCCTTGGACTGTATCATATGCACTGGGCTCATTATTTCCTTAAGATAAATTCTGAGGACTGGCTTTGTTCAGGTAATTTTTTTCCCTAGATCTTGCCAAATTGTTCTCTGAAGTGTTCTTTTTTCTTTTTTTTTCCTTCTTTTTCTTTTCTTTCTTTCTTTCTTTTTTTTTTTTTTTACCAATTTACATTCCAACCACAGAATATAAAAGTATACTTCACTCCTCCTTCCCATAATTAAGATTTCGGCTCTTAAATCAAGTATTAGGGAGGAATTCATATTTGGCACAAGAAAGGCTTGGAGCAGAAATCCCTAACTGCACACGAAATATATGTAATACATGGTTCACCTTCAATTATTTAAGCAAACAGGCTTTTTAATTCATTTCCAACTGGAACTGTGTCGAACGCATTTTCCTGACATCAAGTCCGTCTAAATTCGCTGTGAAATGAATGGCAACTTAGGGTCATTTTTGTTGGCAGCAGCTGCGGCGGTGGACAATGGCAAATTGACTTCAGAGATCTACCTTGTAAGACGCTTGGGAAAAAAGCTACTGTCGCATCTTCACCAACCTCTGAGGTCAGCTAGATTGGTTCCAGAATTTTCCAGAGGCCGAGTGCTGAGTAGGAGTCAGCTTCTATCCAACTTGACTTCCTGCAAAGAGGACAAGTTTGAGGCCCTCCCATGAGAAGTTATTCTCACAGAAATAAACAGTGATGTCACCCTCTGCAAAGGGAATAGTGGCAAACGGGGACAGGTGTAGTTTCTCCCCTCACTCCGCCACCGCTTGCTTCATCTTCTGCCTCTCCTTTCTGTCTATGTCCACATATGGCCCTGGGGAATTTGGTGTCTACTCTAGGCCACCAGTAGGTCTGAGGATTAGGAGAAGATGAAAGTCACGGGGTCGGTTGTGTAGTTTGAGAATTCTCTTTTGTCTTAGCGTGACAGCAGCAACCTTAAAATTCCTTGAGGGGTGGCAGAGCAGCATGAGGCCCACAAACGGATGGTGATGATGGTTACCCATTTTACAGATGGTGGAGACACAGCTGGAGAGGAGACGGTGCTCTCAGAGTTGGACGTTGCTGGGAAAGGCTCCTGACCTACCCCCACTGCTTGCTAGCTAAAAATCTGGCACCTTATTTAAGCAAACAGGCTTTTTGATTCATTTCCAACTGGAACTGTGTCGAATGCATTTTCCTGACATCAAGTCCCTCTACTGGTCTCCTCTAGGGATGGACCTCAGTGCCTTTGAGGTGCTGTTTTCCAATCAGATAGATTTAAGAACATCCTTCGTACTTACCCATCGTTCCCTTTACCTAGCGTGGTACACACACAGCCTGTTACTGGGATGCTTTTGAGTTGTCAGAAGATGGCGGGGGGGGGGGGTTATGGTACCCAAAGGAATCATTTGGATTATTTGAACTATTGACATTTATGATTTGTGGTTTCCCACTTACCTCAAAATCTTGGTATTTGGCAAATGGCTCTAGGTCCTATCTAATATTTGCTGGACTTTTTTTCTTTCTTTTAAAGGTTTGGAATAGCGTAAGGAGAATTCACCGGGGAACTGATGACCAGATAATATAATTGTTCATCTTTGCAGCCTTGAAAAAGGAATACTTTTCGTTGTTAAGCTCACGGGTATCCCATCTTAAAGCTAGGGTATCTCTTCTTCAGTACTGAATAATTTAAAACTGAAGCATTGTAGCCACAAATATGGTCTCGCCACATAAATCATGTGTCCCCTTTCTCCTTATGGATGATCATAAGGGGAAAGGCCAGGTTTTCTTTTCTTTTTAAAACCATGTTTGATGTTTTTAGTAGGATTTGGAATCATCGTGCTTTGTTTTTACTAAATTATTCCCCAAAGGTAGCATTGCTTTTGAACTCTGATTAGAACCAGGAAGGACACCCTTCTGCGTACTTAAACTGGAAAGGAAAATTCTTGCTGAGAGGCAAAGTTAGTCAGTAAATGGAGCATACAGTGAATGGGGAGGCAGAAGACCCAGGTTCCGATTCTGGTTTTGGTACGGATTAGCTGCATGACCTTGAACAAGGGCTTAAATGTCTCTCGGAAGCTGGTTCCTCACATATAAAATGAGGACCTAGGAATCACAGATCTATTTTGCAGTGCCTTCCATTTAAATAAAGCATGCTCATGTCCAAAGTCAGAGAGCGTGCTTTTGTGACAAAATCACTTGGGGCACATGCAAAGCGAGAGTCCCCACCTCAAGCCCCTGAATCTGCAACTCCAAGAGGGGACCCAGCAAGTCTTATGTCTTAACCAGCTTCTTAGGTGATTCACAGAAGGCAGGAACCCCCTCCTGTGGTATATTTCAGGAGGCGAGAACCCTTGGGCTTTCTGGCCTGAGGAAAGGAAAGCCATTTCCCAAAGTGAGAAAGTCCCCGCCTCCCAGTAGCTCTGGCTTACAAACCCGAGACACCAGGGGTGCCTGGCTGGCTCTGTTGGTAGAGCATGTAACTCTTGGTTTCGGAGTTGTGAGTTCGAGCCCCACGATGGGTGTAGAGATTACTTAAAAATTTTAAAAAATCTTAAAAAATAAAAAAAAAGGAAAGAAAGAAAGAAACCTGTGACAGGAGACTGCATTCAAGGAGGTTGGTTTTTGACCTAGTTCCCTGGGGCTGGTTTCTGCCTAGGTAAGCGGAGAGCAGAATGTTGCTTCGAATAAGAGCAGGCCTGGATGAGCAGACTGGCCAGCTCTTCGGTAATGAGCATATTTCAGGCCCTTTGTCACAAAATCTTCAGTAGCCGCGTTTCTGAGAAAGGACGAAGCAAGACTTCCTTTTTATATATAGCTACCATTTACTGAGCCGTGTGCCAGGCCCTGCGCTGCTCTCATGGTGGCACGAGTTGTCGAATCTACACCCTCCCACAACTCTGTCGAGGGTAGGGACTAGCCACCTACTCATCTTTCAGAGAAGGAAACTGAGTCCCAGAGCCGCTAGGTGACTTGCACACCAAGTTCATTTGGCTGGTGGGTGGCGCAGGGCGTCTGGCTCCCTGGTCCTGGGGCCTGAATGGTTAAATGGAGTATTTGGCTACGAACCGTTCCCCCACGGTAATAAGGCAGTTATGCCAAAGGCAAGTGTGTGCAGCAAGAGCTTTTCTTGGCTGTGAAGACTCAGCCCCAAAGACTTTGAATAACTTCAGATACCAGGGAAGAGAGGCGAGTTCATTTTGAGGGCAGAGTGATGTGGCCAGGGTCACGTATCGTTGGAATGCTGGGGCCAGGAAACAGGCTTTGCTGTTGACACATCGGGAACTGAGTAGCACCGTGCAGGCTGGCATTGGGAGAGAAATGCCCGAGACCCCGTGACTTTTGTTAGTTTCACAGATTACGGGGCCAGGAAACCTACCAGGTATTTTTCTCCTCCTAATCCTGTCAGGAAGCTGGCATCAAGGCTAGAGGGGACCAGAGGTCAGGAGGGAGTTCCGGGATGCTCTCAGCTAATGGGGGTTTGGATTAGGGGGGAAAGCCCGGGGAAGGGGGCAGAATAGGCTTGGATTCTTGCATTTTCAACTTACCTGAGTCCTTCTTGGTTGATTGTCATTATCAGACTTGGGGCATAGAGCAAGGGGTATTTGGCAGCCACCAATTCAGACTCACAGGACTAGGATCAGTGGGTCTCTAAGTCATGAGCACAACACATCCAGGCACAGAGATTTCCATAATATGTCCATGGGATGGAGTCTATCCTTAGACCCTAAGCTAATGCCCCATTTGAAGAAGCCCAACTCTTCACGATGACTGGAATTCATGCACTCAACCTTGCTGCACAAAAACAATTTTTCCCCCTCTTTCTTTGCTCTTTCCTGGCAAGGTCTTGTATTGGTCTCTAAAAATCTCTTTTGAGTTGGAGCCCTCAGACGAAGACTTCCACCCATTTTCCGCGGAGACTGTTCTCTCAGTCCTGAGAGTCAAGTAGGCCTCAAGGTCCTGGGTGGCTCAGTCGGTCAGGTCTCCCAACTGTAATGATCCTGACTCTCCCTTGTCCGTGAAGATCATTGAACAAAAACAAATGGGTCAAGCTATGCACTTGCAGCTGTCTTCATGTTTTCCCTGGCCAAAGAGCTATTTTGGAGAAAAAGAGAAGGCAGTGTAAGGGCCGGGAGCTGCAGTCACTTGCCCAAGTCCAAATCCCGGCCCTGTCTCGTGGCTGTGTGATCTCGGAAAGTTTCTTAACCACCTAACTTCCTTTAACTTTGTGAAATGAAAAGAGTAATAATTTGTACCTACTTCATGGAATTCAGGGAAGGAATCATATAGATCATATAGATCAAGGGTTTACCCCAGAGTTTGTGCTCAATAAATGGCAGCTTATTTTTTTTAAGGTTTTATTCATTTATTTGAAAGAGAGGGAGAGCGAGAGAGAGGAGGAGCAATCACGACCTGAGGGGGTGGGGGGGCAGAGGCAGAGGAAGAAGCAGGCTCCCCGCTGAGCAGGGAGCGAAATGTGGGACTCTAGCTCAGGACTCTGGGATCATGACCTGAGCCCAAGTCAGAGGCATTATAACCGACTTAGCTACCCAGGCGCTCCAACAGCTTATTATTATTATTATTATTATTATTAGGTGTACACATAGCCCCATGGAGAGGTGTAGGTCCTGGCCCAGGCACTTTGGAAAAGTGGCTGACCCTCTCTAAACTCCAGTCTCTTCACCTGTATAATGGAGATAAAAGAGTAGGTATTGATTAAGGTCCCCCCCTCCACACATTCAGGAATAAACAAGATAATTCTCACAAATTTCTCAGCGCAGTTCCCGGTATATAGAAGTGCTTGAAAGGTGTCCTTACTGTCAGCCAGTTGCCAACTTGAGTGACCCTTGTGGGCCCTTTGGTCCCTGGTTTCTCAGTGTCTGGTCATCTTTGGGCCTCCCTTCTGGCCCAGCAGAGGTTGCTGATGCCCATGTGGTACGCATTGTTTGGGACAAGCAGGGGACAGGGCCTTTTTGTGTGGGGACATCCTATTGCTGACAGGGCTTCCTGCAACAGTACCTCCAAAGCACCCGTGGGCCTCCTGGACAGCTTCTGATTCCCAGGCCCCGAAATGGCTCACAAAGTAACAAAAATGTTGATGAGGTGGACCCCATGGTTCACAAAGTAACAAAACTAGGGAGGAGGCCTGCTGGGCAATGTCCTCAGGAGCAGGGAGAACACAGGGTTCTGCAGCTTGCCCCACCTCGCCTCCGGTGGCAGCCCCAGCCAGCATGTATTTCCTTCTGGCATTCCTCCAAGACAACAGGCGGGAGAGCCTGCGCCTCTCCTCCCCAAGTAATACATCAGGTACGGCAACCAGATGCTGCCATAGTGACAGTTCCTACCTGATCAATGGAGCTGGGAATTGGGCCCTGGTGACAGGGCCTGCCTTAAGGGGGGGCACCTCCCAGGGCATCACCTGCCTCAACCTGGTGACCAAGCAACCTGCTCCCGCCCCCTGCCCCGCCCCGCCGCACTGGCTGTGTACTGGTCTCTGAACTTTTCTCTCTAAATGAATCCCCACCTCTGGGGCCCGGAGTGACCATTTCAGGCCTGCACCGCCTTCAGCGGATTCCCCAATGTCTGTGCCTTAGCTCAGCCCTTGCTACTCCTTCCCTGAACTATTGAGTATTATTGCCACTGCCATCGTGCTATTAATAACGCAGGAATAGCTCACACTTATTGGGTGCTGATTATGTGCTGGGCATTTCCATGTGTTATCTCATTTAATAGTGACAACAATCCCGTGGGGGCATAGGTACTATTATTAGTCTCATTTTACAGAGGAGGAATCATAACATCTAGCATTCAATGAGTGCTTACTGTGCGCTGGGCACTAAGCTAAGGACCTGCCATGTGGTAACCATTTTAATCCTTGTGATAACCTTTTGAGGCCGGCCCCACTATTGCTACTAGATGTCTCTGTGGCCTTGAATAGGAAGGGTCTAGATGGGAAGTGAGACCCCTACAGAATATTCAGAAAGGTTTGGATGACCTAAGAGGACCCAGAATAATCGGAAGGGTTTGCATGACCCAGGAGGACCCAAAGGTTTGCTTGTCCATTGACAACAAGTCCTTCCTCACCACCCCTTCCCCTTGCTCATTCCCAGTCCTGCAGGGCCCTTGGCCATGGCTGGAGATGGGAGGAGGAGGGCCCATACCACCTCTAACTGCTTGTAGCCATGGAGGAGGAGTGCCGTCTGCCCACCCTGGGCTGTTTTGGGGGATCCATGGGACCAGATTAGGGTAGTGGCATGGTGGAAAGTACCAAATCAAGGTCCTGCTGCTTAGCCTGGATTTTCAGACTTCTTAATATATGACTACAAAGGACTCTAACGTGCATTTCCGATAGTATTGCTTTCACACAGACCCCACACTCTACTCATACCTGCCCCATCCCCAGAACATACCTTGTGCATGAATACCCATTTCCAGGGCTTTGCTCCGGGTATTGTCCTGCTGGTTCTTCTCCAGAAAGCCTTCTCAGACCACCTCACTTCCTTATGACTTTATTCTTTCATCCTTTCGAACAAGGACACACACTGAGCATCTATTTTTTTAAAGATTTATTTATTTATTTTAGAGAGAGGGAGAGAGAGACGGAGTACAGGGCAGAGGGGCAGAGGGAGAGGGAGAGAGAATCCCAAGCAGACTGCACAGAGTACAGAGCCTGAGGCGGGGGGGCTTGATCTCATGACCCCGAGATCACGACCTGAGCAGAAACCAAGAGCCAGATGCTTAACTGACTCAGCCACCCAGGGGCCCCTCGAGCCTCTATTACATATCAGATGTTGTGCTAGGCACTTAGAACGTGGTTTTAAGCAAAGTAGACCTATGCCCTGCCCTCACAAAACTCACAGTCTAAAGGAGGAGATGGACATTACACAAATAAACCCAGGCACCTATAATCAATTGCAGTTAGTGCCATGCAGGGGAACAACAGTGCAGCAGGAGAGACCTTAATGAGAGAGACTTAATTTAGATGGGTGGGGAATCACGAAAGGCCTTTCTGGGGCAAGTGACATCCAAGCTGAGATCCAAAAGATGGATAAATATTAACAGTGTTCTGAGCAGGGGAAAACGGCTTGCATGGACACCCTGAGGTGGAGTCTCACCATCTTCAAGCGACTCCAAGAGACCAGTGAGCTGGGTAGAAAGTGGTGCTCAGTGAGGTCGGAGGCCAGGCTGGGTCTGGCAGGCCATGAGAACGAGTTTTGTCCCTATGCTGAGCGCAGGAGGAAGTCACTGACATGTTTAAGTGAGGGATCAAAGTAATCTAATTTATACTTTTAAAATAGCACTCTGACTGCTACACAAAATTGGACCGGAGAGTGGCAATGAGAAACACACGGGGTGGCGGTGGGGGTGGGGGCGAGCTAGGAGGTCAGGAGAGGACACCAGGCAAAGAGATTGCTGGTGGCCTGGGCTAGGCGGGTAGCAGTGGCCATAGAGAATAGCAAGCTGATTTGGGATCCATTTCACAGCCAGAGCCAAAAGGACTTGCAAAGGCACTGGGTATGGGTGGGGGAGGGGCTGAGGGGAGGGAGCCATCTAGGAAGACTTCTGTGTGTCTGGCTTGAGCGAGATGTCTGGCAGCACCTCCGAGGGACGTGGGGGGTGTCTTTTGAAGCAGGTTCCTATCTCAGGCCTTCAGCGCCACGTGTTCATCTCTAATGCATGTTCAGCATGGATCTTGTACTCCTTTGTTTTGGTGACAGTTAACATGAGAGTGTGTTTGTTGTCTCCCTAGGTAGGCTTTAAACTCTTTGATGACACTGGCTATGTCTTACTCATGTCTGTATTCCCCAAAGCATCCAAGCCCTGATGTATTGAAGACTGATGGATGGATCAATTAAGGGAAGGAAGGAACTCCTGCTTTCAACTTTACTCTTCTCGCTAAGGCCTCAGACGTGACTCTGGATTAAGCTCTTAAAAAAAAATGGCATACTCTCGGAAAACACAGACTGGGGATGCCTAGGTGGCTCAGTCAGTGAAGCGTCTGCCTTCAACTCAGGTCCTGATCTCAGGGTCCTGGGATCCAGCCCCCACAATGGGCTTCCTGCTCAGCGGGGAGTCTGCTTCTCCCTCTGCCCCCCTACCCCCGCTCGTGCTCGAACTCTCTCTTTCTCTCTCTCAAATAAATAAATAAAATCTTAAAAAAAAATGAAAACTCAGATTCTGGATAACATGCTATAGAACCTTAGATTCAGTCACAAAACAGACAAAATATAGCTGGTGACCATGTCCAAATGAGACAAAACTAAAGGGAGGTGTCCCTACTGCCATTTTTGGGGGGATTCTTTCAGTTCCACAGAGAGCTATCCTATCCTGCAGTGCTGAGGTAGGAGCCTCGGACTCTGAATTTTTACAAGCATCTCGGGAAATGCTGGTGCAGGTGATGCATGTGACCCACGGATCACACTTTAAGACATCCTGGCTTCAGAGAGCAGCCCTGGAACAAAATCAGATACAACTTGCTCCTTGAGTACAACCCAGCCCAGCCCTGCTCCCTTCTCAGGGGAAAGTCCAGAATCATTCTCAGGTACCCAGGGAACTTCACATACAGTTGTAGACACGCAGGGATGCTCAGATGAATCACTAAAGAAGAGATGTAACAGTCCTCACTAGCAGAGTGGAAGGGCAAGGGCAAGGAGAGTCCATAACCTTCCAGCAGCACTTGGGAGCGGACAGACACTAGAGGGCCATTTTAGGAAAGGCCTCAAGGGGGCGCTGTGTGATGACTTAGTCTGCAGAGGTGGCACCCTGCCCAGAGCCCTTTAACTTCTGAGGTTGCCTTTAAAAGAGGAACTGAGTTGGGCTGTACCAGTTCCTTCCATAAGTGTGGATACTAACCCTTTATTGTATATGTCATTTGCAAATATCTTCTCCCATTCAGTGGGTTGCCTTTTAGTTTTGTTGGTTGTTTCTTTCGCTGCCCAGAAGCTTTTTGTTTTGATGAAGTCCCAATAGTTTCTTTTTGCTTTTGTTTCCCTGGCCTCAGGGGACAGGAAAAATATTGCTACGGTCGATGTCAGAGACATGACTGTCTGTGTGCGCTTCTGGGGTTTTGATTGTTTCTGGTCTCACATTTAGATCTTTAATCCATTTTGAGTTTATTTTGTGTATGGTGTAAGGAAGTTGTCCAGTTTCATCCTTTTGCAGGTAGCTGTCCAGGTTTCCCAATACCATGTGTTGAAGACGCTTTCTTTTTTCCATTGCATATTCATTCCTCTTTGTCGAAGCTTAATTGACCATACAATCGTGGCTTCATTTCTGAGTTTTCTGTTCTGTTCTATTAATCTGTGTGTCTGTTTTTATGCCTATATTATGCTGTTTTGATCACTGCAGCTCTGAAATGTGACTGGAAGCCCGGAACGGTGACCCCTCCAGTTTTGCTTTTCTTTCTCAGGATTGCTTTGGCTATTTGGGGTCAGCTGGGCTTTACCTTGTACTCTAGCACCCAGCCAGGTGTGTTGAAGGGGGATGGGTATGGATTTCGTATCTCAGTGGAATTAAGGGTACCAAACCGTTCCCTGTCTCCAGGTTCACCTTGTAAGGGACCCGATCCTGGTCCTGCTAGCCCAGTTGCCTTCTTAACCAAACTTTGCTCTGCATCCACCCCCAGGAATCTGGATAGCTCTCTTCCAAGTGTCCAGGGAGTTAATTCTAAGCAGCTCCATCATTATTGCTCACCAATCCCCCTGCCCTCTACCTCTCCTGCGGAGACCTAAGACTGACCTGGTCAGCAGTGGCAGAACACGCAGAGTGTGCAACAATGCACCTTAGGGGTCCACTTCACTTCCTGTTCACTTCCAAGGCCACCAAGAGAAACCTGCAGGCAATAATCACATCTCCACCCCCTTAGTCCCAGTTGTACCTCCTGAATCCCCCAAATCTGGACCCAGCCTGTGCTGGCAACCGGTACTTCCCCAGCCAGTTTCGACTCTAGGACAGCTTCACGCCAGTGGTGTCCTTCCAGAGGGGGTCTACTCAGACTTTTGAGACATCTTCATTCTTCACGCCTCTCCATTCAGGCCATCCTTGGCCAACACCCGAGATGGGGAAGCCCCTTCCATCTCCCGCCGAGTTCCATCCCCGTACATGTTTCTGCACTGTCGTCACACCCGGTCTTGTCTCCCAGGCTTTTCTTTCATGTCCTTTGAGGCCCACGTCGCCTTCAACAAACTCCCCTGGCCCTTCCCTTCTTGCAGCGTCATCTGCCTCAGCACATTGCAGCGCCAGCCACATGGTGGCATCCACTGGGGAGCTTTTTAACAAGTGCTAAAGCCTGGACCCTGTCCCCGGAGATTCTGATTCAACCGGCCTGAACGTCTTTCTTTTGAAGATTTATTTATTTATTTTAGAGAGAAAGAGAGAGTGAGCAAGTGCATGTGAGCGTGGGGAGTTGGAGGAACAGAGAGAGGGGGAAAGGGACAGAGAGAGATAATCTCAAGCTGACTCCGTGCTGAGCATGGAGCCCAACATGGGGCTCAATTCCACGACCCTGAGATCATGACCTGAGCCTAAACCAAGAGTTGGAAGATTAAATGACTGAGCCACCCAGGGGCCCCTGGCCTGACCTTAAGAGCCGGGACAGGCAATGCTAATGTTTAGCCAGGTTTAGGAACCACTGACACCTGCTGCTTGTCTTAACAGACACACGATTTCTCAAGCAACTTTATCAAATGCTTGTTCTCCCAGGGTGCACATGCCACAGAGCTGATGACTGATGGCCACCTTCTTCTATTCTTTGGCACTATTTTTAGGCCTTTTGTGTCCAACCTAAGAAAAAAGAAAAAAGAAAAGAAAAGAAAAACACAACATGTAACAAAATGAAATAAAAACTAAATTTACTGTTTAAAAAAAAGATTGTGGGGCATCTGGGAGGCTGAGTTGGTTAAGTGTCTGCCTTCAACTCAGGTCCTGATCTCAGGGACATGGCATCGAGACCTGCATCGGGCTTCCTGCTCAGCGGGGAGTCTGCTTCTCCCTCTCCCTCTGCCCCTTCTCCCACTCACGTGCTTTCTCTTTCTCAAATGAATAAACTTTTAAAAAAGCGATTGCTGTAAAAATGAAATTAAATGAAACTAAGTAAAATTAAATAAATGATTCTTGAGGCATATGGCATCTGTATCACCCACTCTTCCTTTCATCAGCTCCTGTCCTCCTCATTCACCCACACTTTCCCTGGATTTCTTACACCTGGTTTACCGTTTTCCTCTCCACCCTGAGTCCTGTTCTTCTTGTGGGTGACTTTAGTGCCCCTAGGTACAATCCATTCTATATCCTGGACTCAATCATTCTCTTGACAAATAGTTATGGAATGCCCACTGTGTGCCAGACACAGTTTTAGGTGTGGTGCGGGGGGTATAGCAACGAAGAAATGGACAGAAATCCCTGCCCTCAAAGAAGGTTATGCTCAAGAGGGCAGGGTTGGGAGAGATGATCAATCAAATAGTAAACAAGTAATAATATAATAGGATGTCAAATGTTGTTTGGAAGAAATTTAATCAGGGGTCAAGGTAGGAAAGCTAGGAAAAAGGAATTAAGTTTACATATGAGAGAAGGAATTTCAACAAGGATAGCCCTCATTGAGCAGATGGATTTGAGCAAAGACCTGGAGAAAGAGAGGGAGCCACCATGTAAATATCTCATGGGAGAGTATTACAGATAGAGAGAACAGCAAGTGCAAATGTCCTGGGGCAGGCATGTGCCTGGTGGGAAGGAAGGTAGTATGGCTATAGCTGAGTTAGTGAGGGGAGAGGTGTGGATGAGGTCAGGGAGGCATGACAGAACCAGGTCTTATTGGGCCTGGTAGGAAATTGTAAGGAGTCTCACTCCTACACTGAATGAAATGGTGACCCACTAGAGGGGATGGTCTGTCTAGAGTACAAAATCGACTATGACTTCTATTTGAATTTTCCTTGGTCTTGCTTATCTTCATTCACCTTCATCTCTGCCCCAGTTTTGTCCCCTGTCCCTATTGCCAACCCCTTTATTTTGTCATTGCCCCAAACTGCTTCACCTCTGAAATTCTAAACTCGGGTATTGGGATAACAAGAGCTTGTACAACCCGCTCCTTCCTTCTACTTATACTTTCTCTTTCTCCCTCCTCTAAATCTCTCATTTCTTGACTCTGTTGAGGCCTTTCATCGATATCAGTCCTTCCGGTTTCTCTTCCTTCCCTCTCTCTCCTAATCTCCTGGTTTCTTGCCTGGTTCTTCTTCTACTACAGTAGCTCAGCAAAGCCCAAACTATAGACAGTCCAGGGGATCCGAGTCCTGGCTGCACATTAGAATCACCTGGGACACTGTAAAATCTGTAGGGAACTGATTTCGTTGGTGTAGGATGGGGCCCACATCATGTAGATATTTTTAAAGTCCCTTCAATAATTCTAATGAGAAACCAGATAGAGACCTCCTGAATGAAGCAGCATCTGCCTCTTCCCTTTCTGGAATCTGCTCACCACTCCCCCTACCCTCTACCTCTCCTGGGGAGACCTAAAGCTGAGAATCTGGAATCTTTATGGAATCTTAGTTGCTCCCTTTACACTGTTTGGAAATCTTACCAGGTGACCTTAGTCAGTGAGCTACATCTCATATGCCTCTCAGGGCTTAAACCAAACTTCATCGCCCTCCTCCTGCCTCCAACCCCAATTCTGTCCCTGTCTCTTTTAGAATATGGCTTCATTTTCCATTCTCTCGAGAAAATAGAGATGCCCGGGGCCTCATCCTTCTGCCTGTTGCCTCAGACCTTGATGTCTGTGCGTCCATTTTCATTCTCATCTCTCCTTTGCCTCTTCCAAAACTTTCCTCTATTTGCGGCTCTTCAAATTCTTACTTTATCATTGGTTCCCTTCAAAATGCCTGCAGTCCCTTTTATCTTTAAAAACCTTCTTTTCACAGGTGCCTGGGTGGATCAGTCCTTGGGCGTCTGCCTTCAGCTCAGGTCATGATCCTGAGTCCTGGGATCGAGCCCTACATCAGGCTCCTTGCTCAGCGAGAAGCCTGCTTCTCTTTCTCCCATTGGCCCTGCCTGTGTTTAAACAGAGGTCAAGGTAGGGAAGGCTAGGCGAAAGGAATTAAGTTTACATATGAGAGAAGGAATTTCAACAAGGTTAGCCCTCATTGAGCTCTCACTGTCTCTTTCTGTCAAATAAATAAATAAAATAAAAATAAGAATAAGAATAAAATAAAAACCTCTTTGGGGCACCTGGATGCCTCAGTCGATTAAGCGTCTGCCTTCAGCTTAGGTCAGACTAGGCACTGGGACCAAACTCCTTGATTTAACTAGGCCTCTTGGGCTTCGTGTCGGGTTATCATCCTGGGTGTCTGAGGACATTTTCCACTGGAGTGAAAATTCTGAAACCAGATGAAAAATTTGAATACCATTGACCTCTGTCTTCACAACAAACTCCAATAAGGTCACTGTTTATCAGGAATAGAAGAGCATTTCTTATATCAAGAGGGGGAAAGCTTCAGAGAGCTTGTGTTTAGGAACTATGTCCCCTCCAGATGGGTACATTTGGTTGCCAGGGCCCAGACTGAGGGCCCTCACAATCTGATGTGCATTTCTGGGAGCATTATAAGGCTCTTCTTCTTTCCTTTGTGGTTGCTTGTCCCTGTCATAGACATGAAGATCGAAGAACTTTGCCTAAAGAACACCCATGGCCTTGATGACAGCCTCATCCCGGGTTAGCCTTAAATACCAAGCTATCCACTGTCTGTGACTTGCATTGCTTTCTCTATTTGATATATCTCTGATATCCTTCCAAGTGATTTAAGAGTCTTCTTGAGAGTGGTGGAACAGTCCACTGAATCAAAGATTGTTACATATTCTGGTCCATTTCTTGGAACTGGGAGGACCTTATAAGGCCCCGACCAGCCCGTAGGCTTTTCATCTGCATTCAGGAAAGGGGACAATGCACACTCTTACTTATGAAAACCGAACTTTGGCAATGACTGATCTGGTGGTTCTGAGTCCCAGGCTGGTCTTAATTTGTCCAGTTTAGAGGAATGTTCATGGGTGAGTCATCTGTAGCCATCTATGCCCTGGCTTGACCTGGGTCTCTAGTATCATCTCTCCCTATGCAAACACTCCTGTCAAAAGTGCTATTAAGTAAAAACACTGAACTGGGAATTGGGTGTTAATGTTTACTATGTGTGACCTTGGGCAAGTCACTGAAGGATCCTCATCTGAATAAGGAGGGTGCTGGACCAGATCTCCAGGGTCCCCTTCAGTTCTGATACTCTGAGTCTTCGATGCAGAGAGATCACAGGGGTGAAAATGCTTTGAAAAGTTCACAGTGTTATATGGATGTGGGGTGCTAGTAATTAAACCCCTGCTTTCCGTTCCCATAGCAGCAAAAGGAAGAGAGGGGCACCTGGGTGGCTCAGTCAGTTAGGTGTCTGCCTTTGGCTCGGGTCATGGTCTCAGGGTCTTGGGATTGGGCTCCCTGCTCAGAGGGATTCTGCTTTCCCCTCTCCCTTGCCCTTTCCCCTTCTCGTGTGCTCTCTCTCTCAAATAAATAAAATCTTTTTAAAAAGGAGAAGTAGAGGGACCTTCCTGATTCCAGTACGACTGGGCAAGTCAACACCTGAGTCATCTGAATTGGCAGAATAGTGTTGTTTACCAGGGAGCAAAATAATAAGCTATTATTTCTTGAGACACGACCATATGCCAGCAGCCTGCTAGTAACTTCCATTAACATTCATTATTCAGCTTCATAGTAGACCTATCATTATCATTATTTTCGCCCTTTTACAGATGGGGAAACTGAGACTCAGGGAGGTTAAGGGACTTTGTTGAGGTCATATAGCTAGGGATTGAGAGAAGCTAACATTTGAGCTGTGAGTTTCTGATTCAACAGCGTGAGCTCGCTCTAGTATGTGAAAATTTGAGACTCAGGGCCCTGTTTTGTAACCCAGTACTTCTCCAACTTTAATGTGCAGATGAATGACCAGATTTTGCTAAAATCAGATTGCTGATTCGTAGGTCTGGTGTCGGGCTTGAGCTTTTGCATTTCTTTTCTTTTCAATTTTATTTACTCATTTTAGAGAGAGGACGAGCAAGGAGGGAGAGGCAGAGGGAGAAGCAGACTCTCACTGAGCAGCGAGCCCTGAAGCGAGGCTCTATCTTGGGACCCCTGATCATGACCTGAGCCCAAAGCAGCCGCTTAACCAACTGAGCCACCCAGGCGCCCCCTAGCTTCTGCAGTTCTAACAGGCTCCCAGATGCTAAGGTAGCAAGTCCATGGACCCTATACTTTAGGCAGCAAGGGGGCAAGGGGTTCGGAGCATTTCTATAGGAATCCCCTGGTCTACATTTGCCCCTGGAGCAGGGCCACATGGGCTGTGCCCTGCACAACTCCAAGGGACACCATTTGCGTTATGTTCTCTGTGTAGCCTGCTTCCCGGGAGTTGTGTTCTGTGGGCCACCCCTCCCCGCCCCTCCCCACCCCGGAGTGAGAACTTGGTAAATAGCGAGTCGATCCACACACTCCTCTTCCACTTGGGCCAAGTCTGAAGAAAAGAGAGTGCCCTTTCTCCCACGAATGAAAAATTGATCGATGCTGTTGAGAAAAGAAATGCAAAGCCTGTCTGCTACAATGAGGGTGGCCCATTTGGTGTTCGAGGCAAGATAGGGAGGGGGTAGAAAACGAAGCTGGCTGGCTGGCTGGCTGGCTGGCGTGGCCAGCTCCATTCTTATGCTAACAAAGCCCTGATTTCAGGCTGCAGCTGCTGCCCGGGCAGAGGCTCAAGCCATTCAGAGCAGCTTGCTTTCCGAGTGCCAGACCCCCAGAACAGGTGCGGCCCCGCTCGTTATTTTGGACAGCCCTCCCCCTCCAGACAGGGAGCTGATTATCACTGCGAATCAGGGCTTACTGCTCATTTACCAGCTTCTCCCGAACAAAGGGGTCGGCCTCGAGACAGCTGTCTCTTCTGGCCAGAGTGAGGCCGGGACTTGCCCTGAAGGCCATGGGGACCTCGGGGAGGTGAGATTGAAATGGAAATGGAACAGAGGAAAATCAGATCCAGGTAGCAGTTCTTTTGAGATGAGTCAAAATGTCTGAGAGTCAGAGAGCTGGGGGCTGAAGCCCCCAGTCCCCAGGTGGGAGATCAGAAGCTATTGAGATATCCCCCAAACTCCCCTCCACTGGTTGGGGGCCTGCTGCCGTGAACCCCCTGTCTGAGGTCTGCTGCAGTGGCCAAGGGCCCGGGAAGGCCAGCGGTCTATCAGGGGTCCCCTTCCTCCTCTTCTCAGCCTTAGCACCAGGCTTTGGGAACAAGGGCATCAGCTTTTAGTCACAGAAAGGCAGGAGACCTTAGGGCATTGTTGTTAAGAAGCCCAGCTCCAGGGGCGCCTGGGTGGCTCAGTCACTTAAGCGTCTGCCTTTGGCTGGGGTCATGATCTTGGGGTTCTGGGATCGAGCCCCACGTCTGGCTCCCTGTGCAGTGGGGATTCTGCTTCTCTCTCTCTGTCTTAAATAAAGAAATAAAATATTAAAAAAAAAGAAAGAAAGAAAGAAAAAAAAGAAGCCTAGCTCCTGTGTGAGGCAGCCTGATATCCAGCCACCACTTGCTTTCTCTAAGATCTGGTCACCTCTCATAGAAGAATAACAATAATACCTCCTCAGGAGGTGTGTGTGTGTGTGTGTGTGTGTGTCTATCATGAGGATTTATTATTAATAATGCTTGCTAACATTGAAACGTACCTGCTGTGGACGAGGCACTCTTCTCAGCCCTTTACAGGCTGGAATTCGTGAAATCCTCAACACAACCCTACGTGATCGGTACTCTCATCCCCATTTTATAGATGTGGGACCCAAGGAGCCAAAGGGATAAGGCACTTGCTCAAGGGCACTCAGCTCAGAAGTGGCAGAGCTGAGAATCGAGCCCTCCTGAGGCCACCTCTTAAGCCCTGTGCTTTATTTCCCTGCAAACTCCCGTTAGTGGAGTAGTGAGCACAGTGCCGGGCACACAGAAGTCCTTGGTAAGTGAGGGCGGTTATGGTTCACTAATCTGATGTATCCTTACTTTTTGAACAAATGGCTAAATCTACCACACCTAAGAAAAAAAAGGGATATATTTTTCTAATATGGAGAGTGGGTTTCCACAGCTGAAGTCTCCAGAATGGAAAGAACGGTGGTTTTTGTTGGTCCCAGGACTCCAGCTCCACTCACTGGCACACAAAAGAGGGTAGGACAATTCCTTTTGCTATTTGGCTCAGCAGCCCGGTTTTAATTCCCAAAGGAGCTTTGCCTCTCTACCCACCAAACCTCCTCCTCTTCAGTCTACACCTTCCCGAGGCCCATTGCTTGCCTCTTACACTTCTATCCCTGTCAATTTTGTTCATGTTGTAGGTCAAAAAGAGAGAAGGAGAGCAGGAGGGAAAGAGAGAAGGAAGAAGGGAAAGCGAGACACAGAAAGAGAGGGAAAGAGAAAGAGAAATCAAAGAGAGACTCTCTCTTAAAAAATGAGGAGAAAAAAAAGTAGGACCAACAGGCCAATTGAAATCGAATCTTCAACAGCTGTTTTATAAGATTTAGTGACAAGGAAACATGTCCATTACATAAGATTAAGTGAGAAAAGCAGTGTGACGAGATCTATCAAGGGTGACACCATTTTGGAGTGTGTGTGCCAGTACACAAATCGAGAAAAAAGACTGCAAGGAAACACACCACAATGTTAAATGGTAATTATCTGTAGGTGGTGAAGTTGCAGTTTGTTTCCTTAAATTTTTTTTTTTGGCAATTTCATCAGAATTCTAAAATATGAATAACTTTTGTAATTAAATCAAGTTCTAAGAAACAGAACAAAGTAGGTACAGGATCTGCCTGCACGGTCTGTGTCTGGGGTGGTACTTGCTCCCTAGAATGCCCAGTCCTAGACAGAAGCAACTGTGTCCTGTACGTGCCCCGCACTCCCTGTGGACAAAGCAAAGCAAGTCTACTCAATAGGGTCTCAGAGCTTTGAGGTGGATGCTCAGTTCTCAGTCAGCTCTGGGAAGGTCTGACATTCCTGCTCATACAGGTAGGTAGAAGCGGAGAGCCCTGCCCTCTGATGTGCCCACTTAGGACCCCCTGTGTTCCTGACCGTGGTTGAAGAAACTCATAGTACAGTTAGCATCCCAAAGGCTTGCCCTATGGGGCAAAACCTGGAAGAGGACTAGGGGGGACAAAAGCAGACAGATCAGGGACTAATGAGTAAGGGTGGTCAGGGGTGATAATGGAAGGGTAGAGACCTAGTGTTCTTCCCTAAGCTGAATGGTTCTTATGCTTGCTTATGCTATTTGAGGGCTTGGCTATGTTGGAATTAGGTTTAAAAAAAAGTTCAGGCAGGCATAGGGTTGGGGACAAACTCAAATACCCGAGGGCTAGGCTGGTGTCATAAATGACCACAGGGACCTGGGTCAGGGGGACTGTGATGGCTGGAGAGAACAATTGCCAAGTAAAAAAGCAGCAGGAAACTTGGGAATAGGGGTCCCAGGTTTCCATGTCTTACTCAGGACTTGGAAAGAGAAGCTAGAAATCCAGATATTTACATAAAATCTCTCAACTCTTTTTTTTTTTAATGCCATGACACCACAGGGCAAATTAATTATGAAAGGCACAGCTTTTTAGATTGTTTATTTTTAGATCATTACAGATTCCCAGGAAGTGGTAAAAATGTTATGGAAGGGATAAAACATAAAGGATAAAATGTATCGTTCACCCAGTTTTCCACAATGGTTACATCTTACTGAACCATTGTACAACATCAAACCAGGAAGCAGACATTGACATAATGTGTGGGCGCAGCTCTGTGTTAGTTTATCACATGTGTGGGTTTCCATATCCAACACCACACTCAGATGCAGAAATATTCATTACTGCAGAGATCTTACTCCTGCTACCCCAGAACGGTCACACTGATGTTCCTCTCCCCACCATCCCTAACCCCTGGCAACTACTAACCTATTCCCCATTTCTATAATGTTATCGTTTCAAATATGTTATATAAATGGAATAATATAACATGCAACCTTTCGATATTGGCTTTTTAAAATCAGAATAATGCCCTAGAGACCCATCCAAGTTGCTGCATATATTAAAAATACTTCTTATTTATTTATTTATTTATTTATTTATTTACTTACTTACTTACTTACTTATCTGTTTGTTTGTTTATAAGTGGGCTTAACACCCAGCATGAAGTCCAGTGTGGAGCTTGAACTCACACCCTGAGATCAAGACCTGAGCTGAGATCGAGAGTCAGATGCTTAACTGACTGAGCCATCCAGGTGCCCCAGTAACACTTTCTTTTCGAGGGGTGCCTGGGTGGCTCAGTTGGTTAAGGAACAGCCTTCGGCTCAGGTCATGATCCTGGAGTCCTGGGATCGAGTCCCACATCAGGTTTTCTGCTTGGTGGGGAGTCTGCTTCTCCCTGTGACCTCTCTCCTCTCATGTTCTCTCTCTCTCATGCTCTCTCTCTCTCTCTCTCTCAAATAAATAAATAAAATCTTAAAAAAGTACTTTTCTTTTTAATGCTGAGTAGTATTTCATGGTATGGACAGACCAGAGATTAAGCATTTACCTATCGAGGGACAGTTCTGTTGCTTCCCGTTTGGGGGTATTACAAATAAAGTTGCTGTGAACAATTGTGTACAGGGCTTTGTGTGGATGGATGTTTTCATCTGTAAGATAAATGTCCAGGGGGTTGATTGCTGGGTCATAAGATGAGTGCATGGTTAGCTTTATGAAAAATGGCCAAACGGTTTTCTAGAGTGGCTGCACCATTTTACATTCTCATGAGCAATGTATGAGCAATCCAGTTTCTCTGCATCCTTGCCAACATCTAGTGTTATCATTAAGTTTTTACTTTAGCCAATCTCACAGGTATGTAATGATATATTGTAGTTTTAATTTACATTTTCCTAAGAGCTAATGATGTTGAACACTGAATACACTTTTTCCTGTGCTATTTGATATCTCCATATCCTCTTCAATGAAATACTTATTCATGCTTTGTGACCATTTTCTAATTGAACTAAGTCTTTTACTATTGAATATTGAGAGTTCTTTATATATTCTAGATACTAGCCCTTTGACAGGTTCATATTTTGCAAATATTTTCTCTCACTATTTAACTTGTCTTTTCATCCTTTTAACAGAATCTTTAATGGAGCAAAGTTTTCATTTTTTGTGAAGTCCAATTTGTTAATTTTTCTTCTATGAATTGTGCTTCTGGTGTCATTCCTAAGAGCTCCTCACCAAAGATCCCTAAGATTTTCTCCTGTATGTTGTCTTCCAGAAGTCTTCTATAAACTATACATAGTTTATAAAACTATACCTATGTATAGTTTTACATTTGAATCTATGATCAATTTTGAGCTAATTTTTGCATAAAGCGTGAGGTTAGGTCAAAGTTCTATGAATGTCACGTGACTCCATTATCATTTGTTGAAAATCTGTTTTTCTTTAACTGCTTTTGTACCTCTGTCAAAAATCAGTTGAGTATGATTATGGGAGTCCACTTCTGGGTTATCTGTCCTGTTCCATTAATCTCTGTATCTACTCTCTGCCAATATTATGTTGTCTTGCTTACTGTAGTTACATATAGCAAGGTTTAATATTAGGTAAAGCAATTACTCTCACTTTATTCTTTTTCAGAATTGTTTAACTATTCTAAGTCATTTGTCTTTCCAAATATATTATAGAATAAGACTGCCTAAATCCACAGAAGTCTTTCTGGGGGCTTTGATAGGAATTGCATTAAACAGTTCAGGGAGAATTAACATTTTACTTACATTGAGTTTCCTAATCTATGAGCACAGTATGTCTACACATTTATTTAGATCTTTGATTTTTTAAGTTTTCAGCATACAAGTCCCATACAAGTTTTGTTAGATTTAAACCTGAGTAATTCATTTTTTAAAAAAAGATTTATTTATTTTTAGAGAGAGACAGAGAGAGTGCACATGCACCAGTGGGGGTAGGGGCAGAGGGAGAAGGAAAGGACTCTCAAGCAGTGAAGGTGGGAGCCTGATGCAGGGGTCCATTCGATGACCCTGAGACCATGACCCGAGCCAAAACCAAGAGTAGGATGTTCAACTGACTGAGACACCTAGGCGCCCCTAAGTACTTCATTTTTTTGAGTGATTATAAATGGTGTTGTAGTTTTAACTTCAGTTTTCACATATTCATTGCTAGTATATTAAAAATACAATCGTTATTTTGTGTAATGATATTGTATCCCATGACCTTTCTAAAGTCCATTATTAAATCAAAGAATATTTTATAGGTTCTTTAATATTTTCTTTTTTTTTGGAAAGATTTTATTTATTAGAGAGAGAGAGAGAGCATAAGCAGGGGGAATGCAGAGGGGGAGAGAGAAGCAGGCTCCCCATTGAGCAGGGAGTCTGACTCAGGTCTCCATCCAATGACCCTGAGATCATAACCTGAGCCAAAGCCATACACTTAAACGACTGAGCCACCCAGGCACCCCAGTTCTCTGATATTTTCTATGTAAATGATCATGTAATCAGAAATAGAGACAGTTTTTTTTTTCTTTGCTCATTTGTAAGCCTTTTATTTCCTTTCTTGCCTTATTGCGCTGGGTAGTTCTTCGTTGAATAGCAACAACGAGAATAGAAATCCTTGCCTTTTTCCCAATCTTAAGGGAAAAACATTTAGTCTTTCATCATTAAGTATGATGTTAGCTATAAGCTTTATCTTTTTATCAGCTTTATTGAGATAATATTCACATGCCGTCCAATTCACCCACTTAGACTCTACAGTTCATTGACTTTTAGTATATTCACAGAATTTTGAATTCATTACTACAATCAATTTTAAATATTTTATTTATTTATTTGAGACAGAATAGAAGATGTGGGAGAGGCAGAAAGACAGGGAGAGTGATAAGCAGACTCCCTGCTGAGTGGGGAACAACGCTGGGCTCAATCTCAGGATCCTAAGATCATGACCTGAGCGGAAGACAGACGCTTAACTGACTGAGCCATCCAGGTGCCCCACAATCAATTTTAGAACATTTTCATTACCCCAAAAGAAACCATACACCCCCTGGCTGTCACTGCCCAACCTCCTATCTCTCCCAGCCCTAGGTAACCCCAAGTCCACATTCTGTCACTAGATTTGCCTGTTCAGGACATTTCATATAAATGGAATCATACAACTCGTGGTCTTTTGACACTGGTTTCTTTCACTTAGCATAATGTTTTCAAGGTTCATCCATTGTTGTAGCATGTATTCACACTTCTGTTTCTTTTTATTGCTAAATTATATGCCATTACGCACATGCCATGTTTTGTTTATCTGTTCATCAGTTGATGGACATTTAGGTTGTTTTCACTTCTTCACTGTCATAGTCATAGTTGTCTTTTTATTATTGGGTAAGTGTTCTTTATATATTACAGATACAAGTCTCTTATCAGATATATGAGTATATGAATTGCAAATGTTTTCTTCCATATGGTGGATTTTCACTTTCTTGGTGGTGTCCTCTGAAGTACTAAAGTTTTTAATTTTAATAATGTTCAGTTTATTTTGTTTTATTTTCTTTTGTTGCTTGTACTTTTAGTGTCATATCTAAGAAACCATTGCTTTATCCAAGGTCACTAAGATTCACACTTATGTTATCTTTTAAGTTATATAGTTTTAGTTTTACGTTTATGTCTTTGACCCATTTGAGTTAATATTTCATATGGTGTGAGGTAGGAGTCTGACTTCATTCTTTTACATGCAGGCACACAGTTTTCTCAGCACCATTTTTGAAAAGACTAATCTTTCCCCATTGAAACTTCTTGACACACTTGTCAAAAATCAATTAACCATAAATGTGAAGGTTTATTTCTGGTCTCTTGATTCTGTTCCATTTGTCTATATGTATGTGTTTATGGCAGTGCTATGCTTATCTTGATTACCACAGCTTTGTAGTAAGGTTTGAAATTGGGAAGCATTTGTCCTCTAAATTTGTTGTCCTTTTTCAAAATTGTTTTGGCTCTTGGAGGACCCTGGCATTTCCATATGAAGTTTAGTATTATCAAGTCAATTTTTATAAAAGAGGCAACTGGGATTTTGATTAGATTGTGTTGAGTCAATAGATCAATTTTTGGATTATTGCCAAGTTCACAATATCAAGGCTTCCAATCCATGAACATGGGATGTCTTTTCATTTATTTAGGTTAGGTCCCATTTATTTGTTCCATTTACTTATGTCTTTAATTTCTTTCAACAATGTTTTGTATTTTTCAGACCATAAGTTTTGTATTTCTTTTTTTTTTTCAGATTTTATTTATTTATTTGACAGAGAGGGATCACAGGTAGGCAGAGGGGCAGGCGGAGAGAGAGAGAGAGAGAGGAGGAAGCAAGCCCCCCGCCAAGCAGGGAGCCTGATGTGGAGCTCGATCCCAGGACCCTGGAGTCGTGACCTGAGCTGAAGGCAGAGGCTTTAACCCACTGAACTACCCAGGCGCCCCAAGTTTTGTATTGCTTTTGTTAAATTGAATCCTAAATACTTTATTGTTTTTGGCACTATTATAAATCAAATCGATTTCTTGATTTTCTTTTTGATTTGCTTATTGCTACTGTGTGGAAATAAAATTGATATTTTGTATATTGATCTTGTGTTTTTCAACCTTGCAGAACTTGTTCATTAGTTCTAATTTTTTTTTGTAGATTTCTTAGAACTTTCTAGATGTAGGTCATGTCATCTGTGATCAGATATAGTTTCACTTCTTTTCCAATTGGGATGACTTTAAAAAAACATTTCTTGCTTGATTGCCTTGACTACGACCTACAGTACAGTGTTGAATAGAAATGGCAAAAGTGGACATCTTTATCTTGCTCCTGATCTTAGGGGGAAAGATTTTAGTCTTTCACTGTTAAGTATGATGTAGCTGTTTCTCATTAATAGATGTTCTTTACTAGGTTGAGGAAGTTCCTTTCTATTTATAGTTTGTTGAGTGTTTTGATGATGGGGTATTAAATTTTGTCATATGCTTCTTTCTGTGTCTTTGAGATGAACATGAGTCTTTGTACCTTACTCTCTTGAAGTAGTATATTACAGTAATTGATTTTTGGATGTTAAGCCAATTCTGTGCTCTTGGAATAAATCTCAATTGGTCATGGTTTATAATCCTTTTTAGATATTCCTTGGTCCAATTTGCTAGTTGTGGGAGTCCTATTTGTTTATTTATTTTTTTTGTAGATGTTCTTTTTCAACTTGGGTAAATTCCCCACTATTCCTAGTTTTCTGAGACATCTTTTTTTAATCATGAAAGGGTGTTGAATATTGTCAAGTGTGTTCCTGCATCAGTGGTATAATCATATCATTTTTCTCATGTAGCCCATGCTAAGTTGATTTTCAGTGTAGCCTGTTGAATTTTCATTTTCATTCTGTTCTGTAGGTCAGAAGTTCTGGTACACTTAATAAGGTTTTCTGTTTAAGGTGTCGCCTTATCTAGAGGTTGTGAGAATGAGTTTACTTCCAAGCTCATTCAGGTTTTTGGCAGAAATCACCTTCTCAGAGGTATATTCTGAAGTCCCTATTTCCTTGGTGGTTGACAGCCAGTGGTCGCTCTCTGCTCTTATAGGCCACATACAACGTTGTTATGTGGCCCCCCCCATCTTCAGAGTCAATGGGCACATCAGATTCTCATGCTTCAAATATTTCTAACTTCCTCTTCTGCTTACTAGCCAGAGAAAACTCTGTTGTTAAAGGACTCATGTGATTAGATTAGGCCCACCCAGGGGTTCCTGGGTGGCTCAGCTGGTTAGGTGTTCCACTCTAGGTTTTGGCTAAGGTCATGATCTCAGGGGTCTTAGGATTGTGCGATCAAACCTTCTGGCAGGTTCCATGCTCAGTGGGGAGTCTGTCTGAAGATTCTATCCCTCTGCCCTTTTCCCTGCTCCCTCACTCACGTGTGTGGCACGTGCACTCTCTCTATAAAATAAATAAATCTTTAAAGAAAAAGATTAGGCCCGCCCAGATAATTTCCCTTTTGCCATATAATGTAATATAATCATTGGAGTGATTACTCGTCATATTCTTGAGTTCCTCCAACACTCAGAGGGGAGGGGATTATACAAAAGCCAGGATCATTGGAGGACATATTCAGAATTTTGCCAATCACAGTCATTAAGTTTAAAAAAGTGAGCTAATTTAAAGAAAAATATTGAGTAAATGGTATGGCCAAAATTTTGAGGAGTGCCTGGAAACAGTGTGGGATGTGGTAGAGTAGTTCATTTTTAGGTGCCTTCCATATTCTGTGATTCTGTAGCTAAGAAGTCATGGAATAGTCTCCTTGTCTGTCTGCTATGAGGTAAAGCGTATAAAGTCAGAAGCCACTGTATTCCTCAAAAACATCAAGGACATGAATGACAAGAAAGACTAAGGAACTGTTTCCAATTAAAAGAGACTAAAGAGGGGCTCCTGGGTGGCTCAGTCCGTTAAGCATCTGCCTTTGGCTCAGGTCATGATCCCAGGGTCCTGGGTTTGAGTCTCATGTCTGGCTCCCTGCTCAGTGGGGAGTCTGCTTCTCCCTCTCCTTCTGTCTGCTGCTCCTCCTGCTTGTGATCTCCCTCTCTCTCTCTCTGTCAATAAATAAAATCTTTAAAAAAAAAGAGAGACTAAAGAGACATGATAACTAAACTCAAGGATTAATCTATGTTTGAGTCCTATGCCAGATAAATTTGTTGTTGTCATTCTAAAGGATGTTAATTGGGATATTGGTGAAATTTGAAAGAAGCTTTTGATTAGAGAGTAGTGTTATATCAATATTAACTTCCTGGTTTTGAGAACTGTACTATCGCTTATGTAAGAGAATGCCCTTGTTTTTTTTAGGAAATATACACTGAGTTATTTGGGGATAAGGATATTTAAGCTTACCTTCAAAGGATTCAGAAAAAGAAAAAAAAACTAATAGTGTGTGTATATGTAGCTAGGAACAGAAAGGAAAAGATGAAGTAAATGTAAATTGTTAACATTTGGGAAATGTGAGTGAAGGGCATATGGACATTCTTTGTCCTATATTTGTATGTTTTATATTAACAGCTTCACATAAGAATCACAATCCTGGTGGACACATCGATTTCAGCCTGGTGAGTCCCTGATTCAGGCTTACTGTGTCTGGACTTCTGAGCCGTGGGAACTTGTGAGATAGTAAATTTGTGTGTGTGTGTGTGTGTGTGTGTGTGTGTGTGTGTGTGTGTTTAAAGTGAGCTAAAAGGTGTGTAAGAAACATTTGAAATGGAAGAAAGGAGAGAAAAATCACCACAATTTGGTGCCTTACTGGATAGATGTGGCCAGAGAGAGAAGAATTGGGGATGGTTCTAAAGGTAGGAGCCTGAAAATTGGGATAATGTGGTCAGAAAAAGGCAAATCTAGAGGGAGAGCTGGTTGGGAGGGGGGGAAATAAAAGTGCTAGGTGTGTTAAGTTTGAGTGAAGAGGGCCCATGAGTAGAAAGAAGAACAATGAGTGGAGAGGGGCTGGCTAAGTATTGAAGCTGGCGAAAGAGGTCAAGGCTGGAGCCAGACTCTGGGGAGCCATCACAATGGTGTTGGAGATATTTGGAGCACCTGCTACACCACTACCGGGTGGTGATGAGCACTTGCTCTGCGATCAGGTCTGGATTGGAGATTCTGGTTTTGCTCATTTCTAGCTGTGTGACCTTAAACAGGTCCCTGAATGTCTACGGGGCTTAGTTTTTTAAAGCTATGACGTGGGGATTCTCGTCACACCTGCCTTGCTTCAAGGATTGGACAAGATCAGCCATATAAAGCACTTAGCTGAGCACACAGAGCTGAAGAAATTAGAGCTGTGATTGTTATTGATTGCTATTTCTTTTCATGTGCTCAGCTGGATTAGGCCCCACGCAGTTCGGATTACCATGTTTTGCTCCCAGAATGAGGCAAGGCTAACAGGTGTCTTTTGCTGATGGAGGGCAGGCCCATCACCAATCCCTGGAAGGGGAGGACTTCTTTCCTCTTCTGCCAACATGGGCAGATTTAAGAAGAAGGAGCAAGGAAGTGAGAGTCAGGGCTGGGACTGTTGGAGCAAGGGCAGGCCCCAAAGGCCTGCCTGGAGATCACCAGGAGTGATTCATTCCTCCTTAGCCTCCCCTGGGCCAGCCCAAGAAAGGGATATTTGGGGGAGGGAGATAGGACGATCGAGTGTGAAAGGTCGGCACGGTGTGCAGGGTGACAGTTTATACTTATAAAAGGTTGGGGGTACATAGACTGCCTGGTATGTATCTAGGGAAAAAGTGGGTTCTACAGGAATAAGCCGACCTAGGAAATGAGGAGACTTGACTTCACCCGCTGGCATTAATTCCCCCTACAGAAGATACAGCCCTGGGTGCTACACTTTTAGCTTAATTCCCATCTTCCTCGCTGCCCCAGTGGCATTAATCAATCTGTTGTCTTCTGCTGCTAGATGTGAATGCAATCAATGAGATCACAATGACCTTAAGATTTCCTGATTCATTCCTACCCCCTACATCCCCAGGCAGCATTTCTTACTTTAATTTCTCAGTGTTTGGCTCATTTTCTCCACTCACTTGGCCTTGCTCCACACTCCAAGGACCTTTTTCCTGCACTGGGGAGAGGGTTCGGTCAAATGGCAGGGATCTGGGCTGCCTGGTGGTGACAGATGGAGAATCCCTGGCCTTGAATGAAGGCATGCTCCCCAAAGAGGAAAGTTTTGGGGTTTTGATAAAAATCGATCTCAGAAAGGGAGATTTGGAAATGGTGTGTGTCTGTATGTGTGTGTGTGAGAGAGAGAGAGAGAGAAAGAGGTTCAGATTGAGATTCAACGAGAGGTATTAGAATCCTGTAAATAAATGAGGAATCTTGAAAAATTGGTAGGAACAAATTGAAATCATTATTTCATCCCAGGTCAAAGGAGACAGAGAGAGAAACAACCTCCTGAGGCAAAGATAAGTATCAGGGATTACTGATTTTCCAGAGGGCTCTTGTGCTTTGAGATCCTCAGTGAGAAGGAACTTAAAGATACAGAGACTGATAGATCTGGCACTTAGAGGGACAGCTGGAGTTGATGCAAACTGCCCGAAGGATTTGTGATTTTCCCCTTATGGCATTCCTCTTCCCCGTCAGTTCCACCTAGTTAAGGCAATACCACTCATCTGCTTGCTTCAGTCAGGCCTCTAGTCATTATCCTGAGTTCCCCTCATTCACTCATGGGTCACCTCCTAGCCATAAGCAAATCCTGTGGATCCACCTTCAAAATACATCCTGATTTTGCCGACTTCTCACCCATTCCTCAGCTGCTACTTGGTGTGAGCCACCATCCTGTCTTTCTTGGACCAAGGTAACAGCCTCCTAGTTGGTCTCCTTAAGCCGACTTTTTGCTGCCAGGGCTGCCACGTATGGATGTTCAAGTTGTATGCTACACAAGGGCACCATAGCTATGGATGTGCCATTTTTATCACAGACACGTACCAACTTACATAAGACAGCATGCAGATGGGTGCACACATTCATGTCTTCTTGGCTCTAAGTCTGAGAGCAGAGGAAGACAGCCTGCTCCTACAAAAACCTGTATCAGTGCACAGCGTCTTGTAGAGACTCTGGAGAATGCAAGTTTTTAACTCAAGGAAGAGGCATCTTTCTGTAATGCACACAAAGACACTGTATCAGATAGTGGCAGCCCTGGCCCCCAACAACCTCAACTCCATACAGCAGTCAGCAAGAACCTTAACAAACATTCAGTGTATTGATCCTTTGCTGGAAGCCTTTCATTTATTTCTCAATGTTCTTAGGAGGAAGACAAGACTCCTTACCTGGCCCACACATCTCGAACGATCTGGCCCCCACCTTCCTCGGCAACCTCATGTCCATATCACTGTCTCTCATGTCCCGCTCCCCACCCCAGCCACACTGACCTTCTGTCCCTGGGGCACCCAAGCTCATTCCTGTCTCCTTCACTGTATTTTTTTTTTCTGTCTATCCAGAATTCCCATCCCCTGCTAGAGCATTAGCTCTATTAAGCAGGAACTTTGTCTTGTTCACTGTTGTATTTTCATCACTTAGCCCAGTGCCTGCCATGTAAAAGGCAGTCAGTAAATATTTGCTGACTGAATAAATAGACGAACAGGGCAATGGGAAAGTTCAACCCTCCTGAAGGGCTCTAAGATGAACCTCAGCTCAGCCCCATCTTTAGAGTGTGCTTTTTGAGATCGTCTGGTGGATTGAGATGGCCAGAAAATGCAGTCTGTTGCCCATCAGAAAGTTGCAAGACGAGTTTGGCAAGGAGGAATGGTAGTGAGTCTGGCCGGCAGTTATTGAGATACTAGCCTGGGGTGGTCACTGCTCTTGGCACTTCCTTGATTAATCTCCCCAGGAACCTTATGAGGTATAGCCTCCTACGGTTCCTGTTCCACAATGAGCAAACCAAGGCCCAGGAGAGTCAGTAACTTGATTTAAACTCAGGCAGTTTGACAAGAATCTCTCTGCCATACTGTGGAAGAGTGAGAATACTCATTTCCTCCTGGCTTCTTTTTTGGCAATGCCCAGGGAGCCTTTTCCCCTTTCCCCTGCGCACTCTCGTGGTCTTGAACCCAGCCCTGGGAAAGCAGGTGGGAGAGGGACGCCAGCCACTTCACCCAGCAGCTTCAAGAGCGGATCTAGTTAGCGGGCCCCATGGGCAGGAGCCACTTTGGTGATTGACAATATGAATTAAAAAGCTGAGATATTTTGTACTTTCTTGATATTGAAATCTACAAAACCATCAAATCCTCAGCCAGCCTCATGGAACTAGAAGGGGTTGCAGTCACAAAGCAAATTTAACACCTCTTCCCATTTTTTGACATACAGAGGAGCGCTTCCAGTGAGGTGAGAATGGCATTAGCTTGAAGCTCTGCGGGGCCAAAACCTCCGCGGTTACAGGGCTAGATTGCGTGCACCGCCTTCACGCCAGAAGAGAAATTGGCTGGGGGGCGGGGGAGGCAACTGAAGAGGTGGGCTTTGCAGCTCAGACCACAGGAACAGTAAATGATAACTAAAGCAGAAAAGGCAAAAGGCTCCCGCTCCGCTCCTCCTCCTCCTCCTTCTCCACAATGTGGAAAAGAAAAAACAAAAAACAAAAAACAAAATGTGGAGTTAATTTGCCTCTTCAGGCTCAGAGCCTGAAGCACAACTTTGTGGGCTATACTTGGGGCTTTCCCTACCTTATCATGTCAGAATCCTAGGACCAAAGAAGGACCTAACACAACATTTTGTTCAACCCGTTTACTTTCTGGACAGAGAAGAGAATCTTCTGGCCGCGAGAAGGGTATCTTGCTTTTATTTTCACCAAGCCACCACCGGTGTGTGTGTGGGGGGGAGGGGGCCGGTGTACATTTGCCTCAGGAGCTGTTAAGAGGAGAGAGAATGACCTTCACTGTCAAGGGGGAAAGGGTGAAGAAAAATGTTAGAATCGATACAGTGTTTGATAAATAGCCAGTCATTTGTCACATAAATATATACACATTGCAAACAACACTACTCTCTGTGGCAGAAACAGAGGGGTTGTTCTCAAGAGAGGGAGGGCCTCAGCTGAGGAGGCTAAATGAGGGTCATTCATCCCTCCAGCCCCTTTCTGCCATGGCCAAGATTGGCCCAGTTCACCACCTAGGCTTTCTGTGGGCGCTCAACATTTTGCTGGGCAGATACTTTCAAAAGCGGCTTCGCTAGTGGCTGGTGACATGTAACCTCCGTGGGAGGGATAGGGCCTTTTTCTTTCATCATGGAATCCATTATTTTTCTTTGAAGCACAGTGCAGAGCTTTTTACAAATTGCATGGCAAAAATAGAAATGCAGCACGTGGAGGAGGTTTGGGGCAACTTGCCCCTCAGGTAGTGTGTATCCAGAACGTGCTCCTTTCAGAACTGGGTTGTAATCCTGTGGGAGGGAGGCAGAAAACCAGCCCTCTCTTCCTCTCCTTTCTTAAAGGGAGGTAGACTTGAAACAGAGCCGATATGGGAGCTCTGGAAAGAGCCAACTTAAGTGCAGCAATAGCCCCTGCCCGATGGAGTCAGAGTGCTGCAGCCTGGTTTGAATCTGCTGTGAGACGGGAGGTCTGTCACTTACCCTCTTTGGGTCTCTGGTTTTTCATCTGCCTCTCCTGCCTCACAGGATACCCAGAACGTATAAGTGTGGAAAAAACAGACACCCATTTTTTTTTTTTTTTGGAAACAGTTAAAACTCCGTATGAATGCAAAGTATTATTGTTGGATTTTGTCTGCTCTTTGCCTCTGGTGGTTGTACCATCTTGGTGTAGGACTTGGAATTTGAATTGGTAAAGAAGACTCCAAGAGAGGTCCAAGGTGCCAGGAATTACAGAGGAGAGAGGGTGGGAAGAGTCTGGAAGCATAGGAACAGACCCCTAACCCTCAGGAAATCACAGCCTCACCCTTCCTTAATCTTCTCTGCCTATATGTCTTGCAACAGCTTAATGGACTTCTCTGAGACTGTTTTCTCATCACCAAAGCGGGATGGTTATGAAGATAATAAGCCAAATAAGAAATGGAAAGCTCTGTTGCCAGCAGCTCTGGCGTGAAATAGACTTTTGATAATTATTATTATTGTTAGCGATGTTACTTGCTTCTGGGCATTGAGAATCGGAATTCTTTAATGCCAGGGCATGGCTAGTCCTTGGTAAAATATATATATTTCTGAGCCTCATCCCTAAGGAATTCTGATTCCATGGGTTTGGAATGGAGCCCAAGAATATGTATTTAACAAGGACTTCGAAGGATTCTGATGTGAGGCCAGGTTTGGGAACCAAGGGTCTTGAGCAGTGTTTTTTCAAGCTGCCAATTATTACCTACTGCTTGGGAAATCAATTTAGTGGGTAGTGACCTGCACTGAAAAAACAGAAAAGGAATGGAATAGGGAAAAAACAGTGTGCATTGCACACAGTAAGGTAAACAAGTATTGCTTCATGAAATGCTGGCTGTATGCTTACATATATAATTTAGTAATGTACTCTGTATGCATGGCAAATGTATTTCTTACAGTAAGTCATTGTGAAAAAATGTTTGAACTACAACAGAGAACACTATCTTCCATTTGGAAACACAGATGTCCAGAGAAATAATCTCTCAGGTCCCAGCCCAGACAAGAAGAAATGACCAGCAAGAGAATGGAGTAGGATCCATTTCTCTTCTCTCCCCATCTGTCCTCTGCTATGCTTGGGTCGACAGAATTGGCTTGTTCTCTAATTAGAGTGAGTTTTCTTACCGTGTAATGGACCTGGCCTGAGATGAAGGGCAAGCGAGGGTGTTGCTACAGGTATCAGGTTAATTGTGTTGACCCCATTAGACAGTTGGTCTTGGTAAGTGAACGCCTTGTAAACTCATTTCGTTCTTCTCCTTCTCCAAGACTTTCTTCTTGAGGATTTTATTTATTTATATGAGAGGAAGGGGAGGGGCGGAGGGAGAGAATCACAAGCAGACTCCCAACTCGCTCGGGGTGGGGCCCCACAGGGGGTTCGATCTCACAACCCTGAGATCATGACCTGAGCTGAAATCAAGGGTACGATTCTCAACTGACTGAACTATCCAGATGCCCCTCCTTGTCCCAGACTTTGCTATTCATATTCACTTTTGAAACACTTTTGTTGCCCTTTGTGAAATCACATAATAAACATAAAACTGTTTCATTGCACGTCAACCCGTGTCAGTGTCTTTTGACTCTCCACTTGGTATGTGGAGGATATTAGCACTCCTAAACCTTCCTGGGCCTCATTCCCAAGGAATTCTGATTCCATGGGTTTAGAATGGAGCTTAAGAATATGTATTTAGGGGCGCCTGGGTGGCTCAGTGGGTTAAAACCTCTGCCTTCGGCTCAGGTCACAATCCCAGCGTCCTGGGATCGAGCCCCACATCGGGCTTTCTGCTTAGCGGGGAGCCTGCTTCCCCCCACCCCTCTGCCTGACTCTCTGCCTACTTGTGATCTCTCTCTGTCAAATAAATAAATAAAATCTTTAAAAAAAAAGAATATGTATTTTAAAAGGACTCCAAGGGATTCTGATGTGAGGTCAGGTTTGGGAACCAAGGGTCTCAAACAGTGTTTTTTTCAAGCTGCCAATTATTACCTACTGCTCAGGAAGTTAATTTAGTGGGTAGTGACCTGCATTGAAACCCCGAAAAGGAATGGCTGTGCCCCATCCAAAGGGAGCAGCTACTCCGGGTGGTTCAGCCCGCTGTGGTCCTGTGGGGATGAGGTCACCTCGTCAGAAAGACCTTCTCAGACCACCCTCTGTAAACTGTAGGCCTTGGGGATCTGCCTACCCCTACCACTTCAGAACCCCTCCCCCCATCTTTATGTTGCCCCATGGTGCTTATCACAACCTAACACACCATATTGTAAATAATAAACATAAAGAGAAAAATAACCCCATATCTCCAGATCTTTTTTTAAGAAAGAGTTGGAAATCAAATTTTATGTGAAGTTTTCCAAATTTGAAATGTGGCTAGATCTTCTGATTTTTCTGGAAAGCCTGGGATTCTAAACATTTATATAAAACCTTCGGTGTTATAAACGTCTTGGTCACGAGATCAAACAGGAAAAAAAAAAATCCAACGCTATTTAGGCCAAAGAGAATACGTCTGTGGCCCAGATTTGGTCTGCAGATCACCTGTTTGGGGCATCTGTCATAGATCTACAGACCGTTGGGCAATGTGAACTCTTGAAAATGGATGTTTTTCTATTGAGGAAGTGCAGCCTGGGGTCAAGTACTCGCCACAAGGTCACAGGCTAGCCTGTAGCAGAACTGGACCTTGAACTCCGGCTCTCTGGCCTCCCAGTGCTCTCTCAGAGCCACCAGGCGGCCTACGAGGCTCCTCTCTCTTCTGCTGTGGTAGAGCTCCTCTGCCCCACGCGGAAGCCAGCATTCAGTTCAGTCCCCGTGCCCTCCTCACAAAGAACCTAACAGAATCATCAGCACCCATCTGATAAGCCCCAGGCACTTCTCACCACAGAGTGTATGAATTTACCTGCCTTCCCCATCTCAACCGTGGATATTGCCTCTTGGTGTTCTTTATTGCTTTTGCTCCAGTGATAGAATCAAGACAAGGTCTTTATAGGAGTGTTATTAGCATTGCTCCCAGCTGGCAGATGCCCTCAGGTAGAGTGGATGTGGGCTGGTGCAAAGAATCTGGGGCTCAGAGTCCAGAGGGTGGGGCTCCACGGCCCTGAGACAACTTACTTAACCTTCCCAGCCCTCAATTTCCTTCACTGTAAAACAGAGAAATGCAATGTGCCTTTCTTACCTCCCAGAGCTGCTGTGAGGTAAAACTGAGATAATACATACAAGCACCCTTTGAAAAGAGAAGATTTGGGACTCCTCGGTGGCTCAGATGGTTAGGCATTTGCCTTTGGCTCGGGTCATAATCCCAGGGTTCTGGGATTGAGCCCTGCGTCGGGTTCCCTGCTTGTTGGGGAGTCTGCTTCTGGCCCCTCAGAGGCCTGTTCTGAGCCTGTGGATAGTGATATGTTTTATTTTTTTAATTTATTTTTAAGATTTTATTTATTTATTAGAGAGAGAGAGAGAACATGAGCAAGGGGGAGGGACAGAGGGAGAGGGAGAAGCAGACTCCCTGCTGAGCAGGGACACCCCCCACCCCCCACAAGTGGGGCTTGATCTCAGGACCCCGGGATCATGACCTGAGCTGAAGGCAGACACCTAACGACTGAGCCACCCAGGCACCCCAGGTTTGTGGTATGTTTTCATATGGTGAGTGCTAAAGATGTGTTAGCTGCAATTATCAGCGTCTGTTTCCATCTTACAGTGAAGTCAGGGTGCTCGGGAATCTGCCTGAGAGTAGTCACGTTACCTTTGGCAAGTCAGATCACATACTGTTTCTCAGTTTCCTGGTCTTCCATGAGGGATTAGTACTAGGGCTGCCTTGGGGATTAAATGAATGAGTGTAAGTCCAGCGCTTATCCCAATGCCTGGCACAGAGTAAGCCCATGTTGGATGTCAGCCACTCTAGCTCCTAAGGCTGTGTAATTGCCAATGTAGTATGGCCACAGACAGAAACTCCAGAAACATAAGATCATGAGGGCATCCCAAGTCTTACTGCTAAGATACCAGTCCTTGTTATTACTTTGAGATTCAGGTCTTAAATCAGTAACTTCTGTCAAAAAAACCAAGACTGAAGAAAATGGCGGGGATCTGGGAATGCAGCAATCATTGCATGAAAACTTCACTGAGTGTCTCTTCTGGGCTGGCCAGTGCTTCATGGGCAGGGTTTCAACCACACCAATGGGACAAGCAGGATCCCTGCATTTAAACAACATATTGGCCCATGGAAGGAGACAGAAGAGCAAAATAAAAGTATAAAATAGTATGTTGCATGGTGTAAAGTACTATGGGGAAAAACCCTTAAGATGGGGTGGTAAGGGGACGCCTAGGGGGCTCAGTTGTTAAGCATCTGCCTTTGGCTTGGGTCATGGTCCCAGGGTCCTGGGATTGAGCCCCACATCGGGCTTCCTGCTCAGCAAGGAGTCGGCTTCTCCCTCTCCCTCTGCCTCTCCCCACTGCTTGTGCTTGCTCTTTCTCTTTCAAATAAAAAATCTTCAGGAAAAAAAAAAGCTGGGGTAATAAAGAGTTCTGATATGGGGAGGGGTAGTGAGGGAGGGAAGCATGCAAGGCCTATAGGTGATCTTTGAGTCCACCCCCAAAGGAAGTGAGGGAGCGGGCCATGCATGTCTGTCAGGGAAGAGTTGCCCGGGGAGACAAAACAGCAAGAGCCAAGTCCCTGAGTTAGGATCATGCTTGGCATTTAAGAAACAACCGGGAAGCCCTGTGACAAGAGTGGAGTGAACAAGGGGAAGGGTAATAGGATAGGAGGTCAGAGAGCTCGCAGCTGTGGCTGGGTAGGGCTTTGTAGGCCTTCACGATGACTGCCATTTGCAGGGAGAGAGATGGAAAGGCATTAGAGGATCGTGTCCAGGGAGAGGCGTTTCTTAACCTGACTTCAGGCAGCCATTTGTCCCTCCCCTAAGCAGCAGGTTTTGCCTCCACAGGCCTTGGAGGATACTAAACAAGAGGTGGCAGTCCCAGCTGTCCCTGCAGAGTTGTCTTTACCACTCTATAGACTGCAGAGAGAAGGCTCTTTGGTCTGGAGGGGAACATGGGGTGGAGGTGATGGCACAGAGAGTAGGATAAAGCAGTAGGATCTCTTAGCGCGCAAAGGGACCCAGTTCCTGTGATTCTGCCCTTGGGCATCTGTTCACCCAGTCTTGATTTCCCTACACCGCCCCCACCAGCCTGCTCCGCCTCCTGCAGGACCCTGTCAAGGTCAGAAAGCCTCCTGATGCATTTATGGAAAGTCAGCCTTCTCACCACCACTAGGTGGCAGTAGTCTGAGTTCTGTCACCTGAGTGTTCCAGAATCCTTGCATACTTCCATAGAAAAACACTTTGGAGATGCGAAGGCAGTCCGGGAATCCTATATATTCCCTGACATTTCTCCTTTTTGGGCCCCGTATGTCTGGTCCTTTCAAGAGCCACTCCTGTTCTGGGATGGTTTTCAATCCCTTCGTCACTCTTGTGACCCTCCTCTGGAGGTGGTCCGCTCTCTCAGAGACCCTCTTGAAATGTAGTGTCGGGAACTGAAAAGGAGGCTTCGGGAGGGAACAGAGATCACAGGGCAACATTAATATTCAAGAATCTAGAAACTCAGATGAATACGACCTAATAAACTTGAGCTCTGTTTTTAACTGCTAAATAATTAAGCTACCGTAAACTAACTGTTGGCTTGAATTATGCTGTGGGTCAACTCAAACCCCTCGATCTTTTTGGAATTGCTTGTTTTTATGTGAGCTGCTGCCAAGCCATGCTTCCTTTACTCTGGCTTCGCAGGAAAGACTTTCAGAATTTTAATTGAGGAGTTTTGCTTTACCTTACATGTTTTACTTTTTTTTTTTTTTTCATTTTAGCTTGGCATTCCAGCCCATCTGAACTCGTTTTGAATCCCAACTTTGTTCTTCAACGTATTTGATATCCCTGCCAGTTTTGGGTCGTCTTCCCACTTGGTAAGTGTATTTTCTGTGTCATCAAAGTTATTAACAAATGTGGAAAAGCCCCATGGCCTTTTGAAACTTTTCTGTTTGTTGTCACCTATGCTTTGGGTAAAATTCTTTCAATTTTCCCATCCATTTGACTTGTGTTATAATCTGGTTAATATGGTCCTGTCTTGTCTCAGTCCATTCATGAGAAAGTTCTGAGAAATGATTTCAGATGCACTGCTGAATCCAAGATACGTTGTGGTTACAAAAGGCAAGGTGGATAAGGGATGATCTAAGACAGCACACTTTGGTTTATAAAATGGAAACTGTTATTTTTTTTTCACAAATATGAAAGTAGTATTGGCTTGTTGTACAGGTCAATGGCACACCAAGGTGTACGAATTAGACAGTGTGAGTCCCTCTGTAATTCTTTGTGCCAACACCCTACCGGATAACCGTGGTTAACTATTTTGTGCAAACAGAAACAGAGATCTGTGATTTAAATGAGATCATACTATAGAGAATGTTGCATTACCTGCTTTTTTCACTTAAAATCTTTTGGAAACATCTTCCCTGTCAGAACATATAGTTTGACTTCATCCTTTTTAATGACAACCTAGTGTTTTTTTCTGGAGATGTTTCCTAATTTACCTCATCAATCCTGTATTGATGGACATTTACATTGTTGGCAGATTTTTGCTGTTATAAGCTGTGTTGCCCGTTATAAGCCTGTTAAAAGGACTGAGACACCCCAAGATCAGCTTTCTTTGCTGGCTTGAGATGTTGCATTGGGTGCTGTTTTTCTGGGTCCTCAGGATTCCCCATCCTTTTCAGATCTTGTGAATGTTCTAAATTCCATGGGATACTTTCTACTAAAGAGAGAAGAACTAGAGAGTGGGTTTCCAACTCCCTACTCATCCTGGTTTGTGTTTGAAAATCTATACCTTGTCCTCCCTTGGAGTGGAGTTAAACCTGTTGGGGCTCTTGGGGGCCTCGAGAGGACCAAGACACCTCAAGATCAAACCCTGAGTGACAGGCTTGATAGGAGGCTCCTCCCCTGACTGGCACAGGTGAGGTAGCTAAGAGCCAAAAAGGGAAGAACTGCCTTGTCATTGAGCCATTATTCCCCATCACACATAAGCTCTGGCCAGTAGGGCCGTTTACTGAGCCTCAGTAGGGCCCTCCTTTCTTATCTTCACACCTGTCCTCCTCCATGGCGGGGGGTCTCCTTCCCTGCACATGTGCACATCTTAGAACAAGATAGGACCAGCCTCTTCTGAACTACTAGAACACTTTCTGAGCTTGGGCTAGACAGCAAAGATGTGTTTCAATATCAAAGCTGTACCTGCCCAGCTCTGTGATCATGGATATGTCACTTACCCTTGCTGGGCCTAGTTCTCCTCACCTAGAGAATGAAGATATTCCTGTGGAAGAGATTTCGGAGAACCAAACCCAATGCCTGGCCAATAGGAAGCACTTCCTGTTACCTGCTGTCATCTGTCATCATCATCATCACCATTATGGGTGACCATATGGCTTACTCTGCATGGTCATGGAGATGAAGTGAGAATATTTGTAAACCACCCAAAGCGATGTTCAGCATTAATTGAGGACTAAATAACTGAGGGCACTTATCAAATATATTTATATCAAGTACCCCTTAGATACTTAGCTCATTATGCCTTATGTTATTTCTATCCCTTCCTCTAATTTCTAAGTTTCCTCAAGAGGAGAGTTCTTTCTCTCTCTTTTTCTCTGTCTTCCTGTCTCTCTTCCCCTCTGCCTAGGAAACAAAAAAGACTCAGTGCTGGGGACTAGGGGGGCTCTTGAACATTTAGAGGAGTCAATGTTGCCCTCACTTTTTCTAAGCCCCTTGATCATGGTATTGTTTTCTAGTTTGAAAACATTTTTCCCATTAACTGATCAATGGGACCTTTTCCATAGGGCACACCACAGCATACATGTTCCAACTACTGAGCCACTGATCACAGTATCTTAGCTTTGGAAAGTTTTCCAGAAAACAGTGGCCTGGGGTGTGCATTCATTTGAGCAAACTGGGTTTGTGTACCACTCCCAGGCTTCTGCTGTCTGCACAGAAAAGGATATTGGACGTGAGCTTAGTTCAGGCCGCCACCAAGTCCCCCTTAGACTACCACAATGCAGTCTTCTAGTCGTTTTCTTACTTTCACCCATGCTGTCCACGTAGCAGCAAGAGTGGTCTCTAGAAAGTAATGAAGTGAGATTACATAATTCCCCTCCTCAAGACCCTTCAGTGGCTCCCGTTTCATGTAGCATCAAGTCCAGCCTTCTTCCTGTGGTCTGCAAAGCCCTGTATAATCTGGCCCCCTGCATATCTCCGAACTCATCTTGTTGCACTCTTCCCCTTGCCCACTCTGCACCACCCACATTGGTCTTCTGGTGTGAGAACATGCCAAGCTCATTCCTGCTTTGGTGCCTTTGTTCTCATTCTGTCTACCCCCAGGAATTGGATCCCATCCATGCCCCAGCTTCCCTGGGCTTCGTCTTGCCTTTCAGGTTTCCACTTAGATGATACCATCTCAGAATGGGATCATTCACCTAGGCCTTCCCCGCACACCCTATCTCAAGTAGCTTCCCATTGGTTCATGTGCCGTGCCCCTTGTTAATCTCAAACTCTTTGGTTCTCAGCCCTCACTTCACCTTAAGAATCACCCAGAGAATGTTAAAAAAAAATAGCCAGGCTCCTTCTAGACCAAGGAAATCAGAATCTCTGGGGACAAGGCTCAGGTCATCTGTATTTTTAAATGTTCCCCTGGTAATTGTAATGTGTGGGTAAGGTTGGCAGGCTCTGTTCTAATCTATGGGCTTGTTGATTTTCTTCCTGGTACTTATCACCAGATGTAATTCTTTTCACTCATTCATTTAATAAGTATTTATTGAGCTCCTACCATGTGCTTGGCTCTACTTGAAACACAGGGATTAAAATTGTGAACACAAAAAAACACAAATTCTAACCTTTTATGAAACTTTCATTCTAGTGGGGAAGGCAAACAATAAATAAGATCAGCAACTATACATATTTATACAGCTTGATATATATATGTAGGAAACTCTGTGTGTGTGTATGTGTGTGTATAGTATTATGGATTGAATGTGTCTCCCCCTCATGCCAAATTCATATTTTTCAACCCTACCCTCCAATGTGATGATATTTGAAGATGGGCCTTTGAGTGGTGGCTAGGGTTAGATGAGCTCATGAGGATAGGACCCTGGTCTGATGAGATTAGTGCCCATATAGGAAGAGAGACCACAGAGCTTACTCTCACCCCCATTCCACCTCCCTGCCACACACACACATACACACACACACACACACACACACACACACACAGTTCCTGTGAGCACACAGCAAGATGGCAATTACCTACAAGACAAGACAGGAGACCTTAGAATGAAATCTACCTTGCCAGAACCTTGAACTTGGACTTCTTGACCTCCAGAACTGTGAGAAATACATTTCTGCCTCCCAGTCTATGGTATTTTGTTATGGCAGCCTGAGAAGACTAAGATGTATGTTATGTTAGATTATGATAAGTGCTAAGGAGAAAAAAATAAAACATAAAATGGAGATACAATTTTTGGGGGGCAGGAGAGAGAGAAAAGGTTTTGATAGAGTGGACTGGAATGGTGAATCTGGAGTAAAGATTTGAAAGAAGTGAGAGATCCAGATTTGCAGGTATCTGAGTATAGAGTATTCAAGGCACAGAAGAGGAAGTACGGGGGCACCTGGGTGGCTCAGTGGGTTAAAGCCTCTGCCTTCGGCTCAGGTCATGGTCTCAGGGCCCTGGGATCGAGCCCCACATTGGGCTCTCTGTTCAGCAGGGAGCCTGCTTCCCCATCTCCCTCTGCCTGCCTCTCTGTCTACTTGTGATCTCTCTCTGTCAAATAAATAAATAAAATCTTAAAAAAAAAGAAGAAGAGGAAGTGCGAAGGCCCTGGGGCTGGATTATACCTGGTGTGTTTGAGGAACAGTGACGGGGGCAGCTTGGCTGGAGTGTTGCGAACAAGGGGCACAGAGTGGTAGCAGTTACATTCAGAGAAGTAACTCTATTACTCTATTACTACTCTCTCTAGGGAGCAGATAATGTGGAACCTTAAAAGTTATTGTAAGCGCTTTGCCTTTTACTCTGAGTAAGAATGGTTATCACTGAGGATTTTCTAGCAGAGAGTAGAATAATCTGACTGAGATTTTAAGAGGTTCACTCTACCTGCCATAGAGAACTCAAGGGGGGAAATGGTGGCAGGAACAAAACCAGCTAGGAGGTTCACCACAGTGATCTACGTGAGAGGCAATGGTGGCTTGGAGAAGGATGATAGAAACAGCAGAACACAAGAGAAATGGTCCAAATCTGGATGTACTTTGTGGGTTAGGATATACAGAATTTGCTGACAGAGTGTGTTTTGGGCATAAGACACAGCACACAGTCAAAGGAGGACTGAGCATCCAGAAGAATGGAGTGCCATTACACTGAGATGGGTAGGACAGTGGGAAGAATCGGTTTCAGGAGATGTTAAGGGCTTAGTTTTGAAATTGGTAAGTGTAAAGTGCCCATTAGCCCTTCTTCAGCTGGAGATGTCAAGTAGAGAGGTAGATGTACAATCCTGGAGTATATAGGAGAGGTCTGGCCTGG
This sequence comes from Lontra canadensis, assembly GCF_010015895.1. Lineage (NCBI taxonomy): Eukaryota > Metazoa > Chordata > Mammalia > Carnivora > Mustelidae > Lontra > Lontra canadensis. The sequence continues at coordinate 3,983,747 of NW_022631090.1, forward strand.
AGATAGAACTTTGGAAGCCATGAGATTGGATGAAATCTCCTAGATGGTAAGCTCAGGTAGAAAAGAGCAGAAGCCTGGGGACTGAGACCTAAAGCACTCCAGAGATTAGAGGTTGAGTTACAGAGCAATAAGCAAAGGGGACTGAGCAGAAATAGCCAAAGCAGAAGGAAGAAAACCAATAGAAAATGGTTTCCTTGGACCCAAGAGAAGAAACAGATTTAAGGAAGAGAGAGTGGTCACCTCATGTCAGGCATAGCCAAGAAGCTCGAGTAAGACGAGGATGGAGAGCTAACCACTGGATTTTGGAATATGTATGTCACTGGGTGATCTTGGTCAGAATAGTGATGAAAGTGAGTTCAAGAGGGAAAAGAAGGAGAGAATTGGGAGACAATGGGTATAAACAATTGCCCCGACATTTTAGTACTAAAAGGAGGACAGAGATGAGGCAGAAACAGTATCTGAGGGGAGATTCACCTTGAGAGAAGGTTTTATTAATTTGGAGGATGGGAGAAATCATATTCTAATAAGAATGACCCATGTTCTCGAATTAGGAGGTGAGCGGTTGAGGGCAGGGACTTGGTGTGGGGCATCCCCCTCACCTCCCACAGTGCCCAGCACAGAGTAGGCATTTGCCAAGTATTGTTGAGTCAGCGCCTGATCAAATGATTGCAGACGGCTGTGGGAGTAAATAAATATCAGAGTTGAGTGGCAGGGTGGAGTGGCAGGTGAATGGAGGAGCACCCTGCCTTCAGCTCCCCTCATTCCCGCCCCACTCCTGGTGCACCAAGCTCACCACAGGGCCAGACTCCCTCTGCCAAGAGGGCATGCAATGTCTCTATAGTCATCTGTTCTGGGGAGAGGACAGGCTTTGGAGCTGTGAGAACGATGTGTGGCCAGACAAGACCACAGAGCTCAGGAGGGTTAGGGCACATTGTGTCTTGGCTGTTCCCTGGGCGTGGTCTGTCAGGAGCATTCATAGCCTCTTGGAGCTCAGCTCAAGGAGCAGCAAAGGCAGAGTCTGGGCAGGAGAAGCCCCTGCATGTGCAGTGCCCAGTGGCCTTGGCACCTTGCTCATCCCAGTCCCTGTGTGGTGCCATCCACATAGTGTCAGGTGACATCTCAGCCCAGTGGGGCTTCCCCCTGGGGCCAGCGACTCTGCTGTTGTCAGGAAGAGATGGCATGGCCCAGCCCTGCGTGAACACACAGAAGGCACTTGGCAGTTTTTGGATGAAGGAACCCCTGGGGACTCTGGGAATTGACACAAAGAGTGAGGAGAGAATGCTTCCTTTTCCATGCCTCCCTTGCCACCATGCTTTATGCCCAGACACAGCTCAGCGAGGGTGGCCGGTGGCAGGTGCATGTCCTGGACTTGAAGGAAGACACGGGGAAACCCCTGCAGTGAATTGGCAGCAACCCCAAGCAGACCTTTTCCATCTCCTCACCTGGCACTCAGAGATGACACCATTGAGTTCAGTCTTATGAGTCCAAAAAGTTGACGTCAAACAGCATTGACATCATACCTGATCTGGGCCACATCCTGTGTGTTTTCTCAAAGTTGCAACTACACTAAATATTACAATTCCTCCTCCTCCTCCTGATTGCAGCTAACACAGACCAAGCACCAACTCTGGGCCAGGTACTGAGCTAAGCACTTTGTATACCATGTCAGTCATAGTTCTCACCGCAGCCGGGTGAGGTGAATACTACTCCCGTCGCCAGTGAATAGGAGAGATTCAAGCCACACAGGGGAAGAGTTGAGACTCAAGTCCGATTCTGTGTGACTGCAGAATCACATTCTTCATCGGTCTCTATGACAGCACCTCTCTGAGAAACACAGACAGATAATCTCACGCTGTGGCTTCAAAGCCTCCAGAGGCTTCCCATCACGTGGAGAATTTAATCCAGCTTTCTTCCTAGGCCACCAGGGCCTGGCAGTATCCAGCCTTTGCCTGCCTCTTTGGCCATGTTTCATTCTCTTCTTCCCTTGCCCCTGTGAGACCTCTGGAGAAGCCTCGTGATCTGTAGCAGTGCTCTATTCTCAGTACATCTGGTAGGCTGACTTGGGTGTTTACTCCTGCTTCCAGGGGTATTTCCCTTGGAAAACACCCCCCACTGTCCAAACAACCATCCCAGAAGCCCTGTATCAAAAGGTGGGAGCTGCCTCATGATTGTCAGCGCTCCTGTTGTTCAAGGGGAATTGTTGGGTTAGCTTAGGGCTGCCTGTCTCATTTGTACTGTAAGATCGTAGAAGCTTGACTGCGCCCCAGACCCTGTCTGGTATCAAGAAGCATGTGATGCTCAGAGGTGAGCTAAAGCCCAAATTCTCGTTCTGTGACTGCTGGTATTTGAGGAGACAGTGCCGTATGGCTCGGGGAGGACGGGAGCAGCGCTGGACCAGGACACATATGAATCACTTCTCTGTTGAGCTCTCTCACTCGCTAGCTGGGAGACCTTAGATAAATTTTTCTAATTTTCTATGCCTTGATTTCCTTATCAGTCAGTGAAAGTAATAGTCTCTGCCCCTAAGGGATTGCTTTGAGTATCTTGAGATGATTTATTGGATAGTGTTCTGGAAGGTACAGAAATTTGCATAATGCCTAGTAAGTGCTTAATATATTCCGGATACTGCTCCAAGCTCCTCACGTGTATTCTCTCTGCATCAATCCTCAGACAAGACCCAAGCATGTTACTGTTAATAGTATCTCCACTTTACAGATGAGAAAATTGAGGCCCAGAGAGGTTAAGGGATTTGTTCATTGTTGACTGGCGGCAAAGTGGCAGAGCCAGATTGTGAATGCGAGCAGTCTGGCTTCAGAGCCCGTGGCCTGAGCCCCTGACTTAATGGGTAATGGATTTTACTGGGGCTGTGTCCTAGTCTGTTCCCGCTCCTATAACAGAACGTCAGAGACTGGGAGTGCTTAGAAACAACAGAAATGTATGTTTTGCCACTGTGGAGGCTGAGAAGGTCCAAGACCAAGGTGCTGATAGACTCAGTGTCAGATTAGAACTTCTCCTTGGTTTGTAGATGGTCATCTTCTCACTATAGCATCACATGGCAAGAGGGGGCAAAGAAATTCTGTGGAGTCTCTCCTCTAAGCGCATTCGTCAGGGCTCCAGTCTCATGAGCTGATCACCTCCCAAAAGTGTCACATCTAAATGCCATCACACTGGGGAATAGTTTTCGAAATAGGAATTTGGTGTAGATACAAATGTCCCGTCTCTAGCAGGAAGGGAGGGTAGTATTTTTTTCAAGTAAAAAAATATTGCTACTGTTTTGTGCAAGTCTTACACCATTTTGCCTCCACTGGGCTATAAGCTACTTGGGTTCCTTTGCATGTTACTGTTTAGTTTTGGGGTAGCAGACCCTCACCTACCTCAATTGTGATACCTTCCCCCTCCTTGAAGCCACCAGAGGTTCCCACATAGGTAATATTCCACAAAACATAATCTTCCCATTTCCAGAAGAGAGTGTGAATGCCTGGTGGTCTGGTCCCTTTGTGTCTTCACAAATACTGAACACCTCCAATGTGTTCGGCCCTGTTCTAGTCAACTGGTGATCCCACAGTGCATGTCCGTGCGCGCGCGCGCGCGCACACACACACACACACACACACAACCCCCAGCCTCCACAACATTGCTTCTGCTGTATTTTTGCCCTAACACACAGTCTTAATCTCACCATGGGATAATAGCAGACAAACTTCGGTTAAAGGAAATGATCACATAATTGGCCTGGAGTTGTCAAATTGTCAAGGTTATGGAAGACAAAGCCCAAGGAACAGTTGTAGATTAGAGGAAGCTAAGGAGACATGGAAACAAATATAGTCTGTGCTCCTGAATTGGATCGTGGCATAGCAGAAGGACACTAGTGAGGAAATGGGGGACATTTGAAAAAGCTTTGTGCATTATTTAATAATGTTATATCACTATTAATTTCCTGGCTTTGATACATTTACCATTATTTTTTTGAAAGATTTTATTTATTTATTTTGAGAGAGAGAAGAGAGAGAGAAGGAGAGAGATCAAGCACAGGAGGGGCAGAGGGAGAGAATCCCCAAGCAGACTCTGTGCTGAGCATGGAGTCTGACATGGAGCTCGATCTCACAACCCTGAGATCATGGTCTGGGCTGAAAGCAAGAATCAGACACTCCACCGACTGAGCCAGCCAGGCACCCCAATAGTTTTCTCACTATTATGTAAGTTGGTAATATGAGGGGAAGTCAGGTAAAGGGGATAGAGCGACTCTGGGTTGGGTTTACAATTTTCCTTTAAGGTCTAAATTGTTTCAGGCCATTTGAAAGCAAGTTGGCAGGCACAGAAATGATAAATGCCAGAAGGATACGTGTAGGACATTGACAGTCTCTGCTACACTTCCTGAATCTCAGGGTCCTCCTCTGTCATTTAGGCCTAATAGTTATGTATTATTCCTGATTCTCCTTATTAAAGAATTTGCAGGGAAGCCTGCTTTTGAAGTATTAGAGATATATAAGCTCTAAACATTCAGTTTTGTGATAGAAGCTACAAAGAAATGAAAAGATCATCACTTCATCCTCCAGAAAGAAAAATTATTTAACAAAATTATTTCAAAATGAAAAGTTAAAAATATCCCTCCCTTCCTTGGGTTTACCTTTTGGGAAGGAAAGGGGGAGAGAGGGAGGGAGAGAGACAAAGAGGGATGAGAGATAATAAATAAAGCAATCAGTTAATTTTATCATCTATTAGAAGGCAGGGAGTTCTATGAAGAGAAAGAAAGCAGGAAAAGGCAGATAGGGAGGAGGAGAGGGGCAGCTTTAAAATGGTCATTTGAAGAAAAGACTTTAAAGAAGAGAGGGAGCAAGAGCTCCAAGGAGTGCATCAGTCAGGGGGAGTGGCCAGTGCAAAGGCCCTAAGGCCTGACCTGTTTTAAGGAACAGTAGGAAACCCGGTGGAGCTAGAGCAGAGTGAGCAAGGTCAGTGTGCCTCCTTCTGGGGTCTCTAAAGATAACAGAAAGAAAGTGGCTACAGGGCAAAAGTCAGGGGAGTTAAAAAATAGACATCAAATAGAGGTTTCCAGCAGAGTCACAGAGGATAGAAACCTGAAGGGAAGGGAAGAGCAAGGAAGGGCAGTTGCTGGCATCTAGAATACCTGTCCAAGTTGTGGTGAGGAACCAAATTATTAGTAATCCCCATAATAAGGCTCTGAGTCTCCCGTGCTTCACTCCTCTCCAATCACGGAACTCTAATTAATGCTGAGTGTGGCAGTCATACCACAGCCTGAGACATCTCTACGATGTCATCTTAATGAGAGGCATAATTGGTAGCAGAGAGGTGTGGGCTGATTTTTCTTGGAGTAATAAGTGGGACTGATGAAAAATCCAGACCCTCGTTCTGGTTTGGTATATGTTTATTATTGAATGTCCCGAGTCATTCCGTTCATGTCATTTGGATGTTTGGGGCCTGGGAACATATGCACTGAGAAGAACACAGCAGAGATGGTGCGTGGGAAGCAGGCCCCTGGTCTGATGTGTGCCTGCGGAAGACAGGCCAATACCAGAGGGGTTTCCTGGAGACTCCTCAGCTTGTAGCCATGACCAGACTGCTTCCAACTGTGCAGAAGCAGAAATGCACACAGGGAAGGCCAGCCTGGATGCTGGGGGAGGCTGGTAGACAGTGCTCACGTTTGGGCAACATTTCAAGCCAGCAGGAGGTCTGCACATGTGTGTTGGCCTGTCCTTCCAGTGTTACAAAGACTGGACGAGAAGACTTAGCGGATAGGATCCTACAAAGTGCAAGACATTGCATACATGTAAGGTGTTACTACTATTGTTGTGTACCACAGGGGGTGAGGGGGTGCTGGGTATAAAAAAAGGAGACCTACGGTCATAGTGTTTGTTCACTGGTTCCCTTCTAGTCTAGTGTTATAGAAGGACCGTCACCTTCCTTTTAGAATCAACACTTACCATTTGGAGCACTTAGGACATGCCAGGCACTCTGGTATGTTCCTTGGGCACGTTCTTTCTTTCAGTCCTCACCACAAGCCCATGAAGTAAGTACTGTTGTTTCATTTAAAAGTTGGCTAAAGGAGGCTCAGAGATGTTAACTTACACAAGGCTGCACAGTAAGTGGGGAGAGCCACTTCTGTGCAGGAGACCCACAATGGGATTCTGGATCCTTCTCTCTGCCCTCAAGTGCCTTTTAAATTCAAGGTACACATGCTCCAATGTGGCAGGTTTGGGTTTCCAAGAGGGAGGGCATCAACTTCAGTCTTCAGGCTCCACACACAAGGGTGGCTGGAGAAGGAGAACCTCACACAAGTGGATCACTCCAGCTTGGAGTGGTGCTGGGCAGGATTGGGCCTCGGTTGTTTGAAGAGGCACTGTGGCAGTATCTACCTTCCCAGCTTGAAAGACTGGGCCAGGGACAAGAGTGACAGACCAACACTGAATTCTAGAAATACCCAGGGTAACTGTCACCAGGTTCACCTTGTCCTTGTGCCAGGGAGGAAACTAGAGATCCAGAGCTATGCTGAGACTCGCCAAAGGTCACACAGCTCATTAGAGCCTAGTGGCTGCTATGGAACCCTGACCTTTAGGCTCCCAGTTCAGAGCTTCCCCCCACACCCTAGCCCACCCACACGGGCCCCCCAGATTCCTCGGGCAGCACTCAGAGAGTGGAGCCGCTGTCTGGATAGTGGCTCTTTATGTGGCCCTAGGACCTGCAGCTCCAGCCTCACGGTGCACCTAACAGGTTAGAAGTGCCAATTCTCAGGTCTTACCCTGGACATCCTGGGGCCAGGGCCCAGTAAGGTGCACCTTATCACGCCCTCTTGGTGATCCCGATACACTTGAAAGTTTGAAAACCACTGGTCTAGACAGAAAGGCAAACCAAGTGCCACAGACATCGATAAGCACCCAGAGCATCAGCTGGTAAATCACCGAGGGTTGTCTTCATAGAAAGCGAATAAGATGAGGCCCACAGCTCCCAAGCCATACCTGCAAAGCAGTGTCACCTTGCAACACACATGACAGTGTCAGATAGACACAGACTAGGAGGGCGAGTGTAACCAGCTCTAGTTCACCTGCACGTGCTTCCGAGTTTTGCCAACTCAGCAGTTCCAGAGTCCTGCCAGCTTCTCCGCTCGGGGCTATGGAGGGTGTGTCCCTGCACTTTGGGGACCCACCATACAGGTTCATAGAACCTCTGAGCTCGGAGGAAGCTCAGAGATGATCAACCCTTTCCCCCACCTCTGCCAACTCCCTCGCGACACACCTGACTGGCACTCTTTTGTCTTCTGCATTACAGGGCCACAATAATAGTGAGTTCTGTTTCCTGGAAGACAGAGCAGAGGTGAGTAGGAGGAGGACACGCATACAAGTAACTACAATAATAAAATGGAATATAAGCACTAGAGCCCATGCCATGAGAACCCTGAGCTGGAAGGAAGGAATTTCAGCACTGGGAAGTCAGGGGAGGCTTTATGGAGGAGGTGCTATTTGAGCTGGACAAGATCCCAGCAAGCAGGGCCAGTGGAGGAGGAAAGAGGCCTGTGGCCACATTGCCATGAACAGAGGCACAAAAATGCCGGACACGTTCCACGAAATATATTTAGACAGGCCTAATGAAGGGGACATACTTCTTGCCAACTGCTTGACCCTGACCTTGGGCAAGTTACATCTCTCCGCCTCTATTTTTCCCTACTTGGAAAATGAAAGTAATCTGTGTTGTCGAGTTATGGGAAGGAATAAATAAGATAATGATGTGAAGTAGCTGGCACAATGGCTGGTTCGTAGCAAGAACTCCAAAGCATCAGGGACTACCTTGCTGAATATACAGGATATACAGAATATATAGAGAATAGCAAACGAGATGGTTTGCCTGGAGAACTGGGTGTAAGCCTGGGATTGGTGGAGCTAATCTTCGGGACCAGGTTGTGACAAGGGCTTTGAATGCCAAGTGAAGGATTTGGGGCTTTTATTCTGAAGGCAGGGGATCTGTGTGTTTGGAGGATTAAATTAGAGCAGGGTGATGGGGAGAGGGGAGTCAGAGGGCTCTCGATGCTGGAAGAATCAAGTTCAGAGCGGAGATATCTGAATTAGTAAATGTCTGAATTCCTCTACTACATATAAACCTGAGTTAGGGTTGATGGAGCCTGAAATGTGCAAATGTGTGTGTGAGTATATATGTATATGTTTTAAACTGCATCAATGTGTGGGGAGCTGGGTGATGTGGTCAGTTAAGCATCCCACTCTTGGTTTTGGCTTGGGTTGTGATCTCAGGGTTGTGGGATTGAGCCCAGAGTCAGGCTCTAAGCTCAGCTCTCTCCCTCACCCTCTACCGCTTCTGCTTGTGCATGTTCTTGTGCGCTTTTTCTCTCTCAGATAAATAAATAACTCTTTCAAAAAGTGTGCAAAATGTGTATCTGTACATATATTGAATATATGTATAAAATAACTAGAAAGTGAAAAGTGATGGCTGGAGAGAATATTAGCTAATTTTAAAAATAATTCTAATGTGAAAGACAATCCCTTTGTTAGCTTGAGTTAAACTATGTGAAACATCATATTCGATGAAAACATTTCCCAAAGCTGGCCTTTTCATGAGAAAACTTGAGATCCGTGCAATTCACACATACTTGATAAATTTAAGCACATTCTGTCTTACTGGCAGGGACAGAAATCTGCAATAAGACACAGAGTCCTCTGATGACAGATGATTAGAAGCCTCAATGGCAGTTCCCACAGTGTCCAAATTTAAGGACTTTTCTAACAGCTGTCCAGGGATACAAGTACCTTCCACTTGGGCTTTGGTGATAACGAGAGTCTTCTTTAGCTCCCAATCAAGATGAACACACTTCAGAACGTTGTTGAGTCCCAGGCCAGAGGGAATGATCTCATTTGGCACATTACTGAGTGCCTGCAAAGAGGAAAGTCACTAACCGCTCACAAATATTTTGCCATTGACTAACTGCAAAGATGCATCTGTTAAAGCAATCCATTGGAGCAGGCTTGTTCCCTCGAATATTAAAGAATATCGATACCAGCTAAAAGCGAGTCAATTTGTCAGTCATTTACAAAGCAGCTTTGAAGCCAAATGATCCCCTTCCTGCCTTCACCTTTCTTCCAGAATAGATGCACCAACACATCCAAGTGTGGACTCAGCCTCCTCTGTTGGAGCGTTCTCAGATAAAGCTTTCTTGGGTTGCGGGGAACAGATGTTTGGGCGGGAGGTGGTGCAGGAGCGCCGGGTGCCACGCCTGTTCTGCGCTGGGGAAACAGTTTTGCACTAAGCCCAGCAAGATATCTTGAACTGTTGCTCAGTTGACTTGCAGACCTGCCGGGCTTTCCCCTTGGTCTACTACCGGATGCCAACAGAAACAGATCCACGGAAGCAGTTAAACTGACCAGTTGGACTGACCCAGATTCTTTGAGGAAATGCAAAAGCCTGCCGGCTCATGGGATTAGCTTCGCTTTTGCTCCGCATCTGCACATTACCTTCTTGTCCATGGCAGCCCCAGCTTGCTAGAGCTGCTCACCTTGGCAGCTGGCTTTCTGAGCCAAGAGAATTTGAGAACAGTCTCGTTAGGAGAAAGCAGTCAGCCTGCCCGGGAGAAACTTAGTGGCCAGACCAACGGAGAGATGCAGCCTTTACCTTCATTGATCTGCTGTAATCCTGGTGTCCTTTCCTCACCATCTGCCCAGGCTCCTCTCCTCTACAATCTCAGGGGCTGTAGCCCACTTGTCAGATGAAGCTGTGTGGAGAACACGGCACAGTGTGTATACCATTCGAGGTTTAGTTTTTTTCCTAAAGAGAAAGGGGCTGTGCTGAGCAGCTATAGGAGACATAGGAGGATGGAAAAAGGAATGTTTTGTTTCCATTCAAGAGGTGGCGTTGGAAAGCAGTGGGGAAGGGCACAGGCAAACTGCATGGGCGATTAGTGATGTCAGAACCAGATTAAAGGAGACGTTGGGGCTCACTGCGCAGCAAGGGTTCCTACCCCTATGACACACGAGGCTTACAGAGAAAGCCTAGAGCATGTGGGTCCTCAGCCCTCAGAGTGTATATACACAGCCCTCACCCTCAGAGGGTCTGGCGTAATTGGTGTGAGGTTAAGACCCCAGCACTGGTACTTTTTAAAAGCTCTCCAGATGGGAAACAACATTGCCATAAAGGACATCATTGAGCCAATCGGCCGCATTGGAATACGGGCTGTTTATTGGATAGTATTGTATCAGTGTTAAAATTTCTCAACTTGATAACTGTACTACGATTAGGTAAGAGACAGTCCTTGTTCTTAAGAAACGCACACCTAAGTTTTTAGAGGTGAAGGGCAAGGTGCCTGCAACTTACTCAAATGAATTAGGAATAAAAAAAAGAAAACCCACAAGGAAATGTAAAGAGGGAGGCATACAACAAATATGGCAAATGCTAACATTTGGTGAATCTGGGTGAGGGCTCACCCTGCTGACAAGAGTTCTTTGTACTATTCTTAGAACTCTTCTGTTAGTTTCAGAGTATTTCTGAATAAGAAATTGTAAAACAACAACAACAAAACACAGCCCAAAAAGCCCAGCTCCCCAGATGAAATAATGTACAACCAGATTTGGAAACCCCTGGATTCAGAAAAACAGAGGTAACAGGGACCTATGACAGGTGACAATAAAGGCTTTTCTGAGCCACTGTCCCTGGTTCACTGGCCACCAATGGCGTGGCAAAGCTTGAGGACTGAATTAACCAGGCATAAATCTGTCAGTCCATTGGCAACTGTTCTGGAACCCCGTACCTGGGGCTCCATGCTGCAGAGAAATTTTCCAGATGAAGTAAGGTGGGCGTACAAAGCACCATGGATTGGCAACCCATCATCCATCTGGACCTCTTGATCATGGCAATTCCCTGTCAGCCCTGTGTTCTGGTCCTTGTGAGAGTCACTCTGATCCGTAGAACACAAGAAGCATAAACAAAGGCTTGTGGCAAAGGGAAGGGGGAAGTTTGAGGCCGTCTCTTCAAAAGCCAGCCCCTGATACAGGTCATGGGAGAAGTTCAGCCCCTCCCTGCTGGTGGCATCTGGCTCCCGAGCTAAGGCTTTCACAGAGGACAATGTAATTCTGATGTGGTGTCAAGGTACAGACTGCTTGTTGTGACAAGCTTTGAGTTTGTTGCTTGTGCTGTGAGAGGAGCCCAAATGTCTCTCCCCTGATGGAAGCAGATGGAGGACAGCCCCTGCCTCCATCAGAATTTTCTAGACCTCACCTCCCTCCCTTCCCGGTGTTAGCTCCTTTCCCCTCTGCCTGCATGCTATGGTAGTGTTTTTTCCAGACATTGAATTAGAGGCTAAATTGTTGTTTGTAACCCTTATTTGTGTCCAAATCAAGGCCAGCTGACATAGATGCCCAGCAAGAGGGAATAGGGCTTTCCCAAGCACCCAGCCCCACAGGAAACTCTGGAAGACAAATGAGAATTCTAGGCACTGAAATTGGTCAGACCTGGGCTGGATCATAGTTGTGCCCCTGAATGGCTGTGTGAGCATAGGCAAGCTACTTAATATCTCTGAGTTTTAGGTTCCTCAGCTGTAAGATGGAGCCAATATTCGTATGAAATTCGGACGGGTGTGAGCATTAAAGGAGACAGGGAGCTTCGCAAATGTGCAATAGGTAGAAGATAGCCATTCATTCGATGGGTATTTATTGAGTTTCTTCTATGTATAGTCGAAGAGCAGTTCAAATCCAGTCTGGCCTTACGTACTATTTGTTCCAAACCTAGGACAAGTTACTTTGTTTGACCTCTCTGGGTCTCTTGACTTCCCTTGCTCCTCAGTGAAGCTGGTTTAAATTAGTTACTTGAAGGATTGCTGTAAGGAAGAAATAAGGACAAGGCATAACACACATTGAGCACATAGAAAGTGCTTGGCCAAAGTGAATTATTGTAATTGCTGTGGTTACTATCACTATCAGCAATTCTTGGAGCTCCTTCCTTTTTTTTTTTTTTAAGATTTTATTTATTTATTTTAGAGAGAGAGAGAGGGTGAAAGAGAGCACAAGAGGGGAGAAGGTCAGAGGGAGAAGCAGACTCCTCATGAAACTGGGAGCCCAATGTGGGACTCAATCCTGGGACTCTGAGATTATGATCCAAGCCGAAGGCGGCCGCTTAACCAACTGAGCCACCCAGGCACTCCTCGGAGCTCCTTCTTATTATGAGTTGCTTCACTTACCAGCCACTCTTAACACAGTCCTTTGCAGACCTTCCCCAATCTGCATTATCATGGCTGCAAGGGCAGAGGCTTTATCCTTTCTACTGTTCTGGTGTCTCCATGGCACCTGGTGGAGAGGAGGTGTTTCATGCATGAAACAGAGCACATTCTGCAAGCAAGCACAGCCATCGGCTGGCTTCACTGCCTGGGTTTGAGTTTCAGCAGATCCGCTTTTCTTGCTTACTGAGTAACTTCGTAGCAACTCCTGGAACTTCTTGAGCCTCCATTCTCTCATCTGTAATATGGGTGGGATAGTAATTCCTACCTCTGGGGTTCACTGTGGGGATTAAAGCCCCCGTCTAGTAGGAACCTAATAAGGACTAGGGGTTATTACCATCATTATTGTCCGAGAAAATTCCTGTGGTCAAGGATCACAGGAACTATTCTAAGAAATCTCTCTCGCACACGCGTCCACTCTGTCACACATATACACACAGTCGCATGCCACTGCAACCACCACAGAGAGTGGGCAGCACAGAGAAGACAGGTTATAAACATAAACATTCATTGCTTATGAGAAGCTCTGTGAACCCCAGGCCACGGCCAGTGTTTGTACTACATTCTGTAACTGTGGTGCTGTGTGCCCCTGAGTTCTTTTTTATATCGAGGTATATAATTCATATAACATACACTTACCCATTTTAAAGTGAACAACTCAGTGACATTTAGTATCTTCATGATGTTCTGCTACCATAACATCATGCTGACTGTATCTAGAGGAAGGCAGAACTCATCCACTTGCGACTTCTCCTGTCACTGTTCTCTCCCCACATTGTTCTTCCCTCCTTATTTTCCCAGTTGTTCCCTCTTTCTCTACCCCTCTGCTCTTTAGAGCAATGGGGTAAGTGTCTCTGACTGGTATATATATTTAGGGAGAGTGGGGGTGTTGGCCCACTGGGAAGATGCCAGACCCAAAGGGTGGCACTGGTGGAGTGTGGGTCGGGGCTGGTGAAGCCACTCTTTTTGTCACAGCTGAAAGCAAGCAAAAGCCCAGTGGCAACTGTGCATTGTTGCTTTGCTTTCTGATGGCCCCAGGGGCACCAGACTACATGAAAGGGATTATGACCAATTATGGCCTCTAAGGACCGCACTCCCTTTTGTTACCACCTTTTCCATCTTTGGGCTCTTTGCCCTCATGAATAAATTTGCTCTGTATCAAAGCATCTATTACAGAATAACCTTGGCAGGCTCCACTCCCTCACAAAGATCTACTTTGTACTTGTACTTGGGAGCAAGAGCCACATCATCAGTAGTTTCAAAGAGGAGAATAGTTTATAGGTATTGAATTCTTCCTGCACACCAAGCACTGTTTTATCTCATCAAAGAGTTCTTACAGTGTCTCTGGGAGGTAGACATTGTTGTTACGTACTTTTTGTAGGTGAATAAACTGAGGCCCAGGGCGGTCAGTGACTTGGCCAAGACCACATAGTGTGTCACTAACAAAACCCACGTTCTACCTCACTAAGTAATATTGTGTCCCCATCAGTCTCAGTGTGGATGTTAATTAGTTGGTTGAATGGAAAATCATAATGTATAGCAACTGCATACTGTAGCTTCCTTCATTCTTTATCTGGATTTTAGTCATGGCTCATGAACTGCATAGCTTTATGATTTTGGACAAGTCATCTAACCCCTCTGAAACTATACTGTGGGCAGCTTTCTTGTCTTATCTCCCTCCAGTTCATGGGTATAAGATAATCATACAGAGATATTTCTGCAAAATGTAAACTTCCATGCCAATGTCAAGAAATGATATCATGCAGAATGGCTTCATGGGCACAATAACCATGGGAAGTGGCAAGTTCCTCTGGCTAACTCAGATCTTGGACAAGCCATTCTCATTTATGTTCTTCGTGGCTGTGGGAACATTCAAGTACCAGCCACCTTACCTGAACTCCATCTCTGTGTCTTTCAAGTACAGTTGGAATAGCACTGGGGGAATCCTCTGCCTTTGCTCCATCAAGGGATTAAAGATTCCCAAGGACTGCTTTCTCCCAAGGAGAAGACTCTAGCCTCTTCCATATTTTCACATGTTTTCACAGCCTTCCTATCACAGAAGCTGTGGTGCAGATTAGCTTGAGACAATAGGTCTGAAAATGCCTGGCACAGTGCCAAGCTGTGCCTGCCTCTTAAGTAGATGCTCCAAAGATGGTGATGACATTTTGGGATTTGGGGGTTGTTATCCTCCAGGTGGGGTGGGGACAGAATGAAAAAGGGGAGGGCAGTCACAGCAGGGGGCAGGTATTTAGGCAGCTGGGACTCCTCAGCCACGGGGCTTGCCAATTTCCCAATTCCTTAACATGAAGGCATGATTTTGAAACATGGCTGCCTCATAGTCACCCAAGAGTCTGACTTCCCACGAAAGTTACTTGCATGTCCCAGAAATGTTGGGAGGGGCAAGGAGATAAAGCCTAGTTCAGGGCCTTCCGATTCCTTCCCTATTCACCTCTTAGCTGTCTGGCATTCCAAAAGTTGAGTGGCAAAGCAGGCAAACGTCTCTGAGCAAGAAATGACCTTTTTTATCTTGCAATGGAGACATGAAGGACAGGGGGACCAGAAAAGCCAGGGAAGCGATGGAAGGGAACAGTCTTTGAGGTCCCATACGAAGTTTTCAAAACTTGACGTAGTCATAGTTTATAAACATTGTGCATGCTCAGTGCCATCGGTGAAATAGTGGACAGCCATACAAAGGAGAATGAGAAGCATGCTTTTCTATCTTCTCTCCCTCCAGAGTAGGCAGTAGTAATAGCCTGGGCCTGAATCCTCCCACAGCCTTCCTGTGCACATGCAAATATGAGCAGGCACGGAACACATCAGTTGGGGATTGTGCTGTCTGTCCTCCAATGGTATCGTGAGATACATGTTTCTCTGCAGTTTGGCCTTTGCTCTTAAGTGCACATCACAAAGCTCACAGCACATCAGTAGTAATAGATCTGGTTCATTTCTTCCAGGTGGCTGCATCATAGTCCCTAACATGAATACACCAGGATTTATCCAGCCATTCACCTATGGATAAGTGCTCAGATGGCATAGAACTTTGTGGTCATTACCCTGAAAAAGGGCAGCATCCTCATTAATAGGTGCATATTTACCAGTGTGGAGGGGGAAGATTGCTGGGTCACAGGGTTTAATTTACCTATAGGAAGATTGCTGGGCTCATATTCATAAATAGCATTCTGATTCTCGTTTTATTATCGAAAAGTGAATTGTTCATCTGTTAAGCAGATTTCCTTTGCTTTCTCAGTAGTTAATGTCTTGCTGCATAGTAAAGGGTATGAATTGAAAGAGATTTGTAAAGAGTAGTCATCTGATCCCAGGCAAGGGTGGTTTTGTTCTAGAAAACTCCTGGCAAGGCCCATCCATACCATTTTCAAGACATATAAGATCTGTATCAAAATACTTTGGCATGTATCTGATACTTGATGCTGTTTGAAGCAGTTTATTTAATCCCAGCCTTCTAGCAGCCCTTGTATGGCAGGAGCCACTCTCCTCATCTGTCAACAGAGAGAATTAGGTCTGGAGAAGTAAATGACTTGTCTAAAGTCACACAGATAATTGACAACAGAGTTAAGCCTTGAATTTGGGAATCCCTGTCCAGTGTTCACTGCCCTTGGGGATGAGGGGGTTATAGCATTTCTCATTAGGGCTCTGCTTGAGTCTTACTTAGCGCAGCACAATTTCTCTTTTACCTTAGGCATACAGATCTGTGCTTCTTCCCATGGCTGATTTAACACTGATTGAGCACTAGTAATGTGCTAGGTGCTCTCGAGACCATTGAATTAAATCCAGTTGCTGCCCTATAGCTTCCAATCTCAATTTGTTGGATCCCAATCTAAAATACTTATTGCTCCGTTCAGACAGTACAGGCTTATGAGAACATTTCTCTCCTCTAAGCTTGTTTCTTGTCATTTTTCCTTAGGACCCCCAAGGGAATTTCTTGTTGTCAGATAGGAATATCTGGTAACTGGTCTTTGAGTAGTCCTGAAAAATAGCTCGTATTTTTCCCAGCTTGCTCTCTTAAAGATGAATGTGTCGGTTTGTGTTCTCTTCCAGAATAACAAATAGAGGCCAGTTTTCTCTTCTGAGGAGTCAGAAGAGCAGCTCACCATCCCAACATGGAGTGGTTTGAGGCACATTGGATTGGTCTCTCTGGCCCCACAATTTTCCTTATCAGCTGAAATTCCCTTTTCAGAGATGTGACCCCTTGAATCTTTCCTGACCTTCACATCCTGTCAGTTATGCTATATTGACCATGCTCTGTGTATGTTCTTTGAAATGTTTTGAACATCTATTCTTCTTTTAACCATTCCCACTGCCATTTCTTGGAGAAGTCCTTTTTACAGTCCATTTGTTTATTTGTCCTTTGTTTTCCAGGTAGCAGGGGGATGCTTTTTAAGCAAAATATTAGGAGTTAAAAACCCCAAAATGAAAAACAGATGGTACTAGACATGCCTTTAAAAATGTAGATATGTTTCTAAGGTGCCTGGGTAGTGCAGTCTGTCAAGTGTCTGTCTCTTGATTTTTGGCTCAGGTCATGATCTCAGGGTCCTGGGATCGAGTCTTATGTCAGGCACAGTGGAGAGTCTGCTCTCTCTCTTTCCCTCTGCCTCTGCACCATGTTCACACACACGTTCTCTCTCTAAAATAAATAAATAAGTAAATGAATCTTTTTAAAAATATAGATATGCTTCAGTTGAAGTGAGGAGGGAGGACCCAGAACCTCCCTTCTTTCAAGGGCCTCAGGATGCACAGCATGAAGACCACTGGTCTACTTATAAGGTTCAGACCCCTGACCTTGGCACTCAAGACTGCACTAACATGACCCTGACTTTCCTTTCCCATCAGACTTCCAGCTCCTCCCCAAAGGAAACCTTTCCTCCAGCAGTTTGATTTGCTCTATATCTTGCCTACAACTAGGCAAGGCTCTTTACCTTTTGTGCACGTTATGCCACCATGCCTGAAATGCCCACTGCTGTTCTCTTCCTGTCTAGATTGCATTCACCCTTTGAACACCCACTCTAGTCCTGTTTACTTCACGAAACCTTCCTGGGCTACCCTGTTTCACAGAGACTCGCTTCCTGGGGCTAAGATGACTTGATCTTCCAAACAAAAAAATGGAGACAGATGTTGTTCAGCTAAAGAAGCCATATGGTGTGATCATTAAATGTGGGACCAAAGTTCCCTGATCTTGTGTCCTGGCTCTGCTACTTGTTAGCAATATGATTATAGTTAACATGCCTCTAGTACCTCATCTGTAAAATGAGAACAGTAATAGTACTCATCTCAGAGGGTCATATAAGGATTAAATTGTGTTAAGCTCCTAGCACAGTGTTTGGCCCTTGATAAATATTAGTCAGTAAGCCGATAAATATTAGCTGCTAGTAGGCGAGCCCAGACATGAGGTGATGAAGGTCTGAGCTAAGGCAGAGGCAGTGGGGTAGCTACTGAGGGTAGAACTGTTGGGAGGTGTAAAGGTAGGGAATTATACACAGAGTAAAATAGATGAGTACATACACCAGTGGAAGGGGAAACCAGTTGCTCCATCACCAGGTAAGGAAGGAGCCCTATGAGGTGGTTTCCCCCAAGGCTCCACTCATGAAGGCTCAATTCTCACTAGGTTCAGTAATCACATTTAGCAACTACAAGTACCTTAGCAAAATCCTTTTTGCTGTTACCTAGGAGGTAAAAGATAGCCATTGGGCCATAAGACAGAATGTGTTGGAGGGCTGAATATAGAGCATGGGGCCCTTTTAGGAAGAGGAACCTCTCTGGCACCAGGTGGGGGCATTGTGCCAGGCAGAGCATAAAATATCTATAAATGTTAGCTGGTATCATTAAGAGTATATTGGCAGCTTGGGGCAGGGAGAAGGAATGCCAGGATAACTTAATGGAGGCATGGAAAAGCCAAAAGGGAAACTTTGATAGTTTGCCTACTTAAAAGTGTGTTTACAGACCTGTACCCTGAAGCAAATAATACATTGTATGTTAATTTTTTAAAAAGTGTGTGTGCACACACGTGCCTGTGTGTGTGTGTGTTTGTTCACACATGCATGTGCATGTGCTAGAGTACAAAGGGAGAGGTCCCAAGATCCAGATTGGTTTTATTGGGAGATAATTAGCACATTACATTACATTATTATGACTTGTTACTTTTATTCTGAAATTGGTGTTTCTTTTGGGAAGCATGGTATTGAATAGTGAAAATTCAACAAAGATAGAGGTCCTTGCTTTGGGCTGGAAATGAATAGGAGTTTGGCATGGGTAAGAGTAGAGGCTAGACCTAGATTTATTTTTACCTCCTAAGAGTGAGATGAGGGTGGTGTATGGCTCCAATCCATTCATTTTATGTACCATCTAATGAGATCCAAGTCTGCTCTTCTGAGTAAAGACAAGACGAGAATAAGAGATAAAAGCCAATTCAGGCATATAAAACTAATAAATATTTATTAAACACCTACTTTGAGCAAAATAAACAAATGTTGAGTACCTACTCTGTGTAAACACAGCAGAAGTTATAAATGGTTCCTTACCCTAGGGAGCTTACAATCTAGGTGAGAACTCTAGGCTAATATACCTAAAGCTATAATGAATAATGCAAGTCAGATTAGAATTCAGTCCAGCAAACACTTGTTAAGCACTTGCTATGTGCCAGGCATTGTAGATTCAACAATTAATAATAAGTAGAAACATGTGATGTCAGCAAGATAATGAACTAGGAAGCTCCAGGCCTCATGGAAATGTCAAATAAGCACCTAAGAACTGACTAAAATAACTTTATAGGAATTCAGAAATCAGTCAGAGAGCAATAGCAACCAAGCAAAGGCCCAATCAAGAAAAAAAAGCTACAGTCAAAATTGTAGAAAATTTCATGACATGGAAATGTGGTGGTAGGAAATTTCATTTTACTCACCCTTGCCACATCCCCCACCTACCCCTACCCCCCAGTGTAGTGCAGCATGGTCAGGAGGAATCAGCCCAATTCCCAGTTCCCTCCCTTGTGACAGTAGGAGCAGAGTGGAACTGTTTACAATGTTCTAGCATGCCTGTAGGCTACCCAAGGAGCTGATTCTCGTCTCACCTGACTCAGAGTTTAGATGGGACATTGCAGCATAGTTTGGATCACAGGATGGCTTCTATCCTGGAGGCAATAATAATTGCTGTGAAAATTGAAGAAGCACTGCAAACCTGTGAATGTCTACGAACAAGAGATTATAGGCAGAGAAATATAGTGAATATCTAAGGGCCCAAGAAGAAGCAGAGATGAGATTCCTTGAGAAATTAAGACATTTAAAAGCACCTGGAAGAAATAAAAAAATAAAACCATACACATACACAAGCCCAGACGGGATGCATGCCCAGAATAAACCTGAGAAGAACCTAAAAGCCTTCAACTTGGACTGATTCCAGGACTCAGGGAGCTGCTACTTAGTGAAGGTCTTCCATGTTAGTCTTCAGAGACTGGACAAGGTGGCTGCCTTTTCAAATGCCCAATTTTCTTTTCTTCCATTTTTGAAATGAATTTATTTATTTATTTATTTTTGAGAGAGAGAGACAGAGCATGAGTATGAGTAGAGGGGAGGAGGCAGAGGGAGGGGGGGAAGCAGAATCCCCACTTAGCAGAGACCCGATGCAGGGCTCGATCCAAAGACCCCAAGATCATGCCCCATGCTGAAGGCAGATACTTAACTGACCGAGCCATTGACATGCCCCTCAACGGCCCAGTTTTCAAACAAAGTTCACAAATATTACAAAACAAAGGAAACACTGGCCTGTTAAAAGGAGCCAAATAGATGTCTAGAAACTGTCCCTGAATAAATGCACACACACTGGGCTTACTAGATAAAAAATCTAAAATGGCTATCTTAAATGTGCTTAAAGAGCTAAAGGAAATACAAAGAACTAGAAGAAATAAAGTGTTAGGGACTGAATTGTGTCCCCTCTCTTGCATTCGTATATTGAAATCCTAATCCCCAATGTGATAATATTTAGAGATGGAGCATTTGGGTGGCAATTAGGTTTATGAAATCATGTGTGTGGGCCTCACACTGGGATTAGTGCCTTCATAAGAAAAGACACCAGAGGTTTGTTTATGCTTTCTCTCTCCATCTCTCTGCCATGTATGTACACAGCAAGAAGGCAAGTCATAGAGATAGTTCTCATCAGAACCCAACCTTCCTGGCACCATGATCTCAAACTTGCAACCTCCAGAGGTGTGAGAAAATAAATTTCTACTGTTTAAGGCACTAATTCTATGGCATTTAATTAAGGCAACATGAACAGATTTAATCAGTAAAACAACATATGAACAACATGAGAATAACAACAAAGACATAGCAATTATGAAAAAGAACCAAAAAGAAATTCTGAAGCTGAAAAATGAAATAAGTGAATTGAAAAATTCAAAGGCAGATTCAAATAGGCAGATGAAAGAATCAGCAAACTCAAAGATTATTTTGTGTTATTTGAAAAGTCTGAGGAGGCACCTGGCTGGCTCAGTCAGTAGAGCATATCACTCTTAATCTCAGGGTCATCAACTTGAGCCCCACACTGGGCACAGAGATTACTCAAAAACTAACTAACTAAATAAATAAATAAAAGGAAAAGAAAAAAAAAAAGTCTGAGGAGGACAAAGGGAAAAAAAAATGAATAAAAGTCATCAAAGTCTAAAGGACTATTGAGCTACCCAAAACAGACCAGTATGTACATTATGGGCATCCCTGAAGGAGAAGAGAGAATGAAAGGGACAGAGATATTATTTGAAGAAATAATGGCTAAAAAGTTTCCCAAATTTGAGGAAGGTCATAGATATACAAATCCAAGAGTCCAAATAAACTCCAAGTAGGATAAACCCAAAAAGACCCATATGGAGGTACATTATATTCAAACAGCAAAAAGAGAATGACAAAGAGACTCTTGAAAGTAGCAAGAGAAAAGTGACATAGTATATAAGGGATTTCCCATTAGACTATCAGCAGATTTCTCAGCAGAAACATCATAGGCCAGAAAATCAAAGGATGGTATATTTAATGTGCTGAAAGAAAAATAAACTCTCAGCTGAGATTTCTATATCTAGCAAAACTGTCCTTCAAAAATGGGGAACATATTATGACATGCCCAAGACAAACAAAAGCTGAGGGAATTGATTCTCACTAGTCCTGACCTAAAAGAACTCCTAAAGGAAGTCTTTTAAGTTGAAATGAAAGAATGCTAGACAGCAGTTTGAAGCCATAGAAAAATAGAAAGATCTCCAGTAAAAGTAAACACATGGACAAGTAAAAAAAAAAAAAAGACATTATTGCTGTAATTTTGATTTGTAGCTCCACTCTGTATTTTCTGAAGGATTTATTCTTTTATTTATTTTTTCTTAAAGAGGGAGGGGTGGGAGAAGGGACAGGGAGAGAATCCCAAGCAGACTCCATGCTCAGCAAAGAGAGCCTGATGTGGGGCTCAACCTCATGAACCTGAGATCATGACCTGAGGGCTGAAATCAAGAGTTGGACACTTAACTGACTGAGCCACCCAGGCACCCTGGGGAAGAGCGGAGTTTTAGGGCAAGGTTTGGTTTTTCCAAATTCTCCCTAAAAACTCCTTCTCTTTTCTCCACATCTATCAAAAGACCATAGCAGAATTCCCACCTTCATGTTGAGGAGGAAATCTCTCCACCCCTCTCCCCAAATCCTTACCAGTGTTCACTGAGGAGAAACCTTGTGTAGAAGAGTGACAGGAATGATGTATGAGAATTATTGATAATCTGCAGTGAGACTGAAGAGCAAGACTGAGAAGATCCAGGAAGCTTTTTAAGAGAGGGGTTGCTTATTTCAACTAAACAGTTGCTAAAATTAGATTTCCAGGGCACCTGGGTGACTCAGCTGGTTAAGCAACTGCCTTCAGCTCATTTCATGATCCTGGAGTCCCAGGATCGAGTCCCGTATCAGCCTCCCTGCTTGGCGGGGAGTCTGCTTTTCCCTCTGGCCCTCCCCTGTCTTTTGCCCTCTCTCTATAATTCTCTCTTTCTCAAATAAATAAATAAAATCTTAAAAAATATTAGATTTCCATACTCCCCACCAGAATTTTACATGACGCTCAGTTTAAGAGCTAGGTTCACTGTAGAGTTCATTTGCCTTTAAGATTCTAAGAAGATTAAACTTCCTGGCTGCCTATGTTGGCTAAATAAATAGATGGACAGGTGGATGAATGAAGGGATATTGGACATGTGGATAGATCATGGATGAATGGATGGATAGATGTTGGAAATAGAGCTGAAGATATGTTGGATGGATGGATGGAAGGATGGATGGATGGATGAGAACTGGACTGAGACAGGAAAAAATCTTAAGTTGATCTGCTTCTTTCCTGATTATTTCTGAAGTTCAGGTAGACCTGCCTCAAGACATGAAACAGTTCCTGGTCATTTGCCACTCTTCATTAGGTTTTAAAAGCACCCAACAGTGGTGCAAATGCTGCATCTTAACTTATTTTCAATACATTTGAATGACGTTAATTCTTACTGTGAATGTTTAAGCTAAATTACAAGTCATTTTGTGGTCAGCCGAACTCTCCATTGTCCTGTAATTTGGGTGACTGGTAAAAAACTAACTCCATAGAACCCATCTTCACCTTTGCCCCAACTAGATTGCAAAATGAACTAGTGATATGGTCAAAGAAACTGTTTGAAATATCTCATCCATTGGAAATAAGACATTTCACTCATTAGCATACATGTGCAACCTATATAAATTGATACCTACTGTGAGACAAATATAGCAAAAGCTCCAATATTTTGGGAGCTCACAGTCCAGTGGGAGAGATACATATGTGTAACAGGAAACTGTAATACAGTGAGTACTAGATTCAAGTAGATAGAAAGGGCTGGAAGAGCCTAGAGTGGGTGATGAACTTCTCTAAGTCGGAGAAGGCTCCTATTAGGAGGTAAGTACTAGGAATCCCTGGAGGCCCATCCAAGAGTATGAAGCTTCCTCCTGTAAGTATAGAGAGGGAAAACAATGAAAGGTTTCACTCAGTAGAGAACAAATTAGCACAATATATTTTAACCTTTTCCCATTGACGCTGGTCCATCATCTTGCTCAGTTACTGTTGTGGCTATAAATATCTATGACTGAGGCACTTCTGATTCCCAAACGTTTGGTGAACCAAATCAGAGGTGGGGTCAACTTTTCCTTTGTTGTTTTTTTTTTTCCCTTGCAGTCATTTCTTTTTTCCTCTAATGCAACAGCTGTCATTCTCAGCCTCCTTTGACTTTTCAGCAGTAGTGAGAACATTCTCTTATTTAGAGGTTGCTAACACAACCTTATTTTCAGCTTCAGTGTTCTCTTTCTCTCTCTCCTTCTCTCCTTCCCTCTATCCCCCTCCCCCAAAAGAATTTAACCATATAGTGATATGTGGTTAGAATAATTCAGGGGTCCATGAACTTGTATTATTTTCATTAATCTCTAACTAAAAGTTAACTTTTTCTGCAATTACATTGGTTATGAGACTGGCAGCAAAACCTCATTCAGTGTGTTAATGAAGAAGCACATATATGACTATAACCCATATAACACATATAAGAGTATATATACATTTTTAAAGAATATTATAGTAATATATTTATAATATATTTCAATATTGTTGGTTTCCTTGGTCATCCTATGTGTTTAATTTTACACATTTAAAAACATTGTTTCTTGGAGGGATCCATAGATTTCATCAGACTGCCATGGAAGTCTGTGGCTCAAAAATGATAAAGAGGCCCAACATTGGATTTGCTGTAATTGATTATTCTAAAAAGTAAGGAGTAGCTCATTTCTTTTGGGCCACCATGTTGGTGTCTTTTATCCAGAAACTTGCCTGAGCTTGTAAATGTTTGAATCAGTGCTCCTGAAGACCATTAAAACTGGGTTGCATTTGTGTAACTACAGGCAAAAAAGGAACATTATGTGAGCAACTGTGGTTTTCAGCCAAGCCTGATTTTTTTAGGACGCCAGACCTCTGGGTACAAGATAATCCATTTATTGCTTGACTTGTAGCCAATGCTCTTGTTATTGTGGGAAGAGTCAGAAATTGAGATTTGGGTGGCTCACCGTATTTCATTTAACCATTCTTCTTCCTGGATGCCTTTGTGAACACTGTACTCATGTAGATCAAGTGAAGATAGTGAAAAACAAACACAAGACTCCCCAGTGCTGAGCCCAGGCTAGGCAGGTATTCACAGATGCGTGTTAGAAAAGAAGGAGGCATGGAGGACATGTATATTTCACGGGGTGGGGTGGGGGTATGGACTTTTGCTCCAGTTCCCTTTCTCCTGATTACCAAAGTGGAGGGAGAAGGGAGGGAGGTTGGCTCAACTGTCAAGGAAATGAAGTGGTTTGGTTCAGCTCCCTGACAGCTCAGCCCTAATGAGGTAGATACTTAATGAGCCAGATCTTCTTCCTTATCCTCTTCTTAAAGGGCTCTTCATGGCCTCATTGTCAGTTTCTGTCTTCTGTGTTCATGTACTTGTCTTCTTTTCCCTCATTACTAATGGGCAAGAAGGTGCACTGATGCACACACACGTCAATGAATGACTCATCCTGAGAATTTGAGACTTGCTATACATATGTACATAGTCCCATTGTGACTTGGTTTATTATCACCAGATTTAAGTATGTTGACCCTGAAATATCCCAAATCTGCATAGGGAGAGCTTGGTGGAACTCTTATTCACAGCTTCCCTCTGCGCACAAAAGGGCCATACATATCCACAGTCTTCATGGCCACCGCCCTTGACACATGCATGTCACACAGACTCTGAAGAGTCCAATCTTTATACACATCCCCTTGTTCTTGGGAGAGGTGGTACTTGGTCCAGCATGCGTGTCTGTGGGGAGTGTACATTCTCAAATGTGCTACAGCCCTTCTTTCCCTCCTCCTTTTCCTCCTCCTCTCCCCATAACTATGGACACTAACACACACACAGGCATTCATGACACACAGGCCCTTACCTTGCAGGCACTGCTGGCGATCTGTAAGTACCCTCATTGGCCTGCAGTTACCTTTCTGCTTCTACTGACATTATGAAAAGTAATTCATCCTGGTTTGTCTCGAATACGGCTCGAGACCCCTGAGCCGGCAGAGGAAGACGTTGGGTGGATCCCCTTGGTAAGACTTTTCCCAGCACATGGGACTGCAACTCCCTTGGCTAAGCTATCTAGCTAAATAGTTCCAGGACATGCTGGGATGTCTGCCACCCACGCCTTTTGAGGAAGATTCCCCGACACCAAATTAGCCATTTGAAAATTGAGCGTAAGTGATTCCCATTTGGCTAATTGCTTTTAGGGAGTCTGTCAAAACCCCTCACTAACTCCAGCCCACACTCAGTTAGAAATTCAAAATAGCACTGTGGTTGGGGCAGTGGCTGGGGAAGCAGCTACCGTTGTGAAGATGGAGACAGCTTGGTGTGGTAGCTTGGGTTCTGTGGGAACCCCTAAGGGGGGGAATTATGGGGCTCCCTGAGCTGACAGTGAAGAGAACCTGACCTGATGTTGCCAACCACTTGGTTTGAACATAAGCTGGGCACTGAGAAATTCAGGAGTCGGTGTCCAGTGGAGAAGGAGAAGCCCTAGATTATTGTGTACCACCTTAGACCATAGCGATCAGAACTTACGGGCAGAGGAATCACTGAAGCAGGCCAAGAGGTCGGACTCAGATTCACAGCTCTACTCTGGATTTCCAAAGCTTGCCTAGATCTTTTTTTCTCAGCCCTCTCGAGGGCTGTGCCATGGATTTGTTTGGCTGTGAATAAGCAGAAGTTGGATGAAGCTGCTAGCTGGAATCGTATTAATTACCTATTACAATGTAGCAAATCACCTCAAAACTTTGTGGCTTCACATGACACACATGTATCATCTCCAACTTTCTGTGAGTCAGGAACCCAGGTATAATTTAGCAGCATCCCTAACAAGGCTATAGACAAGGTGTCAGCCAGGGGTGTAGTCATGTCACAGCTCAACGAGGAAAGGGTCCACTTTTAAGCTCACTCACGTGGTTGTTAGGAGGATTCAGTTCCTTGCAGGTTGTTTTACTGAGGGCCTCAGCTCTTTGCCAGCTGCTGGCCAGAGGCTGCCCATAGTTCCCTGCTGTGTGACTTTTTTGGTGTGGCAGTTTACTTCACCAACATGTCCAAGTCAAAAAGGCAACGGAGAGAGGGCACTGGCAAGATGTATTAAGTCTTTGGTAACCTAATCACTGAAGTGACATCCCATCACTTTTGCCATATTCTGTCCCTTAGAAGCAAGTCACTAGGTCCAGTGGCACCTGGGTGGCTCAGTTAAGTGTCTGCCTTTGGCTCAAATCATGATCCTGGGGTCCTGGGATTGAGCCCCGCATTGGGGTTCCCTGCTCAGCAGGGAGTCTGCTTCTCCCTCTCCCTCTGCCCCTTCCCCAGCTTGTGCTCTCTCTCTTACCTGTGCTATCTCAAATAAATACATAAAATCTTAAAAAAAAAAAAAAAAGCAGAAGCAAGTCACCAAGTCCAGTCCATGCTGCATTTGTTAGGGATACTAAGGAGCATCAGGATCCATGTCTGGGGCTGTTGAACATAGTATAATGGAAAGAGCATGTTACTGGGAGCCTAGAATTTTGTCTTCTAATTTTGGCTCTGCTGTTAGCTAGCTGTGGAACCTTGAGGAATTTTCCTTTCTCTTTCCTTACCATAGGATGGGGTCTAAAAATACCTGCTATAATGATGAAACAAAGTGAAAAGTATAAAAATGCTCTGAAGAAGTTTTAGTAATTATACCTTATTTGGCAGGGGTTGGGGGGCGTCCATTTTCCTGTATCCATTCAGGAGAATGTAGTGTAATGTTTAAGTCATGGGCTCTGGAGCTGGATATTTTGGTTCAGTCTGGGCCATGACATTAACTAGGTGACCTTCGTCTACTTATTTAATCACTCTAAGCATCCTTTTGCCAATCTGTAAAATGGGAATGATGATAATATTTACCTCACAGAGTCATAAGGAATAGGTAAGATAATATTTATAGAACATTTAGCAGAGAGAAAGAGAAAGAGAGAGAGACAGTACGTGCAAGCACACACACAAAAGAAAGCCTTTAAGAAGATGGAGAGAAAGCAGAAAGGCCAGAGGAGATTTTTTGAAAATGATCCTGTGAGCAATTGGAAGTCACCTTCCATAAGCCAGATGCTTCAATGATCACTTTGTCATTTCTCCACTATCCCCTTTCCAACAATGTATAACATCCAATTTGTACATAAGCTTCTTTGGCTGATCTTTTGGACAACCACTTGTTATGCCATGGCTTCAGTTCCTTGGCCATTTCCTAGGTTAAGGTGAGTAGATTAGAGTGGGGCCAACGTGTGGGCTTACCATCACCAGTGATTTACTCCTTTTCTGTGGATGACCTATATGAGATGCTGCACTCTTTTGAAACTGACCTTGAGGGGCTTCTGGGTGGCTCAGTCGGTAAGGGTCTGACTCTTGGTTTCATCTCCGATCATGATCTTGGGGTCATGAGATTGAACCCCACGCCAGGCTCTGTGCTGACATGAAGCCTGCTTGAGATTCTTTCTCTCTCCTGCTCCTTCTGCCCCTCCCCAGCTTGTGCACACACTCTCTCTCTTTAAAAAAAAAAAAAAAAAGATTTTGACCTTGACAGCTGTGCCGGGACTTAGAGTGTAGTAGAAAGAACTCCAGACTACCGGAGCAGAGACCTAGGTTCTAATTTCTCCTCTGTTGCTAACTAATCATCTGACTTAGGCAAGGCTGTCCTTCTCTAAGCATTACTCACTCACCTTTTCATTGGCAGTAGTGGTATCTGCCTTGCCAACCACATAGCCTTGTTGAGAGGCTCAACTGAGATGTCAGGAAAGCATCCTGACACACAGAGTGCTATGCTAATGTCGGGAATTGTGGTTAACAAGGGGCAAGGATTTCCACCTCTCATTTCAGCTTCTGCACTCAGCAGGAAATTGCCTAAATCTCTAAGCCTCAGGTTATTCACCATTAAATAGCCACTCTGATGCCCAGAGGGCCTTACAAGCTGTTGGCTGAATTTTCTCAAGCTATCTGTTGTTCTTTACTGTGGATAGCTGATGCCGTGCTGGGGACTGAACAGTGCCTGGCATGCAAGTGGGGCGGAGATGGTGTGGTGTGCCAGCAGGCGAAGGTTGTGGTCACAGCTGTGAGACATTATTAGCTAGATGTTTTCAGGCTTTCCTAGAAAGACAGGGAAAAAAGGGAAAGAAAATGCTTTAAAAATAGAATTTTCAATGCAGTGCAACTCTAAGACATTATGTTGTAGCCTCCCTCATTTGTTATTACTCTTGCTCTCTGTTGGGCACAGTGCTAAGCTCTTTCCGTGCAGCCTGTCATTCTGTCTTTACTTCAGGCCTATGAGGGAAGTATTAAATAGTTGATGAACCAAAGTCCCAAGAGAGGCTTAAGTAGCTTTCTCACGATCAACGAGGTGAACAAAGCCAACAGCTTGGAACTGGCAGAGCCTCAGTCTCAAGTCATCTTGAGAGGTGAATGAAACCAGTTCTGAGTCACAGGTCAGGAGATTGAAACAGAGTTAAGTAACTCCCCAAAGCCAAATGGCCATCAATGGTCAGTGGAAGAACTAATGCCAGAGCCCATGCTTTCTCCCTGCACAACATAAAACATGGAGCTTGTGCTCCCAGTGTATCACCGTCTGCATGAGTTCAGTGATCTCTAGGCAGCCATTCCTTGAACACTTACTCACTGCAGGACACTTGCTGAAGGAGGTGGCCGTAGACATTGACCACAGTCAAATTTGGTTAAGACACCAAGAGTTAAGCAAGGCTAAGCTTGACTGTCCAAGTCTGTGCTGAGTGTGTTTTGAGTAGGTAGGTGGACCTGTGAGCCAAAGCAGCTTCCTCCCATACACCTAAAGCAAACCGTTACATGGTAAGGGTCTACACATGTTGTAGGCTTATGATACTTACTATCAAATTTCTTTCCAGAAAGCTTGTCCAGCTCATACCAGCCATGTATGGGTGTCCATAGGACACTTTTACCAACACTGAGTCCTCTGTTAAAAAAAATAGAACAAAATTCGTGTTTATTTGATGAGCAAAATTTGTATCTGACTGTTGCTTTATCCTTATGCATTTTCTTGGTAGGCGAGATTGATCCTTTTCACGAATTTATTAGTCATTTATAGATTCTCCTTCGAAAAGTATATCTTTTACCCATTTAACCATTACAGTCTTAGTATTTTCTTAACAAATGTGCACGCTTTTTATATATGCAAGCGTTCAACCCCCTGTGATATTTGTCTTGACTGTTTTTCTTTTTTTTTCATCTTGTTTATTCCTTGCAAGTGTTTTTGAAAATGAGAGGATTTCCACTTGGGGTTTGGGTTGGTGTGGATGGTTTTTAAAATCTTCCCACATCCCTTGTTTATTAAAAGACTGGTCTTTCCTTGGGATTGTGGCTTTTACCACTCAAGGAAAAGCAGGTATTTCAGTTCTGGGCAGAAGTAGAGTGGATATTGTCTTCCTGTTCATCACTGAGACTCAGCATAACTCTGACCAGAAACATCAAGTAGCAGACAGTATAAGTCTGCTGTATTCCTAATATAGTGCTTGGCACATAGTAGGTGCTGAGAAACAAACACTTGGTAGTAATATTAAAGCAAGTATGACTCTCCCGCTGAGAATTATGCATTACATGGTTATAGCCAATTTTTTATTACCCAAGTTAGGAGGCTGACTACCTTCTTTCTTTTTTTTCTTTCAAACTCTTCTTTACTATTTTAAAAAATTGCCTCATTATATAAGAAATGGGATATCTATAGGTATTCATAGGTCTTATGCCTTAATAATCATCCTTTCAACAAGGGGTTCACAAGGTGCCCCAGGTTTCTTATGACTATTCTGGAGAGACCTTTAAGACAGTGATTAAGAGTCTAGACTCTGGTGACAGAAAGATCTGATTTCAAATCCAAGTTCTGCAGCTTACTAGTTGTTTGGCTACTGGCAAATTATCGGGCCCCTCCCCCCTATGCTTCCACTTCTATTTCTGGAAAAAAATGATGACAGTTGTACCTATCTCACAGGGTAGAGGTGGTTCTCAGGATTAAGTGACACAACATATGCATAGCATGAGGCACAGGATAGGTAAGCACTTGTTGGATGATAGCTATGATTATATCAACGATAATAATGTATGTGTTGGGGGCAGGAGGCAAGGATCAAGTAGCCTCAGGGACAGTAACACGAAGGACATTGACATGCAATCTAAACACAGAATCAAGTTCAAACTCTTTTATCAATGCACTCTTTGACTTTGGAGGAATTCCTTTCCTTCTGTGGGTCTGGTTCTTTGATGGTCAAGTACCCTGCCATCCTCTGCCTGCTTGGGCTGGAGTACTAGCCCCATCATTGGTAGAGCAGTGGCCCCATCAACCTAACCTGCTTTGTACTCAATCATATTAAGAGGTCTTTATGAGGTTAAATATGTGGGGCTCCAGAAAGAGTAAGTCCTGGGACCAATGTGGTGCAAATTACAAAAAGGTAAACGGGTTTCAGCCCAGTAAAAGAGCTTTCCATAGTATAGTGGTTAAGCACATACAGCCAGAAGCCACATTGCCTGGGTAAGAGTCCTGACTCTGCCATATTCTAGCTGCATGACTTTGAATATTTTAGCCTCTCTGACACTCAGCCTCCTCCCCTGCAACACGGAAATAATAATAGCACCTACATCATAGGGTTGTTCTAAAGACAAAATCGTTTAATACTTGTGATTTGCTTAGATCAGTATCTGAAATATATGAAGCACAATATAAGTGCTTATTAAGTAACAAAACTGATAAAATTGAGACCTCATTAAAAATTAGAGGAAATGGGGGCTCTAGGTGGCTCAGTCAGTTAAGCATCTGACTGTTCGTTTCTGCTCAGGTTGTGATCTCAGGGTCGTGAGATAAAGCCCCGCATTGGACTCCTCACTCAGCACAAAGTCTGCTTGGGATTCTCTCTTCATCTCTCTACACCCCCCCACCTTGTGCTTGTGCTCTCTCTCTCTCTCGCTCGCTCGCTCTCTGAAATAAATAAATAAATAAAAATAGAATTAGAGGAAATGCTTTGATGGTTAGCAACTTTCCTGTCACTTCCAGGATGCCAATAGAGGCAGGTGGTATTAAATATATTGAAACACCAGGAGAGGACTGGACATGGTGGACTTTACCATCAGTTTCTGATCAGAAGTTCTGTGACTTGCCTCCTGGGTCACCCAGCTAGTCAGGGGCCAGGAAAACCTGGGATTAACCCAGGTGACGCCAGAATTTAGGAGAGTTTTCTTCCTCTCATTCTCATTCTCTTTTGAGCTTGTGTTTCCTTCATGATATTCTTAAATCACTCCACAAAATTCAGCAGCAGGAAGGGCAGACTCAACCAGCCATCCTTCCCATGCTTGCAGAGCAACTGCTACTCTGAAAGCTGGTTTTACTTTCAGCCACCTGGTAAGATCATGGACAGCTGTGATCGACAAGAGGCTTTTGGTGAAACTGTTTCATTTAAGGGGCTGAATGTCCCTTGACGATTTACAGTCTTCTCCTTTGTAAGTTTCCTGCTGCTATTCAATGAGGGGACTCCTCACGTCATAAAACTGATGCCCAGTCAGCTTGTCAGTTTTATATCTGACCTAGCTGTATCTGTATCTGCCATTTGACTTTAGCCTCTTATTTGGGCAGGAAATAGCATCCATTCATCCACTGTCCACCAGCTGCCACTCACTAAAGCCCAGAAGAGGTATGCTTCTAGTAGATGTTTGCTCAGCAGATGCTGGAGCTCCTCAGCTCAGCATACCAGGCTCATGCTTTCATAGACCATGTAGGCCAAGGGCCATGGGATAGCTGGGGCAGAGAAGATTTCTCACTTGGAGAACCAGGTTAGATTGCAGCCCACATAGATGTGGCTTCTGCATGATTGGAGGTTGAGTGTCAGTCTCCCCAGCCCTGACCTGGGCCGAAACACAAATGGGAAGGCAAGGCAAGGTATGAGGACATAGGTGAATGAATTTCCCTAAAGTAGCCAAAGCAGCTAAACCCAAGGTGGGGAACACTGTGGGTTAAAAAGGGGTCCTGGGAGGCTCATAATTGCTAGGGTCTTGGCTGAGGCAAACCTGCAGACCCTGAGAATCCAGGGCACCATCCTGCATGTTACAGTAGGGCTGGGCCCCCAAGAGTTCTTAACCACTCCAGGAAAAGGGGTGTAGGAAAAATTTTCTTCAAGACGCCACCAGAGTGGTCGAGAGTGGAGGTTTGCCTGCACTAGATACCTCAACCTAGGTCCAGAGAGAAGGCTACTCAGCCCCAGCAAATGGCAGGATGGCCTCAGAATCCGAGAGGTCTGGGTCCATGTCCCTGCTTCGCCAAGTTCCATTAGATGAGTTACTTAACCTCTCCAACCCTCATTTTCCTCTTCTTGGAAATAGAAATGATAAAAGTCCCTGATTCATTGGGTTATTCTGAGAATCACATAAGATAGAATGTAGGTAGGGGCACCTGGGTGGCTCAGTCGTTAGGCGTCTGCCTTCGGCTCAGGTCATGATCCCAGGGTCCTGGGATCGAGCTCCACATTGGGCTCCCTGCTCGGCAGAGAGCCTGCTTCTCCCTTTCCCACTCCCCTTACTTGTGTTCCCTCTCTCACTGTCTCTCTCTGTCAAATAAATAAATAAAATGTTTTAAAAAAAAGATAGAATGTAGGTAAAGCACTTAGCACTCACCTTGGCAAAAACTAATTGCCTAGTGAATGTTAACTATTATAATCATCGTTGCTGTCATTACAGATCAATTACCAGAAGCAAATACTTATAACTATTTAAAACACACACACACACACACACACACACACACACACACACCCCAGACACATGAACAAATGTTCAACATCACTTGGCATCAGGGAAATATATCCATACGCTTTTTAAAAAAAGATTTCATTTATTTATTTGAGAAAGAGAGAGAGAGCAAGAGAGAGAGCACGAGTGAGAGAAGAGGCAGAGGGAGGGGGAGTGGCAGGCAGAGGAAGAAGCAGACTCCCCACTGAGCAGGGAGCCTGATGTGGGACTTGATCCCAGGACCTTGGGATCATGACCTGAGCTGAAGGCAGATGCTTAAGCGACTAAGCCACCCAGGCACCCCTTCCATACACTTTTTAATTCATACTATATTACACAGTAAAGCCATTATTAAAAAAGAGAAAAAAGAAAAGTGGTGTGGCAAGGTGATTAGGAATATACACATCCCAGCTCACCCTCCCAGTTCTATGACCTATTTCCTCTGAGTGTCTGGAAAAGTCATTTAGCCCCTTGAGGCTCATAGGACCAAACTTGGAGGGTATTGTGCAAATTAAATGAGGAAACTCCTCTAAAGTGCTTAGGGTAGTGCCCTGCACAGAATAAATGAGAATTTATTTCTGGTTATTATCCTTATGGATGTCTTCCCCTCTGCAACTCTCAGCCCTGTTGTGTTCCATGCGATTCTAGTAGCTTTTATTCCCGTCATTCCAAGCTGTACCATAGACAAGTCTGGAGTGTCACCAGTGATCTCCCAAGATGGGTGGATGGGATTGAGACAGTACGGCCCTGGGGTATAATCCGGTGGTAGTGGCAAGAGGTGAAGCGTTGTTGGGAGCCCAGCCTAGGACCTAAAGGCACTGTGGCTTTAAAAGGTAATTGTCTTGGGGCACCTGGGTTGTTCAGTTCATTAAGCTCTTGATTTCAGCTCAGATCAAGATATCAAGGTCATGAGATCAAGCCCCTTGTCTGGTTCCATGCTCAGTGGGGTGCCTGCTTGAAATACCCTCTCTTTCTCCCTCTGCCCCTCCCTCTGCTAGCATTCTTTATCTCACTCTTAAAATAGATAAAACCTTAGAAGAACAAAAGGCAATTGTTTTCCAGGGGCCCCATGGCTGAGTCAGTTCCCTGCTGGAGCCTGTACCATGACACGGCCTCTTCCTTCCAGCCCCCCCCCACCCCTCCAGCCAGTCCTACACATACACTCATGGCTGACGCATTTGCCACTTTCTTCAAACATTTCCAAAAAGCTTCCCAGAGTAGGAAGACTCACGGCTGCAGAGCATTCCGTAAAAAAGATGAAGCAATGGTTTCTATGGCAACACTTTGGCACTTATTAGCGTTTGCGTAGGCACTGAGGCAAGAGCAAGGGTCCAGACGGGCCCTTGCTGGGAAGGGATGAGTAGCAGAGGGGCCTGGAGTGTACAGAGTTGTTCTCACCTTGTCCTCTTGGGTGGTAGCCCTCAGGGTCAGTCCTGGGGGAATGTTTGGGGCACACTGTGGCCAGACACCCTCAGAGAGACTTTGAACTCTCCTCTGGAAGCCCCAGAACCACTCACCTCGCCCCATACCCCATATCTTTGCCACTAGGTCCAGCTTCCCCAAATAGCCCTTCCTGTGCCACTCCTCTGCTGCCCAAAACCTTTGCTGCTTTTCCCCTCCCATGATCTATAGATCAACTCAAAATCATGGCATTGGTGACCTTCTGCACCTTTCTCTTTGCAGAAGCTCTTGTTGCTCCCCTCGCCCTACCCTCTGTACCGTCTGTTTCAACAAGACTGTTCAATCTCATCCTACCTCCAGTTCCTGTTACACCGAGAGTGTGTCTACTCCCTGCCTCTCTCCCATACAGTTGGTTCTCCTTGCTCAGACTTCCTGACCCCCTTGCCCATTCATCGAAGAATTTCCTTTCCTTCAAGACCCATCTCAAGCCTCAGTTTCTTCAAGAAACGTTCTCTGACCACCCCAACTCAGTGGACTCTCTTTCTTTGAACTCCAGTTGCATTACTGCACAGACCGTCACACACTGGAACACTTAAACACATCGGCCTTTTCAAGTGTTACCACTGCTTAGATGCCTCCATCCAACTGAACTGTAAGCTCCTCCCTGAAAGGGGATTTTTTAAAAGGTTTTATTTATTTATTTGAGAGAGAAAGAGAGAGGGCATGAACATGGGAGAGGGGCAGAGGGAGAGGGAGAAGCAGACTCCCCGCTGAGCAGGGAGCCCAATGCGGGACTCGATCCCAGGACCCTTAGATCATGACCTGAGCTGAAGGCAGATGCTTAACCTACTGAGCCACCCAGGTGTCCCTAAAAGGCACCTAGGATAGTACCCTGCTCGTAGTTAAGGAATTAATTAGATAATATATACAAAGGGCTTAGCCCAGTTCCCGGTCTAGAATCAGTGCTGATGAAACATGCGGTCTTAGTAAAATACCCCTCAAAGAGTTCCTGATGGATGTCCTGGTGCCTGAGTCACCACTTCTGCTCAACACATCCTGAGTTGCCTCTGTCACCCATGGGGCATCCTTTGAGCCTTAGGCTTGGAGTTTTCATGAGCCATTACATCGGAAGAGCTCTGTGAGTGGCCCTTGGCCTTATCTTCACCTTTGGCTGCTGCCCACTTACCACTAGAGCTCTTGGGACCAGCTATGTAATTTGCAGGGCTGGGTGTAAAATAGAAATGTGAGGCTGCTGTCTTAAAAATCAAGAATTTCAAGGCAATGAGAGCAGAGCTGCACCATGCAGGCACACCTATGAAGCCAGCCCCGCTAGTCATCCCTAGTCCTTTGTGCTGCTCCCCATGTCCCTGGAACAAGAGACAAAGGAAATCCACACGTTGCCAGTCTATAGCAAATGGTTCTAGAGTCATGTACTAAAAGCCAGTTCTCCAAAAATGAATTTATTGAATGTTAAATTACTGAATGGCCAAGTATCCAAATGAGCAATTTATGATATTTGTGGTAGTTTTAATTTTGTCCCACCTTACCCCTCCCCCTGCCCAGACCCTGCCCAGACCCCTGACTGTACCTGGGTCCATGCTCTTAGCATCATTCTCCCCTGGTCTCAGGAAACTGGACCAAAGAAGAAAGGCTACATCTATTTTCTGTGTTCTGATTTGTTTTGAATCAGTCATGGTTTCTTTTGAGGCTCAAAGTGAACAGCCACTCTGACACCCCACATCCCACTCACAGAACATTCAAGAAGAAAAGCTCAAAGTAAAGGATGCTTCAGTGCTTACTGTGAATAAGGTTTCCAAATAAAGAGAATCTCTTCCATTCATTAAACATCGTGGACTTTTCCCTAGCACTTGCGTGTACCCTATCCATTGTGACTACCTACCAACTTAGTTTGTGCTTTCTACTTGTCCTTCTGTCTCTTTTCTCCTTTCTTCTTGCCTTTTTGGCATTGATTTTATTTTTTAATCACTTTATCCCTCCCTCTACTTGTTTGGAAGATAACCACTCCTTTTTTTTTTTTTTTTAAAGATTGTATTTATTTAGAGAGTGGGGAGAGGGGTATAGAGAGGAGAGAAGAGAATCCCCAGCAGACTCTGGGCTGAGCATAGAGCCCAACATGGGGCTCAATCTCACAACTCTGAGATAACCACCTGAGCCAAGATCAAGATTCAGACACTTGACCTACTGAGCCACCCAGGCACCCCTGGAAGTTCAACACTCTTTATATTCGTTTAGTCATTACCTGAAGATTAAAGCATGCCTCTTTAATGTGTCATAGTTTTTTAAATTATATTTTTGCACTGTTCATGGATAACACCAGAACCTTAGAACAGTCTGACATTTCTTTAAATACAGAATCATTTTATAGTCTGTCTCTGATATGTCCAATATCTGAAGTCTCTGTAGGTCCATTTGCTTTTTTTCTAGCAGCTTCGTGGACATGGTACCTTATTTCTGTATGTATCTGGTCATCTTCCTATGCCAGTCATTGTACTTGAAAAATTATTTGGAGGAATCATTAGAGGTCCAAGATAACGTTCTCTTTCTTAGGAGAGGGAATCTGTGTTTGCTTTGGCCAGGATCTTGGGGTGCTGCTCGTCTGCAACCATTTAATCTTGAGACTTGAGCCTTCCTGGACAATAATGAACTCAGGCTACAAGTCCACATGGGTCCTATGTGGTTCACCCTTATACTGCAAGTAGAATTATTTGGAGCTCTCAATTTCTTTGGGGGAGAGTTTCCTACCAGATTCCTCACTGTCTGTGTGCTTTCATTTCTGCTCCCCTTGAAGGTTTGTTTCTCTGGGCTTTCAACAGGAAAGTTACAATTTTCAGGCCCTGGAAAATAACCTTAGGGCGAAAGAAGATTCCTCTCTTCCTAGTCATATTTCTGGGTTCCCATTATCACTTGAGTTGTGTCCTAGAATACTCACTACCTTGTTTATTATTTATTGGCTTGAAGAAGATTTCCAACAACATAATCTGTACCGAGATTTTGGGTCATTTCAACACTTACAGGAAACCAAAGTATATGGCATGCAATTCTATTGTCATGCTTTGAAGTTGATAGGTGGACTGGGAGGCTAAAGCTACATATACTTTGTGGATGAGGAAACTTCTTGAATTTGCTTGCCCAGAGCCACACAGTATATTAATGACAGAGCTCCAAGGAGAACCTGGGTTTCCACCAGATATCCCACTGCTGTCTCACTATCACATTACCGAACAATGGAGGAGTGTTATTCCCCTGACATGCTACCCCCTACTCTTGATAATGCCAGGAGGATGGCCCATGGTGGCGTCTGCTTTTCCTTCAGTGTCTACCGCCACCCCCCCGCAGCATTCCCCAAGAGCGAGATGTGCTTTCTTCATTTAGTCTTTGGCCACCCTGCTTTGTATAGGAAACCCTAGAAAAAGGGTTGGCAACTCTTCCAAAGCCATTATGTCAAGGTTCCTGGAACTTTCTTTTCCCTCCTGTCCAAGTACCCTGGTCACACCATGGTTGTTGCCTTAGAAAGAGGGAGACCGGGGTCAGAGCAGGGCCTGATCATTGGCGGATACTTGGGTGCCTTCTTGGCTACTGTGGTGACCTGACTCTGGTCGACCGTCCCCTCTCACACTGTAGTCACAGTCCCTCAGGTGCATCTCTGGAGAATCTACGTATCAGAGTTCTGAAGTGTATTTACACATGTGTGTTAATTTCTCCATCTGTACCATCATCTGTGACTAGCAGAAGTTGATCCTGGAATGTGTTTAAGCAGGTTAGTGGAACAAAAACACCCGGAAAGCCTGCCACTCTGGCATTGGCCACCTAAGCTGGATCATTGAAATTATGCCTTTTGTGGGCCGGTGGGGGGAGGGGTGCTTGCAGAGGAGACTCGAATGGAAATGAAAGATTCAGGCCTTGGTCTATGACGTGAAATCGCTCAGTGGTCACAGCCTTTGCAAGGGAAGCCCAGTGTATAGACACCTCAGTCCCGGACCTGCCCAGACCTTTCCTCCTCTCCTCCCCTCCCCAGTGAAATTGACTTCCATCTCAGAACTCACGTGCCATTTGCTCTTCTTCCCAAGGATCCTCAGCAGATGCTACAGGTAGAGTCAGGCACAGGTGCCTGGAAAGGGGCCAACAAGGGCAAGCAATGGGAAAAATGCCCAAAACATATAAAGCTTTCCAGTATGCTCTGGGCAGATACTGCCGGGTTGCCAGGATTATGTTGTACTTTTATTTTCAAATGTTATATTTTCTGACATTTTGAGCACAGTATTGTTATTGATATTTGAGAAGAACTGTGGATGATTTAGCATACGGTTATGGATTTCTTTTTCATTTAAATAAGATATTTCACTAAACTTGCTATCTGCCCAAGTGTGATGTGACTGCACTGAATGCCTGATGTTTTCCCAGGATAATGAGAAGGAAGATAATTGGAAAGTTGAGAAAGGAAGGTAATTGGAAAGCAGGATTCACTAAACAGAAGTTGGATCTCTTCTGTTAAGTGAGCACTGTGTGTCCCACCAGCAGTCATGTCAAGTCACGCACCTTCAGCTCTGGAGGCTCTGTTGGAATGATCAGTGTTTATTTTCCTCTAGGAAGTGAAGGTCTCACGATTCTAGACAGTGGCCTCCATGGCCGATTTTACTCCATCCCAGCTACTGTTTCCATGGGCCAGACTTGGGCTAGTCTGATGGGCTGGGGGTTGGGGAGGAGGGTGAGTCTCAGTGGCACTGTGACACTGGTCTAGGGCTCTAGTGGGTAGAGACTTTTTCAACACTGGTCACCTCCATTTGACCCAACTTCCGGGCTTTTGTTTCTGCCATTGCTGGACCATGAAACTGCGGTAACCTAGCCTTCTCATCTCCCGATCTACGTTTCCCTCTGTAACTTCATGTCCTGCTCCTAACCAGGGCCACCCTGGCTGACTTGCTCAATCTCAGGCCAGAAGAGAGCCTTGAGAAACAGAGCTGTATGGGAGCAGAGACAGAGGAAGGCAAGGAGGGAATTGTCCTTTCCTAAGGGCTTACTATGTGCTGGGAACTATTTGGGGTGCTTCATATACATTCATCACATTCAAAACTTGCTGTCCACAAAAGGAAGTGTCGAAATGGCTCAGGCCTAAAGGGTGGGAGGCCCACTTGTTTTCCCCACAACAGATGGGATGGTACTGTGTTGGGGAGGGATTACTCTGGGAGGAGTAAAGAGCCTTGTGGTCAGGCAAGCACATGACTTTAAATGAGCCATTTCTCTTCACTGGGCTTCAGTTTACTCCTCTGTAAAATGGCCTCATAGTCTTTGCTCAGCTTTATCACACATGACTCTTATGGGGGCACAGTAATAGAGATTAGAGGGTTTAGAAAGGTATCCAATGTTGTGGGGCACCTGGTGGCTCTGTCTCTTAGGCGTCTGTCTTTGGCTCAGGTTATGATCCTAGGGTCCTGGGATCAAGCCCTATATCCAGCTCCCTGCTCAGTGGGGAGCCTGCTTCTTCCACCCCCTGCTTGTGCTCTCTCCTGTGATCTTTCTCTCTCTCTCTCTCTCTCTCAAATAAAATTTTTAAAAAGACAGGTATGCAATATTGTATAAAATCATGTGCCCCATACAGAGCCAGAATCCACATGGGGTAGGGGATTCCAAATCTCAGCCCAGCAACCTGCCTTCAGGGTGGCTTGGGAAAGTAGCTTAACCTCTATGTGCCTTAGTTTCCACATCTGTAAATGAAGATATAGATAGTAGTTCTTCATTGAGGTTTTTGTAAAAGAGGATGAGATAATATATAAAAAACATTGAGAATAATTCTAACATGCAGTAAGTGCTATGTAGTACTATTTATTATTACGAATAGGAGATACTATAAGTTATCCTGTTCCCCTGTCTTTCCCATATGCACTCTCCCAGTGTTAATAACCCTTAAAGTGACAGAACTTGGCTAATGTTGCAATCCCAGATATACCATATGTAGTTATCAATGTGCTAGGCCGTAATGCATAACCATGCCCTAGAACATACATACGCCCCAGCAGCTGGCTATAAGGGGGTGGAAGATCGATATTCCCTAGTGGATGAGAGGCAGGCCACTTTAAAACTGACAGTCCTGGAGGTGAATGTCAAAAAGGATTCACTTACATAAATTCAAAGTTC
The DNA here is from genome assembly GCF_010015895.1 of Lontra canadensis. Taxonomy (NCBI): domain Eukaryota; kingdom Metazoa; phylum Chordata; class Mammalia; order Carnivora; family Mustelidae; genus Lontra; species Lontra canadensis. The sequence goes on from NW_022631090.1 coordinate 4,024,381, forward strand.
AGGGGTACGTAGGTGGCTCAGTCAGTTAAGAGTCTGCCTTCGGCTCAGCTCATGATCCCTCGGTCTTGAGATCAAGCCTCACATGGGGCTCCTTGCTCAGCGAGGAGTCTGCTTTTCCGTCTCCTTTTACCCCTCCTCCTGGCTTTCATTACTCTAAAGCATTTAGTGAGCACCTACCTTGTGCCATTTGGGAGATACAAAGGGGATTGAGGTCTGGTCCCTGACTTCAGAGAGGTAATGGTTTAGTGGTAGAGAGAAGACACACCCTCCTACTCAACACGTTGTAAGACAGGACAGTGTTAATTACAAGGTGAAAGGAGAAGGTACCCATACCCTTTATAAGTGGAAATTATCTAAATGCTAATGGTTGCAGTTTTTTGTACAGGTCTAAGAATTGCAAAGTGCCATAGGCACCAAGGATCATTTCTTGCTGGGACATCGGGGAAGGCACGGAAGCATGAGGCTTCCCACAGACAGAACTGAAGGCAAAACATACCAGCCAAAGCCTTGGAGAGGAGAGCACACAGATTATGAAGGCACCAATGAGTAGCTCGTGTTGGTTTGCAGGTAGGATATGTACAGAGGTTTGCTGAGGGATAGCCAGGCTGAAAAGTGTGGTTGGGGCTAGGCTGAGATGCCATTCTAGAAAGTTCGGTTTATATAGCAGGCAATGGAGAGCCATAGGGAGTTTTGGAGCAGAGTAATTGCATCATCAGATTGCCCTTTTGGAAGGCACTCAGACAGCGGGGCACAGGAAATGCCACCCCCTCTGGCCACTTCAAGGACATCTGTTTTGCCATGGTCTCTCTGTCGTGCATCATCAATCTTTCTCTCTCCACGGATATGTAATGAGAGCCTGCTGCTTTCCAAAAGAAAGAAAGAGAGAACGAAAAAGAAAAGAAAAGAAAATTAAACAAATGAAAACCTCCTCTGACTCCAAACTCCCTTCCAGCCTCCCTCCCGTATTTCTCTACTGCCCTGATAGCAGAACTAGGAAAAAAAAATAGACATCTATACTCTTGTTTCCGCTTCCTTACTTACACTCCTCTCAACATCTCAGCTTGCTCTAGACAGCTTTCTCTCCCCCAATATGTGATGGTCACTCCTGTCAGGGTCACCAATGACCTCCACAGAGTCACAGCCAGTAGTCATGTCTCTGTCCTCTTTCTACAATGCTATCTTCTCTTGCTTTTCACAACTCTACACTCTCGAGTTTTCCTCAGATCTCTCCACCCATCCCTTGCCAGGCACCCTGGCTGACCATTTCTTCTCTACCTGTGCCCCACACATCAGCTCTAGGCCCTCTATATCAGTAGTCTCTCATAAAAGGACCTCACCCAGTTTCATAGTTTTAAAAATTCTCTACATGATGGAGCACCTTGGTGACTCAGTTGGTTAAGTGTCTGCCTTCGGCTCAGGTCGTGATCCCAGGGTCCTGGGATCGAATCTCACATCAGGCTTCCTCCTCAGCAGGGAGCCTGCTTCTCCCTCTGCCACTCCCCTTGCTTGTGCTCACTCTCTCTGACAAATAAATAAATAAAATATTTTAAAAAATTCTCTACATGCTGATGAGGCTCCCATTTATATTGCTAGCTCTCACCTCTCCATTGAGCTTTGGACTCTTATATCCTAACATCTACTTATATCTCCACTTAGAGGTCTACTAGCATCTCAGAATCTTGTCATGGCCCCTAAAACTTCTTGATCCCTGCCCTTCTCACCCTCACCATGAAATTGTTCCCATCCCACCTCATGCTTCCCCATCCAAGTAAGTGGTACCATTTGTTCAAGACCAAAACCAAAGCCTCATTCTTGATCTTACTTTCTGTCCCCCAACATGTCCTGTTCATGTATTTATCAACAAATATTATTGGCTGCACCTCCAAAGCATATTTTAAAAATCTATCCATTCTGTCTCCACTGCTCTCATCTGGGTCTAAACCATCATCATCTCTTGCCTAGGCAATGATAATAGTTTCCTAACTAGTCTTCCCACTTGTACTTTTGCTCCTCTGTGTTATTATTTATCATTATTATATAATTATGAGTTTTAGGGTCTATAATGAATTCTCCACAGAGCCTCCAGAGAGAACTTTTTTAAAAATGTAAGTAAGATCACGTCACTACCCAGCTTGAAACCACGAAATATCTTCCCCTTGTGCTTACAGTAAAATCCAAACTCCTAACTGCAGCTTACAAGGGCCCTAGAGTCTCTGGACCCTGCATGTTTCTTGAGCCTCATCTTGTGCCAAACGCCCCCTTGCTCTCTGTATTATGGGCTGGCTGTCTTTTCTGTACTATAGTACAGAAAAAGAAACAAGCCAATTAGAACCTTCAGCTCAGGTCATGATCCCGGGGTCCTAGGATCAAGCCCTGCATTAGGCTCCCTACTCAGTGGGATCCTGCTTCTCCCTCTGTCTGCTTCTCCCCCTGCTCCTGTTCTCTCATGTTCTCTCTCTCTCTCAAATAAATAAATAAGATTTAAAAAAAAAAAACAAAAAAAAACAAAATCTCTGCACCAGCTCTTCTCTCTTCTTAGGATGATGGTCCCCTGATTCTTTGCATGCAATGGGCTGCTTCATGTCACTTACGTCTCCAGCAGGTGACCTCCTCAGAAAGGCCCGTCTGGACCGCCTAAAATAGCCTCCCTTCCTTGCCACCACTTGGTAATACATTAGGATGTTTCCTTTTCTTTCTTTCTTTTTTAAAAAAAAGATTTAATTTATTTGAGAGAGAGAGAGCACAGCAGTGGAAGGGGCAGAGAGAGAGGGAGAAGCAGGCTCCCTGCTGAGTGCAGAGCCTGATGTGAGTCTCCATCCCAGGAACCTGGGATCATGACCTGAGCTGAAGGCAGACACTTAACTGACTGAGCCACCCAGGCGCCCTTATTTTCTTCATAGTATTTATCTTTATTAAGATAATTTGTTAAAGGCTTAGTAAGTGTCAACGGTCATTCTTGAAGCATTGGCTGCTCCCTATCACCTAATCTGAAGGTAAGTTCCATGAGGGCAGGAAGATTTTCTGGCCTGTTTGCTGCTGTATCCCATATGCCTGGAACAGTATCTGGCATGTAGTAGACACACAATAAATATGTATTGAGCAAATGTTGAGTAAATTAAGTGGCAGTACTGTGGACATTGCAGTAATATGGACAACATGCTGCAAAACCTTTAATTAAATTGGGGGCAGTAAGAAGCAAAGTGGAGGAGGAAAAAAAATCGATACTGGACCAAACCCACCCAGATTTCACCAAAGGGTATTTAATATTTAATACTGGAAACACCAGAAGACTCTTCCTAGGTCACGGTTTCTATTACAGAGTAGCAAAACTGGAACCACAAATCAATTAAGCGATAAGTCATATCCACCCATTAATCGAAGAGAGATATATAGAGAGAAATAAAGGACCAGATCAGTAGAAATTGCTATCTGGAAATTATAGGAGGGGACGAGAGAGATAAATGATGATTCCATGATTTCTTTCCATTAAAACAAAGTCGAGAGTTTGGGAAAATTGCTGGTGGGTGGAAAGGGAGGATGACAGGTTCGGTTTAGAGCAGGCTGATTTTTACTCATCCCCTGAGGTTTCTGGCAGAGCCTCTCGATGTGGGTCTAGAATTCTTCAGCAAGGACTTGGGAAGAGATAGAAATTGAGGGTATCACCACCACAGAGATGGAGAGTCTAAAGTCATGGGAGCAGGGGTCCTTGAGGAGTCCAAAGCAACTGAAGGGTAAAGGAAATCCTTATTTCAAGGGATCTGTTTATCACATCTCATAGCTCTCAGGAAGTACAAGCAGAATGTGTGGATTATAGTAATCTCCAATTTCCCCCAGCCTCTTCTCTGGACCCCCCACCACTGCCGTCCACCCCCTCCTTTGAACAGTTCTGTGAATTCTTTCCCAGGCAGGGGGCCCCAGACGTGGGCTGTGGGGAGGCACTGTCATCCTCCCGGATGTCAGCTTCCTAGCATATGCTCCTCACTATTCACAGGGACAGACAGCAGGATTAGCAATGGAGAATATCTTGGAATGATGGAGATCGGCTGGGGAAAAGGCCTGGCTGTAAAGTCATTGGCACTATTTTGCTGTCCCCATACAAATGCACCTTCTGTTCTCTTCCACACCACAAACAACGCAGTCAGTGGTCCGGGCATCAACAATCTCACCCAGGCACATAAAGTTTTTTTATATCTAATGTCATCAGTTGAAGCACCTAATTTTTATTCACTGCCAATGCGTGGCTTGGCAAGAGGACAGAGGTCATCTGAGTAGCAGGACTGGGATAAGGTCCTCAGGTCTCTAGGCCTAGCCCCTCAGCTCAGAAGGAGCTGTGGGTGATAGTCTCAGACTGTGACCTTATCCTCTCCCTTTGCCACTAAGCAAGGTCTCATCCTCCGTGGTGGGCTGCCTCTTGAGCCCCTGGTGGGCTTGTACAGAGAGGATATAACAAGGTCCCTAATAAGGACATGACAATGAGGGTTTTTTTCGTTGAAGGGCCTATTTGTCCTGTGTCTAGGCAAACCTGTGGCCAGTGTGTGGCAGGGGAGGTTGGTAGGAGAGGAGAATACTCTAAAACACAGACTCACAGGACAAAGCAGCAGTGGGCCAAGCTTCTCAGCTGCTACAGAAACTAAACCTAGAACTTCATTCTGGGCCTTGGGCCCTGAGCTTAAGCAGTAAGAGAGGTGGGTTTTCTTCTAGAGCAACACCAGACACTATGAATTTGGGATTCCAGAAAAAAATTCTACTCGCATTGGGGGGAAAAAAAAAAGTGAATGCTCCCTGGAAGAAGTGACAGTGTGTGACTTCTTCACCTCTATGTCCACAGGGCCCAGAAGAGTACCTGGCACATAGTAGATGCACAATAAACATTTGATGACTGTGTGAGTAGAAGCAAAAAAGATTTGAATGTGAATCTCCAGTCTTAGAATTTTATTGACAAACTCAGCTTGCCCAGTGGAAAAATCTCCCTAGCTTTCAGTGGAAGAATTTAATTTGTGTAACATTCTAGGCAATAAGCCAAAAGCCCACAGAAATTGCTTTTAAAAAATGGTCTTGTGCCCATTTCCTCCTTTTCGGTGTTTCTCTCTAGACCTAATGTTCCATATTGACTATTTTCAGATTTTTTTTTCTCTTGGGCTAATAATCAGTGTAAGCTCCCATTTTTCCTCCCCCTGTCACTGGTTTGGGGCCAAAATCTGAGGCTCTGCCCACTTGGATTTCCACTTTCATGCTGATTTCTGTTCTGAATGACATCAGTGAGTTCATTATGGAAAATGTATGTGTCCGTGTGCACTCGTATGCATATGTGTAAGCAAATTTTCAGTGCTTGGGAGAAGGAAAAGAACTAAGGAAGACAATGAAGGCTGACGATTCACACCCTCTCAGCCTGTCACTAGATCCATTAGAAGCACTAGACAGGAAGATACCTCATTAGGTACCAAGTCTCAAATAGATCCTAAGGTAAAGCTCTCACAGTTTAAGGTAGTGATTGACCTTCCAAAATTACATGGATGGTTACTCCACTAACTCTTGGTGGTTCCAAGGTCATGGTACAGTAGGAGACTGGGAAGCATGGATGCCAAGCAGGCCCATGGCTGTAAAAAGTATGTCAACCTGTCTGAGAGGAGGGTGTTGGGGGCAGGAAGTACCATCTATTCCACTCCCCTGGCCCAGGCTGAGCCAAGTTCCTCATGCTGTCTAATTCAGAAACCGAAGCCCTATCCTGTCAGCTCTCCTCCCAGTTTCTCACACCATCTCCAGAAATGGCTGAAGGAGGGAAACACACTGTTAGGTTCCTTATTAGAGAAGAGGCAAGACCTGAAGGAGTGGGCAAGTGTCAGAGGTCATGAACAATCTCTCTAGGTCAGCAACACTGGAGAACGAGTTACTCAAGAAAACAAAATACTGGAACATGAACCAGAAGACCCCCAGGAAATTGTTCACTTAGCCTGGTAGTGTAAAAGTTTTCTCTGTTTTGTCTTACAGAGAATGTAAAGTCATGGTCAACAATTTCTGTTTTCAGTCCGTCTACTGTGTGGTGTTACAGAGAACAGAAGCTAACATTTATTGTTTACTGTGTGCCCAACAGTGCCTTAATCCGCCAAAGCACATTATCTCACAACTTTATTTCATCTTCAGTGATTCCCATGGGATTGGGTACTATTAATGTTATTACCAGTTTTTTAGATGATGAAGCCAGGGCTTTGAGTGGTGAATAAGTTTTCCTGGGTCAACAGCTACTGAGTCATAGAGGCAGGATTGGAAACAAGGCTCTCTAACTTCAGAGCCAAATATGTTAACCAACACCAACATTATCATGGATGTGTTCCTTCCTTTGACCCTTTAACAATATGTGATAATTTTATAAAGTCTTAAGCTGATGCAGTGGCAATAGAAGTGGATGACTGATGATTTTTTTTTAAAGGTTCATTTATTTATTTACTTGAGAGAGAGAAAGGGGCAGGTTGGGAGAGAGAGAGAGAGAGAGAGAGAATCCTGAGCAGACTCGCCACTGAGCATGGAACCCAATGCGGGGTTCGATCTCACAACCCTGAGATCATGGCCTGAGCTGAAATTAAGAGTCAGATGCTCAGCCAACTGAGCCACTCAGGAGCCCAGTACATGGATGATTTTGTAAAGTTTTTGACTTCTTTTGTGGAATAAGGGATTTCACAACATTGCCATAACCCCTTTCTATGTCAGAGAAGCTCAAAAGATAAGGGTACTGAGGTATATTTTAAGTCTTTGGTTAAAAAGTAAACCATATTATAGATACTATTAAACTGTGAGCAGACAGTGGTGGCTTTCACTGTGGAAACTTCTCATAGGGACAGAGCACAGGTGTCTCATACACACAGATGTATTAGGTTCATGTAGGTTCTTCTGAGATGTGTGACATATTCAGGAACACACCCCCATGTAACTGAGGTGAAGAATATCTGAAGCAGGGCTTTCTTATGTATTAACTTCCAGAGGGAACTGAGATTAGAATATAGAGAAATGTAGGCTTCAGATGTGCTTTTATAAACAAGATTTTATTTATTTATTTGAGAGAGATAGAGAGTGGGACCCAAGACCCAGAGAGAATGAGCTGAGCCAAAGGTAGATGCTTAACCAACTGAGACACCCAGGCGCCTTGGCATTATCTATTTATTTTACTTTCCTTTATTTTATTTTATTTTTATTTTATCTTATTTTATTTTTTAAAGATTTTATTTATTTGTTTGACAGAGAGAGAGAGCTAGCACAAACAGGGGGAGAGGCAGGCCGAGGGAGATAGAGAAGCAGGTTCCCCACTGAGCAGAGAGCCTGACTTGGGGCTTGATCCCAGGACCCTGGGATCATGACTTAAGTTGAAGGCAGATGCTTCGCCGACTGAGCAACCCTGACACCCCAGCCTCAGATACACCTGATGGAATGAGCTGTGTCTAGTTGAAGAATGAGTTGCTATCAGTGGTTCAGTAGCAGTTGAGAGAGTTGGGGGTCCCAATAAGTTCTAAATCTTGAGGTTCTCAGTACTCTTTCTTAGCTAACTACCAGTTTCTGCCAGTGCAGATGTTGGTGGGGGGGGGGGTTGAAAGCTCCATGTCTTCCAGATTACAAGGCTGTATCAGTTTATGATTCCGAGATTGGATATGTCAGGTTGAACTGATATTAGAAGTGTCAGGTTGTCTCTGTTTCTTTATCTACACAGAGTAACTGATGGAAAGTTATGGGCCATTGAGTAATCACCAGTTGGCAACCTTTCTAGAATGTTAGTTCCCTATGTGTTCTAATTGTATGGCTATCCTTTGCTCAAAGGTCTATTCCAGGCCCGGGCAATGTTGACACCCTACGTATGATTAGGTGAAATCAAGCCAAGATGGAGACCCTCAGACCAAGCTACATACAGTGGGATAACTCTTACCCCACTTGAGACTCTCATGAGAGCACCATACCACATCGGGCAGGCCCCATCCAACCCAGAGCCCTTTCTTCTTTCCTTGACACATCCTTTCAGGGCCCTTGTCCACGAATCAGGATAATCCCACAAAGCACCTTCTCAGACCAAGACCCATACCATGATAGAGCATATCCCAAGGCAGCCCTCCTGGCTCCCACCCATGCTTCACGTACCATTGGGCAGCCCTTGCTCACATGAGAAGCTATACTCTAACAATGCTTGGAGTAAGAGGTTTCTTTTTGAGGTCACAACTCAGCTGTGATACATAATGAGACAAGTCTGCTTTCCACCAGAATGTACGCTACAATTATGCAGCCTTGAAACTGGGAATCACTGCATCATAGAGAATGCTCCCTGACTTTTTCATTGCAAAAATATTGCAAAAGTGAACACTTAAGTGGATTTTCCAAATTTAAATTCCACTAAAGTGTATGAAAATACATTGGATTGATTTTCCACATTTTGTTTATCCTGTTCATGTACTGATGGACATTTGGGTTGTTTCCACTTGGGGCCTTTATAAATAATGCTGGCATGAACACTTTCTTAAAGATTTTATTTATTTGTTTAAGAGAGAGAAAATGCATGTGGAAGGGTAGAGGGGCAGTGAGAGAATCTTAAACAGACTCCAAGCTCAGCGAGAAGCCCATCACAGTACTCAATCCTCCAAGACCATGAACTGAGCTGAAACCAAGAATTGGACACATAACTGACTGAGCCACCCAGGCACCCTGCCATGAACATTTCTATATAAATTTTTTGTGTGTGGACATATGTTTTTATTTCTCTTAGGCATATACCTTGGAGTGAAATTGTTGAGTCATATAGTAACTCTATGTTTAACATTTTGAGGAATAGTCAAATTGTTTTCAACAACAATTTTACATTTGCACCAGCAATGTATAAGGGTTCCAATATCTCCAAATACTTGTCAATATTTGTTATTTACCTTTAAAAAATTATAGCCATCCTATTGGGTATGAGGTGGTATCTAATTGTGGTTTTGATTTGAATTTCCCTAATATATTACTGAGAATCCTCCTGTATTTTGTTTGTTTGTTTGTATATCCCCTTTGAAGAAGTTTCTGTTTAAATCCTTTATCATTTTAAAATTCTTTACCATTTTAATCCTCTATTAATTTTTATTATTGTGTTGTAGAAGTTTCTCATATATTCTAGATATAAGTTCCTCATCATATATATGATCTATAAATATTTTCTTCTATTTTGTGCATTGTCTTTTCACTTTCTTGATAGTGCCCTTTGACACACAAAACTTTTAAATTTTTATGAGGTCAGTTTATCTATTTTTCCCCCTTTGGTTGCTTATACTTTGTTGTCATATCCAAGAAAACATTGCCTAGCTCAAACACATGAAGATAAACCCCTCTATTTCCTTCTAAGAATTCTATGTTCTACAATATCAGCTCTTATATTTAAGGCTTTGAACCATTTTGAGTTAAATTTTTTTTGTGATGTAAGTTTGCTGTTAAATTTTCTTACTTTGCACCTGGATACCCAGCTGTCCTAAAGCCATTTGTTGAAGACGCTGTTCTTTTCTCTTTAAATGGTCTTGGACTCCCAATTCTATCCTATTGATCTATACTTCTATACTTATGTCAGTACCACACTGTCTTGATTACTCTAGTTGCGTAGTAAGTTTTGAAACTAGGAAGTGTGAGAGTCTTTCAACTTCGTTCTTTTTTCAAGACCATTTGGCTATTCTGGGACTCTTGCATTTCCATATGAATTTTAGAATTAGCGTATCAATTTCTGCAAAAAAAAGAAAAAAAAGACCATAGAGTTTTGGAAGGGATTGCATTGAATCTATAGATCATTTGGGGGAGTGATACCATCTTAATCATATTAAGTCTTTCAGTCCATAAACATGGGAGGTTTTTCCTTTTATTTTTAAATTTCTATCAACAATGTTGTAATGTTTTCAATGTACAACTTTTTCATTTCTTTGGTTAAAGTCAATCTTAAATATTTTATTCTTTTTGATCCTACTGTAAATGGAAATGATTTCTTAATTTCATTTTCAAATTTTCTATTCCTAATGTGTAAAAATAGAATTTTTATGTTGACCTCATATTCTGCAACTTTGCTGAACTCATTTATTTTTTCTGATAGTCTTTTTAGTGGATTCCCTAAGATTTTCTGATTGTAAGGGCATGTCATCTTTAAATAGGGGTGGATTTACTTCTTTCTTTTCAATCTAGACACCATTTATTTCTTTTTCTGGACTAATTGCCTTGGCTAGAACCTCCAATACAATGTTGAATAGGAATATGGAGAGTTAACATTCATGTCTTGTGATCCTAGGGAGAAACTTCCAGTCTTTCATTATTATGATGTTAGCTATAGGTATTTCATAGATGCCCTTTATCAGGTTGGGCAAGTTTCCTTTTATCTCTAGTTTGTTGAGTGTTTTCATCATGAAGGAATTTTGAGTTTTATCCAATGTTTTTTCTGTATCTATTGAGATGATCATGTGAGATATTCTTTATTCTATTAATATTGTGTATTACACAATATTGATTTTCAGATGTTGAACAAATCTTGCATTTTGGGGACAAATCCCATAGGTCATGGTATATAATATTTTTCATATGCTTTTATCTCTGCTTCCCTACTACATTGTTGAGATTTTTACATCTATATTTGTAAAGGGTGTTGGTCTGTTGTTTTCTTGTGACGTCTTTATCTGGTTTAAGGGTGACACTGGCCCCACAGAAAAGATTAAGAAGTGTTCTCTCCTCTCTTAGTTTTGGAAGAGTTTATGAAGTGTCAGTATTATTTCTTCTTTTAACATTTTGTAGAATTCACCAGTGAAATCTTCTTGTCCTGAGCTTTTCTTTGTAGAAAGTTTTTGATTACTAACTCAGTCTCTTTATACAGGTCTATTCAGGATTTTAAATTTCTTTTTTATATTCAGTTTGGTCATTTGTGCAACCCTTTACATTTTGTTATGGCTCTTTAAGCTTTTTATTCTAGAGCTGTGTTCCCTTCTTTTTTCCCTATGACCTTGATTTTTAAAAACACCCAAGTTTGTTGTCTTGTCTCTATATTCTATATGTGTATGATTGTTTTTATCATGGTGTCATTTAACATGTTCTTCTTTCCTTTGTATTTCTTCCCACCTGGAAGTTACATCTGATGGTCCAGTTATATATTTTTGTGCCAACATTCAATGTTGTAAAAAATTTACTTTTTGACAGTCTGATGGATAATCACGGGATCTCATTAATTACTAAGAAAATTGGATATATTTTCAGATGCAATGGCCACTTGGGCCTACTATTCTGCAGTGTTTCTTATTCTTTGCCCATTTTGCTATTGTGTTGATTATCTTTGTCTTGTTGATTTGTAGGTATTTATTACATATTCTAGATGATCATATATTTTTTTATTTAGGTCTTTAATTCATCTGAAATTTATTTTTTTCAAATGATGTATTTTAGATAAGTATGCTATTTATTTAACTTGATAACTAGTTGTCCAGATGCAGTTTGTCACAGTCGGGCTTTTCATTGAGATGCCACTTTTATCATAATCTAAATTCCCATCTATACATGAATCAGTTTATGGATTTTTTTTGTTGTATTGATTTGTTTTTATCCAGTGCTATGCAAATATATTTTTAATTACTCAGATGTATCATATGCTTTGATATCTCTTAGGGCAAATATCTTGTCTATGTCTTTTAAAACTTATTTTGGCTAGGGCCACCTGGCTAACTCAGTCAGTGGTACGTGTGACCCTTGATTTCAGGGTTGTGAGTTTGTGCCCCATACTGGCTACAGAAATTACTTAAAAATAAAATCTTAAAAAGATAAAAAGAAGAAAAAAAAACCATCTTGGCTATTCTTGCATATTCACTTTATTTTTAAATTTGAGACTCAGCTTGTCAAATTTTATTAAATATCTTTTGGGATTTAGATTGTCATTGTGTTGCTTTTATAAGATTACTTTTGTGAGAATTTGGATCCTCAGCCTCGTGTCTTACATCTAAAAGCAGGTCCTTTTTTAGGTTGTTCAGTAAAGTTTCATAGTTTTCTCCATTAAAATTTTGATCATTTTTGAAGCCAGATTTATTCCTACTTATATCTGTCTTTTTATCTATTACAAATGAGATTTTTTTTTTCTATTATGTTTTCTAATTGGTTACTGCTGATATACAGAAAACTATTAATTTGAGCCTGTGAACCATATACCCCATCAATTTAAAAAGTGCTATGAGCTCTAAATAGTTTACTTTTCACTTTGTTTTTAAACCTGTTTTCTCTTTATCTCCATTTTGACACCAGGATATCTAGTATCATATGGAATAATGGTTGCTAGTGATCATGATTTTCTTCTTTAGCATTTCAATGAAAATGCTTCTCAACTTCCTCCAGTAAAGCCTGCTTGCTGTAGGTTTTTAGTAGATAATTTCCTAATTTACTAGAATATCTGTTAAATCATAAACATATGATTTACTGAGTGTAGTTCCATGCTTGAGACCAAATCCCTCTTCAGTAGAAAAGAACTATGTAGGCAGCATGGACTTCTCAGGACTACAGAACATTGGCTTGGGTTGAACTGAACTCTGGGCAGATGGACCCTGCATATTGAAGCTAGCCATCTGTAGAATCTCCTAGAAATGAAAAAAATTCCAGAAGGAAGGCTCTGTACATACCATGCAACCTCAGGCTCGCAAGGAAACAGGATCTTGCCTGGCACAAGAGAGGCAAAAGAGGCTGGCCTGGAGGGGTTCTAGCCCAGCAGATCAGAGTTTCTTCTCAGATACTGTTGCCTGCCTGCCTTAGTTACCAAGCCAATTGGGAACAGAAGAGAATGGGGAACTGTGATTTGTTACACCATCAGAGTATAGAGCCCTTGGGTCTGGAAATTATCTTGGTTTTTGTTTTTGTTTTTATTTTTGTTTGTTTGTTACTGCCTCGGGAAAGAAAGGCTTGAAGACTGTCATTGTGTTACTGCGGCAGCCACCCCTTTGTGCTTACTGACTTCCTTCTTTCCATGCTGTATTATTTGCAGTGCCGTATGACGGCTTCAGCTCCTGCTACCTGGGGGGATAAAAAAAAAAGCCAACAGCAACAAGAGCAAAACTCAGGCTTCTTACCCTAGCTTAGAAGGACTGGCGGCTGAAGTCAAACGCCTAATAGGTGCTTTCCTCAAAAGAACATCTCTACCTCACACTTTTGGGAAATACCTGGAAAGTACAACAGAAGGAAGTATTCTTCAGTCAGGTCATGGGCAAGTGGGAGGAGCTAGGTGTCCACAGACGTGGATTCTAATATTAGCCCCTTTACTCATTTGCTCTATGAGCTGGCACAGATCATTTCATTTCTTTCTGCCTCAGTTTCCTGTCTGCCAAAGGAGGATTAAAAACAGTATCTATCTCAAAGAGCATTGTGATGATTAGAGATAGGTATAAGATGCTTAGTGCAGAATCTGGCAATATTCAGTGTTCTGAATGCTGTCTGTAGGAAGGAAGTACTGAATGGAATAGTGAAAAGTCTCAGAGTGAAAGGGGAGAGACACTGTCTCATTCCACACTCGTCTCTCTCCAGTGACTTGCAAGCAGTCACTCACTAAATTATTTGAGCCTAACTGAAGAGAACCAAGATTCCCCCAAAGAGGCTTTCAGGAACCCCCTGCTTGTAGACTCGCTATTTCTTCGTGGAAAGTGTGAGCACATGAAACTGGGCATTCATTGCAAAAGCAGTGACTCCTTAGACCTGAACAGAAGCTCTAAAGCCCTCAACACTGCTCCAGATTCCTTGGGGCCACCTTGATGTCCTCCCTGAATAACACGATTTGCCCTTGTCTCCCAGGGGTTTTGTTAGCAAGGTGAAGAGCACAATTCCAGGACTGCTCAAGGCTCTGGATCCCTCCCACGTACCCTGAACCATGCTTGTCTGTTTACTGCTCTGAACATCAGAGTGCCTTGGTTGTTTAAAGGGAAAACCAGATGGTGTATCTAATTTGGGCTCTGACATGCTCCTGCTTTGGCTAAGCCATTCCCCTACTCGGTATGAACAATTTCATACTTGTGGAAAGAGGATGACACTGTGAATCAGATCTCTTCCACTGGGACTTGTGAGGAAGAGGATTGGACAAATTTTGAAACAACAACAATAACAACAATAGTAGTAGTAATGCTACCATTTAATGAGTACATAGTCTGTTAGGGAGAATGCTGCTGAGTACTCGGCATGGCTTGGCTCCTTTAGTCCTACAAAGCAGGTACTATTGTTGATTTTTGTGACATAAGAGCAAATGGAAGTGGCTTAGTCAGTTAAGTGCCTGCCTTTGGCTTAAGTCATAATCCCAGGGTCCTGGGATCTAGTCCCTCATCAGGCTCCCTACACAGCTGGGAGCCAGCTTCTCCCTCTGCCTCCTGCTCCCCTTGCTTGTGTGTGCTCTCTCTCTGACAAATAAACAAAATCTTAAAAAAAAAAAAAGAGGAGGCCCAAATAGGTTAAATAACTTGCTCAGAACTCCTAACTAGTGTTTTATTATTTCTGTTGCTATTTCTATTGTAAATGAGGTATTTTTCTCTCAGATATCCTAATAATTATTTCTAATGTATAAGAAAGCTACTGATTTTATTAAGCTGATATTTTATCTAACCACCCTGCTGGACTTCCATATAGGTCCTGATATTTTATCAGTTAACTATCTCAGATTTCTATATAGTTGTATTGTTTGCAAATAATAGCAAATTTGTCTTTGGCTTTCTAATACTTATTCTCTTATTTATTTTTCTTCCTTTATTGTATGGGTTAGGACATCAGAGTGTTGAATAGTAAGGAGGAATAGTGGCCATCCTTGTCTTATTTCTCATCTTAATGTTTTCTCAGTAAGTACTACCAATAACAACTAAGGTTTATTGAGTACTTAATATTGCCCGACACTCTGTTAAGTGTCTTTATATATATTATGTTATTTAATCCTCATACCAATACTATGAGGGAGGTGCTATTATTGCCCTCATTTTTGTGGATGAGGACAGTGAAGCTCAGAGAGATTAAATAATTTGCCCAAGAGCATACACAGTATATATGGTGGAGCAAATATCCAAACCTGAACGGTCTGACTCCAAATCTTCTTGTGCTCATAGCCAAGATTATACCCTGGTAGTTTTTTAAAGGTTTGTTGAGGAAGTTCTATTCCTTGTGTGCTATGGGTTTTTGTCATGAGTGGGTATTATCAATTTTGTCAGATTTTTTTTCCTGCATCTGTTGAGATGATTGTATAGTTTGTCTCTTTTAATCTATCTTTGTAGTGAATTACATGAATAATTTGCTAATGTTGACCTATCCTTACATTCCTGGCATAAACCCTACTTGGGCAGAGTGTGTCATTTTAATAAGCTACTAAGTTCCGTTTGTCTTAAGATTTTTATATTTATATCCACAAGTGATATTAGTCAATATTATTTTCCTTTCTAGTCCTGTCTGATCTGTGGGAGCAGCTCATTTTTTTCCATACTATGGAACCATTTCTACAAAATGGGATTTGCTGGTGAATAAAGACTCGGAAGGACTGGGGCACCTGGGTAGCTCAGTTGATTAAGCATCTGTCTTTGGCTCAGATCATGATCTCAGGGTCTTGGGATACAGCCTAGAAAGGGTCAGGCTCCCTGCTCAGCGGGGAATCTGTTTCTCCCTCTGCCCCTCCCCCCACTGTGTACTTTCTGTCTCTTGAATAAATAAACAAAATCATCTTAAAAAAGCCTTGGAAAGATAAAACGTCTTATCCTTTCAATCCATTCGATGTTCTTTGTCTATGACTTTCTACTTCTTATTGGGTATATTTTATGAATTTGTCTTTTCCTAGAAATTTTCTCATTGAAACATATTAGTTTAAAATGTTACATAGTATTGTCTTTTTTTTCTTCAGTATTGTATTTTTAATATTGCCTTGGTACCTGTATTCATGATCCTGTTTGGCTTCCTGGTAGTATTTATTTATGCCCTCTAACTTTTTTCTTCTTAGTACTTATTGAATGAAGGTTAGACTTTTTAAAAGTTTCTATTTTCTAAATTTATTTGTTTTCCATTTTATCAGTTTCTGATTTTATCTTCCACTTCTTCTGAAGTTGATAGCTTAATTTATTGATTTTTCATTTGATTTTATTTTCTAATATGTGAATTTAAGACCCTATCTTTTTCTCTATTATCTTGACTGCATCTGACAGACTTTGATTGCTCTCATTATCATTCAGTCCTAAAGCATTTATAATATCAATTTAAATTTCTCTTTTATTCAAGGGTTATTTAGAAGTGTGTTTGTTTTTTATTTATAGGTGTGCACTGTGTTGGGTCTCTTTGATGGGAGTGGGCCCGTTGGTTATTTTTTTATTGTGGATTTTTAATTGCTTTTGAGTCCCGCATGGCTGGATTTCGAGTCTGTATTTTCAATCAATACAAGCAATAATTGTCTGTCCCAGTGTGTGTCTCTGCCTGTTTCTCAATCTGGAGGCAGTGTGATATTGGCTATTTTATATTCAGTACCACCTAGGAGTGAGCACTTGGGTATGTGAGAAATGAGGCTGAATGTCAGCTCCAAAAAATCAGTTGATCCACAGAGAGAAAGGCAGGAAAGCTAAAGCTTTCTCTTCAGGGTTGGAGAGTAGGGATTTGCCTTATGAGCTCTCTTTGCCAGGCAGAACAGACTTTGTCATATTAACTCAACCAAGTCTGCTGGTTTGTAGCTATGCTGAAAAAAATCCTGGCTGGCTGATTATGGTTATGGGCACATCCCATAGGTCATGTGGGATTGAGGAGGTAGAATCTTCAAAGCCCTGTCCTAAGAAACAATCCATCTGTCCACAGAGGCTAGAACTCCTCATTAATTTTTGTTCTACTCAACATTACTGCCTTCCTTGCTCTTCAAACCCATGGTGTTCAGAGCAAAGGGGTAATTCGTATCTTCCTCGTAACCTGTGGTATTTCTTTGCTTATATTTATAACTCACGGGTGGTTGTCTTATCTCCCCACTTACCTTCTAAGCTTCTTGAGGGCAAGGACCACACCTTACCTCTCTCCACAGTAGTTCCTCGAGTACTTCTACAGAGCTCAGCAAAACACACATGTCAGTAAATGGGCGTTAGAAGAATAAATGGGATGGATGGATACAGAGCAGAGAGTCTTAGCAAAATCAAAGAAACCTCAAACACTGTGCATCTTTTTCCTGCTTAACAGTCTGCATGGGTGTCTCATCTCTTTCTGTACCTTATCTACAGGAACACAGTCTCATTGCCTTGCGACACGGGTCTGTATATCATCTCTCAGGACAGGAGCCTCCTTCAGACTGCATGCACCGTCTTTCCCTCCTCCCACAGCTACTGCCCATCCCCCACTGCTGCCTGATCCATACATCCTGAGAATGGTGGCTTTTAATTTGTTTTCCAGACGAATAGGACCGATTCCTCCCCACTAGTGCCCAACACAGTGTTCTGTCTTCTTTCCCACATCCATTGTTTTTCATGTCCCTGCTTCCTTGATGACCCTTAATTGGGCTCTTCTGCAGACCCAGTGCAACTGTCTTTCCCCCACCTTCTGTATCATTAATGATAGTGTAAGATAAAATGGGTCCTGACACTGTATTCTGCTCACCTCCCTGACGGGTACCCCTATGCAGTGCACTAGATTATCTATTTGCTCTCTTTTTTTCTGGTCAATTTTCTACTCATGCAAGCCATTACAAAATGATGTGGCATTCCATGAGCACCAGGTAACCCTGAAACAAAGGAACAAATTGGCTGAGATGCCAGGGGAGTTGCAACCACCCAGAGCTCCGAGACCTCTTGTGATTGTGAGAACCCCCTATCTTTTTCGTTGCTGAATGTCATCACCTACGTGGACAAAGCAGGTTAGCCTTGAACCGGGTGTGCTTCCGAGGGAGGGGACCAGTGCTCTGTGACTTCAAAATGGTTCCTATCAACATGTCTAGGTCAGGGCGTACCTCCAATGGAGACATCTTGCCATTTTGAGGCTGAGCTATGTTTGTTCGCTGCAGAAAAATTTTCACGATTCTGTCACTGCTGAGAAATCTTTATAATGCAGGTTAAGCTGGGAGGCAGGACAAGAATGTTCTAATCAAATATTCGGGCTTTTGTGTACTTATAGTCATCACTGTGCCTCACAAATGGCTCTTTTGAATGAATCACAGAGCTTAGAGCCAGAACAGCCCCCGCAGCTATCTGATGGAGGGACACATGGAACTTCCTACAGCTTGGATGCTAGTATGATGCCCATTTTATAGGTGAGGCAATGAGGCCCACAGAAAACATCAGTCTGTAATCCCAGGAGCATCTGAAGACATTAGACGTAACCCTGCCACAGTCTGTATTTTGTCTACTTTGTGATCTTCTGTCTAGATCACTGCTTTGATCTGAAGATGCTCCCCAAAGAGTCTGACCATGTTGTTACATGCTGGACACCTAGTGGGGAAATTTTTCACTCCCAACTCACGTAATTGAGGGCAAATCTAACTCACTCTCATTTGCCTGTAGAGGATCCTTGTATCCTTTAATGTTGTGATATTCTCCCTTGGCTCCTGAGCCATATGTAGTTTGTTCATGTGCAGCTTGCCATTTGGGCAAACTTTTCGTGTCTGTATTAGAATATTCTTTCCAGTGATCCTTCCTAGGGTGCATGTGGTTATCAGGTGGCTGTCAGAGTTAATGAGTGACTGTGTATTAGGCTCCAGAATCCACATAAGTGGCCCAACTTATTGGGACAGCCCATTGCATGTTATACCATTTAGCTCCATGTTAAAGTGTTTTAGGGAGTTCTCATAAACACCATTGAGAAAAATAGTTCACTGAGGTCATGTTGGTCTTTGGAGATCGATAGAACTGGATTCTAAGCCTGGTGACTACCTAACTAGCTTCTAGTAATGTGTTACTATAAGCTTTCTGCACCTTAATTTCTTTATCTTTAATGGGATAATGGATAATCATAGTACCTGTCTCACAAGTTTGCTATGAGGATTGAGATCATCTACATTAAGAATTTCACCCACACAAGGCCTGCCATGATGTGAAGACTTAATACAATGCTATTTTTGTTACCACCATCACCATCATCATCGTTACCGTCTCTAACTACACTTGAGAGATGTCATAAGATTATTCAATAAAATGATACAAATTATGCAGCAGAATTTCTCATTCCTCATAGAGTCCCCAAAATAGCAACTCTGATGATTATGGTTATTAAGGTGCTGGGAGCATACCATGAAACTGTCACATGGCTATAGATGGCTTATTTTGTCATACAGTTAGTTTACCTTGAGCAAATAACATCATTCAAAAAAAAATTTTTTTTAGATGCACATTCACATGTCCCTAACAGAGAACAGAGTGGTAAAGGCCGGGGAATCCTTTAGAAATGGATCCTGTTTCCGAGTTTTCCTCCCTTAACCCTCTCTAAAAACAGTACCAAATACTCTCAGAAAATAATTTCTTTTGTGAGTAGAATCGTGACAAGTGATATGACAAAAGTGACTAACAGATACACAAATTTTGCAGGGCAGAATTTTGACATGTGCTCTGATTACTCGTTCTCAACCTTTCTTTGATTTCAGCATCCACCCACATACCATACCTCCTACATAAACACACAGCCAGACTTGTGTACTGGAAATTGCAAGGGGGGTAAGAGTCAGAAAGACCTTGATTCTACTCAAGAGTCAGAAAGACCTTGATTCTACTGAAGGCTTCATCACTTGCCAGTTCTGTGACCTTGGCCAGGTCTTTCAGTGTCAGTTTCCTGATTTAAGTTTTCTGATCTAAGTTTCTGGACCTCTTGTCCAAAAGCTTTGGGGCCAGGTAAGTTTCATAATTCAGTACTTTTTTCTTTTAAAAAATACAGTACAATGTATAATGATACCTTCAGTGGAGTCTGAAACAGAACCCATTAATCAACCACATCAATGTTTCTGCTGTGAGACATATGGATATTTTCATTGAGAGAGCATCACAGGGTTTGTCACCATGTAAGTTTCAGTAGACAGGGGCACCTGGGTGGCTCAGTTGGTTGAGCATCCAACTCTTGATCTTGGCTCAGGTCTTAGGGTCCTGGGATTGAGCCCCGTGTGGGACTCCCCACTTAGCATCCCTGCTTGTCTCCCTCTCCCTCTGTCCATCCCCCCCACTCACATTGTCTCTCTGTCTCTCAGTCTCTCTAATAAATACGTAAAAAAGATAAGTTTCAGTAGACAACTTATAAAAATACTGGTTTTCAGAGCTTTCTAGAATCTGCAACTTATTGATAATGGACTGAAAAATTGTACCTGACCCCATGAGATTACTGTAAGGGTTATGTGACATACAGTCCATGTAGATGGGGTCCTCTGGACCCCAAATTGAGCTTCAGACATATCCATGTGTGTGAAGATACCTATATGTCTGTTTGCTGGAGATGCTCCGTGGAAAGGAAGAGGTACTACGAGGAGGGCTGTATCAGAAACCCAGGGCTGTAGGGGAGGGGGAACAATCTGATAGGACATGATGGTGGTTGTTCTCCAAGCACAAGAACCAAGTTGGAAAATCTGAGCCAGTGTGGTGGGGGCTCTAAGTGGGGGGGTTTGCTGCAGGAAGAAGCTGAAGCTGCTCTTATTCCATGGGGCATCCCTGAGCCACAAGGTAGAAGCAGTGTGGCTTCAGTGGACAAAGTGACAAGGTGTGGCAGAGAACAGGAAGGGGGCATTCCCACCCTTCTGGGTAGACGCATGGGTTGCTTCAGCTGAAGCTTCCTACAGGGAGGGCAGCACCATTCAGGCCCTTTGGGGATTTGCAGAGGGGCTTCCATGGATGGTCTTTCATTGGAAATAGAAGCTCCCCCAGAAAAGGGACTCTAGCACATAGTCTATGACTAAGAAACTTTTGTTAAGTTATTGTGTTGGCAGTTGACATGCATGAGGAGAGAGAGAGTAGAAGAACATCATGAAAGGACTGTTCTTGAGGATTCTCAGAAATAACCAAGGAGACGTTCCGGGGAACTGAGGCCCTCAGTTGAGCAGGTGGGGACACAAGTCAGTGACATGTGAGTTTGTAAAGTGCCTGTGATTTCACTTTTAGTCAAGGTCAGTTATGGCCTCGAACCCCCCACCACACTGAGACCTACCATTTTACAAATGTTCAAAGTGTTTTTGGGAGCATTCTGGGCATTATGTAACTAGACACCAAGTGGCTTTTGGAAAGTTTCTCATTATAAAGAAGATCTTCAAGGCAGGATGAAGGTGGAGGAACAGGAGTTGTTTCTGGCAGGTTCTTTTTGGGAATTTGCTACTCCATTGGCCCTTGTGCTACTAGTTTAGTAATTGGTTGGGGAGGGGGTGAAAGGAAAAGAGAAAAGATTTTTTGTTGTTCTCCACTGTACAGAGAGGAGACCAGTTTTACTTGAGTTATTATACTTAAGGTGAATTCATTTGCGCCCATGTGCTGGCTAAATGTAGGGAAATGCAAGTTGCATATATCTTGAATATACAACACTTTTTGTGACATATGGTAGACATTTAGTAGTGATTTTTAAATGGATGATAATTCCATCTAATCCCTCTCTGTCTCTGATCCCTGACTATGAGCTTCTTGAGGGCTGAGAATGGAGGTACAATTCTCTCTGTGTTTCTTTGATGTCTAGCATGATTCCTGACACATACTATTTGTTAATTAAAAAAAAAGAAAGTTGTCCACTGAATGAATGAGACACGTTGATAATAGGACACAGATACACAAATCAATGCCACAGAAATAATTAAAAGAAATTATTTTCTCCAGGGTGCCTGCATGGCTCACTCAGTTAAGCGTCCAGCTTTTACCTCAGATCTTGATCTCAGGGTCATGAGTTCAAGCCCCATGTTAGGCTCCATGCCCAGTGTGATTTAAAAAAAAAAGGAAATTATTTTCTCCCAAACTGGTTAATCAGACATCAACACTCATAATTTGCTTAACAAACAGTTCTTCAGTAGGAAATGCAAAGGATAATTTTATTTTATCCTAGGGCTGGAGTATCATGAAACTGAATTGGCTGGAACCAAATGAATGGGGTTGTCCCATTTTTCTTGTTGTGCCTTTTGACATCGTTTTCTTATAAATCAGAAGGCAGCACAGAGAAAATAAACCAAGCCTTTCCTTCATATGATTTGGTATATCATGGCTGCTGGCTTTAGTGAGCTCACATTTCCTATCTAGTCCTTCACCTCATCCTGGTTGCTGGCTCTTTTTATGAGGCCTTTGTGACTTGCTGCTTGCCTAAATTAGTGTATATATTTGTCTGCAAATGGACTTTTAAAAAGGCTCCACTCTTGTAGGCTCGAATCATTATTCGCTCCGTATCCTCTCTCACTTGTTACAAGGCTCGTTTTTGTTTTTTTCTCTTTTCTCTGACTTATTCACATGAATCCTTTCTGTTCTCCCTGACCTCTTAAGTGGAGCCTTTCCTTCTTCCTTTGCCACCCTCACTACAGTCTAAACATTTGAACTGATGAATTATATTCCTGTTTGTGTCCTTCCTCCTTTTATTTCATCCAGCCGACTCATGACCTTTTTGATCAGTGGCTGCACCAAAGACTTCATCTCTGAATTTTTCATTCTGGAAGGTGCAGCACTATGCTCTTGAGAGTGAGTGAGGGAGGGATTCCCCATCCCGGCAGTATGCATTCCGACCATGTGCTTTCTCTACTATACGCACCAACTCTTTTTTGTTGTTGTTGTTTTGTTTTACTTTTAATTTTTAAAAATTTTTGTTTTTTCAATTGAAGAATAATTGACATACAATATTGTATCAGTTTCAGATGTAGAACATAGTGATTCAGTATTATATTCATTATGAAATTGTCACTACAGTAAGTCTAGTTATCACCTCTCACCATACAAAGCTGTTACAGTATTATTGGCTGTATTCCCCATGCTGTACATTACATTTCTGTGTTTTATTTATTTTATAGCTAGAAGATTGCACCTCTTAATCCCCTTCACCTATTTCATCCATTCTCCCACTGCCCCCACCACTGACAGTCATCAGCTTTTTTCTCTGAATTAGGGTCCTTTTCTGTTTTGTATTGTTTGTTTTGTTTTTTTAGATTCCACATATAAGTGTAGTCACACGGTATTCATCTTTCTCTGTCTGACTTATTTCACTTGTCATGATACCCTCTAGGTCCATCTGTGTTGTCACAATGGGCAAGATCTCATTCTTTTTTAATGGTTGAGTAATATTCCTGTGTGTGTGTCTGTGTGAGGGAGGGAGAGAGAGATATATCTTCTTTATCCATCTATCAATGGACATTTAGGTTGCTTCTGTATCTTGACTGTTGTAAATAATGCTGTAATGAACATAGGGGCACATATGTCTTTTTGAATTGGTGTTTTCATTTTCTTTGGATAAATACCTAGAAGTGGAATTGCTGGATCATATGGTAGTTCTATTTTTAATTTTTTTTGAGAAACTTCCATACTGTTTTCCATACAGGCTGCACCAATTTACATTCCCACCAACAGTGCACCAGTGCTTTGCCAATACTTGTTATTTTTTGTCTTTTTGATACTAGCTATTCTGACAGGTGTGAGGTGATATCTTATTTGTGGTTTTGACTTGCATTTCCCTGATGATGAGATGTTAAGCATCTTTTTGTGGGCCTGATGGCCATCTGGATGTCTTCTTTGGAAAGATGTCTATTTAGGTCCTCTGCCCATTTTTTAAATTGGATTGTTTGGTGTTTTCAATATTGAGTTGTGTGAACTTATATATTTTAGATGTTAACCCCTTATCAGATGTAAGATTTGCAAACATCTCCCATTCAGTAGGTTGCCTTTGTGTTTTGTTAATGGTTTCCTTCACTCTGCAAAAGCTTTTTAGTTTGAAGTAGTCCCATTTATTTTTTCTTGTGTTCTCCTTGCCTGGTGGAGAGCAATAGAAAAAAATATCACAAAGACCTATGTTAAAGAGCTAACTGCCTATGTTCTTTTTAGGAATTTTATAGTTACAGCTCTTACCACTCTTTTCTGTACACATTTATGAATCTTTCACTTGACTCACAAATACTGCACACCTCCTGATGCCTTGCAGAGTGCTAGGCACTGGATACATAGCAGTGAACATGACCTTACCACCTAGCATTGAGCTTATTTATTTCACTGATGGACATTCAACTCTTCAACCCATTACATGGATAAAAGCAACTTCAAAATCATGTTTTATCTTTTTGATTGCAGACGTACCCAGCCTGATCGATCCCATGCTACAAATCAATTCACATTTCTTAAGGTAGAGCATTCAACAGCCTTCTGGTGTGCTGGAGAACTGACTGGTTGGTCCCTTCTGTCCAGTTGTCCATGAAATGTTCATAAGGGGCAAGAGGGATACTGCCTAATGTTTGTCCAATATTTCCTGCACATGCATTTCTATTGCTTCTTGGATTATCCATCTTTGTGAGCATCCAGAGGGCAGGAACTAGACCTGCTTGATTTGACTGGTAGAGAAACTAGCTCAGTCACTCTGTTGCATATAAAATAATGGGTGCAAGAGGTTACTGATTTACTTGATTTAATTCATTTTCGTTTTCTGTACTTTTTTTTCTAATTTTGTATTAAATTCAATTAGCCATCATATAGTATATCATTAGTTTCAGATGTTTTTCTGTACTTTCTAAGAGAAGTAGTGACTGTGAAATGAAATAAAATGAAATGAAATGAAATAAAATAAAACTAATCACATGCGGCATGTATTTAGCCCCAATGGTAAGGTAAGGTGGCTTCTAAACATGGCTGTTTCTCTTCTGTCTTCAGTCTTTCTGGATTTAAATATTCTCCCCTCAGCTCAAGCTATGGGTCAGATATCATTTTCTCCTCCAGGTTGCTTCCTTGGGGCCTGCCTCCCATGCTATGATGTGGATGGCTGGCACCCATGTTTTGTAGTTGGGCAGAGGAAATGGTAAGTCCTGGTGTCTAGCTTGAGGATGGTTCATGCCCAGGGTGGCTTCAAACTACATTGTCCAGCAGCTCATTTATTTTTTTTTTAAATTTATTTACATATGCTGTGGGGAAGGGCAGAGGGAGAGAGAATCCCCAAGGCAACTCCCCCCACTGAGTGGGAAGCCCAACTCTGGGCTCGATCCCAGGACCCTGACATCATGATTGGAGCCAAATTCTAGAATCAGCCACTTAACTGTCTGAGCCATGCGGGAGTCCCCCCACCCCCTGCTGAGTTACTGAGATTCTAATTCTTTCTAAAATTTGTTTGTCTTTCTGATTCAGAAACGTTGAAACGATCTCTTTGCTAACTCACGGGGATGTGGGAGGTTTTATTTTGGCTTTTGCGCCTTTCTTTTTTGTGTGTTTTGGCATAGTAAATTATTCGAAAAACTACTACTCCTTTCTCTAGGAGGTTTGCATATGACCCACTGGGTAAATGATCTGGTTTGTTTCTCGGAGCCAGTGTAGAAGTAGCTTTGGGCTCACAGTTCATCCAGAAGGGGCCAGAGAGAATCTTTCTAGAGGAAAATGTATTTGATTAGTAGTAGTAGTAATACTAGTGGTGATAGCACAAGCAGGTTTTCCGAAAGTTGGAGAAAGCATCCAACTTATCTTCAAATGCTGAATTATCTTTAAATGTCATTTTTAAAACAAGAGAGTATGATTGTTTAAAAATGAAAAACAAAGCAGTGCATTGTAGCCAAACAAAATCCCAGAACAGAAAATGGTTTTTCAATTTAGCCAGTCTGTTTTAATCTAGGTTATCCCCAAATGAGGCTAAAGTAGCCATGACATTGCTCCCCAACTCCCTGTCACCTCCAGCCTTCTAAATCAACGTGCATATAATGCATGGCAGCCAAGAAAGATGCTCTGAGGCGGAGACTGGACTTGACTCCTTAACGTGGTCCGATTGCATTTAACCAGAGTTGAGTGTCAACACTACTACAAGGCATTTTACATTTCTGTTTAAGGAAAAGCCCTGTGGTTGTTTTGTTTTGTCTTAAGCTTCTTGGAGTTCGTGGAAAGTCTTGCTTACATGTATATGAATGTATAATTGTCTCATGGATCACTGTCATAAACTGTAGAAAGAAGACTCAGATGTCAGCATGTGCATGCATGTGTATGGGGGTGCTGAAAAGTGGAATATAATTTTAGAAAACTGTTACTTGGCGCTGCTGTTTTTTAGATTCTAGATCATTTAGGTCTTATTAAAAATGTAAGGAGTTTGAAAGCTGCAGTGTATAACCAGAACAGGAAACTTTCACCGTCGACCCCCTTCACCAGGGAAATCCAAATACATTCTGGGAGTGGTGGGAGGGGGCGGGGGAAGAGCCATCAATCCTCAGCTCCTCACTGTCCCAATAGTTAGCTTTGATAAATGTCTGAAAATTTCAACTGGAGTGTAGAGAGAATGCTGCTCTTTCTACCTCTCTCTGGTAAGAACAGAATTAGGGGGGCGTTTGCTTTAAATTACAGAAAAGCCAGGATGAGCATTCTTTGTGGCCTGATGTGGGTGGGGAATATTAAAAAGGGTCAATGACGATCCCAAGATTAGTGGGAATGTACACCTCCCTCCCATTTACAGAGATGTACCACATCTTTCAAGAGAGCCAGCAAATTACCATGGAAATCTGCCCCCAACAGGCAGTGCTCAAGTAGGAGTCAGAGACTTCATGAGCATGAGCGGGGTTTTGTGGGGGCCCCCCCGCACCATAGTGAACACAGTTAAGCCTCACTAATTCCCTGAATGGGGGAAAGGCCAATCTTGATTTGTAAGAAGCTTGAATTTAAAAATATGTTTAAAGAAATGCTATGTTATTATTTCCAAAGACCTGCAGTCACACTTCTGGCTGGGGTCTGTGCTCTGAGCCACTGAGACTCTTAAGGCCTTGAACAAACAGATAAGGACTATAATTAGCATATTGGTCATTTCAATGCAAAGAGCTGTTAGAGTGGCCTTAAAATTGCGTGTTCGCACATTCCCCTAGCAGGCTGTCACTTTCATATGTTTATAGTATTAATTTGCCTAGCAACCTGCCCGCATTCCTTTTTGGCCGTAAATTTTACCCCGGCACATCAGAATCTGTTCAATTTTCCATATTAGCAGCTGGAATGAATAATGAGGGGAGGGGCCCGGGGGTGGTGGTGAGCTCCTTGTAAAACTCAACATGACCATATTTTAAACTTCTATTTAACTAGAAGTTAATTTTAAAACTTATCAGTGAATTTATTTCTGTTATTTACTGAGGAGGGGATGTATTCGCTACGATGATTCAAAAGGGGAAGAGGGGTGGGGAAGGGGCGCCTGGGTGGCTCAATCCGTAGGGCAGTCAGCTCTTGGTTTCAGCTCAGGTCATGATCTCAGGGTTCTGCGATCAAGCCCCCTGTCGGGCTCCCTGCTCAGTGGGGAGTCTGCTTGAGGATTCTCTCTTTCCCTCTCCCTCTACCCCTCCGCCCCTCAAGCACACACACACACACACACACACACACTCTCTCTCTCTCTCTCTCTCTCTCAAGTAAATAAAGAAAATCTTCAAAAACAGGAAGACAGGCAGGCTCTTTTGAATATTCCACCCCCATAAGTGACCTGATCAAGTGAACACCAGGGAACATTGAATGTAACGAGTTCCTGGATGATAAGAAAATAAGGATTGATTATGAGGCTCAATAGGTGCTTAATTAAATGGAACAAAAGCACATTGAGATCCGCATCTATTAAACACGTCTGTGATGGTCAGCCAGTCTTGTGTGCACGTATTAACTGTTCTCAAATTCACACTTGAGACCAGTTAATTTGAAGTGTGACCGAGTTATGTTTAGAAAGGGGGAAAATGAGAGAGATGAATACAGCTGCAGTTTTACCCAAATATCCAAAGTCGTCTTCATTTTGCTATGCATGTGGAAGAAAAAAGCTGTGTTCTTGTACAAGTTGAACAAACCATATGGCCCATGGGGTGGGGATTGCAGGAAAAAGCCGGGTGAAGCCTCGGTTTCCCGATTTTACTTCACACAAACCTGAGGAGAAAAAAATAATCTTTAAGTA
The DNA here is from genome assembly GCF_010015895.1 of Lontra canadensis. Classification (NCBI taxonomy): domain Eukaryota; kingdom Metazoa; phylum Chordata; class Mammalia; order Carnivora; family Mustelidae; genus Lontra; species Lontra canadensis. The sequence goes on from NW_022631090.1 coordinate 4,052,362, forward strand.
ATGAATTTCCTAATCCAGTTCCCAAATTTTGCTGCACATTACAATCTGGAGGAGTCTAAAACCTGAGGAGATTTTTTTGAAAGATTTATTTCTTTAAGGGGGCAGGTAGGCAGAGGAAGAAGGCGTCTCCAGCAGATTCCCCACTGTGTGTGGAGCTCAATGCAGGCCTCAATCTCAGAACCCTGAGATCATGACTTGAGCTGAAATCAAGAGTCAGACACTTAACGGACTGAGCCACCCAGGCGCCCCAATCTGAGGAGATTCTTTAACTCATGCCCAGATTCATACCATACAATGAAATCAAGGTGTCTGTGGGCGGGGGCGAGTCACCTGCCTTTTATAAAATCACAAGGTGATTTGTTAGCGTAGCAAATTGGGAACAGCACTGCCTTAAGGCTTTCCTGCTTCATAGGCATTTAACCTAATCTTCCCAGTTACCCTAAGAAGGAGGTGTTATTAGATTCCCGTCTCACAGATGAGAAAACTGAGGTCCAGAGAGGTTAAATAAGTTGCCCAAGTTCCCAAAGCTGTTAAACAGCGACTCTGGGATTTGAATACCAGCAGTTTAATTTCAGAGTCTACATGTAGAACTCCCACGCAGTACTGTCTCTCAGGGCTTTTGTCCCCGTATCTGGCACCATTCCAACAAATCCAATTGAGTAATCCTGCATCAAGTCAGTGAGAATATATTTGGCATCTACTATGTAAATCACAGTTGCAGACACACTGTGTGATTTTCCGTAGATATAGGAAACATGGCTAAACCCAGATAATTAAAAGGGCTTTCCAGATACCTATAGGCTGGTTGTCAATTATATCAAAGCTTAACCAGCCAAAGATAACCAGAGACAAAACTGTAGTTGGACAGAGTCAAATTCATTGACCTGATGCATCAAGAAAGTACATTCCAGAGAAACCATAGGATGCTGCTCTTGAAAAAGGGGAGGAGGACCATTTTTTGTAACATGTGAGTTCCCACTGAAGGATTCTGAGGAGTGTCTAAAGAAGCAGGGTAAGTTCTCGGTTGATGGCAGTTCCAGGAATGATATCATCCCTGAAGGGGATATCGACAAGAATTGGGGACTATCTTGAAGGGGGGTGGCTGGCTATTGAGTATTCCCCAGGATACATGAAGAAGCAAAGCAGGTCTAGGGCATCCCCGGGAAAAGAGCAGTGGGCTCTCAGAGGAGGTACGGGTTGTCCTGTCATTTTGCAACTGCTGTGTGACCTTGGGAGAAAATGTCTTCTGCTCACTTTGCAGCTGGCTTTGTCAGTTGGCTCTCTGAGCCTGATTAATCACAGGGCTGCTAATTCTCAGTCCGAGCTGATTTTCTCTCCTTCAGTCCTGGGCCAGTTTTGACTCTTTGAGGTTTGGGCCTTTTTCAGCAGAGATGGGCATGAGGGGGAAAAATATATATTGGTGCTCAGATCAACTATGAATAGTTTTGCTCATTTTCAGCTGTGTTGGAAAGTTCTTTAATGGAAGAGTATACATAAAAGTGGTGGATTCTGAATAAAGCGTGTAGTTCAGTTAGCATCTTACGATAATGTCAATTTCTAGGGTTGTGATGATGTACTGTGGCTGTGAAAAGTAAGCAATACAGTATATCAAAATATTGGGGGAAACTGGAGGAAGATACCTAGGGATCTCTGTACTATTTCTGTAGCTTCTTGTGAGCCTGGAACTATTTTTGAAAAAAAAAAATACAGAAGATGTTCGGTGGGAGAACAGGTTTGTGTTGATGATCTAAATAAGACATTTTAAAAGCAGTATGACTTTACCTATGCTCTTCCCCCAATAATCCAAAATTAATTGTACCAATGTTCTATTATGTATTGCTGGATTTAAATCCACTGGATTTGAGTACATCAGCCAGTGGTGTTATCAATCAATATCCGTGTCTACCAGGTACAGATCCCTGAGGGCTTATTAGTTTGGGACCAGTTTGTGCAGCTGCAAGATGCCTTTTGAGTAGAGTCTGGAAAGTATGCATTGATATCACCAAGTAGGCTGCCCATATGAGTGAAATCATATGGTATTTGTCTCTCTCTGGATGACTTATTTCACTTAGCATAATACTCTAGCTCCATTCATGTTATAAATGGCAAGATTTCATTCTTTTTTGTGGCTGAGGAATATTCCATCACGTGCATATGTATGTGTGTATATATATATGTATATATACATAATATGTACATGAAATATACATATATATGACATATAATATATATGGTATATTATATGTATTATATATATATATCATATCTTTTTAATCTATTCATCTGTAGATGGACACTTGGACTGCTTCCCTATCTTGGCTATTGTAAACAATGCTGCAATAAACATATAGATATGTTGAATGTAATGTAATGAATGTAATGTAATGTAATGACATTGTACATGGGTAACTAATTTAACAAGTGTATGTTAATTACACTTGAATTAAATCACCAGGTAGGGAAAGGAAGGAGAAAGCTGTGCTAGGCAAAGGGAAGAGCAGGAAGAAAGGCAGAGAGATAGAAAAGTCAAGGAATATCAGGGAAACCATAGTTTGATGGGGCTGATAGTTGGGGTATATTGGAGGACTGATAGAAGAACAACCTGGAAAGATGGGATGGAGCTGGAATGTGACAGTCTGGGTCTGATTTTCCTCTCTGTGAAACTAAGGACTTTGGACTTCACTTGTAGTACTTGCTATATCTGCCCTGTGGCCTAGTTGCTTGGGTATGTATCTTTTCTCCCCAACTAGATTCCAAGTTCCTTAGGGAGGTGAGCCAAGTTTGGTTCATCTGCATAGCATCTGTAGCATCTAGCTTTGCATTTTGCACTTAGTAGGTGCTCATAAAATTATCCTAAGAAGGAATAACATATCATGGAGATGTAATTGATAGTCACTCTCAATGACATCTGGAGCTCCGAAGTAACATTGGGTGAGGTGTCTACCCATGGGGCACTGAATGTAGCCCACAGAAAACCATACAGCCCATGTCCCTCAGGCTCTCTGTGTCTGGTTTTGATGATCGGGTATGGCAATGCCCCGTCATCCTTGACACATGTCCCCCATTGCTCCTGGACTGGACCATGATGGCCTCCTTTGAAAAGAGGTAATATGCCTTGCCCTAATCGATTTAGCATTCCACTCACACTTTCCTCTGTTTAGCTTTGCTGGGGGGCTGCAGAGATGCCTTATCTCTCCACCACCTGTTCTTCAGTTTTCTGAATTACAGTGAATGCAGTGGCTCTGACGGGACCCGAAGATGGTAGGTAAGGAACTCTTCGACAAGGAGAATTTCTCCAAGACTTGGTTGGACTATGTTATGGAAGGGGATCTCCACCATGCTTGTTGGTGATTTTTCCCCCTTTCACTTCCTGAAGGAAATGTTGCATTGCTCACCACCTTGGATGGCTGGGAGTGGGGACGGGGGCACTTCTGTTCCTGACAACCTCATTATGTGTTTATCAGGAACAGACACTGCCCAGGTTGTCACGACAACCAGCAATGATTCAAAGCTTCTGTGAAAGGTCTGTATCTCTGGCAAATAATCAGCCTTTAGCACTCAGCAGATGCTGAGCTGAGAAGCCAATCACAGGTGCGCTGGGAAAGCATGACATCATAGTCCAGCCGGTCCAAAAAATTAAGATTTGGTTTTCTGTTTTTCCCCTTGGTTCTTTTCCCCCTAGATTTTTGTCTTCCACGCTCTCCTTCTCGCTCACTCTCTCTTTTTTTTTTTTTCCTGGTGAAACAGGGAGAGCTGGGAAACCAACTTTCCAAATTCGCTTTATTCTCTAGTTTGACTTAGGCTCAGGCTGTGTGCAGTGATCTGGAGAGTGAGGGGAAGGAATGTATAATGTGATTCACTTAGGAGCAAAATCAAACAGAGCATCAGCTCAATTAAATAATGTGGTTTGTTATGTAGGACCATGGTGGAAGTGGAGCTAATTAAAACCAAGTCAGAGGAGAGGAACTTCCTAATTCTCCTATTAATTCATCCAGAGCCACCTCCATTTAATTGTTTTCTCCCTTTCCTTTGCTAACTCCCTGGTGGAAGGGAGGAGGACAGAGGCTGTGTACTCCTGAAAGCTTGTAGTTTCTGCAGGGCAGGTCCCTAATGGGTGCTCATTATAGTGAAAGAAGGTAAGAAGAGACATGTATGCCCCCCACCCCATTCCCAAGGTCCCGCAATACAGGGAACATATGCAAATGGAGACTCATCAAGTCAGTTAAGGAGGTGTGTTGCTCTGAAGTCTGTTAAATCCACTGTTGTTCCATTAGCCTGTTTGCATCCATACAAGAGTCTAGGGAGATAGCAAGTCAACTTTCACAGAGGAGAAAAACCAAAGTCCAGGGAAATTTGAGTCTGGCTCAGGATTTCCTGACCAGAAGCTGGACTGGAATCTGGGTCTCCTCCTTCCTCGGCCAGAACTCTGATGCCCCGAGAGGTGATTTCCTGGCCATGGGCTTCTCTCTTCCCTCAGCCTCTGGGTTTTAAGGGAACTAGGATGGGCCTTTTGGCACTAACAGCCTCCCCACCACTCCTACAGGAAAGCTGGAGCCCCTAATTGTGGGAGTTGGGGGGGCAAGAAGGAAGGGGCACAGTTGGATCTGACTGCAGTGATGACCACAAGGTGCAATAAGTGGACCCCAGTGAGGGAGGGGTGGGCACAGTGCTCTCAGCTAACAAACGCCTTTTACACTAGCTGCCCAGCTGGGTTCTTTTGTATTCGGAGCAGGAGGGGGAGTTTTTTGTTTTTGTTTTTGTTTTTGTTTTATTTTAAGTGCAGCTGCTTTAGCAAAAGCTGTGAAGACAAGAGTCCACCATGGGGAATGATTTCTGGCTGTAGAACTTGAGACAGGGATGGGAAGGGAGCCCTGATATCCAGGCGGCTTTCACCCATTGGATTGTATATGTCTGCCTTCCGTGCCTGCCCAGGTATGGCTCAGCGCAGGCTGGCCTCACGTTCAGACCTCTTTTAGGAGAGCAGTGTATTTGTTCTGTTTGCTTGTTTTGTTTTTGTTTCTGTCTCCATCCAAAAAAAGCTGTTTTCACTTGTGAGGGTTCTTACCCGTTCGGTATGTTTTTTTACAAAAACATGTACAGACGATGCGGAAGTATATAAAGAAAACAGTTAATGACCTCTATCATGCACACATACCCACATGTCTTCCTTCCTTTTGAATTCCCAGAGTTACCCTATTAGCAGTTTTGTGTGTATGATTCCAGCTGAAAGACACACACAGATACAAACACATGTGCACGTGTGCACACATTTTTTAACAAGAATAGCATAGTAGTACACGGGCTGTTCTGCAACTTTTTTCATTCAAGAATGTGTCCAGACGTGTTTCTATTTCAGTATATAAGAATCCACTTGATTCTTTTTAGTTGGCCTCTGATATTCTTTTTTAAAGATTTTATTTATTTATTTGAGAGAGAGAGAAGGAGAGAGTATAGAGGGAGGGGGAGAAGCAGCCTCCCTGCTGAGCAGGGAGACAGATAGGGGACTGAATCCTGGGACCCCAAGATGCTTAACCGACTGAGCCACCCAGGCACCCCTGGTGTCTAATATTCTAAAATATGCATATACTGTATTTTATTTACCAGTTCCCTTATCAAGGGACATTTAGGTTGGCTTTTATATAATGAGGGTTTCTTTCCTATATAAGAGTCAACAACAAAAACACTTGAATATGTGTTGGTGTGTTTTTAGGAGTGTTTCCATAATCAAATTCCTTGAGTTGAAATTGCTTGGTCAAGTGGAACACGCACTTCAAATTTCCTAGGTATTGCCAGCTTGCCCTCCAAAAAGGCTCTGCCAGTTTTCACTCCCATCCATGGTACATGAGTGCAAGCAATGCTCTTTTTTTTTCTGGGATTTGACTGGAAGGCTTTGAAGATAGTTGTAGTTTACTTCTGTTGCTCTGAGTCCCATCCCAGAGCCTGTCACTTCCCCTGTGAATATAGAGGCTGGTAGGTTTGGTGAGAGCCGGAAGAGCAATACAACAAACACAAAACAAGAAAGAACACCACAACTGAGGGTAGGAGACCTGACTTCTAGGACCATCTCTCTGAGACATTGGACAAGCCACTTTAAACCTCTGGGTGTCCATTGGCTCATCTATGAAATGCAGTTCATAATTGCCACAATACACGTTGTGGTTGTTGAGAGGATCAAACAGGGAGGTGCGAAAGTGGTTTGTAACCCGAGAAGCAAGATACATATGCCAAGTGGTTATTCCTGTATGTGGTTATTATACCCTTAAATCAATGAGCTCAGAGAAGGAAACGGGAAAGTGGGAGTTGAGTGGGAAAAATTACACAGATGAAATCTTTAAGACATTCTCAGCTTCCCTGAAAGTTCCCAAGCAGTCTTCCTGTATTCTTGGTGAACAAACCACGTTGGTAGTAAAGATTGCTTTATGGTATCAAGAAGAATTGGGGCATCTGGGGGGCTCAGTGTGTTAAGCGTCTCACTGGGTTTCAGGTCAGGTCATGATCTCATGGGTCCCGAGATAGAGCCCCCTAGTCCAGTTCTGTGCTCAGTGAGAGTCTGCTTGAAGATTCTTTCCCTCTGCCCCTTCCCCAACTCTTGTGGGCTTACACATCTCCCTCCCCAGAATAAATAAATAAATCTTAAAAAAAAAAAGAAGGATATAGGTTGTTGCCCTTTCATGGGAACACTGAAGTCTCTTATGCTTTAATTTGTCGGGCACCTGATAGGATTTTGGCCCCATGCTACTTTCTATAATCACCAGTGAGAGAAGAAACACACACATGAAATGCTTAAATAACCATGTGCAGTGACTGCATAAAGAGCTCTGAGTTATAGCTGAGGTATAGGGGAGGATTAGAGTGAAATCAAATACCTTTTAATTACAATTTAAATCAATAGCCCAGAAGAACAAGTGAAATCATTAGCCAGAAAAAAATCCACTTTTATTTATTTCTTAAAAAATAAGAACGTTCTTATTCTTTAAAATAACCCAAATAAGTACATTTTATAAATCAGAGATGTAACATTAAGTATATGTTCATTCATTTAGGTCAGTGATTTTTAGATTACTTTTACCATGATGCAAAAACAAAAAAAAATCAATGTGATGAGCTACTTTCTTTAACCCCCAAGTTAATTAAAAAGATATCTGTAAAATCATTGAAAGCAGAACCCTCGTGATCTCAACCTATTCATCAGGGATTTGAGGAGGAGGGTGAAGAGTGTTTTTGTATTAGGAAGACAACCAGCAAGCACACACACACAAAACTATTTAAAATGCCTGATTAAAAAAAAAAACACACCGATCCAGTATACTTCTTTTTTTTTCTCAAGCAAATATGTATTTTAACTGAGCCAATGATACCATGTATCATATTAGAAAAAAACATGGGCCTTGGACTCAGATCTAGGTACAAATTCCAGCTCTGGGACTTCTTACAGTGTTCATATAATAGTCATGTATGCACAAATATATCTTTTAATTAAGGAAAATTTAAAAAAATGCAAAGTGATCCTTTAAAATATCTGAAGTATGTAGTTTACTTAGTCTTTGACTCTATCTTGCCTTATCCTAGGTTAGAAAGGTCTTCGTTGTTCTTTTTTCAACTTCCAGCATGATCATAATTTTAAATGAATTACTCCAAAGAGGTATCCCATTCTCTCATCTTCTCCAGATGTTGTCTCTGTGACTCTAGAGGACTGTTGTGTGACCTTTCCTAAAAGGAACTTAGCAAATATGTATTAGTTCACTCTCTGTCTTAAAACTTGTTTTGCTAGCATTATGGAGAAATGATGGCCAGATGTTATGGGGTGTTGAGTAAATTGGAGAAAAGTGTACTGTGGAGGGTCATAACCCATTTTGATTATTAAAGTATGTCAGGATATATTTGTCTTCATAAAAATAAGTTTGAAAGTGGAGAGGGAAAAATCACCCATAAACTTTTACCTGACCGTGATAATTTAATGTTCTCTTCTAATTATATCTGTGGGTGTATTTTACATCACTATAATTCAAAGGTACTCAGTACTTTGCATTCTTTGTCATTTTTTATGACAGTTTACTGTCTCCTTGCTGGGATTTACCGTAATTTATATAATCTAGCCAAATCCTTGGGGGGGGGTTATGGATTTCGAAGTAGCAAGAGATGATTTTTGGAGTTACATTTTAATTTTTGCACACGGGGGAAAATTTGAACTTTTTCTTAAAGATGAGAGGCCACGGAAGGTTTTAGGGAGAGCCACATTTTAATGAAATTAAATATATCTATATATCTATGTATCTTAACTAATTGAGGTAATTGATTGATTGTATAATGCTCCGTGTTTTGAAATGTGTATTTCACGGACAGAGAGTTTCCCTATCTAGCTTGTCATCTCTGAATGCCACTGCCATATCTGCCAGAGTCTACTGCGTAGTCCAGAGACTCCATCAGCATAACCTGTTGGCCTGACAGGTGGTGTCCCAAATCCAAACCATTTCCCCCAGTAAAGAGTGCCAGTGTAGCTGGACGGATTTCCTCCCCTGGAAATTTATCTGAAATTCCAGTCTGCCCAAGGGAGGCCAGTTAATGAAGATCCATAAAATGCCCCCGCCTCTCCAGGTGCGCCTCTCTCTTGATGGCCCCACCTCTGTCTAGACAACCCTGACAGTGTAGAAGTTTCCATCTCTTTTTCCTTTCCCTCTCTCTGTTCCCTCCCCTTCAGTTTTTTCCCCCCTCCCAGGCGCTTCCTGCCTGGAAACAAAAGATTGGTCCCCAGCAGCCCACTCAGGGCGATTTTAGTTTTCTGCTCACCCTCTGATTGGCCCGCGTGCGGTGCAGAGCCCGGGTGACGTCATAGCCGACAGGAGCTAGGGAGCGGTTGCCGAGCCGGGCTCTGCCGCGGGCGGGCAGCTGTCGGCAGCGCACCGTCTGGGGGCTCGCGCGGGGGGCTGCGGCTTTTCCCGGCCCTGAGCAGGTGTGCGAAGCCGGGAGGAGAGTCGGGGAGAGCGGGCCGGGCCCGGGGCTGCGGCTGCGGCTGCGGCCCCCCCAGCCCCGCCAGCCCGAGCGCTTGGAGGTAGAGAGGAAAGGTCTGGACAGGGTGGCTGGACCAGTGGCAGGTAAATCCCGCGACTCACGGCGCCCGGCTCGCTCAGGGAAGGGTGTGGCGCTGCTGGGCAGATTTTCAGCCTTTCCGGCCCCCCCCCACCCGCTCCTGTTCTCCCGGCGCCCCAGCTTCGGGTCCCTTTCGTGGCGCCCCCGGAGCCGGGAGACCCGGCACGCAGTTCTCTGGCTCGCGCTGGGCGGACGCGGACGAGTGGGTGTGTCAGGGCCACTCTCGGAGGGCCTGGACCCCGGTGCACTGGGGCAAGCCCTAGGCTCGCCAACTGGGGCCTGGGCCGCTGGAGGCCAAAGCCGCCCCCAAAGCAACGTCAGCCCGTTAGTCCTACAGTATTTTCCCGCCCCCTCCCCCAGCCACAGAAGCGACGGCAGTCCCCCCCCCCCCCCCCAAAAAAAAAAAAAAAAAAAAAAAAAACCACCAAGGGGAGGAGGTGTGGCCGTGGCCGGGACAAGTCCGGGGTAGGGGGAAGAGCCCAACCTGAGCAAACAGAAAAAGTGACGATTTTCTTCTATGGGGCGCCCTTTTATTCTTCTTTACCCTCCTCCCCTTATTTGGTCAGGGGAGGGTAATGACAGGACTACTCATTTCTTGTCATATGGAGGTTGGAATGATGCAGTACTATCCCTAAAAAGCCTGGGGCCCCTCTGTTGGCCTTTGTCTTGGCCGGGGAGAGAGGGCAGGGGTTACTAGGGGTCATTAGGTCCACGGCCCCCCTACCCTCTCCTCAGCCTTTCTCTCAGTTTGTGAACTGGCTCTGGCGAGATGACTGCCACACTTTGGGGTGGATTGAACATTTTAGATTCTTGCTCTGGCAGGTTTTCCTTCCCTGGGTGGTGGTTGAGAGTCCAGGTGTGAGGGCGGTGCCAGCAGGGAGAGAGCCAAAGGCCCCACTTGATTTTTTGGTCCCACCTTCCAGAATCCAGTGGCAGACTCTGGACTTGAGGGTTCTAGGCTGTGGTCTGTAGAAGCAGAAGAGAGAAGGGTGAGTGGCTTGGCTTGGGGAAGCATGAAAGGGGGGGGTGGTTGCAGTGTTATTATTATTTTTTTTAATGGCTTTCAGCAGGGAAGCCTTTAGCCATGTTAGTCTTGCTCCCCCCATGGTTTTGCAGACTCAAATCCAGGCCAACTGTATGGCTGTCTGAGGTGTTGGAACAGAAGGAAGTCCATTCCCGTTGGTGACAACACTGTGGCCCTGTTCTGGGATGACCGAGGTATAAAGGTCAGTGTGGTTTTCACCGGGCCATTTGCAAAATTGTAATTGGGCAGGTCTGTGATTTGGTACTTGAGGCCTCTAACCAGGGACACCTTTGGGTAAAGGGGCTTAATCTGGTAATGGATGACTAAGAGGCCAGGGCTTAGAGGGAGAGTTGTGTCAGCCTCCGTTTCTGGATACAAATGTCATACTTCCCTCCTCCATGAAAAAGGCAAAATGAGAAGAGATGGGCATGAATGCTGGGTAAAAGCCAGCAGCTGAGAATCTTGAGGCCAGAGGGACCTTGCAGTGTCAAAGAGTGGACTCTCCAAGCCTCCAGGCAGGCAAGTGGGCCTTGTAGGAGAAACTGAACAGGAAATGGAAGGGTCATTTGTAATACAGCTGCAGGAAAAGGGGCCACAACACCCCAAAGGCTCCGACCATTGCTGCAGGTTACAGGTTGTCTGGTTAGAGGCCGAACTGGCATACTAAGCAAACAAGCATGCTGAGGTCTTTGGGGGAGAAGGTGGTAGACGTGACAAGCAAGAAAAATGAGGAATAACTGAGGGGGGGAGATGAGGGGTGCCGCCCCGATCAGAGACTCTGCTATTGTGAGGTCAGAGGCGAAGCTACTGTGAGGTCAAAGAGGGTGGCCAAGGCAAAAGAAATCAGGGCTAGAAGTCTAGACGCAGGTAAGCTCAGATGGAGCTGGTAGGAACAAAGCCATAGAGAGATAGAACAAGAAGAAAGCGATGGTCTTTTTTTTTTTTTTTATAAACATATAATGTATTTTTATCCCCAGGGGTACAGGTCTGTGAATCGCCAGGCTTACATACTTCATAGCACTCACCATAGCACATACCTTCCCCAATATCCATAAGAAAGCGATGGTCTTAACCAGGAGCCCTAAGGCCCCGATTTTCCTGGTGAGATGGAGAAATGGTGGTTGTCCAGGCACGTGTGGCTCAGCCCAGACTTAGGGGGACAATTTCTTGATATTTAGGGATTCTAGCATTTCCATCCATGTAACCTGCCTTCAGGAGCTAGTAGCTTTGGTCATAGGAAGGAGAAGAAACTCCATGAACAGCAGACTCCACAATGGCTCTTTCCTCCTGGGTAAGGAGAAGGAAGAGCAGGGGGCAGGCTCCCAAAGGAGATTGCAGGGGGAGCTTCATATCCCCCCAAGATAGGTAGGTTGACTGTTTTTTACAACGGGAGGGCCAAGGCCGGGTCTGGGATCCCTGCTGCAGGCATGGGTGTCTGCCCGAGCTCCAAAAATGCCCTTCTTCCCCGGGGCCCATGGGACTCTGTGTAGGTGAGGAATGGTGAAAACTCCTGTCCTAGAAGGTAAGTGCCGCTGTTGAGGCTTCTGGGGCTCCCTGTTGTCCCCCAAGCTCCCCACCTGCCAGAGGCTAGGCGGTTCCCTCTGCAAGGCCTTGGGGTGGACTTCCCTGCCAACTCCACACTCTGCAGCTTCTCCAGCAGGGGGCAGGAAAGGACGTGCAGCAGCGGGCAGGGCCAGAGTCCTCCATTTCCAGTGTGAAACTGGAACCTTGGGATCAAGTAATAGCCATACGTTTAAAATCTGATTGAGGGGTACCAGAGAACCAAAGGAACCCCTGGAGTCTGGTGGTCTATTTCCATTCCCTCCTGAAATGTGTCACTTCCTCCTGTGCCCCAGGACCTTGGAAGGCATTTGCGTTTACATACAGCTCAGTGATTACTCTGGACACTAATACACACAGCCTCACCCAGAGTTTAATTGGAAATGTTAATCAGTACAATGGATCCATGTCTGATTTGCACATTCGGTCAATTATCTGCAGGTTGGGGCAATCTGTGCTACACCCATGGGACGTGGTGAGGGCAAAATGGCATAGCTATCTGCTGGGTCTGCGGGTGGGAAGCAAAATGGGGGAGGTGGACCTGGAAGACTGGAAAGAGGAACAGTTCACTGGTGGGGAATGGGGACCATTCCTAAGGTGTGGTCACAGCAGAGCCTGGGCGGGAGATCACTGAGACAGAATAAGAATAGGACCATCTTGGAGCCCACACAGCAGGGAGGGAGGACAGGGTTTTGCCCTGAGCTGGGAAGATGCTGGATTTGGAGAAGGAAGGTGTTTTAGAGACTAGAGGACACGGAGCTGGGGTGGAACCAACCCTGGAAGCCAGGACTGGGGTGTTGTGGTCTGCTTCTGCCCCTCTCCGAGCCTTAGTCTCCTTGTCTTTTGAATGATGGGATTGGATGAGGTGGTTTCTGAGATGGTCATGACATTTTAGGAAGTGGGTCCATTTGTTCTTGGTCATGAAGCAGATCTACCATAGGACAACATCCCCAGCCCCCCCCCAAAATTTACCCTTTTAAACACACTTTTTGGTATGCCCTCCGATTTGGGGGAAAAGAGTACAAAACAAACCCCCAGCCACTATATACATTTCATCTCTTTGAGCAGCATTGTTTTATTTTTATTTCATGTGAATGGGAAACAGGAGGGAGAAGAGAAGCCCAAGTGGAGAATCTGCTAGAGACCCTAAAACCAAGCTCCTGAGAAGCTCTGTAGGGATTTTATACAAATCTTACACAGCTGGGTGGAGGCTGATAGGCATTCGTGGCGCCAACTCCCTAACTCAGCCTCAGAACTGAAGGGCCTGGGATGAGGGTGAAGGAAGGCCTGCTTAGGGTGTCTATCCTTCTCCTTTCTCCCTCATCTCTGTCTGAGCCAGGTGGACTTTCTGGAATTCTGCACCCTCAAGACGCAACCCCTAACTGCCGACACAATTGCGCCCTCTAGTGACCACAGCGGGGACACCTTTGCAGAACTCCTGCATCCCATGGCCCAGCTCCCTTTGCCAGTGCTAATCCCTTGTGCAGCTGTTAACTCCCTGTGGAGAAGGTCTCCAGTGCTTCCAGGTGGCCTGAAGGAGAAACTGAGGCAGCTGCAACTCCCTGCAGGCCCTTCTTCTATATGGAAGGGACTGGGGGTTGAGCAAGAGTGCCGTCTCCCTAGCTCTTAGTTTCCTCCTTTGGGCCTGAAAAGGGTTCTAGAAGTCCTTTCCCTGCTGTCTTTAGTGCTGGGCTGGGCACTTGGCATGGGAAGATCCTGTGGTAGAGAGAATGGTTGGCCAGAGCTTCCCCCCCCACCCACGTCCACACCTCCCCCAACAACAAAGTGGCCACCTAGTCCCCAGACAGAGGTACTGGTAGGAAGCCAGAATGCAGCAAAGCTAGGGTGCTGGTAGGCAGAAAATGGGTACAGTGAACCCTACCCCCAGCTTCCAGGAAGAGGCTAAGCCCCAGGTGCAGACACAGGACAGTATAAACACACAACAGGACACAGAAACAGAATATGGCAGAACCACGTGATACGGAGTAAGGATTAGATACATGTCACACACATCCAAGGCATGGACCACGCAGGGCAGATGTGCAGCACATACACAGTGCAGTACAGACACTGTATCCACACACTTGCTATAAACAGGACTGTACCCCCTGACGTGATACAGACGTGACACCCACAAAATACCATAGATAAGACAAGGCATACACCTGACCAAGTCCAGGTACCCAGATACCATGGGGGTACAAGAAGCAGCACAGATACACCCCCTCAATGTGTACTCACACACGGAATACATCTCCACACTCCCAACAAAACACCCCCCCCCCAGGACAGGAGAGAAGAGTGTGCCCTCCAGGTGGAGTGCTGTGTCCTGCCAGGCTCCGCGCTGGTTCCAGCAGTGCAACTGGTGTATTTGAAGCGGGCTGCTGTGCAGTTCATCAGAGGCTGAGGCAAGGTGGAGGCAGGCCTGCGGAAAGCTCTCAATCTCACACAGGAACCCAGAGGTGCTCAGTTGGTCCAGGCTGGGGCCTCTACTGCCCCCCACCCTGATCTCACCCTCCAGCACTATTCCCCACCCCCATGGGTGCTTGCTGCCATCCCCCACTCGGGGCTCAGGGGACTTTTTGTGGTCGTCCTTCTTGAACCCCCTTCCAGTCTTGCCCCTCTCCGGAGCTTTGGCAGCCATCACTCACGTACCCCCACCCCGCTCCGTTGAAGGATGAGCTCACACAGCCAGGGAGGGAGTGGGTGCACACCACTTAGTGGCCCAGTGGGTGGGATCTGGAAAGGCAGCTGGGAGTATGTGAGTGGGAAGCACTCAGGGAATGCCAGGGCCCCTGAGGGACGCACGGGCTGCTGGGCCCTGGAGTCTCACCAGGAGCAAGTAGCAGACCTGGGGTATGGCTTGGTCTTCTTGTTCATCAAGGGGAAGTTGGGAATCCTGGGGTTCAGTTTTACTAGCTCCACCTTTAGCTGACCCTTCATCTGTGTCTTTGGATTCAGACCTGGTGCATTCCAGCATCTGCTGACGTGTGCTAGCCTGGGTCCTTTGCTTTGATGGGATTTCACATATAGGTGCTGCTTTTCTTAGAGGACAGACACATGGAGCAAAGGTGGGGGCAGGGTAGGAAGGATTGCAGAGGGAATATCCATCACCTTGAGCGGCTCAAACGATTGTGGGGCAAGGTGGAAAAGAGAGGGGTTAAAGATCTTGCCTCCACGGTTGGACATGGAAACCTCTGGGGGGAAGATAGGGTAAATAGTCACCCTGAAAAACCCCAGGATATATTCTCCCTAAGAAATCTGAGAAAGACTGTCGAGGACCTCCCCGTAGTGGAGATTGGGGTGGGGGAGGCCAGAAGGAGGTTCCAGTTAGGATCAGAGGCTGAGGCCTTCAGCGCTGCGAGATGATAGCAAATTAGGGACCCTCCGAGTGCTTCTCCCCACCACCCAGTGAAGGAGGTTGCTGAGAAGGGAAGGAGGTGGGGACCTGTAAGTGAAACAGAAAGCATTGCCAGGTCTTCGGGAAGCTTAGGTGTCCCCAGAGCCAACGTGCATTTGCCATGATCTCTCAGTTTTCTGTCCCACGCTGGGCTGGACCACCACCTGCGAATATGTGGCTCTTTCCCATCTGTTCCATGCGATCTAGTCATCCTGACTCTTGTCCAGGGCGGCTGAGCAGGTCTTCTCCACGAGCTTTCAGGCAGAGCCAGAGTGAGTGGCAAGGTGACAGCAGTTCTCGACCTGAAACTCCCGGTTCAGCGCCCTTTCTGGACTCTGACCTCACAAAGCCCTTTTTATGTTTCTCCCCTCTCTGATTCTCTGCCTCCTCGAGTGGTTTTCTGAAATCCACCATAGCGCGTGTGTGTGAGGTTTGGGGGGGTTGGCTGAGGGAGTAGTAGCGGGTGTAGCAAGAGGTTCCTGCACCCCCACGATGCTTCTCTTGGCAGGTTACCCCCAAGAAAGAACAGCTGGGTCCTTGCATCTTGTGGCAGCTGGCGTGCCCAGCACTGAGTCTGTGGGAGCTGAAGGCAGCCTGGCCCCTTCTCATGGGCAGTGCCTACCTGTGCTGAGGTCCTGCAGCCGTGGCAATAAGAGGTGAGTAATGGGTTCCAGAGCAGGGAGTCAGGGATCTCCAAATCCAGGTGAAGGCCACCTTTCTACCAGAGCTCTCAGTATTAAAGACCCTGCCTGGGCCTTATGAGCCAGGCCTCGGAGCACAGCCCCTTCTTTCTGGGGGACTGTGGCCCATATAGTTGCTCTTGGTCTCTCACTTTGCTCCATCTCTAATACGGGGATGATAGCCATGACCTACATCATGGTGTGAGTAGGACAAGCAACCAAACGGTCATGGCCAAAACCTTTGCAGTTGTCAGGCTCCATGTAAGAACTTCCGTGTAATCACTGACATGCTTCCCTTCAAGCTGGCATTTCCTTTCCTTATGCTTTCTGGATGTCAAAGTGACATTTCAGCCACATGTCCCTGACTGACCAATCAGTCCCTGAAATTTCTCCTCCTCTACAACCTTCATTTGACCTTCCTATTCAAGATGTACCCCCACTCCATCTATCCCAGCTTCCAGGCCTCATGGGTCAGCCTTCGATCATTCTTGCACGATTTCTAGAGTATTCATCTTGGAAGGTAAGCTAGACCATAAATTAGGGGTAGGGACCCGATTTCACAAGTCTCCGTCTCTCTCCCAAGTGCCCCAAATTCCCCAGCAGCATTTCGATTTGGGCCCCTCTCTTCCTCTCCACTTCTTTCAGGTTCCATGGCCATGTCCTTCTTTCCCCTCAGGCAGCCAATAGGGCTTCTGCTGTCAGCTACCCCTCTAGCCTTCTGTTGCCATATGCTGCCGGCCAGCTACCAGTTTGTATCTTACATGCCTCCCTCTCTTTGTCTGCACTTCTGTGTGTTCATCAGTTATCCTGGCACTTCTCATAACATCCAAGGCAAAAGTAAGCAACCAATCAAACTTTTTAATAAAAGCAAGAACAACAAACAAACAAACAACAACCCCCCCCCCAAAAAAAAAACCCACAACCGAAACAAAGAGAAAACAAACAAAGAATACACAGTGTAGTTCCTCTTCCCACCGAGCTCGCCCTGGGCCCGACGGGACAAAGGAAAAGCGCCGCTCAGCGGCAGGTGTTTCAGTGGTGCCTCTTGGTGAAGGGAAAGCTCCAGAGGTTTGGCCGGATCTTGAGGGTGTGAAATTACAGCTGATACTGATGTATTCAGCATCCTAGAGATGCTACGGTAGGGGATCCTCTGCAGACCTTGAGCGACAGAAGGTAGCTAGAACTCACTCAAGTCAGAAGTGAGCCCAGGGGTCTCTCCTGGGTGTTCTGTGACAGTTCCAATAATAACGTGTATTTATTGTCTACGGTTGCCAGCACTGGGGTGGGCATTTTTCTTGCACAAGACTGTTTGATCCCACAGTAACTCTGCAAGGTAGGTATCTTATTCCTACTAGTTAACTGCTTTTGTTTCTGATTATAAAAGTGAGACTAGCTCGAGGTAGGTACTACAATCATGGTTTTGCCATGGTTTTACCAGGAGACCGGGGTTGAGAGGGGCTAAGTAATGTGCTGTATATAACTGGACAGGTGCTGTGGCTTTGGGAGGAAAGATGCTTCCTCGAGAGTTTCTCAGCATCCCAAATGCTTCAGTGTGTGCGCGCGCACACACACACACACACACACTCGGGAGCACACTTGTGTACTCTCGGACCTTCACATAATCCTTATCCCTCCTTCGCTCACACTTTTCCCACTGGACACATTCATGGTGACAGTCACATCCACCCCCTCATCCTCCACGTATTTACAAACATGCTGCATGAGGGCCCACACTCACACGGCCAAACACTGCCATGTAAATTTTTGTATTCATGTTTTTGTAGTGGCACACACTCCACACTTGCCATACAGCCCAGCCTCATGTTCTTACCCACTGACAACTTTACCTCTTCTTACATGCTCACACACTCACTTCTAACCTATATCCACACTGACAGTAGAATCACATTTGACCCTCAAATACCTCTGTGCTCACACACAGTCTACACGCAGACCCACACCAACTTTCCTTTGTCCGCTTCTTATATAACCATAATTACCCTCGATTTTATACATTCTAACACATTTGCATGGTCACGGTTTCCTGCTCACAGTAAAACAATGACACAGCTCATAACTCCTCCTGCGTGTGCAGGGACACACGCACATGCATGCACGTTCCCACCATAAATACACTCTCACCCATTTCAGCTGTTATACCATCTTACAGTCTTACCCTCAGTATTACATGCTCTGGGGCTACTACTTGGCACGGACACAACCTCGCCACCTCCGTCACATTCACACAAAATCACGCTTCGACAAGGAAACACACTCATTTTGACGCCCATTCACATTCATTTGCTCACCTTCATGCTGAGACTTGATCATGCTGTTCCAAACTCACAGGCATGCACCCTCAGATACAGGCACACACACTTCCACTTTCTCTGACACACATCACCCTGCCCTCATACTCAGAGTCCTCACAAAGATGCATTCACACTGACACACACCAACACATCCATCCGCTCGCTCGCATTCAGTACTCATGCTAATTCACGTCAACATACAGTCACACTTACGGCACACCCCTGCCTCGATACTGATGTTTGCACATTTTCATGGTCTTCCATACTCTCATGTTCACAGCCATGCACACTGAATTCTACACCATCACACTCTGTCACGCTCATGTGCTTTCACGTGTACACCCTCTCCCACTACCATTTCCGCATCACACACATTCACACCGGCAAGTTCCCCACAAGATCACATTCTTGCCCATTCTCGCTCTTGCCCTCTCATATTGGCATACCCTCACACTGCCACACACATTCCCTCCAGTACACATGTGGGGACCTGCACAGTCAGCGACCTGCATTTACGCTGGCACACCCGCTCCAACCCACACAATCTACATGGTTACCCTCAGTTCCTGTAAATGTGTTTGCACACTCACACACGGACTGCTGCTGATGCTGTGGATGGCCACGCAGACTCACACTCACTCACTCTTAGTCCCCCTACAGCATTCCCCCTGACGTGGATATACTTGCTCACATTGGCCCACATAGCCACACAGTCACTGAAGCATAAATGCATCGCCTCTAGCTCAGCGAACTCGCCTGAACGGTCACGGGCTCTTCTGGGGACTCTCACGCGGATGCATTGAGGCTGACACCTACTCACATGGACATGGACTTATACCCCCTCCCTGGAATGATCTCACTCACCCACATCTGCAACTCACACATGGTTTACAGTGACCCCACCCTCAGGCACACGCCCCACATCCCCAAACATACACATGGCCCTATATGGATATTGCCACAGCCATGTACTTTTTCACTGACACACACACCGTCACACACCCCACTGTGGGGAGTTCATAGTCACAGTTGTCACTTTTTTTAATCCTCCCCCACTGCTTGCAACTAGTGCTCTCCTCACCCCTGCTGGAAGGTTTTTCAGCAACCTGTGGCTGACGGAAAAGTATTGGTCTCAGCCAGGTCACCCATGGGACCAGATATTTCCAGAGCAGAAAGGAGTACAATTTATGTCTAGGATTAAAAAGAGAAAGCTCAAACCCACAGATCAACTCTTACGTCCTTTCGCCATAATTTTATTTTACATAAGTCATCCCTAATAGATCTTAGCTGGTCTACCCAAAAGGGGTTGGGGTTTAGATGGTTTATTTTCTGGAAGTTTACAGCCTAACTTGCCACTTCCTTTCTTTCCCAAGGGTTGGGGGGCAAGGTAATGCATGTGTTTCTTTATGCACTCACACTGGTTCCCTAGGCAAAAGTGTAGGTCTCTGATTTTATGTTTCTGATCTGGAATTCTCTACTCTTTCCGGTAGGCACTTCTAACCTAGCAAGGTCTACTTTTCCCCTGTTAGCCCTGGAACATGGTATTCAAGTTTCTGTATGTGCACACATAGACCCCACTGGAATTTCAACAGCTGCTACTGACAAGTTAACAGAGGAAATTTCTCAGTAGGCGTGGATAAAGGCAAGCTGAAGAAACTTCCTTGTGTTCCAGACAGACTGTAGATTTCCCTGCAAGAGGGTAAAAAGAAGTGCAAATCCCAGGAGTGAACCAACCAGTAAATCGGGGGGCATGGTGCCAGAATCCTGTGCCATCCCAATTCCTGACGAGAGATTTAGAAACATGAAAGCACCTTCTAGGGACCTCCTTAATTTGTGGCTTCCCCTACTGGAATCTCTCTGGAGGAAAGATGAGGGCAAACTAGGCCCAAGCTGCCCTTTGATAATGAACTCTAGCACCATGGGGAAAAGCCTGTACTCTGAAATACCACACATTACCCTCTACGCCTGCGATTAGACTGAGGCCTTCTTGGAAAGCAGAGACCACATCATCTAACTTATTTTGGATTCCCACGGTCTAGTGTGATGCCAGGTCCAGAGCAGCTACTTGTGAAACTCCAGTAAGAAACTGAAAGACGTGGGTGGACAGCAATGTGTCAGGACAGATCCAATGCCTGTCTTCCTCAATCCCAGAATTCCAATGACATTACCCAGTGTAGATTGAGGATTTCCTAGGGGCCCTATCAAGTGCTAGACCCAGAAAGAGATTCAGATGGAGGAAAGAAACATACCCTGCCCTTGAGGTACCATCATTCCAGTGGGAAAGATAATCGCACCATGCAACAGTAGCACAAGTTAACAGTCTTGAAGCTTGGGATTGGGGCATTCGTTATCAGCCAGTGGTCTTCAGGCTCCCAAGGCCTTGAGAGCGCATGGGTGGTTGGGAACAGCAGCCAGGATGTGGGGTAGTCATTTCCCAAAGCAAACCTCTTTGTAGACCTCTTGCCTAGCCCCAAGATGTGCCATCTTTCCAGAAGATGGTGTAGCAGAGCCCTTTGTCAACTATGCCTAAGGTAGAGGAAGGAAAGTGAGCTATAGACCTCAATGGAAATTTTATACTGAGTTAAAATTTAGCCACCACCTCCTCCAAGAGATGGCTTTAGAGAAATAGCCTGGCAAATTTACATTTGACCATTTCTGTGGATATGCTGAGAGTCACCAAAAGCAATTTATGTAATTTTACAGGACTGGGTGAATTTTAGGAAGGGAAAAAAAATGCACCTGCCTGAATTCACTTGGATGCTTTGTGAAGTGCTAAGTGAACCAACCCATCCCCATGCATTTATATGATATTTTAGACTTTCCAACACAGTTAATAACCCATTCATCCATTACAATAGAGAAATTAGGAACACCAGCTCTAGAGTCCAAACACAGGCACTTGAATCCCAGTTTGTCTGCTTCCTAGCTGCAGAACCTGGTTTGAGTCAATTACTCATCCCTCTTAAAGCTCAATTTCCTCATCTGTAAAATGGGAGGGACACTAATATCTTCTCCCTCACTGAGTTGTAATGAGGATGGAATGAGCCAGTATACGTAAGCATGTAGCCCACTGTCCAGCCAACAGTCTGTGCTCAACAAATGATAGACCTTCTTACCCTTCCCACAGCCCTCTGAGGTGGGTGCCTTCAGAGGAACAGAACCCGAAGACAGCAGAGAAAGAAGATGGTTCTTTGCAGGCAACAAGCTGATTTTCACAGGATTGGTTGCCTGCTTTCTTTACATTTCTGTTTACCATAAGCTAGGAGGCAGTGCTCAACCCCACCTAAGAAGCTGAGGGAAAAACAGAACTAACCTATGGAGAGTTGCCCCCATTCCTGGGTCCTTCTGGGACATGCTTCTCTGGACATTGAAACAATGTTTCTTGTTCATGTACCTGTCCCCTCTAGTCCTACAACTTTTCCCTTGAAAGCAGGAAGTCCCCAGTGGTGTCACCTTCATTTGCTGGTGTAGAACCTTCGAAGAGGAGAACAGAAGAGTCAGACTCCCAATCCTGGGGGAGACAGAAGTTTGGTATCTAACTATAGATACCCCTCTGCCCTTGATTCTAATGTTGAAATGTCTGTTTTGTGGGTAGGGGGTCTGCCCATTTCCTGGCTCTGCTCCTAAGTGGCACAGTGGAGAAACAGTTCACTGTGAAGCCCTCGGGACATCCGTGTTCATGCAAAGGCTATGAGTAACTGAGAACACATTATGTCCCATGGAACTGTTGTGTGGCTGAGGAAGCAGATAGCAAAGCATGGGCTTTGGAGCCCCACAGACATAGGGTTGTAGTCTTACTCTTCCACTCTGTGTTCTTAGCTGGTGATTTGATGTCTCTGGAGGTCCATTTCATCTGTAAAATGGAAATAGAATACCTAATATAGTTACACAAGTGGCATGAACTTGGGCAGGAGTGAGTAACATGAGATCCCGATGCTGGTGATTTTGTTTATGGGTCGTGAAAACTAAGGTCATAATCATAAGCATCTTCTCTGGGTAGATTATCTAGAATTGCTTCCACATATTTCCTACATTTCGATTCTTTGATTCTCACAACCTCTTGGCAATGTAGTCCCCTTTTGTACATGAGGAAACAGGTTCAAAAGGGTCACGGATGTATCCAAGGTCATGAATCTCATTAGCAGCAGTACTAGATTGAGGTGGGACCCAGCCACACTGAACACTTGTGTCTTGGCTTGGCAGTGCCTTTCGGGACTACATTGAACAAATAAGAGCTGTTTGAACTGAGCATAATCCTTCTTGTGGAAAAAGAAAATTGAATACTAGCCACGATTCATTTGCTTGCCCCACCATATTGTATTTCTCTTTGTATCCTGTGCAATGTCTGATACAGTGCTGGAGTGCAACAAATACGATCTCATAAGAGTGTGCTTTGCAACAAGGCTGAGTGATAAGTGGCCACTGTGATATTCTTTACCAAAAGGAAGGTCTTTCTCCAGGCATGCTATGTGGTTTTGTTCAGGCTGCTCAAGTAACACCAGATGTCCAGAGTGTGGAATTCCTTAAAGCATTCTGAAGCACATCCACAGACCCCTGGTGCCACATGGCTGTTTTTCTTGACATGAAAGTGACATGACATCAACCTTAGTCAACTCTAGGGAAAGGATGGAAGGACGCAAAGTGGAGCGTTTTTTGTTTTTTTTTTTTTTTTTTTTTTTTACCTCTGTGTGGCTTTTTTTCTTTTTCTTTCTCTTGTGTGTATGTGCCTGCCTCATACCCATACTCAAAGTGAAGTACTCTTCTCTTGGTTTCCAGGACATCTAGCAAGTTCCTCCACTTCTTTAACCACATTCCTCAGGGGTTTCTGGTTCCTTTTCCTCTTCTAGCCCCTAGATGTTGGTGTTCCCCAGCGGTCTTTTCTTCTCTCTTACTCTGTACACTTACCTGGGCAGTTGTGTACCTCCTCCCATGCTGATGGTCTTCAGATTCATATCTACAGTGCACATGTCCATCTCTCTTGAACCATTTCATGATGCCAGATCCACATGTTAGAGCAGCTGTTACATTTGTATTTATTGTCTCTAATCTCGGTGTCTCTGTTGAGAGGGCTAGATAGCTGGAAAGATTTTTTTTCCCACCACATGTGAACTAATGTTTCCTCCTGCTTTTTTATGACTTGCTATGTGGTTTTCTACCTCTCGAAGTCAAGATGCTTAGATATTTGTTGTGCCTCCCATTAGATAGTCCTAGTTTAATTTTTGCAGAGATATATACCTTGTCCCTGTGCGTATGCTCTTTTCTTTGTATTTTGGCTTTTATAAAAGTTACACATTTGAGGTCCATTTGTGGGTACTTACTAGTCTTTGTAGAATTTTTGTGTTAGTAGAGTCTATATAAAAGTTGACAGGTATTTTCTCTAAAAGTCATAATTACTGTTAAATTGGCTAAAATCATTAGAACAGTTTGTCCTTATCGTTCTTATGGGAATACAGTGATTATTGGTGCTTTAATGACTGCTGACATGAGAGGCTTCCAACATAATCTATAGTTTTTCGTCCCACCATTCTAAGCTAGTCATTTACTCTTGTTTGAAAAGACCTCGAGAAACAGATAAAACCCAAACAAAACAGAAACTGAGACACAGTTCTATTTGGAATCCCCAACAGAAACTAAAGGTTAAACCAGGGACCTAATACATAGCACAGTGACTATAGTTAATCATATTATATTTTGTGCTTGAAATTTGCTGAGTGTAGATCTTGCATGTTCTCACCACACCAAAAAAAAAAAAAAAAATAACTGTGTAAGGTGATGGCTGTATCACTTAAGTTGAATTGTAACCACTTCATGGTGTATACATATCTCAGACCTTCACATGGTATACCTTAAGCATATACAATTCTTATTTGTTAATTATACCCCCAGTAAAGCTGGAAAAAACACAAAGACTTAAAAAAAAAAAAAGAATTTGGCCTCCCACATTGTTTTGGGCCTTTTGGGATAGAACTGTATTTCTTTCTTTCTTTTTTTTTTAAGATTTTATTTATTTATTTGACAGAGAAAGAGATAGCAAGAACAGGGAACACCAGCACGGAGAATGGGAAAGGGAGAAGCAGGCTTCTTGCAGAGCAGGGAGCCTGAGTTGGGGCTCGATCCCAGGACCCTGGGATCATGTCCTGAGCTGAAGGCAGATGCTTAACAACTGAGCCACCCAGGAGCCCCTAAAACTATATTTCCATTCACGATCCTGGGACCAGTTAATCCCACCAGGCCTAACATCCCTGCTATCTTTGGCCAGTGTCCAAAACAGAGACCCCTCTTGAAACATCCTCCCTGCTGTCTTTCCAATCCCCTGGTGCCTGTGCTTGCTTTCTCCCCCGGCTCACCTGTTCAGTACTGTTTCTTCCAACTTATTTCCATGTTGTTACCTGGAATATTCCACCCTATGGCAGAAAAATTAACTGAGTCTTCAGCATTGGACATCTGCCACTTTGTCACCCAAGTAAATATTCTGAAGTTCACAGTTAGTCGTGCCATCCCATGTCTTGAGGCCTCTTCACCTAGACAGGAAGAGGCCAAACCCCAGAAAAAGGGCATACAAGACCCGTCTTCATTTGGTCTCTACTGGTGTTATTTTTTCTATCCCTCTTCTTTACTGTGGTCCAGCCAAGTCACCGGTAGCTCCTCTAGTACACTACATTATTTCTAATCTTCTCTGGGCCCTACCTAACACATCACTTTCCTTGTGCCAAGACATATCCTCGCCATGGTGTGGTAAGTTGTTCTGTTGAATTCAGCTCAAGTGTACTTCCTTTACAAGAGAAAGGACTCTGACTCTGAAAAGGACCCTGACTCTGACCTTCAGTAGCAACCTGTTGACATCCTTGTACTCACTACAAGGATGGCCAACATTCATGGCCATCACTGATTATACTTTAATTCTCTTCAAGGACAGACTGTACCTTATTCACGGCTTGCCTAGAACCTAGAGCACTCCTACTCATCCTTCAATATCCTGTTCCAGTGCTGTGTCCTCTCACCCCTCTCGGGACATAACATCCTCCCTGCTGTGTCCCTCCGAAGCTTCTTATGCTGAGGGTCTCATTGCACTGTATTTCCTGCTGTGTATGTCTGTCATCCTCACTAGACGGTGAGCTCTTTGGAGATAGGGACTGCCCTTCATCTCTCTTTGTATGCCCTCTGTACCTGACCCAGCACCTGGGGCCTCTGGGTGTTGGTGGCATGGGAATGAAAGGCAAGTCAATGATGTTCTTTGGAACAATATGCAATAATCCTCTTATGTAAAGATGGATGTATGGTTATTGGCCCTGATTTCTCATCAAGTAAGAGGGCAGTCAGAGAGTCTTACCCTCTTGTGAACTGTTGCAGTCCCTCTTTTTTTTTTTTAGCACCCTTCATTCCACAATGCACATGCCCTGACTTGTTTTGTAGTTGTAGTTGTACTTTTATCTGTATTTTATCTGTATTTTTATGCAACCAGAGATGAAACCCACTTCTCAAATCTATAATCTCCTTTCCAGTGCCTAGTATGTCACTTGGCACATTAGCTTAAGTCAGTATTTGTTGTTTGAGTGCGTGGATGCAGGCACAGATGGGTTACTTAAGAGGCATATTCTTAGAGTTGCTGTCGGACACCTCAGAGGGCAGTAGGTTTCTGTATCAGTCTCAGGATTCTTTGAACCAAGAGTCAACCAGAAATCAACAAGAAGAACCCATGCAGTTGGTTTCTTTCTCTAGAAAAAGCAAAGTCAGGCTGACAGAAGATCTTTTCTTGTCCTCTCTTTACACAGCTGTATAACCTGCAACCCCTCATTCTCTAGCAGGACAGAAGAGGATAGGGTATGCTGAGGCAACCTGCAAAAGGCCAGAAGCAGCTGGTGGTTGGCTTACATGACTGTAGGGGCAGGCAGCGTATTAGGCTCAGTCTTAAAGCAGAAAGAGCACTCTGAGATGGACATTGTCTGATGCAGAGTTATAACCCAGAGTTAGATAATTCATTATGAACACCGGCTTTCCTCTCCTTGTTCCTACCCGAGTTTTTGTCGGGCTATGTGCCGGGCCACAGTCCAGGCTCCATGGGAGGAATTTAGAACCTGCCGATGGATTCCAGCTCAGGCCTGCTGACTCCAGCTCCTGGCACCAAACTCTGCTTCTGTTTTATCTGCAGTTCCCTTGCCGGGTACCAAGTCTTCCCTTGAGGTGAGGTCCAGGCCCTGTGATCTCAACCCAGGGGCTTCCCAGGGCTACAGAAAGTCTTACAGAGCTGTCTTTCTGTGTGTGTGTGTGTGTGTGTGTGTGTGTGAGAGAGAGAGAGAGAGAGTGTGTGAGTGTGCTGGGGAAGCAAAGCTGACTGTGTGCTGGAGGGCAGATCTGCTCCCGCACAAACCAGTGGTGAGCCATGTCTTCTGTAAGCGGAGAGTGGCAGCTCTCCCCAGTCAGTGGAGTAAGGTGTAGCAAGGGGAACAGACCACTTGGTAGCTCCAACACCTTGCAAATGAAGAACTTGTGTAAGCTGGGAAAACCAGCACACTCCGTTGTGAGGTCATTCATCAGATCAGGCTTTTGTATTCGCAAAGGATTTCTCTTGAGTGGGGTATGATCTTTTCATAGACCCTGGGCCAGTTTGATGAAGACCAAAACGTTGTCTTTGGTTGGGGGTGGAGAGCAGGGATTCCAGCCACCAAAGCTCTGGCCAACTGAATCATAGTCTCCTACCATCTGTGAAGTGGGATAGATGGAAAGTAGGTGTTGTCACACCCCATTCTTCCTTTAGTAATGGAGGGAAGCATTTTTTTTAAGTAGATAGTATTTCCTCTTCTTTAAACATAGTCCCCAAATAAGATGTTGAGATACACGCACAGCTCTCTTCAAATGTGGGCACAGAAACTTAGGTCAAGGGCAGAAGCTTGAAAAGGAGTGGCTACATTTTATGCCAGCTCATCTTCTTTGACCTCCAGTTCTGACAAGATGCCATTCATTCATTTGTTCATTCATTTGGATGAAATATGAGCTTTGCAAATCCATCCAAATTCCTGCTTTAGAAATGCTTTAGAAATGATACGAAGGTCTCCGTCGACCCCATGCATCTCCCCTCTTCCAACCTGCAGCTGCCACCTTCTTGCAGAAAACTGATTTGGGGACAGAGTAACTGAGAACAGAGCAAGGACCTAGGACGATGAGCTGCAGGACACAGGTTGGAAAACAACACCCAGGCATCTGCTTGGTGTACCAAAAGCCTTAGCAAATTCGGGAATTGAATTTTTAGACCCAAATTTGAGGAAATTTGTGGTTTTTTTCACTGGAGTGGATCAGGAAGGGTGTAATTATCACCCATGCATAGTAACAGAGAGCAGCTAAAACCTCAGAGACTCAAGATGTTGGCTTATCATATCCTGTTCACTGGGGCTGTCCGTCTGCATCTAATTTTTCCCATCTGAATGCCTCCAAGGATACCACAGTCTGTTTTGAGAATTAGGAAATGTTTTATTGCTAAGCTTTGCTTCCCTTTTCCTTTTCCCACACATTTCTTTGAGGTATCTGAGTATTCACCTTGGGTGGTGGTGGTGGTGGTGGTGGTGGTGGGTTTTAATGCTTAAGAAATCATCTACCTCTGTTCTTTATGCATCTTATTTTCTTTTCTCAGAAGCATCAGTGTTGGAAATGTAAAAGCTGAAACCCGTAATAATGCATCAGTTTGCAAATATAAATACACATCAGATGATCATTAGCATTTTCTTGGCATTAGCTCACGGCAGCATACACAATGAATATTAAATGTGTGGTGCTGCATACATTTAGAAGCTTGAGAAGTCGTTCCAATAAGGACTATTGGTTCTACATAATACATGCAGTATATGAGGTCTGGATGCCGGGGTCTACCTATTGATTTCCTCATTTGCAGCCTGTCTTTGAAATTTGCAACTATAATAGGTCGGCTTATTGGATTTAATTAATGTCATGTTCCTGCCGCAAACAATGGAAGTCACTCATTAAAGACGTTAGCAGAGAACAGGACTACGGCAGAACTGACCTCATTTGCCTGTGTGGATGAGAGCGAACACGAATGTATTCTGTGTGACCGTGGCTGTATGTATGTCAGTAGCGAGCTATCGTCCACAGGATCTAAGATTGAAACCACGCGGCTGTAAAAAGAGCCAGTACCTCCTTTGCTTGTCCGGCTGCTTCTGCAAATCCACCTAACAAGGAGCTCAGTTCTTCCTGATCAAATGATCTTAGAAATGGCTTCCCTCCATTACACACTGTAATGGTATCTCCCAGGCAAGGCTCTCTGAAACAGCACACCCCTGTCTCTGATAGCAGAGTCCCCTCGGTGAGTGCCCCAGCACAGACAGGCTCCAAAACAAGGCCGTCTAAGAATTGGTTCTCCTGGCCAACGCAACCTGTTGGAGTCCTGTCAGTTAATCACCTAGCCTTGTGTCTTTGGATGAGAACAGCAGGTGAAACCTGTAAGTACCAGCCCCCAGTGGGTTGAAATGAGAAACCTAGAACTGTCTTAGGAGTATGTGGGGATGATAGGAATGTATATACGAGGAGTATGCATGTGGGGCTGGTTTCCTTGGGTGCACGTTGCGTGGGTGTCCTGGAAGGGAAACTGAGGAGCATCTGAGATTCTCATCTCCCCTCTCATACTTTGTGACCCTGGGTAAGTCAGCCTCGGTGCTCTATAAATTCCTCATGGTGGAGACAGGGCTGCTACTCCCTTTTTCACATGGTGGTGTTTAGCTCCAATGAGGGTGGAAGCTCTTGGGATGTTACAAATTTGTGGAATAAACAGAAAAATGAGGTCTTGCTCATCAGCTGGTAGCTGACTTCTATGCTGTGCCCACTGGCTTGGCAGTTAGACTATGGCCGGTTTTTCCAAACATGGCTTCTTGGCTCAGACCTGCTTTGAGTAGGCATATAGGCTTTTGCAACATGATGAAAAACGTACTCAGAGTGGCACTAAATGCACAGAATGTATAGAATTCTGTTCACTACTTCATGTGTGTATTTAATGCCAGCTGGGAACAAGGCACCATATGAGGCAGTGTGAAAGCATACAGTTAAGACTGAGGGGTCCTTACCTTCAAGGAGCTTATGATACAGCGGGGGACATGGCATGTATAAGAACTATGTGCGGTTTGAGATGAGGTGACAGATCTGCCGAGTTGTACCCATCTGGCTGCCTGTCATTAGTGGTTGGGCTGTCCCTCGTCCACCTAGCTTGGAAATGCGAGGAGTGCAGGTTTGGAGCTGCTGGGAGACTCAGGCCTGGCTCATTCTCTCTGTCAAATGAGGTGAATGTTCTTTCCCTCCTCTTTGGCATCTTAGCATACTATGGGACTTAATTTCCAAAAAGCCGCTAGAAATCTTCAGATGCGGGTTGCTGTTGAAATACAAAGCAATGTCTTCCCAATTAGAATATGCTGTTCCCTTTGTGAATGACTCGGTGGTTGTTTTTGGGGTTTTTGGCAATTGACAACAGTCCCCTACATCTTCTTGCATTGTCAGTCATAAGCTGGTTGTTTCAGCTGCCAATAATGTGTCCAGGATGAGTGGGTTTTGTATCAGCATAGGCTAGTTAGCAAAGGATACATGGACGGTCAGTGGGCCATCTTGAAAATGGGTGGCTTTGCTTACAGAGGAGCCGAGGAAGGAGCCAGCAGGTAGCTCTTGGATCCTTTTTCCCCACCACCAAAGTATAATTCAGTGTGTCCATTGTTCTCCTCATTCTCAAATACTAAGAACAGCCCAGCATTGACAACATTGTCTCAGGAGACACTTTGGCTGATTTTACATCTATATTTACATAACACCTCCAAGTCTGGAGGCTGTCATTAAAAGCTCAATTATTCTGTGATCTATAGAGCTAGCTCTTGTTAATCAAGGTCTCCCAATTTCTAGAAATTTGAAAGACTCTTCTATGTTGTTACATGTTTTAACATAGAGCTCTGTGACTTGTTTACTCTATTTTTGAGATCCTAAAATCCATCTCCTTTCATATGTGCTCTCGTCAGTTTGGCTGTCATCTGATAAGCTCAAGGTGTCTTGCAACCCTATTCTTTGTGTAGTATCTCAGAAACATTAGGAAGTTCCCCCTGGAAGTTCCCCCTAGGCTACATCTCCTTTCTATGTTACAAGCTCTAGTTCGGTAGAAGAGGGTGTTAAGCAATATTGGTGTGCTCTGCTTCTGGCTTTTTTTTTTTTTTTTATCATGGCTGTGCATCTGCTGGCCTGGGCTTTTGTTTTTGAAAGGAGGCCAGTATTAGTTTGTTTCTTGTTGGGGAAATATGCAAATAAACAATTATTTTGATTTTGAAAGCAGACAGAATGATACAGACAGGTGGGTTGTCTCTGATGGCACCAGGTCTGATTAAAACATTTCTTCAGTTGCTTGTGACTTAATAGGAGGCCTTGAAAATCATAGGGCCAGTGTTTCTGGATTCTCACCCTTCACACAACTGCAGCAATTGGGCACGATGGGCATTTTTATTGTATCCAATTCAACACTGATGCCGTAGTATGAATTTTTACCATGCTAGCTGGAGTACAATTGCTCATTTCTCTGTCCTCTTGACTCCTGCAACATGTAAATTGGAGGCTTTCTCTTTTAATTTACTGAGCCCTCACTGAGTGTCTGGTGTGGCACTGCGCTGAGTAAGCTCATTTTTGAGGAATGAGCGAATAATGACAGTTGTTTATAATGCCTAATCATTTCATTGGAAGCTGCCATAGATCTTGATTAAAGTTTTCCTCTAAAATGCTTTGCACTAAATCTTTGTGTTAAAACGCAAGTCAGGGGTGCAAGGGTGGCTCAGTCAGTGAAATGGCTGCCTTCAACTCAGGTCTTGATCCCAGGGTCCTGGGATCAGGCCCCACATCAGACTCCTTGCTCAGTGAGGAGTCTGCTTCTCTCTCTTCCTTTGCCTCTCGCCCATTCTCCTACTTGCTCTCTCTCTCTCTCATGCTCTCTGTCTCTCAAATAAATAAATAAAATCTTTTAAAAATTAAGAAAAAATAAAACACAAGTCAGTGAAAAGCTGTGGGGTGTGTGTGTGTGTGTGTGCATGTTTGTGTATGTACCTGTGTGTGCATGCCTGCCCTCACACTTGGGGGTGGGGTTGGATGGAGTGTGGAATAGAGAGAAGAAAAAAGCTAAGGAGGAAGGGAAAGAGAGAAGTAATAGTTTCTAGTACTCTGAAGAGAGGGATGTCCAGCCTCCTTGGTTATCCTGAAACAAGAGGCTCATTTCTTATTGCTGATGTATTTCACTTATAATTACAGAGCATCGGTAAGCTATATGAAGTCCCAAGGGCCAGATCAAAAATATACACCATCTGTAGGAGCTGCTTTTTTTTTTTCCCTCTGAAAATCCCAGAAGCCAAGTAGTAAATCAAGTTGTGAGCAGATATAAACTGTTGCTGGTTGTCCATTAAAGTTAGCTCCTTTTCCACGATGCTAAGGGCCAAGTTTTAAAAGTGAAATGAATGGGCTGGGGCTAGATCCAGTGTGCCACTCGCTTGCCAGTTTCTGTTCTGTTGCATAAATGAACAACAACAGTTAAACTTTAAAGATAAACAGGTTTTTGATTGGGTTCCTAGAGAATAATGGCACTTTTGTACAATTCTTGAAATAGAGCCTACAGCCACCCCGAACAAAATAGTCTCTTTCAAGATCTTGGAAATAATGACATCATAGGCAGATTGAACCAGCAATCCATTAATAGTATCCTTTGTAGAAAGCTGTCTCAGGGGAGGGACCTGGTTTAGTAAATTAGTATTGTTTACAAACATAAAATAATCGAATCCCCCGTTCTTCTACATTTCTGGAATAATCAGAGACACTTCTCACTTGGGAAACAAACATACTAACAATTGAGCTTCCTCACAAGCCCATACCCTTCTTCCATCGGTCTTCTGAAAGCTTGCTTTGAAGCACTTGCTTTGAAGGTGAGTTAGAGATAATAAGAGCCTCCTACACTATCCTTTTGTCACCAAATCAGAATTCTCTGGAATAATTAGGAGATGAAGGTTGGTTGTGCCTGGGAGTGGGAAATAAAGAACTGAAGTAATATCAGGACAACCCAAGCAAAACCAAATTGGAAATGTCTAGGTAAAACTGAACGATGCTTTGCTTTAGGTTTGCCATTTTTAGTGTTTAACTAGACAAGGATTTCTCAGGTTCTTTTCTATCCCTGTGAAAGGTGGATTCTATTTTCTCTTACAATCCCTGGATGAGTTGAATAGAGTTAAAGCAATTCCAGTTTGCTGGGCAATAGAAAGGTGTGCCATATAAGCTGGGTCCCTCACAGATGCCTGTGTTATGGACCACAGCAAGCATGTGGTGGGCAAGTTTTTGATCCGTGATTTCAAGTGTAACATAGGGGAGTATAGTCAGGGTTTTCTACCCCCCCTTTTTCCCACCAAAAACATACCTGGTCAAATGAGGTCAGAATAATCAGGCAGCTTGAAAAGAAGCAGGGCAACTACCTGTTGAGTAGCTAGCCAGAGAGTAATTAGGAACAAAAAACACCAGTCTGTTAGCCACACCTAATTGATCAAGAACAAAGGAGCCT
Organism: Lontra canadensis; assembly: GCF_010015895.1. Taxonomy (NCBI): domain Eukaryota; kingdom Metazoa; phylum Chordata; class Mammalia; order Carnivora; family Mustelidae; genus Lontra; species Lontra canadensis. Next base: position 4,084,982 of record NW_022631090.1, read on the forward strand.
AGTATTTTGAATTACGTAGGTGTACTAGAACCCTGACTGGCCCAGACTCTTGCTTACCTTATTACGTAAGGTCAGCTTCATATATCATATTTCAGAAGCCATGCCTGTTTCTCCAACTTTCATCATCTTAAGTTATGTAATAGGTCATCAGAAAATATGTATTATCCCTTCTCTCTCTGTGAGATACATTTTTCAGAAACCTATCTTCTGGGGATTTCTATTTAAATCCTTAGGTGTTTGGGGTTTTTTTGGGGGGGGGTGTCATTGTTTTTTGCAATGGCTTTCAAATTTCATTATTTTTACCAAGCTATATTTTGTGTATCTGAGCTTTATGTAATAATCACCCCACACTCAAGCATTATTTTTAAACCCCCAAAGGTAAACCAAACAAAAACACAAAAAAAGAGTGCTTTCTGTGGCAAATTTTTCTCACTGACTAAATGAAAACCGGGAACCTGTCCACTACAGAGTACTGCTGCTGGTAAAGTCAGTGTTCAACTCGCTTTTCTTCTGGAGAAACAGTGAATTTAGAAGAACCACATTTAAAATGCAAGAGGGAATGCAGATGCATTAGCAAGAGTTCCACATATTAGTCAAAATATTTAATAGAGTATGTCCTTAAAATCATAGCTTTTCACTTTATCTTGTGCTATGGTTTCACCTATATAGGAAAAAGCAAGGTTAATCAGGTTGTCATTGGTGATCAAGCTTTTATTACGGAGTGTTTCCCCTTGCATGATTACTGAAAAAAACTACAGAATGGGTCTTAAATTCGTTAAGATGATGTAAGATGTGACACTTTGGCAAAGGAAAAGAAAAAAGATCTCTTGCCCAGATTAAGATCAAGCCAGTCATTGTTCGTTGGCAGTCTCTTGTGCAGATGGAGAAACTTATTAATTGGTACTCACCTGTTCTTGAATACTTAAATAAGAGAAAATTTAGGACATGGTAAAATTTTAAAAATCTTCCACATCACACAACGTCAGAGTTCATGACTGCTAATAATAAATACATTGTACCCACTAAAGCAATAAAAATAATTATGAAAGATTCTTTCTCATTACGACAGGTGACGAGGAGACCCTGGTCGTTGCTGTACTTGTTTGTTTATAGTAAATGTTGTTGGAATAAAGTGATCTGCTAAGTCATTTTTTGATAGCTCTTATACTCCTAAATTAGCTCCAGTCAATACTTGAATTTACACAGATTCTTTTGCACTGGGATTTGACTTATCTTGCATTCAACCTGGAGATGCACTTGGAAGATACTCTAAAGGCATGACTTGAGATGGCAAACCTCCACTGGGGTCCTAGAAGAGGGACTTGAATTAGAATAGGAATACAGTTGCAAGCAGGAGCTCTTCCTCGGGGAGTCCATGCTTTTCCAGGTCACTTTACCTTCCAGTGGGATGAAACCTGAACATATTCAGCCCTAAGTACAAGATACTAACAAGTAATAAATTAAGAGCAGGTAAGTTGCCAAAACCTTGACTGGTTCTTTCAACCCTGTTTCTCAGGCCAATGCCCTCATTCCCCATTTCAGGACATAAAACATGACAAGGTTGAAAGTATAATATCTCCTCAGGAGCTGGTCCTCTCCTTGGAGCGAGCTCCTCTTTTCTTGTGGTGACATCTGGCTCAGATTTATCTTCTACCTGCCATCTGAAGGTGGGGCATTGTTTCCCCATCAGTACACCCAAAGTCAGCTAACACTGTCAGGCCTACTAGATTGTGTCCCAGTTCTTTCTGAAAGAACAGTAGAGTGTGTTTTGTACATCAGGTACACACAGGTAAGAATCTGATGCCAGTGGCATCCCAGTGTCAAAGCAGCTAACACATCCTTATTTGGGGCTATTAACAATCAACAGCCAAACTGGTGTCAACCCCAGACTTTGAAGAGGTTGTGCTTCCTGAGTGTCACCGAAGTCAGAGTAGAATTTTTTTTTAAAGATTTTATTTATTTATTTGACAGACAGAGATCACAAGTAGGCAGAGAGGCAGGCAGAGAGAGAGGAGGAAGCAGGCTCCCTGCTGAGCAGAGAGCCCGATGCGGGGCTTGATTCCAGGACCCTGGGATCATGATCTGAGCCGAAGGCAGAGGCTTTAACACACTGAGCCACCCAGGCGCCCCCCAGAGTAGAATTTTTAAAGAAGATTGTAAATTGTTCATTAAGACTGTGAGTGGACAGCAGAAAATAGAAAGGGATTTGATGTGTTTGTGTGTAGGTACTGAAGAGCCATTAATTATTACCTTCATTTTCCTCTTTGGAAAATGGTATCATTTGTCTTTAGGGAGGCAGCTCCCTCCCCTTTAGAAAAGAAGCTTCCCCAAAAGGTCATCACAAAACCTGAGACCACGCGAGACCAGTGCTCTTGTGTCTAAGATGGCGGAATCCTCATTTTACTGGATTTTTTTTTTTAAGGCCGCTTCTTTCTCAATTCCTGTTTTCTCCTCCCGTTCTCTAGGAGCTGTGCAATCAGTTGTCACTGAAAATGTCTGACAGTCTGGATAATGAAGAGAAACCCCCAGCTCCCCCGCTGAGGATGAACAGTAACAACCGAGATTCTTCAGCACTCAACCACAGCTCCAAACCACTTCCCATGGCCCCGGAAGAGAAGAATAAGAAAGCCAGGCTTCGCTCTATCTTCCCAGGAGGAGGGGATAAAAGTAAAGTATCAGTGGCCGGGCATTGAAAAGGGGCTAGTTTTTTTTTTTCTTTCATTGTCACTTTCTTTCTTGGGTAGTCATTTCTGGAGCATTGGCTGTTTGGGGCCTGCCTGCCTGACCTTTCCGTCTACACCTTCAGAGGTTGCGTTTTGTTAGAGGATAACATGTGATTGACTTAACTGTGGGTTTACAGAAAATACACGTAGGCTGTGTTTGCATCTCACATAAAATTGAATTCATGGTGTTCAAACAAAGAAAGTCATAACAACAACACTGTCTTGAATATATGAATAGTGACTTTCTTTCCGTTAACTTAGAGGGGAGTTTACAGTAATTCCTTTCCAACTGTAAGTTGTCCTTTTTCGAAATTTGAGTGTAGGTGGATTTACTTCTGTATACCTTTCTGACAACGGTGAAAATTCTGAATTGTGTATGCGGGAGGCAGTCCGAGTTGTCACATGATTGTCTCTCTGGCTCTATCATGAGGTGGGAAGACACTTCTGAGTCCTTTGTTCCTTCTCTCATTCCTCCACCATCAGCCGCATTTGCACTGAGCATCACAACAATATATTGACATTTATCCATGTGTTGTTCATAAAACCATTTGTGATACTGAGGGGCTAGAGAATCTCTGGTAAATAGGGGTCAGGTTGCATTACTAAGCATAAACTTAAACATGGTTTCTATAAGTGTGACTATTGAGCTGGAAGACGGTGAAGCAAGGACCACAGCAAACTGCCAAAAAGGAAAAAAAGGGAGTATCTTTAGAAAAGGGACACTTGCCATCCGCTCCTTTGAGTTAAAACAAATAGCTTCGCAGGTCACTTACATGGTGTGAATGAGTCCCACAATTCATACTGTAAAATAAGCCAACACTCTTAGTAGGACCAGGATTGCCTCTTGGTATGCTTCTGTCACCGAAGAGGAGCTTTATTTCTGGTGACCCGGATGGAAAGGAGGATAGAAATGTCAAACCCCTGTATGTGAAGACAAGCAAAAGGACAATGAAGCACTTTCCACACAAGGGGTCTGCAAACACACACAGGGAATGGCCAAAGGTGGGTTTTCAGATACCGAAGTGGGTCCCGGGTGGGGGGGGGGGAACTGCCCAGAGCAAGGGATGGTTTGAGAAATTTCTGGTGTGCTATGCCTAGGAGACCAAGTCCTCAGCGAGCGTGGTGCAGAAGAAAGAACCATGAGACCCTGCCGCTCCTGTGTTGCATCTGCCACAAGTGCAGGAAGCGACTGAAGCAGGGGACTGTGTGCCTGCCGAATCTTATGGTTCTTGAGACTGCCATGCTTTGGAAGCCTTTGAATAATACCACTTGTCCTTTTGAAGAAAAAAGAGCCAACCAATGCCTACACGAGGTCAGCAAAAACAGAGAGGCCGACATTTCTGTTTTGTGCCAACACCTGGGAGTGACCTCACGGTGAAACCATTGCTGCCTGACACAAACTTATGTCCAAATCTTCTCGGGGTTGGGAGAGGGGGGAGCCAAGCCAAGTTTCTGGTGTACTGGCACACAAAGAGAAAAGCCTGGATAACTCCTTCTCTTCTTAAGGAATGATTTGAACAGTGCTTTCTCGTGGAAGTTCGGAACTGAAAAAAAAAAAAAAAGAAAAGAAAAATCTTGAATTCAGAGTCCTGCTGATTCTTCCCAGTCCTTCTGGTGTCTCAGCTGCATTTACCAGTGTATCCCCTTCATGTTAAGGTTATCTTTATAATGAGTTGCTTGTCTCAGATCCTTGAGCCCTTAGATCAGTGATCCAGCCATTCGAGAAGACTTAGGCCAAACTAATGCATACATTTGTTGTTCAGAATCTCACAAAACCTCCTCTGTCTGAAGATCTTAATGCATGGGGTTCTGACACTATCACTAATGTTGTCTTCTTAATAAAAGAAGCAGTAGATAATTTAACAGAGCCTTTCAGTAATACAAGCTGACAAAATCTGGGTAGAGATGGTGACATAACTTTCAACAATCTGTACCGAACAGAGTCTTTAGCTCAAGAAAAACCTATAGATGAGGCGGAACACTTGGTCCAAGAGCACTCATTGGCTGAAGCTGAAACTGAACCTGTTGATGCCGCTAGAGGATGACTCTCAGGAAGCTTCTGGTACCCCAGGGGTGATTATCATAAGTGATGATGAAGATACTTGGGAAGCTATGGGACTGGAGAGAAACACAATTAGAAGCAACAGGTGCAGAGTCTTCAGAACATGATTAAAACCTCCCCAAGAAAGTAATAGAAATTGATACATTTATACATCAAATCGTAACCTGTTCAAAGATTGAGTGGTTTAGAAGAACTCTGTAAGGAGGTGCTGTGATGCCTTCAAGATATCTCTTTGGAGAGAAAGCATCTTCCGCAGAACTTCAGTCATCAAGGAGAACCATTTAATATTGTTACTGGACAGCTGATAAGCTGCCTTCAGACCAAGTGTGAATGATTTCATTGAACTCTCTATAAAGAGGTGCTAAGAGTCTTATTACACTACCATATTAGGAAAAAAGCACCCACAGAAGAGCCTAAATCATGAAGGAGGGTCATTTAAGTATGCGTAATAGGCACTTGGTAGGCCACTTTTAGACAAAGCTTGAACAATTCAATTTGAACTCTGTCCAGAAGTGCTAAAGTATCTTCAGGAAACACTTGAGGAGACAGCATCTTCAGAAGAGCGAGTCATGAAGTTTTACCACTTCAAACCACTTGCTTGGATAGGGCAAAAAGCACAAGCAAGTTGTTCCAATTTCAGGATTGGATTCCAATGATTTGAGAGAATATGAAAACCCATGATTTGAGCTAACAGTGCACCCCTGTTCATCATTTCACTGTCACCCCCATTGTCCCACTGCCATAATGAGCACGACATCCTCATCACCTCTGGAAATCATCTTAGGATCTAAATGGAAATGCTGTAGAGCCTATCATTTTTACAAATTTAAGCTATGTAAACTCTCATTATTCTCTTTATGTAATGTGCTGTTACTGTTTTGTTTCACTGTGCAAAAAATTATCCATGAGGGCTTTCAAGAGTTCGCATGTGACCTCACTTTCCCTGCCCCCCCCCCTTTTTGGGAAACCTCCTAAAATCATACTTTCCTCAGCTAAACTCTACTACCTTGAGGGTTGCAGGGGAAGTTGACCCTCAGAGGTAAGGAGGGGTTGCTGTTTCCCTGTTTCTGCCTCTTGGTGACTCCTTGGGTTATAGCATGATCAGTTGCAAATGAATGGGAAGAGTACTGGATTTGGGCCCTGAAGAACCTGGATTGGAGTTCAGCTCAGCCACTGATTATGGTGACTTTGGGCCAGTCACCGAGTTTCAACACCTATTAAATGCAGGGAGTGATACCCAGGCTACCTCACAAGTTATCTTCTGGGAGCCAAATGCAATTCTAAGTATTAGAGAGCTGTTAAAATTAAAAAGTGCTACATTATGATGAAATGGTATTACATTTGTATCATTCTGGACCTTAAAAACAAAACAACAAAACAATCAGATTTTTTAGAACTCTTGTTTCTTTCTTTCTTTTTTTTTTTTTGGTTCAAGTACTTTTGTGTCTAACTAGAACTTACATGTTGATTATAGAAAACTTTAAAGAAAATGAAAATTGCCCATAATTTTACAAGCTAAAAATAACCACTGGGTTGGTACTTTTCCTCCTCATCCTCTTTCTTCATATCATATGGAACTTGTTTATCAATATATAAAAAGATGGAAACTAAAGACAAACAGAAAAAATAAAAGTAGCCCATATGCACAAATCTCAGAAATGATAACATTTTAGTGGATTTCTCTCCAGATTTTTTGTGGTGTTATTATATATGGATATGGATATAGATATAGATAGAGATTATATAGATATATATATATATTATATATAAAATCCTCATATACAGTTTTTTACATAATTAAAATCCTAATAGTGCAGTTTTATTTTTTCATTTTTTACTTAACATGTACTTAAAAGTTTTATCACAAATATTTTCCTACATTTTTAATAAGTTTTCCTAAATACCATTTTTAATGGTGTGTAATATTTCACCATACAGTGGCATCATGGTTTATTTGACCAGTTATTTTGTTGGATATTTGGGGTCCTTCCCAAATTTTTGTTATAAATAACATTATATTGTCTATCTCTTGAGTTAAATGAAAGCAGAGATTTTTGCTTGTTGAAGAAGTCTTTTTAATAGCTACATTCTATTGACCAAATGGAGTTCAAGAGATAAGGCAGAAACAAAATAAAAAGCAGCAGCTGTAATTTCCAGATTGAGGATCTATCTTTGTTAGAGACTGTTTCAGGAGCTGGAACTTGGCATTAGAACGAATTAAGAGAGACCTTTTCCCACCATGATACTTTATCATAGAAAAGTTTTCAAGATGTAGAGCAGGAAAAGGACATCCTGAACAAGTGCTTTGATTTGATTTTATGGTCCCCGAGAAGGGTGAGACCAATCAGGTTTCTCGGCTGCTAAAGAGCTTGGAGCCCAATGTGTGGCCCATGCAGAGCACTCATAATGGGACCGTACGGTATGTATGCACTTTGTATTGGCTTTCTTTCAGGCGCCATTTTATGTTTCTGTCTTTGTACTGGGTTTTTTTTCCCTTTTACTTTTCTTACCTACTTTGAATTTATGCTATCATACTGTATTTTGTGTCTTCTTGTAAGCCGCCTTATACCCATTTGGGAACAAGGAGGGGACTAAGTACATGGATGAATGAATCTGAGAAACTACATCGATAAATAAACCAAGTAGGGCAAATGCAATGAAGCAAATGAATCAGCCAGGATCCTGCAGACGGCATAGGGCCTCTAAAAATAATCAATGTTAAGGATGTGAAGCTTGGAGAAACATGTGGGAGAGAAGCAGGTGAGGCTGCATTTGGAGGTGACATGTTCTGTGTGACGTCTGTGTCTTCTGATGCGCGCTTTATGTGTCCCGTGTCATGTGCCACACTGGAGCATTAGGCGGGTTTCAGAGGACATGTGATGCTGTATCAAGAGCTGTATCTTTAGAGAGCACGGTTTGTGTGCCCTTTGTTCGCGGGGGACCCAGAGAGATTTGGGAGCTGGTGAGCTTGGGATTGAAGTGAAGACCCCTCTCCCTGGAGGAGTACGAGGGGATAGGTGGATAGAAGTCAACTCAAGACGATCAAGAGGTCATCTACCATTTACTCACTAATTCCCAGGTGCCCAGCTGTGCCAGGCACTTTATGTGTATTGAGTCTTTTCATCCTCACAACTGCTCTGTATTATCCCCTTTTTGCAGATGAGCTCATTTAAGTTCAAAGCATTTAAGTAGGCAGCCTAGAATCACATAGCAGCCAATGGAAGCCAGGAGTCTCCCAGGTCTCTCTGACTCCCGGCCCTATGAGTATTCTGCTTCATCACACTACCTTGCAACAGGCCAAAGGGAATACGTGGTAAACTCTAGTTTGCTCCTTGCCTCCAGAAGCCAGCGGTGGCTCCCATTTTCCCTCAAAATGGTGGTGTACTTTGAAGCCTATTTGAATTTCAGGAGGGGGAGCCTTTTTTTTTCATCACCACTCAAAAGGGAAGAAAAAAATTTTTCATTTTTTTTCTTAAGAAATTATGGTGAGAAAAAAATTTGAAAATAGAGATGTGCTAACATTGGATTTGGGCATTCTGTGGGTTCGATTCTCATTTGGTGTGTGTACTTGGCAGGCTTAAATATTGCTTACTTGAAAAAGTCGAGGCTCTGCATGAGGGTGTTCATATATGTGAAAAAGTTCTTCAAGCGCCATATAGTTTTGTTATTATATTGCATATATATAGTTGTTTTGATTCCTGGCATGTGCTCTTTTCTCTATACACTATACAGGAAGGCTTTGCTGTGCGACAGTAATATTAAAGAAGACTCACTGATCCTTTATGGTCGTGTTAATCAAATGTTCTGGTCAATGCACTTTATTAACTTTCATCTAATTAATGCACAATAAAAAATACTTAGTGTGATAACTAGACTGAACAGTATGCAGTCTTTCTTTGATGATGCTAAAGACCCTTTGGGATGTTGCAGTAGCCCAAGGTTATTATCATTGCACTAGCAATGATTGGAAGTCAAAATTAATTATCAGACAGCCAGATGTCAGAGACTGCTACATCCTGAATGGTTTTTACATTCTTCTTGGTTCTTCAAATGTAAACCATACAGCTCAGCAGAGTGCTCTTTGGAGATCAAAGATCTTAGCCATTGGGAAGCCTCAAAGATGTGGCATCTTGCCTGTCCTCCAAGGTCAGTGCCATGCCCCAGGAGTAGAACCACCTTGCCCTGTGGTTGAAATGGGAAGAAGGTGGGATAGTGATTTCCTCTGTCTGCTAGGGCCTTCATTTCTATGTCAAGGCCAATAAAGAGGGAAATTGGGTGCCAATATGGTGGCCCGCTAAAATGAGCAGATTGTCAAATTCAAGAGAGGTATGGAATTCTGGATTGGGAGGTTTATACATGAAAGGAAAGAAGCAACAGGGAGACCTAAATCAAGAGAGGAAACAGTGTGTGAGGGGGAGGTTAGGGGATAGTGAGGATACTGGGGATGGATGAGAAGAGGGGAAGGCAGAAGAAAGTTGTTTCAAACATGAAGGTGAAATGTTGCAAGCAGAGGAAAATGGACACTAGCTAGGGAATATGCAGTTGCTTTCCTTCTTAAAGCAAATTAGGTCTTTTTTTTCTGTCTCTCAAACTCATGCCTTATATAATTATCCTTTGAACAGGAGTGTCTGGCTTAGGACATTGCCTCATTGCCTTGTTTTGTTTTCTTTTGTTTTCAAACATTTTCCATTAAAATTGTTGCATGTGTGGACCAGGTGTAAATGAGAGCAAAACCAGTGTGTGTTTCCTGGCAGGAGATGGCTAAGAGTCCTAATGATTTGCCAGAATGATCGTTGTTGCTGAGTATTTTTGAAGATGATACCCCTGCAGGTGAGGGCTATCTGTGCAGTGGAGATCTAGTGGAGATCACTAGAAGTGCTCACATGGGACCATCATTTCCTTTCCCCCAGTATCCCCATGGAACACCAAACATACACATTGGGCCTGGAGCTGCTCTTGCAGAATGAAGTACCATTTTTGAGTTTTTATCTGCACATTAAAGGCTGCTAATTTATGGAGAATACATATGGTTTTCCATAGTCCCTGAAGACCTGGCAGGAAGACATGGGTTTACTGTTTCACCAGAGGGGATGAACTAGGCATGAAAAAATTCCAGATATGCTGATTAGGGACTATGAATTACTGAGAGCGAAATTTTCTAGGTTCTTCTGTTGGGGGGCTCATGGCTTTCACAGGTTCTACCTGAAGGAGGACAATGAACCTTCCACCCTGGGCCTTCCCAACTATATACTTAGGGATTTGTTAACATAATAAAAGATTATAAGAGCACAGAGTTTGAAACAGCCCATTCTAATCCTCTTTCTCAGTAGTTATATTTTCATAGACATCACTCATAGGATGGGAAGTGCTGAGTAAAAAAGTGGCAGATTAGATCTCCAGCAAAGAGAGTCACCTGTTGCTGAGTATATTGCTAATGAAATGATGGATTTGGGATGGCAGTTAGAGATAACGGTGTTCAAGGTGGTTTCATACCAGGTTCCTCCTTCAGATCTCTTATGGCGGAAGCAAGGATTAGCCCCCATTTCATAGAGGAAGGCAAAAGGTTAGGGACTCAGAAGTTAAATGACCTCCACAAAGTTGTCCCACTGCGGGTTACAAAGCAAGGCAGACCTGGACTTTAGATCCTCCCTGACTTGTAGTCCAGTGCTGGCTGAACATCCCACTGCTTGTCATAAAATTGGGGCCAACTAACTTGTTTTGCAAATAGGGTTTTAGCCCATAGCATATGCAAAAATGGAATTTTTACAGAAGCAAGTGACACCCAGGTGAATCTCACCCCCTTTCTCAGTCTGCCTTTGTTTTTACAAGTGACTCCTAAGAGTCTGACCGGCTAGCAAAAGGCAACAGCCTTGGTAAAAAAAAAAAAAAAAAAAAAAATCGTTAATTATTAATTGTTTCTCCCTGATTCCAATGTGATTCTGGAGGCTTTTAAATCTTTTTTTTTTCTATTCAAAAATTACTCATGCTTTTGCAGTTAAACTATGAAAGAACCATAGGAAAATAGAACATGACAGTCGCCTCTCATTCCTTCTCTCAGATACACTTATAATCCAGCATTTAAGGATTTGGGTCTTTTTCCTCATTTAATAAATACCAATTTCCTTTTCTGCTTGGAATCAGTATATATTTTGCCCAAGATGTTAGGTTGAAGCCAAAAATACATCCATGACGTAGAACCTGTTTTTAAATCTTTTACCCACCTTGCACTGTCAATTTCTTTAAATACTTAGCACCAAAAAATCAAATCTATTTTTGTGTCTTACTTTCCTGTGTAGTCACCATGTAATACCTTCAAGTATTTCCAGTGGGAAAAATAAATTTGAAGACCTGCAAATGACATTCTTTCTATGCTACCCCCAACCAAAATAGAGGAAAACTAGAGAATTATTCCCTCCCCTGTGTAAGGGAAAATACACACTTCATGAAATGAATAAGAAATTCTCGCGGATCCCTGCTCATCCTGTCCCCCTAAACCACATTTGTTTATAGAGCAGAAGCGTCAGAGATGAGAACCATCTTTGTAGAAATCAGTTCCTCTGGCTCTCTTGCTCTCTGTGACACCACGTGCAAGGCTGCTGTTGCCATAGGAGGAACTATAACCCAGAACTGCTCGGGAACACTTCTTCTTACCCAAGTATAAGGCTTCAGAACATTTCCCTCGGGGGGAGGGGGCGATTATATGGCACAGTGTACTCTGTGACCCACACATCAAAGGCTTGAGCAGAACAGCGGGGGTTTTTTGGTTTTTTTTGTGTGTGTTTTTTTTTGTTTGTTTTTAATAAAACAAAACAAAACAAAAAACACAACAACTCCACTACCTAATGTACTTTCCTGGTAGTTAAGTAGACACGAAGCCATTTTAATTCTTAGAGGCCACAAGGGCAACATTCTGTAAATGATCTTTGTGAGGCATTGACTCACAGCCTCTTAGTGAATGGCAGAAATGAATGAACCACAGGAAACACCTATCACCCAGCTAAAGAGTGACCGAGTCACTGAGGATAATCTCTTAGGAGAAGTAGAAGTTGTTGCCTACAGGAGGTAGATGGCCCTTTAAAAATCCTTCCATTTCTTCCTAACGTGGCTTTCACAGAGTGAAGCTGGGAATATTGAGATGAGAAACAGGCATTCTGGTATGACAGATCTCTAACTTAGCCATCCCCTCTGCCCCTGCTGGAAATATTTTTTACGTCTGCACAAACTGTTTGGCTTTCAGGAACACAAAACATTTGAGTACAGATTACACCTGAGCAGGGAGAAGGGAGGTGGGTTTCTAGTGTCAAGCTGAGGGTTGCAGGGTGCGGGTCCCTCTTGGGAGAGCTCCAGCCCTAGCAACTCCAGTACAAGCCTCCTTGCAACATATCTTGTTAGGCCTCCTTTATCTCAAAGGATTTCAGGGAACATCACAGGACAGAGATGTGTAACTAGAAAGCTAGGCTGCATGCTAACTTGAAGCCCAGATCAGGTTTACTATCTATCTCAGTTTAAAAATGAGATGGACCAGAATTGGATGTGAATAGAGGCTTCCTGGAGCACTGTTTATAGTTCCCTGGTATACTTCACTCAGAAAAGATTTGTATCTGCTTTTTATGTGCCTAGCTCCATGCTGAGTGTTATGGGGCATAGTACACAGAAGACAGGGTTCCCTGTCCCCTTCTATAGATTTGTAACTTTCAGTCTGGTTGCAGAGTTCACACACACACACACACAGAGTTTATAGGAAATGCCTAGTAGGTGATCTTAGAGGCAACAGATCAACAGATGCAGTTACAGTAGTTCTCCCTATTCCATCCCCCCTGTATATTTTTCTTCTCAGCCGGTGTGAAGTAATCTACCATTTGAAAGCCCCCCCCCACCATGCCTTGTGTACCTTGCTAGCAGCAGATAGCTCCCTGAGTTGTCTTCCAGAAAGTACCTTCTCTATTATAACATCCACCTGCTCAAAAACCTTTTCTAGCACATTCTTTATTACCATCTCCAATTTCGTCTTCCTTCCTACTTTCCAAGGCTATATCCTATCTCTTTACCTGTGTGTCTTCCCACTTCCTCATCAATATGCTGTATACGTTCCTACTTACAAGCTTTGCTTCTCCTGTTTTTTTTCTACTTAGGGTGCCTTACCCTTTCCTGCCTGTCGATTTTTTAAAAGATTTTATTTATTTATTTGAGAGAGAGAGAGAATATGAGCGGGGGCAGAGGAGAGGGAGAAGCAGACTCCCCACTGAGCAGGGAGCCCGATGCAATGTGGGGCTCCATCCCAGGACCCTGAGATCATGACCTGTGCCTAGCCATTTTTTAAGACCATCTCTCAAGTCCTACCTCTTCTGGTGAGCTCTCACTATTCACTGCAGCCTTCTGTCCCCTTTTCATATACTACATCATTTACACTCTGTTCTTTTCAACCTACAACCTGATTGTCTTTGCTTTGGTAGTATTGATCACTATTTTTTATTTGCTAAGTGTGCTTCCCCAGTCAGATTGCAAGTCTAAAATATTACTTCAGTTCCTAATGAGCGACCTAGCACAGTCTGTCACTATACTGATCCACAAGGCTGTGTACACTGTCAAAGGAAAGAAAAGTGGGACAGTAGCAAGACAGAACTGTTCCTTTTAGAGCCACAGTTGTGAAATGCTTTCTGCTTGGAACTAGCCAGCCTGAGTGTGTGTGTGTGTGTGTGTGTGTGTGTGCGCGTGTGTGTGTGTGTTTGGAAAAATCATTTCTGCTTTCTACATCATATTTTGCTTTTAGCTTTCTGTATTAACTTGGCTTTAAATGTCACTTATTTTTCCTATGCCCCATGCCATAACCTCATGCTTTCAAAGAAATGATTATTATTCTGTGCCTTTAGGCTCCGTTTATGTAGGAAAGCATTTTCCTATGTCTGTTCACTGCCATTCCCTTTCTTCTCCTGCATGCTCTATTTTCAAGGAGCTAAAAAGTGCTCTACAATAGAATTCTGGATGTAACCATATGACATTATCCAATGAGAAAGCCCAACAAAACTTCCAGGAACTATAGGGGAAGATGAGTGGAATTCCTACAATGAGGAAGATTCAGGTGACCATTTTCTAGAATGCTTTCAGAAGGCAAACATAGCATCATCATCCAGGAATTCCATGTGGGGGAGAATTGGTCACTTTGCTGTAACTTGAACCCTGTCCAACTCTGTTGCCAATATATGCTTTTGGCCCCAGAGTGGTACCTGGCAAGAGGTATGTCTGAATGAGTTTGGACTCATCCCTGCCATTGAGAAAGAACAACCCCACTGCTGCCACCAACATCTTCAACTTTAACAAGTACTTTAAAACATATCCTCCCACCTCACAGCCTTTTTAGGGAACCTGAATCCTAGTCTCCTCACCCATGAACACATAAAGGCACATAGGCATGACTAGTCTCCATCTTATAAGGTCTCATTTCATGTAATGAAGGTCATTCATCCATTCATTCATTTATTCATGTGCTTATTCATCAAGTATTTGTTGAATCGGGTACTGTGTTAGATAGATGTTGGGATACAGAGGTAGCTAAGTCTTAGTTTCTGCCTTTAAGGAACTGATGGCCTAGTGAGGGACACAGACAAGTCAGTCATCAATTAGAGTTTACTGTGGTTAAGTGCAGTACAGAACTAGGCACTGAGGAAAGGCAACTATTCAAGACCAAGGGGGAAGTTAGGGCAGTCTTCCTGGAGGAAGTAAACACTGAACTGAGGTGAGTCTTAAAGAAGAGAGCTAGCCATGTCAGGGATGGGTGGCATTCCAGATAGAAGGAGCAGCATTATGAAGGCTGTAGGCATGACACATTATTAGCGGGAGTTCTATGAATACAACTACAAGTAGTTCCGAGTAGCTAGTGCATAGAGCACGAGTTAGCGAGGGGGGTGGGAGATGGAGCCATGGAAGTAATTGGGGAGAGGATCCTGGAGGGCTTATATATGCCATACTAAGGGCTTTGAATTTGATTTTGAAGGCATTAGGGAAGCACTGATGCAGAACATTATCAGATTTGTGTTTCAAAATATCACTCCAGCCACAGGAGAAGAGTGAACTATGGGGGTGGGGGGCCGGGGGGCGGGCAAGAGGAAGGAGACTAATGGAGTTATGTGGCTGAGAAATGACGTTGGCCTGGCCTAACGGCCAGTATCAGAACAGAAGAGGACAACACAGAGGGAATATTTATGAGAAAGCATTAGCAGAGCTAGGCAACTAAGAGGATGATGAGAAGAGAAGGGTGAGGTAGGGAACATGGGATGATTTGTCATTTCTTGTTTTATGTGGGAGAAGGCAGTGGAAAATTCATTTACTTTTGAAAATATCAAAATAGAGGTGTTCAGAATGCAACTCCATGGGGTCAGGGTAGAGCAGAGAGGTCAGACTGGACATCCATAAGGTAAACCACTAATGTAGCTGGGAAGTGGAACCGTACAAGTAGGTGAGGTGGCCAAAGAGAGAGATGTATTGCTAAGAAGAGATGAGGACCTATGACAGCTCCTGGGAAATACCGTTTAAATAGTCAACAGAAGACCCAGAAATTCAGCAACAGGCTCTAGGAAAGGACTGTGTGAAAGAAGGCAGGAAGGATTTCATTTCATGAAGTTCAGGGTCAGCAATATCAGTTTAGACTGAAAGGTCAACAGTTTTAAGGACTGAAAGTGGGCATTTTCAAGTAGGAGATTCATTCAGGACCTCAGGGACTCATTGCACTGGTTTGAGGAGTGAAGGTTGAGGGAGTCTGGGTTGCCTTTTCAAGAAGTTTAAGCTCCAGAAGGAAAGGTGAAGCTATAGCAGGGAGAGAAATATGTGAGGTGTCAGAGGGTTTTAATTTTTAAGGATGAAAGGGATCTCAGCAGGTCTCACAAGCAAGACAGGAAGTGTCAGTAGGGAAGGAGAGATTGAAGATACAAGAAGAAATAGACAAAATAGTTGGTGGTGTGAGAACCCTGGAGAAGTGTAAAGGACTGGTATCTGGAGCATCAGTGGAGAGAGAAACCTCAGGCAGAGGGGGGGCGGACACTGCTTCCGGTGAGACATGAGATATTACTGATGGAGAAAAATGCAATTGGAGTGGGACAGAAAGCCAAGTCAAAGGAGTTCCAAACTGATGGCCTCCATTTTTCTCAGTGAAGTGAAGGAATTTCGTATGCAGAAAGTCAAGGAGGAGAGGGTGAAGCAGAAGCTTGAGCAAAAGTGGGAAAGTTCTAGAATATTCAGTAAAAGAAGTGGGAAGGGAAGTTGGCAACAAACAAGAAGAATATTGTCAAACACACTTATGACCAACTATGGTCTCTGACTTTTATAGTATGAGCCAATCTACGTAGCTGTGTGATTTTTTTTTTCCTCCAATAGCTTGTCAGCCTCAGTCTAGAATTGGAGGTTTCATGGTTGCATTCTATTAGAGTAGATTTTTGCAGGAGAATGGCAAGAGTAAGTCAGAGAGTGGCATTGCTTCCAGACCAGTGGCTTAAGAGTAATTTAAATGATGGACCAAAGAGTCTAGGCCATAAGGAAGCTGGAAACTTGGCAAGAATGGAGGGATCCAGGGATTAGTATTTTTGTTGAGACCAAAGAACAATTAAAAAAAGATTAAGGGCTGGAAAGAGAGCTAGCATTTTGGGAAGCTGGAATAATGGGGTTTAATATTTCAAAGAAAGGATCATTCTGGATAATGAAAAGGCCTGGGGTACCTGTCGTCCTCCACTCGGCACATGATCTGTGGAGCTTAGAAAATCATTTGTCCAGGTCTCACCCCCACAAATCCTGCTATAGTAACTTCTGGGTGGGCCCTAGGCATTGGTCTTTTATAGAAATCTACAGATTATTCTAATGAGTGGCCCTGGTTGACAACCACTGGGTTAGTGGTGGCCATAGGAGCAGATTGAACTAGAAGGGAGCTGAAATTCATTAGTGTTGAGGGAGGTCAAGGAGTTAAAAGGAAAGAGTGTGAAAGAGATGTCCATTTATATATATCACGTTTCACAGAGTGATGGCAGCGCTGAGGGTAGGAAGGAAGACCAGGAGCCTGAGTCCTCAATGGATAAGGGGACTTGGCCAAAAGCACTGAATGGCAGTAACCTCAAAGAAGGGGCTTTTGTAGGCAAGTGCAGAAGTACTGATCTCAGATCAACAGCTTTGAAATGAAAGGGGAAACCCCGCCCTGCCTCATTCCTCCACACCTAAGAACTTGGGATGAGGAAGAATGAGCAGCGTCCATCAGGATTATCTGAGGAAGTGGTACCCCCATTGGAGAGTAGAATTGGAAGTTGTTTTTCTCCACCCCAGTTGCTTAATGGAGAAAGCAGAAGAGCTTTACAAATTAAAGGTTCTGGGCTCTGCCCCAGACTAACTGAATCTGAATCTCTCGGGGTGAGGTTCAGACACCTCCCTCTCTCTAAATTTTCCCAATGAGAGTGATGCACAGTGCAGTTTGAAACCTGAGGCAAGAAGTGAAGAGAGCATTTAATGAACAGGTTGAAGGTTTAGGGAATTGGTAATGGAATAAGCTGTAGGTACTGGGGAAAATGCAGGACATTGATTGGGGTAGGGCGTAGAGGAGGATGGATAACTAGGGGGCTTTTCTTTCTTTAACATGTAAGTGAGATGGAGAAAGGTGTCAAGATGAGAGACTCTCTGGTGGTTCACTGGCCCCTGGAGTTATAGCCAGAACTCATGCACACCCAGAGGGTCCCAAGGCCAAACACTTTGTAGACTGTAGTCTAGTTGGCAACCTGTGGCCTTAGTTCTATGTTCCAGTAGGGTATGGATGATACACTTAGAAAGTGGTACTCATTTGTTTTCTGCTCTCTGCAGACATCATCCCAGAGCTGATCAGGCTGAGTCTTACTGGGCCAAGATTCAGGTTAGACTGTATCTTAATGTAAATAACCAATACTCAATAGAATTTTCTGGAAGGATATACAGACAGACATTTTAGTGTAAAGGAAAAGAGACAAAAAATTCTCATCTAAGCACCATTCAATCATATTTACTGAAGACTAGGACTCAAAAATGTTGTTTTTTTTTAAATGATACTGAATAATAAATGGTGTAGCTGTTAAGAATGTGGGCTCTGTAGATATGGTTGGGACCTAGGTTCAAATTCTGGCTCTGACACCTGCTAGCTCTATAACCCTGGGTATGTGGTTGAACCTTACTCACACTTTCCTCATCTACAGAACAATAATACAATACTAATAAGGTTTACCTAATGAGATTGTGATGGAAATTAAATGAGATGACCCTAGAAGCACTTTTTGCACATGGTGACTGTTCCCTAAATTAAAATCATTAAGTGTGCAGACATAAGCCAGGTGCTAAGGGATGTGAGAATGAATAAGATACAGTCTTTTCTGTCAAGTATCTCCAATTTTATCTAGAGAGACAGGTATATAAAGAAGAAATAACAATCCAGTATTGATCCATGCCAAGATCTGAGTATGCACTGGACAGTTCTATGGAAGCCTGAAGAGAAGGGCATTTAACTTCATCTGCAAAGGGAAGACATAACAAGACTTCCCAAAGAAGAGGAAGCCCAAGAGTGAGTGAGTCTTCAAGAATAAGGACTAATGGGAGTTATCCATCCAAACTGTGGGGTGAGGGATCTTGGTAAGATAGAAGAGTTGCCAGGACTTGGCCTAGCATGAAAGTCTTGGCAGTAAGAGAAAAATCTAGCTGTTTAAGGAGCATGATGTGGGTATGGGACAGTGGGAGTTATGGCAAGAATAGACCACAGAGAGGTAAGCTTGGGGCAGATTGTGCAGGCCCCTGGGTAGCATGTTAATGAGCATGAACTTCTACCATATGGGCAATGGGGGGTCATTTATGGATCTTAATGACAGGGATGTGGTCAGATTTGTGTTCATTACAAAGTAATGAAGAGCAGGAGGCAAGATTGGAGGCAATAAGACCAGGTGAGAAATAATGGTACCTTAGACTAAGGTGATGGTTTGTGGGGAAGAAAGGAAGAACATAGATTCAAGATGAGTGTGGGAGACACTAGAATTTGGTGACCAATTAAGGTAGAAATACAGTGGCAATCAAAGAAGCTGCCAAATTTATGGCTTGGGAAGTTGGGCCAGTGCTGAATTACCCAATAACGAGAGTAAGCAGGGACTGCAGGCCCCACAAATCAGGGGCCCCCAAAACCTGGCCACGTTTTTAGTCTGTATATGTAAATTTTAGAAAGACTTCATCACCATAGGAGTAGCAGAACTTTTTGGACTTTTTAACCTTTTTATGCTTTACTATTGTTTTTATTTGAATTACATATTGGAGTGGGGTTTCATAATCTTTTCATTGCTCAGGGCCTCCCAAAAGAGTTGGTGTCTAAAGCCTGAATCCTTTCTGATCTGGGTGGTTAGTGGTATCATTTCACTGAGAGAACATGGACTTGGAGGAAGAGTAAGTTTGGGCTTCCCGCCTTTGATAGGCTTAGCCCTGAGTGAAGGGAAGGGCATGATCAGGCTGGTGAGGGACTGGCAAATGGGTAGCCTTCTAGAGAGACTCCACAAAGCCAATTGATATAGCTCAGCCCAAGTGAAGTGGTTAGGGCTAAGTCAATAGTCCTCAAACATTCGACCAATACTAATGGAAAGTAAAGAGAGACTGCTAGCAAGAGAGGTCATGAATGCAAGCTGATACAGTGATTGGAGTCATAGATTGAGCTATGGGTTCTCAACCTAGAGTCGGGGGAGTTTTAAGCCTTTGAAATTATATGCAAAATTGTGTATATGTGTACAGTGTAATTATGGGCAGGAGTTCCACAGCCTTCTTCAGAATTTCAGAGCTGTCTTTGACCCCAAGAGAGTCACCTGTCACTAGGAGTAGATTAACTATGAAGCGAATAACACTTCTTTAGAGTTCCTCACTGCCTTGGGGAACTGGCAGTCTTTGTAGTGTGTTTTTCCTTAAAGGGAACATTCCTCTTGAATTGTGTAAAACATTTGGTCACACAATGCCCAGATCATCCCTAGCCAACCACGGATCAGGAAGTTACCCAGTATGGGTTAGTTTCTGGCATCAGATACCATCCAAGAGGGATGAGTGCAAAGAAAGGACTGTTAAAGGCCAAAGACTGCATTAGAAAAGGCAGAAGGGCAAGCAGTGCCAATCAAATAAAGAATGGCACCGATGGAGGAGGAGAATAAGACCACACTGTGAAGGAAGTAAAAAGAGAGAGAGTCAGCTACACCCAACATGGATGGGAGAGCAGGGAAGAGAAAAAACAAGGACACAATCAGAGAGTGGCTAGGATAATGGCCTGGCAGCCAAGCAAGTATGAGTGGTGGTTATGGAACCAAAACACACAGCAGAAGTAGGTACCCACATAAAAAGGTCTAAGCTTCATATTCAATAAAGCAGACTTTCTGTAAACACAGCATCCAAGCTGAAGTCAAGTTGAATGGCACATATATACTTTTCAAAATGAGTCCTAATGTGTTCTGTGGCCAGACAAAGGCTTTGAGTGACCCTTGTTGCCCCACCCCCCACCCCTGCCTCCAATCTTTCTTTCCTAATCCTGTATCTTAATCTTCTTACTCCTTGAATGTCTGTATTTCTGCACCATCTCTCTGTCATCTGGCTGGAGATACGGAGTAGTGAGAGAGGGTAGAAAGAGAAAAGAAACCATGAGAATGACATTTGAATGTGAAAGGTTTTGAATTGAAAATTTATCCTGGGTAACCCATAAAACCAGTAATCCATATGTGGTTAATTGAATGTTGTCTAAAATTCAGGCCAAGGAAACATCTATTTGAACCAGAGTGTTCTAAGTTGGCCACCCTGGCAATTCTGAGGTTGACTGGTTTCAATTGGGCAAATCATGCTGACTTTCCCATTATTAGGAGGGTGAGTATTTTTATTATCTTTTGAGTGTAAAATGCACCCCAATCAGGGATACGTGCTCTGATGTGCTTATGTGGCTATTATGGAACCTACCTAATGCCATTTTACATTTCCACGGCAACTTCCTTATGGAATCTATTCCAAGATAAACTAATTTCATTACAGTTCCCAACTTAATTTCTCCAGTGATAATATCTTTAAAGGTTTGACATATTAACTGTGGAAGTGTTTCTTCATAGTTGTGTCACTATGAAAAATCCGCTACTTGAGGACTATGATTTTGAATGGCTAATATGACAAAAAAAAATATTAGGAACATGGAGAGATAGCTACAAACTGGAATGACTGAGCCAAGGCATTGATTTGAGGTTACTAAGAACTAAGTAAAATTAATTCAGTAAAAAGCAGCCATTTATATTTTCTTACTAGCAAACTGCTGAGGAGTAAATGATTACAAACATTTTTAATGATAAAGATGTGTAACATTAATGGTTTGCAGTAGTATTCTCACTGAAAAGACAAAGAGTGTATTAAAATATGCTTCATAATGTAAACATAAATAAGTTCTATTTCGCTATGGTTAACATGGAAACAATTCATTAATGCTTTTATAGACAGCTTTAGCACTTTTATGTTCTTTTTTTTTCTAATAGTGAGACTTAGCTTGACCTGATCATAATGAATTGCTTCTTTAGTAAGTCCTATTCAATCCAACAAAGCCAGTTAACCACAATATACCTAGATATCTGTTGGTTACATTTTTAGACTGGTAAAGGACATAAATCAATGTGACTGCAAGTTTTGTTGGAACTGGAGTTGGGGAATTTGTAAATCATCTGGATGTAATATTTTTTGTCAAACTCTCAGCTACTTCTGCAGATGAAATTATAATTTCTGGAGCTAAATCCTATTAAGCTTGTGTTGGATTCAGTTGTCTTTCAGCTTTGTAGTTGTTTTTGATGAACCTAATTGTACAACTTAGAGATGACAAAACTATGTCCCCAATAAATACCTGTTAACATTTTGCCTTTAGCCAATAAGAAGAAGGAGAAAGAACGCCCAGAGATCTCTCTTCCTTCAGACTTTGAACATACGATTCATGTGGGGTTTGATGCTGTCACCGGGGAGTTCACTGTAAGTAAGCTCCTTATTGTTTTGCAAGCCATGAAAAAATTCCTTTGTGAAAATAGGTTTCAAGAAAGCCTGCCCGTGTCCCAGAATGTCAGGCTTGATGCTTTGGATGATTTCAAGGAAGATGGACTATACTAAGTCAATCCCCATTGGAACTAGAGAGTGGCAAGAGTATTGGGAAAAATTATTTTATCCATCGTAAAAATGTCTAATCGCAGTTAGTCTTCAATGTGATTGGAAATGCGAATTTTCTATGGCACAGGAGACGTAGTCCTGGTAGAGACTCTTTTGAGTCTGTTCTTTATTGTTTGAAGTGAATCAGAGAATCAACTGACTCAACTTGGCCAGTGAAGACAGTCCATCTGAATAATTCAGGCTTGACATTAGAACCTGGATTACTCAGATAAGCTAACCACACTAACCAAAAATCTCTGTACAACTGACCTGGTCTTCCCTTTGATTTCAAGAACATGGCTTATTTTTAGGCTTATTAACAGGTATATTTCAAAGGCCTTCAAAACAACAAACCCCATGTTTCAGGAAGAAAATTTATGAATATATCTTGTGTGCTTTAGTGGTTATGTGCTTTAAATATATGCAATCCACAACAAATACCAATACAAATTCTCCAGAAAGACCAGAGCTATAGACTCAGCCTTTCTTTGGATATCTGTAGTGCTCAAATAACACAAGATCTATCATTTTGTACTTTTTTTTTTCAAGATCTGGCATCTTTGTTTTTAGATGAATGAAGGAAAAGATGTGGCTAGAAATATGTCCCCAGGAAGATCAACTACCTTTTTCTGTACTAGTAAGGATCTCAATAAAAATGTACATTCTGAGATAATGAGTACTTTTATTCAGAAAAAAAAAGTCTTTTATGATATCATCACCACTGAATCTTGGGTTCTAAAACCAATAATTTTAGAGGTAAAATAATTAAATTTTCTGTTTCATAACTTGATGGTTAATAAGTAAACTTATATGACTGAGTGAACCAAAAAGGGGTGGGGGACAAATTAACTGGATTTGGAGAAGCAAACCATGTCTCTGAATTGACAGCCAAATTGCCCTTTTTTTTTCCCCCCAATTCTGGAAGTATGCAATATGAGAATAAAATCAAAACGGAGTAAACATCTTGGCCTTGCAAAGTAACGTGAGCTGATTATTTCTGTACTCTCAATACAAAGTAGAAGAGAACGTAAAGAAATACTGATGTTGATAAAGTTGAGACACTGGTAGGATTTAACCAATTTCATCCGTGGAGTCAGAGACATTATTCAAATGGCCTTGACTGCTGTCACCACTACCATTACCACTGTCACCACCCCCCAAAAACAATAATAATGATTTTTGTAATCTAAACAAAAATACTACAACTTTTTTGACGTTTGAAACAGTCAAAGCACTTCAACTTTATAAATGTGGTTTATTAACTGTTCCCTCTTTTTATTTTAAGAACATTATGCTTCCAGTTTTGACCTGTTTTATTTTCTGTGTGCTTTTCTTCTGCATTAACTTTTCTTATGTTTTATTGTTCTCATGCCACTTTTTTTTTTCCTTCCTTTTTATGGTCTGATGTGAAAGCTTTCTCCTCCACTATTCTCATGTGACATTCTGGTTCCTTTCTAATTTGCTTTTTAAATTTTTTCTGCACTTTCCAACTTGCTTGACATCTTATGATACCATCTATCTTGAGTTATTTCTTTGTTCTTTTGGGGTTCTGAATGGAAATGAAAAAAAGTGAATCACCATCATTTGGCTGACTGCATTATCACTTGGCCATCGGTTAGAACCCAAAGAACCCACCAGAGAGGGCTGGGGGTGGGATATGCGACAGGCACTCTTTCCAATTTTAGCCAACAGATTGATACAACTGAACCCAACCAAACCAACACCTGCCCCCCCCACCGCCTCCCCCGCACCCAATTTAAAATAAAACATCTGTTTGGATGCAAGCAGTTGTTGGAAATCCTTTGAAGATATGGACAGACAACAGGCTAAATTTGGAAATCTGATGCATTTATTGTCCTCTTGTGGTCTTTTGAAACTATTTGTCCACACATTGTATTTAAAGACACCAAATTCTGTCCTTTTTAATTCTTTTCACCTATGGTTTACGTTTATGGTTTATCAACTTTAAAAACTGCCCAATGATAATAAGCTTTTAAAATCATTTTGGTGGTAGCATTTAAAATTGGGTCCTATTTGCCACAGTACCACTAATGTATTGCGTGCATGCTTGCGTATGTGCACAGGCACGTGTGGTGGGGGGCATAGTGCCAAATTTGATTATTGCTGTTGCTTAGGTTGAATTTTGAGCAATTTGTTGAACTGTCTTGTTCAGTTGTCTTCCAAGGGCCTGTCATTATGAATGCTTGGATGCCTATTTGGTGTGCCCCTTGATGATTGTCCTATGGCTAGTTGGTCCATATAACCTTGTACACCTGGTTATACACTTGGACCTTGAGATTCAAATTCGGTTGGGAGGTGAGATTTGGGGTATTAAACTATGAAAAGTCCTTACCCTTTATATTGCCATTTTTGTCCCAAATACTTCAGAACTCCCCCTTCCAGACCTCTAGACCTGTGACGGTCGCTTCCAGTGAATCAGAGGGAAAAATGGTATGAGTGATATACATGATCATTCTTATAAGATAAATGCTTGGCCTGTTGTATCATGCTGCCATTTTCCTGGGCTACACCGGACAATCCCCAGCTTGTTGTACATCTGGTTGTTTTTGTACACGTGGTCAGGCATTGAAATGTGCTCCTGCTTCTGATGCTCATACTTCTAGGTCTCCATTAGCTGTCTTAACTTTTGGGATTTGTACCTCAATCTGGAGTAATGAGATGGCTTTCTGATGATGTCCCTTTTGGGCATACATTCAAATTTAAGTGTAAGGTCTCATTGATCTACTAGTTTATCTCAACTTCTCAAAGAAACAAGAAATGATGTCAGCAGGGTAGTCATGGGGTAAGTATAGTTGTCTGAAGGATCTTCTGCAATTGACAGCATGTTTCCCTGCTGTCTAGTGATCACGAGACTTTGATTTATCACAAAAGTTTAGAAGTGCCATCAGAATGTATAATAACAGAATATTCTGATAATTACGGTAATGATCATGCCAGTGATGTCTGCCCTAGTTGTTATGTGCAATGCATACCTGGTTTTGTAACACTTAATAACTCCTTTGGCCATGACAGTATTAACCAAATGCTATTAATTGCACTTAGAATCAGAACTGGGATCATGCATGGGCTCCTGAATTCAAATATGTGGCTTAAGGCTTTAGCATCGAATTGCGTGATTAATGCATGTCAAAGTGTTGTTTCACTGTGCTTGGAGTAACCCCAAATACCAGGAATCAAAGACCTGTATCCCAAATCAAACCAGTTGGGTCGAAGCATGTTTCTGTAGCTTTGGAGACAATCTCTTAATTTAGACAAAGTTGTTACCTTATATCTGAACTCATTTTGTGGGAAGCCAGGACTTCAGAACTGTAGCACTAAAATGGAAATTGTTCATATATGCTTTGAAATGCAATGGTTTCCCTTTTTCCCCTGGTCTACAGAAACTCAAAGGTAGAGTCTGACTGTGTGGGAAATCCTTAATCTAGTTTTCCCTAAACCAGTCATGACTTTCTCACTGCATCTTGCAGAAGAATCGCATCAATGAGAATGCAGTGAAATTTAGCATTCCTGTGTCACCATCCTGTCCATTTTAGCCACACAGACACTTCCTCTGTGAAACAGGAAATTGTTACCCAGAATTGGGAACTGAAATTTGTAAGTTCATCACATGGCCATTGGCTACCTGTGATCACCCAGTCGTAAACACAGACTTACAAATTATCGTCAAAACTTTTCATGATGCCATCCTTCTTCCCTCCAAAGTCATGTTTCTGCCTTCTGGTAATTTCTCCAGTCCTTTAACTGTAATTCTTACTATTGTGTATTTATGGAGGAAACACCTGGCCCCAAGTGGAATTACGCGTCCCAACTTGAGAACGTTGTCTTTTTTCTCCCCCTCTGTTTCCTGCAATCTGTTGTCCTAACCTGTCCTGCCCTTGATGGAGTTAAGACCTCTCGATTTTCATAACCGCCCCATTTGAGAAGGGATGACCCCCCCCCATTCAGACCCATTGGTTTCATCTCCTCCCACCTTCTAAGTTGTCCCACATTCTGTTTTAACTTTCTTTTCTTTCTTTATTTACGTCCATTACAGCCAGATCTCTATGGCTCACAGATGTGCCCAGGGAAGCTCCCAGAGGTGCGTCACAGGCCCAAAAGAAGCTTGCATCAAAGTGCTTCTTTGAGATGTCATAGCACTGCGCAGCAGGTTCATGTGTGTGCAGTAGAGTTGTTGCTTGGCTTATCTCACTTTTTCGTTGTCATTCCCAAACTCTGGAGGCCCACGTCACACATTGTTTTGCCGAGACTTCGGAGGGCAAGGCCACGCAAATTGTGTCTAGATGCACTCCAGGAACAGTGTGTCTGTCTCTCACTCCAAGTTGCCCTTGGAGGCTGGACAATTACAAAATGGGGGCATCCGTAGGCTGAACGTGTAGGAAAGAAGGCTCAACGCTCAACGCGAAGCTAATCTTTCAGCGTAATTGGTGCAATTGTCCCGGGTTCGAGTTCCAAACGCTCCCTCCTCTCTGCTCTAAATCCTTTAGAGTATTGCCAATTCTCACAAGGCTTTGCCACGGGTGTCACAGTCCCCAGGTTCTATGTGGCCAATGAGCAAAGTGGGGAGGAGGGGATGGAGGGAGGTGAGGAGAAACTATTTAGCACCTCCTGGCTGTTGCTCCTCCTCTATTCTATTTTTGCCTCCTCTCAATCCCCCTCTGTATTAAAGCCCTAGAGCACCCACCCCCAAAAATTACATTTTGTAATCGCAAAGTGGAAACTGCCCAAGGGTGAGGCTTTTCTTCCATTCGGAAAGATCTTCCGATTACTACATGCCCAGAAAGAGCTTATGTGATTCTAGTCATATAAAATCCATTTATCTGCACTATACTATACTGTGCACAAATTTAGAGAAGTCTTGCTATGTCTGCCCTGAGTCGCCAGAAAAAATAAGCTAAGCCGTAAACATCATTTCATGGATGAGCAGAATTAATATGGAGGTGATTTTCATGCGCTTTTTTTTTCTATCACAGTCATACTCCCACCCACCCTTTTTAAGTTGGATCCTAGTTTTACCTATGTGTTTTAATTAGAGAAGAGAATGATTGCATTATTAAGTTACTAACTTTAAATCTAGAGTGTCACTCCAGTTTCCCAAGTGTAATCCTACAGGTAGCATGGGCTTCTTGGTGAAGAACTTTACTGGAACATGAAAATGCAGCTGCTGAATGTTCTGAGCTGCCATTCTTTCCCTCTGGTTGTCCACAGGGAATCCCTGAGCAGTGGGCACGGTTACTCCAAACCTCCAACATAACAAAACTGGAACAGAAGAAGAACCCACAAGCCGTCCTGGATGTTCTCAAATTCTACGATTCCAAAGAAACGGTCAACAACCAGAAATACATGAGCTTTACATCGGGAGGTAAGAGGATTCCAAGGTATCAAAGAGAGAAGAAGGAATTCTCATCTCAGAGCCTCAGGATTAGACCAGAATGCCTGTAGGGCATCTGAAGTCAGTTCTAGTACCTTCTCCAAATGACTTCAGTGACAGTAAATGGAAAGATAGGCTGGAAGGTAAAGTTGATGTGAGGCAGTTTATGACTTGGCTGTTTTTAGAACTCGAGTAGGGGGAATTAATTGCTCAGTGAAGCAGCAGTTGTCACTTTGAATCAGCAATCACAAGTGTTTGGTCTCTGCACTGGCATGAAGAAGACACTTCCTTATTCATGTAGGATCAGGCCTTGTGATGTGTCCATGAGATAAGAGGCATATGGGTCCAACCGTGGTCTCCTAAAGTTTATTTTTTCCCTCCAATTCATTGAATTGGACCCTGATGATACAGCATTCATTTTGTGGTTGCCAGGTTATTTTAATCCAACTTCAAAATCAGGCTTAAAGAAAGAAATCACGTCTGGCTATTTATAAGTAATTGAAATGGTCACGTTCCTGCCAAATCTTGACTTCAGTTGCTAGCACATAGACTGAGCCTTTGTTTGAAACTTTAAGGTTCACATTTGCACTATAAGCAACTGAAAAATATATGCCAAACAATATTTTTGTGTTTTGAGAAAGATAATCCAGGGTGCCTCTCTAGAACAACTTATTATTTAACATCTAAAAAAAGAAGAGAATCCTATCATTAGTGGTCCAGCTGTAAAGAGCCCCCACCTCTTAGCAATGGTTTTAACATAGGGCAGGCCTAAAATATCTTCAGGGATGGTGCAAGGGGACACTTGGAAGGGGAGGAGTGTCTCCTTTGGTCATAACACATGTCAAAGCCCAAACTTAAGGCATGTAGTAATTCACAAGCTCCATGGGACGTTTTTAACTGAGAAGATAGTTTAACTGCTATTCTCCAGGGCAGAACACTGAAAAGGAAAAAAGGCCAGCAAGGAGAGGTTTTATGATATTTAGTCTTCCACATACATGATAGGCTTCAGAGATCCTAGTGACACATCAAACAGTGCTTAATTAATGTGAGGAAGTCTAGAACTGTCCTCTAGGTTCACTAGAGAACCACAGGCTACCAGAACCAAAAACGCTTCATTCTAGTATTGTCTAAGCTGAGTGAAACTCACCAGACATTCTGAGATGCTCTAGAGTTGAGACCAAGGAATGGGATGAGAGGAGGTGGGGGTGGGGCAGGAGAAAGAGAAAGGAAGGAAGGCAGGGTGGAAGAGAAGGGAGAGAGGAAATAGGGGAGAAATTCTGGATATAGACGTATAGATTCATACCTCAGGGGTAGGTAATTTCCAGGCACCTGGGTGGCTCAGTTGGTTAAGCATCCAACTCTTGATTTCAGCTCAGGTCACCATCTCAAGGTCCTGGGATTGAGCCCTGCATTGAACTCTGTGCTCAGTAGGGACTCTGCTTGAGGCTTCTCTCTCCCTCTCCCTTTGCCCCTCCCCTTGTTTGCATGCATGTTTGCACTCTCTTTCTCTCGCTCTCAAATAAATAAATTCTTTTTTTAAAGAAAGTAGTATGTAATATCGATAGTCCTCTATATAGATGAGATTCTCCAGAGGCCTGCACTAAGGTCTATAAAATGACATGTGAGGGGGCAATGGTGTGAGCTATTTCCAGAACAACAAAGTCATTTGTCATAGTATCTGTTCAATAGCAAACTGGAGAATTTCCTTCTGGTCAAAGGCATGCAGGTTAATTTTTTATTAACTCTGGTCTCTAAGGGAGGCAGGCTTCATGAAATAAAGGTGACGTCCTTATCTTTACTTTTCAGATAAAAGCGCACACGGATACATAGCAGCCCATCCCTCGGTAAGTGAAAAATTGAAAATGGTTTGGAGTGATCAGTGTTTCTGACAGTCCAACAGAATGCCATCACACAGATTCAGTTTAGATATCTCTTCTCTTTTTAAACAGTCTTTTAAAGGTATAATTTAGATCTATAAAATTCACCCATTTTTAAGTGTACAGTTTGGTGAGTTTAGGTAAATGTGTATACCAGCCCTACCATTGCCTTAATCCAGTTTTAGAATATTTCCATCACCTCCTAAGATCCCTTATGCCTGCTTATGGTTATTCCCCATCCCATTCCCACCCTAGCCCCAGGCAGTCACTGGTCTGGTATTATGGATTTGTCTTTCTGGACATTTCATGAACACAGAATCATATAGTATATGACCATTGGTGATTGGCTTAATGCTCAGCATAATGCTCTTACAGTTCATCCTAGTCACATGTTCTCAGTAGTTTGTTCCTTTTTATTGCCAAGTAGTCTTCCATGGTATGGCTGTACCACTGTTTGTTCCACATTTTACCCACTGAAGTCTCTCCAGAGCATTGCCAGGCTTTGGCTGTTGTAGATAAAGCTACTATGAACATGCATGTATAAATCTTTACATAGACAGATGTTTCTATTTCTCTTATGCAAACAATCTTGAAAATAATAATCGTCATGACAGTGACTTCTCTTGACTCAGCACTTACAATGTGCCAGGCACTGGGAGGATAACATTTTGCATTCACTTAGTCTTTCTTGACAACCAGATTAGGTAGGTCTTACCATTGTCTGCATTTTACAGATGAGGTTCAGAGACGTGAAATAACTCAGCTGAGGTCATACTGCTATACCTCTGAGCATCACCTGTTCCAATAAACTGCGATGCAGTGGGGGAGGTAACTTTGCCCAAGCTCACATAGATAGTCTTAGAGAAGTGACTAGAAAATAAGTAACCTAGTTCAAAGTGCTTAGAAGTGATAGAGCAGCAGCAAGAATACCCATAGGCATTAGACAGAAAATTATCTTAGACAAGGCTTACCTTTACATGCTTTTATTTTGAAATAATTAACATTAGTGAGTTTCCTAACTGTTGCTTCAAAGAGTCCTAGATGATCAACATTTTATAGAGGACAGATTCTGGCCTGCTTCATGTCACCCTGGGCAATAAGGGTGATAGCAATAAATCAATAGTGGTAATGAGTAAAGGCTATGAAATAGTGTGGCTATTAAAAATAGAATTGCCATGTGATCCAGCAAGCCCACTTCTGGTTTGATACCCAAAAGAATTGACAGCAGGTTTTCACACAGATTTTTATATGTATACCCATGTTCATAGTGGCATTATTCACAATATACAAAAGGTGGGAGCAACCCATTTGCCCATCAACAGATGAATGGATTAATAAAGGTGGTATATCCATGCTGTAGAATATTATTCAGCCTTAAAAAGGAAGGAGAATCTGGGGTGCCTGGGTGGCTCAGTCGGTTGGGTGTCCGACTTTTGATATTGGCTCAGGTCTTGATCTTGTCTCAGGTGTTGAGCTCAGGGTCGTAAGTTCAAGCCTCATTTTGTGCTCTCTGCTGAGAATGGAGCCTACTTTAAAAAAAAAAGGACATTCTGACACATTGAACATGCTACCACATGGGTGAACCTTGAGGACATTATGCCAAGTGAAATAATCCAGTCATGAAAAGAGAAATGCTGTATGGTTCTACTCATAGGAGATATAGGGTACTCTGTATACTGAGTTTGATTTTTGCAAGATGAAAAGTGTTCTGGAGATTGCTTGCACAACAGTGTGAATATACTTAGCACTACTGAACTGTACATTTAAAAATGGCTAAAATGGTAAATTTTATGTCATGTATATTTTACCACAATTAAACATAAAAAGAAAAGAAAAGATGAAGTCTCTGGACATAGGTGTTTAGTCTTATTGTATGAATACTGAATGTGATATGATAATGCATATAAAATAGTATACTACCTAGCACATACTATATGTTTATTAAATATAAGCTAAAGCAAAAATGCCAGTCTTCCTTGATCAATACTTACCTTTCCTCCCTTGATTTACTTAATATCATTATTATATAATAAATATGACCTGGGTATTCTGGCAAAGAAATAGTTGGTATTTTTTTTAGGTAGGTAGGTCAGTTATTCTAAATGCTAACCTATTAGGATGGTTAGTAGAATGGTTTTTATTTTTGTCAATGGTTTATATCTCCTGAATTACTGTCCCTTTCTTTTGAGCTTGCTTCTACTGGTTTTGCTTGTGGAATTCAAACTACATCTACATAATGATCAAAATATTCCACCAAATCAGAAAAAAAATGATGTTCTCACTGTTTGGAGATCAAACAACTGGATATTTACTTTTTTCACATATATTTATCAAGTGCCCTCTTACAAGCACTAGGAAATCTGGAGCTTATTCTGGTAAGGGAAGAGAAGTATGCATGTCAAGAAACAAAATACAATATGGACCATGTTACATGCCATAAAATATGTCCATTTGCTATGAGAACTCAGAGAAAAGAGATTATTTTCAGCTGGGTAGGAAAAAGGAAGTAGGCCATTGTCTCAAAGGGCTTAAAGCTCTGTAGGTACTTGGTACATATTTGTTGAATGTTGAGTTGGAAAATGCTTCATAAAAAAGGCTGGTGGGATTGGATCTGTAAAGATGGGGAAAGACATTCTAAGCAAAAGGAAAAACATAAGAAAGGGAACAGTAATGAGGAGAGCATGGGGACAAAATGGTGTGGTTTTGAATGAAGACAGATGCAAGAAAAAAGAATCATAGGAATTAAGCCTTGAATATTAAGTTGGAGCCAAACCATTGGGGCCCTTAAAATGGTATTCCAAGAAACCTGGCCTATTTGCAACAATGTGGAAGGAGCTAGAGTGTGTGATGCTAAATGAAGTAAGTCAGAGAAAGACAAACATATGATGTCACTCATATGTGGAATTTAAGAAACAGAAGAGATGAATGTATGGGAAGGGGGCAGGGAAAGGAAGAGAGGGAAACCAACCATAAGAGACTCTTAATGGTAGAAAACAAACTGAGGGTTGATGGAGGGAGGGAGGTGGGGGGATGGGCTATAGGGGTGAAGGGTAGTAAGGAGGGCACTTGTCATGATGAGCACTGGGTGTTGTAAGTGATGAATCACTAAATTCTACTCCAGAAACCAATATTGCACTGTATGTTCACTATGTAAACTTTAAATTTAAAAAGGAGGGAGGGAGGGAGGAAGGAAGGGAGAAATCTGGCCTTTTCTAGTATACATTGGGAAGTTTTTGGAGTTTTTTGGAACAAGAGAATTAGGCAATGGAAGCTTATGCTTTGGGAACAGTTACCTGACAACAAACATCCAGAGTGAATTAAGGGCAGAAGGTGAGGCTGGATGAAGGGGAGATCAGTTGGAGGAGTCCCGTAAGCATCCAGGCCATAGGTAACAAGGGCCTAATGGAGATGGTGGCAGAAGGAATGGAGATGAGGTTCAAATGTTTAGGTTATTAATTGGATGTTGGAGGAAAGGTCAAGGTCAAAGGTGATTATAGGCTTCAAATGATACATGGGTGGACAGAAGTGTGAGGATGCCATCTTTTGGGAGTGGCAAATTTCCATGAGCAGATGCTGAGTTTTCTATTGGATAGTTTGGAGTCTGAAGAGCTGGTAGGACTCCCAGGTGGAGATACTAATTAAACCACGTAACTGAGGCTGGGTTTCTATTGATTGAATGAACTGGATTAGACCCTTAAGTTTAGGTTGGATCCCTTCAGTAGAACTCAGTTACTTAGGAATGGGGAATTGAGAGCACCCTGTGCTCTCCTTATGGTTCCAGGGGGAGATTGCCTTGATGGTCCTTAGGCTTTCTTGCATTAGAAACACTCCCAAGTAGACCTGGCTACCCTTTAAGATCTGATTTAATTGGATCAATTAAATTGGACAATCCCTTATAGACAGAGCCTAAACTGATCACCAGTTTTGGCATCCTCTAATAGCCTGGGTGGGAATTACCATAGAAGAAGTGTTGTAGTCACTAAATATTTTAAACGAGTGACTATATCATTAATATTGAATTCAGCAATCCCTCCCTTAGTCCTGTGACATCTGCTTTACTACTCACTTACGGTAGCTTCTTTGATGTGAGTGTATTAAATGCTAAATACTGTTCAGGGACCTACTCTTCAGTTTAAGACTATTTTAAAATCTTATATTTGTATTGGACTATTGAGAGGAAAGAAATGCGTTTAGAATCCTGGACTAGTATCTTGAGTGGAAAGTAGCAACAATACTGCGACTATGCCATGATTTGTGCCCAGAGAACTACTGTGGCTATATCATGATTTGTGCTGAGAACGTCATGCATGATTTGTTCAGTTAACACAGACTGAGCTTTCAATTCGAAGTACTGGTTTATTTTGTTCATCTAGATTAGTGGTCCCTGTACTTCAGTGTGTATCAGATCTGCCTGGAAGAAGGTGCAAGTCAAAATGGAATGGAACCCTGAAATCTGCATCTTAAGCAAGCACCAGAAATGGCCCATAGACCACACTTAGTGTGATTTGGAGTCTCCAAAGTCCTTACTTCTAATTCCTTTGACCTTTAACAAGGAAGCTCAAAGAAAGAAGAGTTTCCTAAGGCAGTTCCTCTAGCTGAGGTATTGTCTAGAGCAGGGTTTATAACTTAGAGTCCATAGGGATTGGCTTCATAAGATCTCTGTAAATTTATATGGAATGGAAGAGAAGAGAAGAGAAGAGAAGAGAATTTATATGGAAAAGTGCATACCTACCTGTATCCTTCTGGAGAGATCGGCCAAACACTTCAGAGTTCTAAAAGACTCCAGGACCCCGCTTATGTCAATAATCACCTCCCTTGCCCCACCATGTGGCACAAGAATAGTATCACAAATTTTCAGTAAGACAAAAACATTCTTTACTTACTGGTTTAATTCCAGCTAGTTAACATACAGTGTAATTAATATGAATTTCAAGTGTACAATGTAGTTTCCACACTTCCATAGGACACCCGGCTCTCATCACAGCAAGTGCCCTCCTGAATCCCCATCCCCCTATTTCACCCAAAATCCCACACACCTCCCCTCCAGTTATCATCTAAGAGAAACCAGAATATCTATTGACATTCTTTTTCAAGTATTTTTTTTTTAATTTGACAGAGACACAGTGAGAGAGGGAACACAGGGGGATTGAGATAGGGAAAAGTAGGCTTCCTGCAGAACAGGAAGCCTGATGTGGGACTTGATCCCAGGACCCTGGGATCATGACCTGAGCCAAAGGCAGACAGTCAGTGGCTGAACCACCCAGGCACCCCTCTTTTTCAAGTTTAGACAAATGTAGTTATTCTCAGCCTAGAAGGGAGAGCGTAGCAACATTATACCTGTGACCTGCAATAAGGTCACAATATACCTGTGCAATATACCTGTGACCTGTTAATAAGCCAAGCTGTTTATTAAACTCTAGCAGCAAGAAAGAGCCCTCCCTTTATAGAGTTTTGCAGTGTATTAAAAAGGGGATGTCAGGGAAGAACATTTATAGGGTTTTAGAGCATGGCTATGTGATTTTATTTTATTTCATTTTAAGATTTTATTTATTTATTAGAGAGTGAGCGTGCACACATGAGAGAGGGAGAGAGTGAGAGAGAGAGAGCAGGAGCAGGGGCAGAGAGAGAGAGGGAGAAGCAAGCAGACTCTGTGATAAACAGGGAGCCTGACATAGGACTCAATACCCAGACCCTGGGATCATGACCTGAGCTAAAGGCAGACACTCAACTGACTAAGCCACCCCAGTGGCCTTGATTTTATTTTTAAACATTTATTTATTTGTTTGAGGGGGAGAGGGGCAGAGGGAGAGAGAGAGAGAGGCAGACTTCCTGATGGGCCCCATGTGGGGCTCAGTCTCAGTTCCCTGAGATCATGACCTGAGCATAAATCCAGAGCCTGACGCTTAACCCACTGAGCCACCCAGGCACCTCATGGCTATGTGATTTTAAAGCAGGTCTTACAAGGCAAGGTACAGGTTAGGATTGTGCAGTGTTTGTGATTAAATAGCTTTAGGTTCGTGAAGTGAGAGTCTTCAAAAGAGTCTTGGTGAGCAAGCTGTTATTCTTACTAAGTAAAATGCTTCGGTTGGTTCAGTCTTATCTTCCAAGAATAAACATTTCTTGAAGTAAGAAACCGCTAGTTTTGCTTGTTCTCATAGTTTTTAACGTAAGAACAGGAAAATATGCTCTCACCTGATGCTGTTTAACACAGGGAAAAGAAAGTAGGCCCAGCCCCAGTATTATTTACACAGGGATGGGTAAGTATGCCTGGTCCTATTCTTACTTAACGTGGGGCCGGGAAATTATGTTGATTTCAGTCCTCAGGACCAACACCTGGTGTTCTAGCTATGTTCTGGGTCAGCTCATGTTCCCTGGCCCAACTGTCGTGCAAAACATAATGTCCCCTGGGGCGCTTGCGTTGCTCAGTTGGTTAAGTGTTTGCCTTTGGCTCAGGTCATGATCCTGTGATCCTGGGATTGAGCCCCACATTGGGTTCTCTGCTCAGGGGAAGCCTGCTTCTCCCTCTCTCTCTGCCTGCCGCTCCCCCTGCTTGTGCATGCTCTCTCTCTCTCTCTCTCTGTCAATTAAATAAATAAAATCTAAAAACAAACAAAGAAATGTCCCCTGAAGGCCACACATTCTTTCCAACTAACCAGCCAACATGATAGTATAGTGTCTGGTCCCAGATAAACAGAAACATTGGTCTTCTTCCTCCCCCACATACCTTCAGAAGGTGAAAGACCTTAGGTTTCCTAACAGTCCTTTAGTCTGTCCTCAGAGATGGGGAGTGTCCCCCATATGAAACAGGAATAGTGAGGTTAGTAATGAATGTTAAGAAACAGTGACATTTTGCAGGCAGCTCTTCTTTAGTTAAACAGTCACCATTGAGATGTACATGGTTACCTCTTGGTCAGTAGTACTGCTTGGTCTTTGTACCAGTCTCAGGAATCTAGACCTAGGCCCATTTTATTTGGCAACAGGGCAATTTTTAGATCCTTGTAGGCTGATATACATTCTCATTTATGGAAACTACATGGTGTGTTATATCAAATATATTAAAGGGCACCTCTGCTCCATATAATTTTTTTTTGCTGTGAACTCTTTAAAGTGATATTTTAAAAATATTGATTTTGAAATTAAGTGATTACAAGTAACACTGAATTTTTGGTTAGGTATCATTTATTGGAAGTCATTATGACTACTCAGGAGTGTTTGCTAAAGACAATCTAATGTACAATTTGGTTTTTAATGCAGTGAAATGTCTGTAACTACTAAATTGAAGTCACTAAGTGAAGTTGACATATATGCTTCATAGACATGTCATTAGACATTAATTACTTTAGATTTTATGTTTTTTTGTTACATTTTGGAGGCAATGACTTATTTCTGAATTTAGATATTTTCATAGGCTCATGGAAAGCTTACTGTTCCTAACCATAATTCATATGGCCTGATAGATTAGATAGCTTCATTTGCCATATAAAAAGTAGTCCGTTTATATGCAGTTCTACCCTTCTGCTAGTGAACAATGATTGGGTGCATTCTTGATCCCAGCTGGAGTAAGGTAGAGCAGAACTTTCTGAAACAAAATAATCTCAAAGCAAACATCAATAAACTAGAAGCAATTTCTAAGTTTCCCCACTGAAGTGCCTTGAACAATTAGTCTTTTACAAAAAGAAACTGATTTTTTTTTCTGGCAATTTAATGTCATTAACACATGTCACTTTCCACACAGCCATAGTACAACATAATAGCTTAGCTCTTTCGGCCAAATTAGGACTAAATACAGGTGTATAAATAAGAAAACCAATATCAACTAAGCATATAAATTTCAGTCTATAAGCCACTCAGTATGTGTATCAGGGCAAGCAGATATTCTTTCAAATACTTTCTTATAAATTCTAAGTTGTCTTCCTTTGCACAGTAGATAAATCTTGCCATCTCCGATCAGATATATGATTGCATCTTATAGCTCTACCATCAATTTATACATGATTGTAGAAGACCCAAGTTGAATTTCAACCATAGCCTGAGGTCCTTTGTTGTTACAGTCTATTATTAGGCTCCCTGCATTTAACTTAGGAGTTTTGTCCTCAAGAAATGAAAATCCTTTTTTAGGATTAGCTTGAGCCAGTATACCCAAAGGCATCAACCAAAAACCAATACATACACACACACCAAAAAATAAAAAACCATCCATAATAGTGCCTTCCAATAGAAATGAATGTCATAAAAGCCATATACATAACTTTAAATTTTCTAGTAGCCACATAGAAAAAAAAAGAAATAGATGAAATTTTTAATGATATTTTACTTAGCCAAATGTATTCAAAATATTATCATTTCAACATATACACAACATAAAAGGAAATGTCTTTCACCAAGGAACTATTTTACATTTTTTTTCATGTTACATATTCAACATGCAATATATATTTTACACTTACACCACACCTCAATTCAGACTAGTCACATTGGAATTGTTCATTAGCCATGGACAACACAGACCTCTATCATCATTCAGTGATTTTTAAACTTGAGCCTGAACCAGAGTCACATGGAAGGCTTGTCGTAACACACTATTATGCCCCACTTCCAGAGTTATGATTCATTAGTGTGGGAAGAGCCCAAGAATTTGCATTTCTAACAAGTTCCTGGTGATGATGCTGGTCTGGGGACCACAATTTGAGAACCATGGTCAAAGTGCTTTCAAATTTCAGCTTTGGAACCATTTTTACCCCTGCATTAATATGAATGATGAAGAACCGATCCTAGATACGATGATTGTTGTTTTTGGTGGTGGTATTGCAGTTTTTAACATTGCAAAGCACCATTTATACCTGTTGGTTAAGACTGAATAATTATTTATGTTGATGAATATTCCTTAGATCTTCATGTCTCTTATTTTCTGAGTGCTTCTTTCCAGGAGGCTGAACAGGGAAGCAACATTTATGGGCTTGCTTGTACTTAGTGAGTATTTGCAGAGCTGTATTAATACCATATCCATATGCATGCTCTGATCTTTAGGCACAAAACAGCCCTTTTCTGGTGGACAAACTATCAATCAACAAATTGACAATCGGCCCAGTACAAATTGAAGGCTTTAATAACATTTTTAAAATATATTATTCATTGATTTCCAAAGCATTGAACTCTCAAATACTAAATGAATAGCTCACTGTTTCTGAGCTCAGTGGAAAATAAGAAAGATTTTTTAAAAAAATGTCATGATGTTTGAAACCATGACCTGAATTTACCTCGGAATGAGGGCAGTCCCGGTCACCAAACTGTAGAGGTTCTGCTAATTTGTAAAAGGTGCAGTTTTTTTTTTCATATCCCTATGTGATCCAATATTTCATTTCCCTTTTCTCATTTCTGAGAAAAACAATGGGGTGTTAATACCTGGTCTCTAAACTTTGTTTTTGTCATAAGAGTACAAAAACAGCATCAGAGCCTCCTTTGGCTCCTCCAGTGTCTGAAGAAGAAGATGAAGAAGAGGAAGAAGAAGAAGACGACAACGAGCCCCCACCAGTTATCGCACCGAGACCCGAGCATACAAAATCAGTAAGTCACGAATGACTGTTTCTAAGTGACTCAAAAGATGTCCTCTGGAACAACTGTAGAGTCAGAATCTAGTCCATCCACTCCTACCTATTGAGTATCTACTGTGTTCCCAGAACTAGAATATCTGGTACAACCTTGGTTGAGGTTGCTCTTTGGGGATACAAGATGGTACGTGACAATTAGAGAATGATACCAAACAACATGCAAATAAGTGCTAAGTTATAAGATTGCAACCGAAGTTAAATTAGAGAAGGAAATCCATGTGAATCAAGTAGGAAGAACTGCCTAAGCGGGGGCACCAAGGCCAGAATTAGCACAGCATGTATGGGGAACCTCAGAAGGTGGGATCCTGAGAGCTTCCAAGAACAGTATATTTGAAGCAACTTAAAGTTCTTGCTTAACAATTAATCACTTGACTTTAAAAACTCACGGGGGGTCGGCGTTGGGTAGTGGAGGAGGAATGAATAGGCAAGGCACAGAGGATTTTTAGGGAAATAACAAAACTCCATTGCCATCATGGCGGATGCACATCATTATACATTTGTCCAAACCTATAGAACGTATACCCTAAGAGAGAACTGCATGTAAACTATGGACTTTGGGTGATTATGACACATCAATGTAGGTTCATCAGTTGTCACGAATGTCCTACACTGGGCAGGGGGTGTTGGCAATGGGGGAGGCTATGATGTGTGGGCATAGAGGGCAGTTGGGAAATCTGTACCTTCCTCTCAACTTGTCTGTGAACCAAAAACTGCTTCAAAATTTTGTGTTAACAAACCATAAGTGACTCTTAATCTCACAAAACAAACTGAGGGTTGCTGGGGGGAGGGGGGTGGGAGGGGGGTAGGGTTATGGACATTGGGGAGGGTATGTGCTATGGTGAGTGCTGTGAAGTTTGTAAACGTGGAGACTCACAGACCTGTACCCCTGGGGGAAAAATATATATATATATGTTTATAAAAAATAAAATTATAAAAAAAAAAAAATTTTGTGTTAACGAAAAACAATAAAACCTCATTGCCATGACAGCATCTTGACTTCATAACCCTTTCCCTGGCCTACTGTTTTCATCGTAGAATTATTTTCTTATCTTTAAGATCTATACTCGTTCTGTGCTGGAATCCATTGCTTCACCAGCAGCACCAAATAAAGAGGTCGCACCACCTTCTGCTGAGAATGCCAACTCCAGTACTTTGTACAGAAACACGGATCGGCAAAGGAAAAAATCTAAGATGACAGACGAGGAGATCCTAGAGAAGCTAAGTGAGTTTGAGGGGTATTTTGTTTTGATTTCTTTTGTTTTCTGCCATCATTTCTTCATGGGATGGTCTCTTGTAAAACATTTCAAGTGGGGACCGATCTTTTCAAAGTTTGGGCCTCCTTGCCTGAACTCCAGGCTCCCCGAAGTCAGAAGATATAAAAGATTGAACTTGCTCTGTATTCCAGATCACTCTTTCCCCCATGCTCCAAATTTGACAGAAACTAAATATTTTCACTTGATAAAATCAATTAAGGTGAAAACTTGACATGATGAATTAAACAGCGTTTTAATTTAAAATGATGCTCCTGAAAGGAATAAAATAATCTGATGACATATCTTTTGATCATCCCCCGAGGTCTCCCAACTGATCCATCATGATAGATAAGTCAAGCTCAGGGCTCAATGCAGTCAATCAAAACCAGCAGCCATAGTAATATAGTCTTTCCCCTTAACTTTGGAGCATTTTTATGTGGAAAAGGGGAACAGAGCCAGCAAATGCTCACAAACTCCCTCCCCTGGTGTCATTATTGCGTACACACTTATGCATACACACTCACTCCAGTTTCATGAAACGATCCTCTTTCAGTTAGCTTTCTGGATTGAGGAGATTTAAGAAAAAGACATTGTCTGCTGAGAAGAGCCAAAGGTCTGTGAAGCACAGTCATTAAACTCATGATACAGAAACATCTAACACATTTCTGGTTATCTGCAATCAGTGCCCCTAGTCTTACTAACTCCTCTTCATCCTTCAAACCCCAACTCAAATGTGGCCTCCTCAGTACAGCCTTCTTTGCCTCTCCCAGTCTGAGTTAAGGGCTCCTCTTGTTTACTGCCTTTATGGCAGCAAATCACACCATACTAGTCCAATCTCTTTCACTTAGACTTGTGAGCTCCTCAAGGGAGGGGACTGTGTCTCCTTTCCCTGAATGTCCAGCTCCTTAAAAAAAGGTGCTTGGTACATAAAGGCATTTAACAGATGTTTTTTGAGTGAATGAATGAAAGAGTGAGCAAAAAAACATGTACCTTGACTGAGTCCCTGCTTGTCTCTTCCATGTAAGAATCTTTGGAGGAAACCGTAGAAAAACAATTTCCTGCCATCAGGAAACTTACAATTTTATTTGGATAATAAGATTCAATAATGTGATACAATTAGAGAAAAGGAAGCTGTCTTGTTTCATGCAAATTTCCATCTCACCTCAGGGAAGGAAGCGAGTGGTTCCCACTGGATACCTCAGGGAAACTCTGCATAGGTGCTTGTGGGGCCATCTTGCCCCTCCAGGAAATACTTGGCAATATCCAGAGACATGTTTGTAGTCACAGCACAGGGAAGGCTACTGGCCTGTAGTGGATAGAGGCTAGGTATGTTTCTAAAATCTCTACGTTGCTAAAGACATGCCCCTCCTTCCCCTTCTGTGACAAAGAATTATTCAGCCCCGAATGTCAGTAGTATTGAGGTTGAGACATTCTGAGCTAGAGGTATTTGGAAAGGCAAAGGTTGGCAGTGAGCGTTTGGAACCGGAATCACTGGGACTTCAGTCATCTGACTTTACTATACGTGATTAAATATGCCTCTGGTGCTAATACCTACTATTTGCTGTAATAACAGTAGTAATAATTCGCAACTATTGAGAATTCT
This sequence comes from Lontra canadensis, assembly GCF_010015895.1. NCBI lineage: Eukaryota > Metazoa > Chordata > Mammalia > Carnivora > Mustelidae > Lontra > Lontra canadensis. The sequence continues at coordinate 4,126,663 of NW_022631090.1, forward strand.
CAGTGCTGGCCACTTTACATACATGGTAAGGTTTAATTTTCATAATATCTTGGGGTAGATTTAAATATCCTCATTTTACAGATCACTGAAAGTAAGCCTCAAAAAGGTAAAGAGACCAGGTTACCAAACTAAAATGAGTAGTGGAACCCGAGTGTGAACTCAACTCTGTTTGCCTTCAAAGGTGACACTAGTTCTATTAACCCACTTTGCTTCTGCATATCCCAACTGTCTATATATAGAAGAGGGAAGGAAAAAGAAAGACTTTCCTGGATAATTCCAATTCAATTATTCAGATAGTTACCTCAATTCTTTTCTTTATTTTATACATGTAGACATGACCCTGTGAGATTTTATTAGATTTTTAAAATTTGACAGCTTTGCTTTCATTAAAAAAATGACTATGATGGGTCTTTGTTTCAAATCTTAATTGATTTATTAGAATGCAGATGCATTTTGGGGTTTCTTATACTTACTGACAGAGAGACGAACATTATTCTCTTGTGCCAAAATCTGGCTTTCCTTGCAGACTGTAATCTGGCTTTCCTTGAAGAGAGAACCAAGGTCACTCTTGTTGTTTGTGTATTCTGCCCTGCCCTGAGCAACATGATGAAGAGGAGTAAGCTGCCTTTGATTACATTTTTTAATGAAGGAGTGGGTGTTTTCTTCTCACCTAGAAACTACTCAGGCTTTGGGAGACTCACTTTCTCTCTGGTCTGTAGGCCACCTGTAACTGCCAATCTGACCTCACACTTCCAGATCTTGGCAGGGAGAGCCTATAGAGAATGGTAGAATGCTTTTCATGAAGCGGGTCCAGGCTGAGCTATACTGCAAAATCTGCAAAGTGGGTCTTTCCTACTTCTGCTGCATCTGTGGACGTGCACCCCCTATGTGCCTTCTCTCTCTGCCACAGCCTCACTCTATAAGTTCAGATGATTTATTTCACCCCTCTGAGCATCAGAGATAAGAATCATAACTGCATTTGAGGATTCTGTCTATAGGATGGATTTTTTAAAAAGATTTTATTTATTTATTTATTTGACACACAGAAAGAGAGAGGGAACACAAGCAGGGGAAGAGGCAGAGGGAGAAGCAGGCTCAGGGAGCCTGACACAGGGCTCAATCCCAGGACCCTGGGATTATGACCTGAGAAGAAGGCAGATGCTTAATGACTGAGCCACCTAGGCACCCCTATAGGATGGATTTTATGTAACTCAACCTGTGAATAAGAAGACAAGTATTGGAGTGAGAAATGACAAGCCCCTTTCTTGTGTTCCTCTGGGCAAGTGATTTAACTTTCCTTGACCTCTTTTTCCTCATCTAAAAAGAAAAATATGGAGATATCAATAGTACCAATGTCATGGCATAATAATAATTAAATGAGAATCAGGCATATAAAAACCTCAGCCACAGTCCCTTGTACACAGTAGGTGCTCAGTAAATGGTAATTACCATTTTATTACATGAATGTAAAGCCTTCGTAAGATCGTACACTAGACCGGGCTTTGGAATGAATCATAAGGGAGTCTGAGTCATAGGCCCAGACTAGCTGTGTGTCCTTAGGCCAGTCAGTCAACTTCTCTGAATTTCAGTTTCTTCATCTGAAAAATGGAAGTAGTACTAGTACCAATGTGATAGGGATTTGGTGAGGACTAAACAAGGTAAAGTATGTAAGACACCTAACACAATAAATAGTAGTACACATTTAATCATGTTATTTTTGTCAAATGAGAGCCACCATATTTTGCAACATAAAAAAGTGGGGGTCGCCCAGTGGGACAGAATGTTTGAAACCAGAAACAAGCTAAGATGCATGGTCCTTATACAGAAGTCATTGAGAGAATCAAGGCCCCCTTTGGAGCTTAGGGAAGGAGTAAATGAGCCTGTGCTGAGAGGCAAAGGAGAGGAGGCTGGGAGCCAGAGAAGTCAAGGAAGAGCCTATAGCCCATACCAGAGCAGATCCCACCAAAAGCATGGGGAAGGCGGGATGGCAGCCATCTTTGGGCTCAGGGATCCAATTACTGTGAGGTGGGCAGCCCAGACCACAGAGCCGCCAGGCTATTCCTCTTCTACGCAGTTGCTGATTGGGGGGGCCAGATCATGGGATCATTAATAGCTGAAATAAACAGATCATCTTTCAGTTTTACACAGACAGATAGCCTGGGTCTGGCTTGTTCATTGTGGTCTGTCTGAATCTGTTGGAAAATAAAGAAACCCCTACATTTTAGAGAAAATTTCCAAAAGGCACTGTCAGCAAAATAGTACAAGGCAGGAAATTTGTCTTGGGCCCCACCATCACCTCCTCTTCTTGTCCCTCCCCTTCTCCAGCATTCCCCACTCAAAACTCTTCTAATTTCCCCCTCAGATGGACTAATATTAATTTAGAGAATTATTTTTGCTTTTTTCTCAGGAATCCAAACCTCCTTGGTATGCTAAAGGAATAATCTTTTCAATGGTCAGAATTCAACTTAGCTTAATATGTAGGAAAATACCCTGATAGGATTTTCTGTCACTGAAACCACACCATGAACCCTATTTTCAAATACTACTATTTAGTCATTTCTTAAGTCCTCATACTTTCAAATTAACAGTTGGCTTCTTATTTAAGAAATTGCCCTGGTAGGAAAATTGTTTTGGTGTGGCTATTTTTTTTTATCCTTTTGATTTTGAGTTGCTCATTTTTGTCACTGTTTTCCCCTATTGTGTCACAGTGGGGTTTTTCTTCCCTTTCCTTAGCGTAATTTATAAAAACCTATTACAGTGGCTCTGATGAAAGAGGTCACTTGAAAAGCTTGTTTTGTGATTGGGAATCATAAACAAGACCTCCTGTGCACTTACCTCACATCAGTAGATGGCAGCACACACTCTCCTGTGAAGGGTAGTGGGTGTGGAGACGCCATTTTATTTGAACAGCAGTTCAATCCAGAGGCAGGAGCTCATCAAAATGGCTGTCTTTTGGAAATCCTCATGAAAGGATTTATTTCCAGTTGTTTTTTTTTTTTAAACTCTGCATTCCAAGGAAATAAAGGTTGAGTAATTTACTACCATAAAACCTCATTAACTGAACCCTGCCAATTGAAATTGGTCATAATTCAGAAAGTGGCTTGGGCTGAAGCTTATTTGCTTTTGTTCAGTCTATGGAAAAGAGTTTGCTCAGCAACTTAATAGTATAACTTTCTTAGAAGACTATAAACTCCTTAATAAAATGATGGTTTCAAGTGACTTTCAAATTGTCATTTCATTACCAAAAAAAACAAAAAAAAAAACAAAGAAAAAAACAAAAGAAAAAAAGAAGAAAGTCCAGGCCTTTATCCATTAATAGCTTACTTGAATAAGGATAGTTCTCAGTGATGTAGAAATCTGTAAGACAATTTGAAAAGTGAAGTGGCAACTCAGAAATTGTTAAATTGGTGGCATTCTGTAGATGTAACTCAAGTAAAATACGTTCTCCAACCCCTTTCTTAAAATATGGGGCATTCACAAAAGGAAATGCCTAATTGTATTTGAGTTCAATGCAACAGACAGTTATTGAGTAACTAATGTATTTCTCACACAACATTGTTTGGGGAGGTGCTGAGGATACAGAAATGAGTGAGACCTGACTCTTGTCCTTTATACATAGTTTATAAGGGGATGTCAAATATATAAAGATGGATACATGGTGTATTAAGTTTAGAGAAGTACTGTAAATGCAAAGGCAAGAGAGACAAAGAGAGAGAGGAGGTACAGTAGAATAAAGGGGAATTGCTAATTTTATTTGAAAAAAATCAGGGAAGTCTTCCTAGAAGAGGCACCATCGAAGCTAAACTGAAGCATGAATAGGAGGTTGAAAATTTAAGAAGGACATTCCAGGCAGGAGAATAGCAAGTTTAGAAGGTATGAAGGCATATGCCCAGGAATGCTAACTTATTCAATGTCACTTAATTATATCATTGGTGGTAGGTAGAAGGATTGGAGTCTTTTTTGTTGTTGTTGTTGTTGTTGTTGTTTTTTTATAATTTTATTTTTTATAAACACATATATATATATATTTTTCCCCCCAGGGGTACAGGTCTGTGAATCTCCACGTTTACAAACTTCACAGCACTCACCATAGCACATACCCTACCCAATGTCCATAACCCCCCCCCAACCCCCCTCTGCCCAGCAACCCTCAGTTTGTTTTGTGAGATTAAGAGTCACTTATGGTTTGTCTCCCTCCCAATCCCAACTTGTTTCATTTACTCTTCTCCTACCACATTAACCCCCCATGTTGCATCTCCTCTCCCTCATATCAGGGAGATCATATGATAGTTGTCTTTCTCCGATTGACTTATTTCGCTAAGCATGATACCCTCTAGTTCCATCCATGTTGTCGCAAATGGCAAGATTTCATTTCTTTTGATGGCTGCATAGTATTCCATTGTATATATATACCACATCTTCTTTATCCATTCGTCTGTTGATGGACATCTAGGTTCTTTCCATATTTTGGCTATTGTAGACATTGCTGCTATAAACATTCGGGTGCACGTGCCCCTTCGGATCACTACGTTTGTATCTTTAGGGTAAATACCCAGCAGTGCAATTGCTGGGTCATAGGGTAGTTCTATTTTCAACATTTTGAGGAACCTCCATGCTGTTTTCCAGAGTGGTTGCACCAGCTTGCATTCCCACCAACAATGTAGGAGGGTTCCCCTCTCTCCGCAGAAGGATTGGAGTCTTAAGAAAGGAAGCTTACCTGTCAAGCCAGAGCTCACCATTACCTGCAGTTTGTTATGGTCAAAGCGATGAGGGTTGAGTGGGGAAGTGGTGGAAAAGAGATGGAGAATGAAGCAAAAGTCAGATACGAAGGGCCTTGTGCTCCCTGCCAAGGCGTTTGAGATTTGCCCTGTAGGCATCAGGGGGAGCTTTGAGGACTTCTGAACCAGGGAATCACATGATTGCATTTGCACTTAGAGCACCCTGCCAGAGTAAGGTGTGGAGCCCAGACTGGAGTGTGAAGAGGCTAGCAGTTGGGAGTCCAGTGAGTAGGCTGTTAGAATAGCCCAGACAAAAACAATGAGGGCCCAACTAGAACAGTAGGAACGAGGAAGGGACAGATTGACAAGGTCTCTGGGAGGTAAACAGATGCAGGCTCAGGACTTGGAGGACAGCCACATGGAGGTAGTGAATGAGAGGGATGAGTCAGATCAGACTCCCAGATTTCTGACTTGGGCTACTGAGAGGACAGACAGTAGTTCAGTGGACTGAGATTGGAAATGCAAGAGAAAAAGCATTATAACAACTCACATATCGTGTATGTCTTATTTAACTTCACTGAAACATGGACTTGTGTTATGAAAAAACAAACCACCACCCCCACCACCAACAAATCTAACAGCTTGATGAACAGTCTAGGATTGAAACATTTATTTTTTTTTCAAGGTATACCATCTACTGGTAGGTCTGAACACTAGGTATCGTTTGTAGCACACAGTTTAGCACTCGAATATATACTTTCCTGTCCTCATTCATTTGGTCAATAAATATCTGTTCAGTGACAGCCATTGTTCTAGACACTGAAGTTATAGGGAAGAAAAGACAAGGTTTTTGCCCTCAAGAAGAAACATGATAATCTCATTAGAGGGATCAGAGAAGAATTCACAAATTAGGATGACTTGACATGTTTAAGTAATAAATAGGAATTTGTGGGTTAGATAGAAAAGGAAAAGGGGGAGCATCTGCAAAGACCTAAGCCTTCAATAGTGATAGCATTACTAGGATTTAAAGTAGGAGGGATGGAGAGTAGAGGAATTATATGAGATTAGTCTTGTTAGGTAGGAGTTAGTTGGTGCTAGACGGTAAAGAGCATTCTATGCCAGACTAAGAAATTTGGACTTGATTATGTAGCAAGGAGGAACTTTTGAGGCCTTGTAAGGAAGAGTGAAATCATTCTGAAGAAGGGCAACTGTACATATCAGCTTACCCAGGACAGTCTTGGTTTGTGAACTATATGGTGGCCCTATTCCTAAAGCATTGTGGAAGATAGAGAAGGTAGAGTGTTGAGGTAGGTAATGACTAGTGCAATTGTTTGGACAAGAGGTGTTAAGGGCCTGAACAATGGCACTGGCCATGGGCATGAAGAGGAGGGAATGAATAAGAGTGGACATTAGGAGATAGAATGTAGAGACCTTCTCTTAAATAGTTCATGCTGTAAATCTTATCCTATTGACACTACACTTCTTTCAAATGGAGCCGTGATAGTAAGATATAAGTCAAAGGTAATGGTACCGATATGTTTGCTTAAAAAAAAAAAGGGAGAGCCAATATTTGTTTCCCATAGCCAAACATGATAAATTTAATGTTTTTCTTGCATGGTTATGAACCACCTTATTCCCCAGTGTTTGGAACAGTCTATAGAAACACAAAGTAGATTGGTGGTTACCTAGGGGGAGGGATGGATGAAGAGTGACTGCGAACAGGTACACGGTTTCTTTCTGGGATCATCAAAACCTCCTAAAATGAGATTATGGTGAAATTTAATAAATTTTCATAACTCAAAAAAGTTATGAAAATCCATTGAATTGTACACTTAATTTTTTTTCCTTTTTAAAAAAATACTGGGCACTGCTTTTTCTGCATCCCACGTAATTTGATAGGTTGTATTTAATTTTCATTTAGTTCAAACTATTTTTAAATTTCTCTTGAAGTATCTTCTTTCACGCATGTCTTAGTTAAATATCTTGGGATTTTCCAGTTGTCTTTCTGCTATTGATTTTTAGTTTGCATCCATTATGATTAGAAAAGGCATTGTGTACGATTTCAACCTTGTAAAATCTGCTAAGCCTTGCTTTGCTGCCTAACATGTGGTCTATCCTGGAGAATGTTCCATGTACACTTGAAAGAAATGTGAATTCCTCAGTTTCTGGGTGAGGAGTTCCATAAATGTGTTAGGTCTAATGGTTCCATAGTGTTGTTTGTGTGCTCCATTTCCTTGCCGATCTTCTCTAATGTTGTTCGATCCATTATTGAAAGCGAGCTATTAATTAAAATCTCCCACCATTATTGTGTTGCTGTCAATAGCTCCCTTCACTCTTGTCAGTGTTTGCTTCATACATTTGGGAGCACTGATGAATTGCACCCTTTAAATGAGTGAGCTTTTATGGTATGGAAGTCATATTCCAGTAAAGTTATTACTAAAAAGTAGAGTGCATGGAGGGTTCTGGGTTTGGGGGTGTAGGATTTCAGAAAGCATGAGTCTCATTGCTTTATAAGTCAACTTTGTTCTTTATTAGACCCTATCACTCTTAGCTCAGTACTGGGTACATAGTAATGGCTCAAGAGATATTTGTCCAGCAGAACTGAATATAGTGTAGCACTCAATTTCTCTCCAATTCAGAGAAGATAGTGATTTTATTAAATAGTTCATGCAAGTTTTTAGATGTTTGTTATCTCCTGATCTACAGTATCCTTTTATGTGAACTTTTTATAAATGTTGAGTTGTGTCCAGTCCTTTTTGTTTCTCAAACATCATCAATTTTGAATATAAAACAGCACAGGTTATTACTACTATTTTAATTAATATGTTACTGTTTGTTACTTTAACTTAAAACATATTATGAGCCATAAAAATTATAGAAAATACATGAAAATATTGTTCTGATATTTTGTTTGTCATTGACTGTGGCATTGTAATTTTTAGTATTAAATAAAGGGAAATCAACCACCCAATTTAAATCTTCTCTCTCTCTCTTTCTTCCTCTCCCCCCACCCCCATACTCAGGAAGCATTGTGAGTGTTGGTGACCCAAAGAAAAAATACACAAGATTTGAAAAAATAGGTCAAGGGTAAGTGATTGTTATTTAAAATATCAAAAGATAAGCACCAGAGATATACATTCAGATTCAATAGCAAGCCTGGGTTATTTCAAGTTCTGCATTCTCAATATTGGTCTTTCTAGTTGACAGACTGACTGTTAATTAATATAGCAAGACATCTTGCTGGAATCTGCATTAATGTCGGGCTGAGAGCTATTTGTTTTGGGACATTTGAATCCCATAGAGTTAGAAGATTCAAACTGATTTCTCTGGAAAAGCAGTAGAGTTATAGAAACCTCTGACTCACATGAAAACTCCTTTTATCCCTGTCCCCCTTACATCTGTATGGATATTGGGCTTCCGATCCTGTTTCACTGTCAAACTGTACAGTGACAGAGTGGAGGCAGAAGAACTCCTTACCTAATAGTCCAGAGGAGGGCAGAGTTGACTCTGCAAGTAAGGAGGAAACAGATTAACAACCCTAAAGGAGATGGAGTACAGAATTTTCACTTAGCATGCTTGTTAAGAATAAAGATCCCCAGGCCTGGCTGTCAGAGATTTGATTCAGAAGTCTGGAGTGGGGACTTAGGAATCTGAACTTTGGGAAAGATCTTCAGAAATCCTGAGAACCACAGGACCAGATCATTCACTAGAGCTAAAGGTGGGGGTCATCTCTTCTCTAAGTCAACTCTAATTAGGTATGTTTCTCAGATCTTAGTGTGAAACTGAGAGTGGGCTACAATTTTTGAAACAGGGAAATGTTTTGTTTAAAGTCAAATGAAGAGTTCTTAAGAGGTATCCTTAAATGGGGAAGGTGACAAGATATTTAGATGCGTCAACTACTGTATGCCAGGAACCAAGATGGTACCCCAGAGGTCTCCTGGCTGAAAAGGAAGGGATACAGCTAATGTGCCTACAGAATTACGCTAGCCCTTCAGCCAGTGGACTCTATTTTCAGATAAGGGAATGGACAGTTTCTTCTTCGGGTAATTCACTGCTTTTCCTTGGATTCTTAGGTTCAGAAAATTGTATGTTGTACATAAGCTTGACAATTTTTCACGATTGTTATTTTTTATTTATTTTTCCCACTTTAGCTTCTGTACTAAAGTTTCTTTTGAAATTTCCAACTTATCTCAGAAAATAAGGGAAAGCATTCATTAGATATTTTGGCTAGGGGGTAAGAGTCTTGTGGCACTTGTGGGGAACATGCTGGTTTCTTTCTTATGATAAGAAAACCAGAAGAGGGAGGCAAAAACTCGGGCAGAAACAGACGGCCAAGTTTCTTCTTCCAGTGGAAACCATAATGCTGTTGCATTTGAAATATTTAGGGGTTAAAATATTTGTGCTTTTGCTTTTGCTTTGTCATTTGATATCACTGGTATTCTTACTTGCTCATGGAGGAAAGAAGAAGAGTTTTATAGTCTCTAGCGACCACTGTCAGTCAAATAGTATTTCTGCGAATTGCTCTAGACCTCTGCTATCTAAACAGAACTTTCTGTGATGATGGAGATGTTCTCTATTTGTGCTGTCCCATACAATAGCCAGTGGTACAGGTGGCAGTGGAGCACTTGAAACGTGTCTGATGCAAATGGGAAACTATATGTATTTAAATTAATTTATTTGTTTATCACACATTTATTGAGTGTCAACTGTGTGCCAGATACTTTTCTAAGGGCTGGAGAGACAGAGATAGGTAATGATGTGGGCCCGCAAAAAAACTTAAATTCTATAGTAGTAAATGCTTGATAGAGGGGTACATTCATTAGCATACAGGGAACACACTGAGACAAGTCTCCCTCACCTGAGTGCAGGGCAGGGCTGGCTTTTGTAGCCATTATTTCCCACCTAGAATTTTCCTTCTTAACTTCTGGTGAACTGGTTGTTTTACTTAAGTAAGGAAGCCATACCTTCTCCAGTCCGTATACACACACACTTCAACTTGCTTTCTTAATGCCCAAAAGGTAAACACCTCAAGGCCAGTTAAAACACAGTATTCAGGGAGCTTAGAAAGCAAAAATTGCCTTGTAGATTTTGTTGTAATCTGGTTGGGTTTTGGTGGAGCTAATAATTGGAATGGATACACAATCCACAGAGAAGCTGCATTTCAGATCATTGCCATCCAGTATGGTAACCATGTGACCATTGAGCACTTGAGGTGCGGCTAGTCCAAATTGAGATATGCTACAAGTCTAAAATATCCACTGATTTCAACAACTTAGGAGGAAAAAATGATACAAAATATCTCAATAAATTATATATTGGTTACATGTTGAAGTGGTATTTTACATGCATACAATGTAGTATTTTGTATTTACATACCCACAGTATGTTATCAAAATTAATTTTATCTTTTAATCTTTTTAGAGTATAGCTCCCCCCCAAATTTACAACAGGCTCTCCTTCTATTTCTAAAGGGCAGGGCTGCTTTAGTTGTAGGTCTAAATGGGAGTTATTTGTTTATTTTTTCAAAAAAGTAGGTTTGTTTCGGGAGTTGGTTTTTTGGGAAGTGGGAAGTGAAAGATGTTACAATTTTGTTTCGATTGCTCTTTCCCACTAAGACCCAACTGAGCCAAAAATAGCATTGAATTTAAAAAAGAAAAAAAGTAAGAAATGGTTTCAAATAACTCCCAGATACCAGGTAATGAAGCAAGACTGATTTCTCCAAGGACAAAGATTAGGCCGCCAAGCAACTTTGCATACCAAAGAAATTCCCCTCCTGGTTATTTATGCCTCTGACGTCCGAAGGTGCAAAAGGAAAGTTCTGTATTTCTCCATAATTCTGTAAAACCTTTATAATCTAAATTGAAAAGTCAAAGCAGAAATCCTGCCTGCCACTGTGGAAAGGTCTGTTTTCAATTCCCGGCTAGTTCATCATTTCAAAGAATGTTGAAACCAGTAGATAGTTTACTCATATGCCCAGTTCAGCTTTTAAATAAGTCCTTAGAGGGTAGGGAGTCAGTCTATCTTATTCCTCCCTTTGTCTCCCTTGGTATCTGGCACAGGGATTTTGTGCTCCAAAAAACAAAGGAAACAATTTTGTACAATTTCGGTCAACAGCAAGAGTTTACATGGTCAAGGTCAAAGACCTACAGAGCTTCTCCTGTCTGCTTCTCCCATTTTCTGGATCTGTTTTTGCCTCAGTAAATATTTGTGAAACAAACAAGAAAATGTTTGTCTTTCTAGCTCTCCTTCTTCTGTCTTTTTGTGATACTGTATATACCTGTCTGTTTTGCGCTTTCTGTTCTATTTCCCTATCTCTTTCTCTTTCTTGATGTGTCTTCATCTCTTTGTTCTCATAATAACTTGATCTGATGCCTTATCTCTTTGGGCACTTGTGGTTGCTACACGGCTGTCTTTTTCATTTGTGTTGGCTTCGTCTTGTACTGCCCATTTTCGCACATACACTCACCCCAAATGGTAGTAATATAAAATCAAGATGTACTTCTAAAGAGCTTTTAAGATATAATCTAGTAACTGGAATCTACTTATTTACTGTGATTTTAGCTTGTATTTAATTTACTAATTTTGGTTTTACGTTTTTGTAGATTTTTGCTCTCTGTTCTTAATTTCTAAAGTCAGTGAGCAAAATATTGATTTATTTCTCTGTAGACCAAAAAATGAAAACCACTTAACTTAATTTTCCTTTTACTTAAATTGCCCTCAATGGATTTTTTCCATGAATTAGTGGCCTAAGTTAGACAAACACGTCTCTGCTCTCAGTGTATAGAGTTTGTATTTTCTTTTCATTAAGTCTGGGTGTTTTTTATTGTTTTGCTTTACCTATTATGATGGTGAAATTCAAGCCAGTGTCTGTAATCATTTGGTGCTAGGAATAATCAGTCCCTGTATTCCATTTTCAGCTTCAGGGAGCACAGCAGCTTACTCTTAGGAGCCCAATTTGAGAAGAACCTCTCCATTAATCACCCTCATCTACTCGGAAAACTAAATTTTTCCAGTATGGGTTTCTGCCATCCCAGCGTTCAGGCCCAGGGCCAGAGAATTGGCCTCCATCTTCCATAAATCAACTTCAGAATTGCATGTCTAATCATTTGAGGCCATCGCTGAGAGTGAAGGCTAAAAATGACATTATTTCACCAGATTTCTGTGAAACGGCTTCTATAATTGGCCACCAAATCTAGATATTTTGAGCAGATGTATGTAAAGTTTAAAAAAAGGAAAGGAAGAAAGAAAAAAGGCCTGGCATCCTCTAAATTATCATTAACAACATGTGTTTGTCAGAAATTATCTGGCAACGTCTGGAATTCTTGCAGAATTCTCACAGAAGCAGTAGCCGTGTGATTACAGAGGGCTGAGTTTACTGACGTCAGCAGCTGGCCTCACCGATTTCTCATTAATATATGTGAATTCATGTTTAAAGCCTTTTCTTACATAAGAATGCACTGAAAAACAGACCCCTTTTCTCTTTCGCTTTCATGTTTGCTCTCTCTTCAACATTGTAATAGACAAGTATTTTTGATGATTGCAACTCAGAGATGGTTTGGATCCTGTTTAATGAATGACTTAATTTGGTGAAGTTTTCCTGAGTGCATGCTACGTTTAATGCACCTAACACAGCTTCATCATTAAGAACCATGTTCTGAGAGTCACAATGACCTCTAAGCTCATGGTCTTTCAGAACATTCGACAGGGAGAGAAAGAAAGTTGTATCAAGAAATAAACCAGGGCTGGGGCACCTGGGTGGCTCAGTGGGTTAAAGCCTCTGCCTTTGGCTCAGGTCATGATCTCAGGTCATGATCTCAGGTCCTGGGATCGAGCCCCGCATCAGGCTCTCTGCTCAGCAGGGAGCCTGCTTCCTCCTCTCTCTCTGCCTGCTTCTCTGCCTGCTTGTTATCTCTGTCTGTCAAATAAATAAATAAAATCTTTAAAAAAAAAAGAAATAAGCTGGGACTCTTCCCCACTTCCCCCCGCCCCGCAAAGGCATGTACTTTAATTAGTTTATTAGAGTGTCTGTTTTCTCATCCATAGTAAGCAGAAGATACATACATCATCAGGTTGGGGGAAGTGAAGGAGGGGAGGCATTTTAAGTGCTTAGCACAACATGGCACATAGTGAAGGGCTGAGTACTAGGTATCATTAGAGGTGAAAGACACCCACAGTTATTCTGTTGAGCAGAATAGGGCAGGTAGCATGACATAATTACAGGAGCCACGGAGATGGAGAGAGAGGAGGGACAGATCATTTAGAGCCAGGGAGAGGGTAAAATGAAGGATCCTTAGAGAAGGGTGCATTTCAATCATGACTTGAGAAAGTGTAGGATTTAACATGTGGGGATTATGGACAGTTTCGCTGGAAGGAAACCAAAGGAACACTGGATTAAGACTCTAGTTTGTATTTGCTTTGGTATCCCTAGGGCCCGCAACACTGTCTGGCATAAAGGAAATCCTTAACAACTATCTAATGAATGAATATCAGAAAGACCAGAAGATGATGACAGGGTCCCGGTATCAAGCCCTGCATCAGGCTCCCTGCTTAGCAGAGAGTCTGCTTCTCCCTCTCCCTCTGCCTGCCACTCTGCTTGCTTGCTTGTGCTCTCTCTCTCTATCTCTCTGTCAAATAAATGAATAAATATAATCTTTAAAAGACACAGAGAGAGAGAGAAACAGAGAATGACCAGAAGAGTGAAATCAGTGGTACCAGTCTCATGGACAAACCTCCAGTTTGGCAGGGGACTTAACAGGAAATAATGCTAAAAAAGATCTGTTGGGACTGTGTCATGAAACATAGGGAGATACAAGCTGCACTGTAATTTTTATTTGTATGATTTTTTTTCCTAAGTAGGTAATATTTGGGCATGGTGTAACCAGGAGGTTTACAGGAGTAGACAGTGAAAAGTAAATGTCCCGCCAAGCCTTGTGCCTTAGTCTCCTTGTTATCTTGTATAAAGGAAAGCTCCAGAAAGGATATGTTATGGGATTCTTAGGTTAAACTTCCATGGGTTCTCTGCGCACGCAGGCAAACATGCACACACATGCCACATATGGGTGAATATGAGGTCACACAATGATGTAATTTTTAAAACAGGTTTTTTACTTATCTGAATATGTAAACTGTTGGATACACAAATGGTGAATGTCTATTTCTGATATTTAAATTGTTAATCACTCTTACATATTTTAAGCCACATTATATAATGTGTGCATTGGGAGAAATTTTTCAACTCTCACATTTCATGAGGAGCATAATTCAAAATCTTCCTATGCATCTTAATATCACTGTTTTTGTAATCATTAGAGCCCCCTTTTGAAATACCCAGTAGTTATCCAAGTAGACCATTTGAATTTCATCTAACATCTTTAGATATAAATATTTTTGAATCCACATATTATATCCATATATATTTTGAATATTTTTGAGTCCACATATTATTCTGTCCCTGGATATTTTATTTCTGGTTGCAATTACACATTCTTATAATATTAAGATGATTGCTTTCTGAATCTATTGTATAGGTGTATCTTTACATCTTCACAATATAACTCTCTCCTCTATCACTTTTTTAAAATTTCTGTTACAAATTTTCAAACGTACACAAGAGTAGAGAGAATGGTATAGAATTGTGTTATTCTTATCACCCTGGTTCAACATTGATCAATATTTTAATATAAGTACAATACCATAATAACACCTACAAAATCCAACAGTGACTTGATATTATCTATTATCAGAGTTCCCCAGTTGTCTCAAAAATGCATTATAGTTGATTCCTTCAAATCAGCATCCAAAGAAGATCCACATATGGCATTGGGTCGTGTCTATTAAATCTCTCCACTCTAAAGCAGTCTTCCTTCTTTTTCCACTACCATTGACTTACTGAAGAAACTAGTCATTGTCTTGTAGAATGTACCACTTTCTGGATTTGCCTGTTAGTTTCATTCAATGTAATGTAAGTTGCATCTCTATTCCCTGTATTTCCTTTAAATGGAAAAAGTTGGTTCTAAAGGCTTAATAAGATTCAGGTGCAACTTTTGGCAAGATGTCTTCATATGAGTATTTCATATTAAATCAGAAGGCACTGCTCGTCCCGTTGTGTAGTGCTGTGTAGATTGATCAGAAGCTTCAGTGGGGACTCCTCCCTGTCCCCTCCAATGCAGAGTTCCTCATCAGCCTTTTGTCTAATGTTTCATCTATTGATGACTATATTGCCCAAATCAATAATTAAATTAGGGACTAGTAAATAGTGATTTTCTAAAACTTATTTTTTCTAAAAATTACCTCCCACACTTTATTGACTGCAATGCTTTTGCTGAAAAGAACTTTACCTCTCATCTGCTTAAGGTCTTTTGGTTACCATGAAATATAGTTTATACAGGCAAATCAAGATAAATGCTTAAGTTGATAATTGCCAATTTCATTGTTAGGAGTTAACACCCAACTTATTTCCAAAAGAGTCCAAAGAGTGGTGTTTTGAGTTTATTCCAAGTGGGGGGAGGAGGCATTCTCTTTTATTAAAAAAAACTTGTTATAAGTCACAGGTCTTTGTATTTTGAGTAGGTTTCAATCAGTTGTATTCGCTGTTGTATTTGATAGTCATACTATCATATCTTGGGCTAACAGGTGCCCTTTTCACTGCATTAATTTCAAAAGTGACCTTTAAAAATCTTGTTTATCACACCTAACACTTACAGTACTGATCATACCTGCAAAAGTAATTTACATCCTATCCAATCCTGACAGATAGTCTCTATGAGCATCCAAAACTGGCATCGACTAAGAATACTTCATCCTAATGTGTCTTTCCCAAACAGTACTCCATGGATAAAAATAAATGAATATGGAGAATTACCATATTGCCTGAGAGATTTTATAAGGATTTGAATATAAGGCAATTCCCCCTTTTCCTGAGAAAGAAATTGGCAGGGGTCGGGTGGGGAGGAGGAATACCTTACCTTGTTTATTTGGGCACATATCTTGTATATGTACCTTGTATTTGGGCAATTGTACCATCTCTGGGTATGTGTATATTTGTGTGTGTCTGTGTGTCTGTGTCATAACTCTACTTTTAAGATGAGTGGTAACATACTATAAATCTCCTATTTTGTTATTTGCCTGTGTCTAAGAGATGATTCTAAGATCAGTACCTCTTTCTTTTAACAGATGAAGTGTTTTTTTGTTTGTTTGTTTGGATGGATCATAATGTATTTAATCAGGCCCACACTGATACACATTTAGTTTCTTTCCAATGTTTTGCTTGCATGAACAGGGCTTCAGTGGAGATCTTTACAAACAAACCACTAAATACATATGCAAACTGATCATTAGGTTAAACTGCTGAAAGTGGAATTGTTACATGAAAGGATATGGGCATTTTTAATGTCCAAGTTGCCCTCCATAGAGGTTGTTCCACTTGACATTGTCTGCTAACAGTGCATGAGAATGCCTATTTGCCCACACCCTCACGGAAACAGCCATCTTCATTTATTTGGGATTCTATGATTATACTAAAAAGTCATCACCATCCTGATTTTCAGAAGGGAAAATGTTTTAAAAAAGAACCCTGAACCCTGAGCCCTAACAAGAAATTATATGGTAAACAAAAGGCTCTCCTGAAGGATCTCTTGGTCAACATGGTCCATGGGTGTGTTATGCCCAAGTACCTTGGTTGTATGTCGTATTTCTTCATAGATTAGACCAACCGTATGGCTAAATTTGTCAGAAATGACAAGTGGGAGCATTTCTTGAAATCTTTTTCCTCCTGCACTTAAAGATAACATGTTTGGCCAAAGGCATTTTGTCTACCACCTGGATCTTTGCCAATCATATAATTCTATGGAATGAGGATATGATCAATCCATCCATAATTGTGGACAACCTTTTTCTGCAAACCTTCAGTGCCTGTCCTCTAAATTAGTTTTAGTTTTCAGGCTTGAGAAATTAAATCTATCCTGTTAGATATTTTTCAGACTTCTCTTGGCTACTCAGTGAGGAGCCCTCTTCTTATGGCAACATGAAGTTCCCATATTGAAGATGAATAGTTTTGAAACTGGTTTCTTAAAGGGCTTGATGAATGACAGCTTGTTTAGAGAACCCGATAAAGCAGTATACAGCATGGAACTCAGGGAGAAGTGCTGAGAATAAAACCTCTGACTCGTTTCTCTTTGTTCAAGAAACTATGGGCAAGAGGAGAAATGGTGTCTAGTGTGCTCACAGCGGTGATGTTTCGAGTGGGACCACCCACCCCAAAAGTATTTGCTTCCTCATCAGATCTTATTTTGGGCCATATAAGGTAGAGCACTCTTACAAGGCACTAATATAACCATCAGGAGCCAGCTCTTCGGTTTTCTGACTCAGTTAAGCTTGCTCATGTGGCCAAGAGTAGTTCTTTGTTCTACTTAATGCTGTTAAATGCACTGTGCTGTGTACCATCCCTTGCGAAGAAAGATGGTGCCACTCAATCAACCACCATTAGCAGAGTTTGCATTTTGTTTTTTCAAGCCATAGTAATGACCTTGTATTAAGCTGCCTGCCCCCCACCCCGCCCATTGCCTGTCTAGGCCCTCTTGAATCCAGTGGCACACTCTGTGAAACAGCTGCTTAGACTTTGTGTTGGAGTGAGTCGTTGAGTTAACTGGCTTTTCCAGGGATTAAGGCCTATAACCATGACCTCATTATCAAGGGACTCTAGCCCACTGAGCTCCCTGGCCCCGCACCCATAACATGTTACAGCTCTCTTTAAAATCAGAGGACCCTGGACACCCTGGGGCAAGTCATGCCCTAGCTAAAGAACAGAAAATCCTGTGTTCCGATTT
This sequence comes from Lontra canadensis, assembly GCF_010015895.1. Classification (NCBI taxonomy): domain Eukaryota; kingdom Metazoa; phylum Chordata; class Mammalia; order Carnivora; family Mustelidae; genus Lontra; species Lontra canadensis. The sequence goes on from NW_022631090.1 coordinate 4,144,205, forward strand.
ATCATCCCAGTAATTAAAGACAGTACCACATCCTGGTACTTTGAGAACATGCTTTTTACATAATATTATTATTTGTTTTAATTTAGTGATACATTTTTTAAGAGGCTGATTACACAAGAAGGAAACCCTGGGGCTCTCTCTGAAAGGTTACTGCTTGCAGAGGACACTGTCCATCACCTTTCCTGAAGCCCAGAGGGCATAAGCCCCCACAAGGTGAATAGAGGCATGGTAGTATTGGATGATACGATATCCAGGTACTTTTACGTCAGGTGCATTAATATAGCAAGATAAGGGCCTACAAGTAGTAACCATATCTTAAATACTCAGCAGAACATAAAGTCCAGTCCTAAGAACTAGTCTACTCTTGGCCACGTGAGCAAACTTAACTGAGTCAGAAAACAGAAGATCTAGCTCCTGATGGTCAAAGTAGTCAACCGGACCATGTCCAGGGACAAAATAAATGCCTTACCAAGGGGCAAGTGGACTAAGTTAAGCAGGAAATGAGAGACCAGAGCAATATTTCAGGGAGGTACTTTATAGTGCAGTAGATACAAACGTGGGCATCTGGAAGTGCCACACTTGCACTTAGCATTGATGTAAAAAATGATAAAGGTCTGTAATGGAACATGACATGGTTAAGTGCACGGGCTGTGGAGTCAGATTCATGTGGTTTCGAGTTCAGCAGCTGACAAACTGTGTATCCTTGGGCAGGCTAATTTCCACATCCCGCTTCCAGTGTCTTCATTTGTCAAATTGTATAGGGTATAGGGCGACCAGTAAGTGAGCTCACCCATTTAGAGAGGGCAGACGGGAAGGAAGTCATGTCCATAAATGAGACAGCCTCTTCTAGCAGCAGCAGCAGAAGAAAGAGTAGATCTAAAACACAGCCATCCTCAATGTGGATTAAATCCCTGATTGTGACCTCTTCAGCACCAGACTGATGCTTAGAAAACCTTAAATGTGAATACTGCCCCATCCCTTCTGACTTCTTCACACTTATTACCACGAGGCTCTCCTTTGGACCTCACAGAGCCCTCTGGTCCTCTGGTCCACTTCCCTTTTCTCTTAGCCTGTGAGTTTCCTCCTCGCCTCACTTGCCTGATTTCTTTCCCTCTTATAATCTACTTCGATGCTGAAATCGGAGTGATTTATAGAAAGTGTAAGTTTTACCACATTGCTGCCTTGGCCACTACTCATTATCATGGCTTGACATTGGCTTTTAGCAGGAAACATCAAAACCTGATGAAGATTGCTGATAATTAAATGGGTTTGTCTTGGGAGGAAAAGGGAGAAATAGTGAATTGTTTGTTTCTTTCTAGACCCTTTAGGCTAGAAGCCAGTGTTTCCATTTGAGTATTAAGTGCTTGGCCAGGTCAAGAAAAAATTGTTGATAAAGAATCTAATGTGATGCCAAGAACTGTAATTGGATGAGGCCCAACAGTTGAGCAATCTCTTGGTTTAATATTCTTGAACCGTAGCATAGGTCCACTGAAATATCTCTCGCTCAAAATTAGGAGGCTTTGTTACTTACTAGCTGTGTGAACTTGGGGCACATTCCCCATCTTCTCTTGGCTTCAGATGTCTCATCTGTAATGAGGTTAATCTGGATGATCTCTGTTTTTCCTGGAGTCCTGATAAGTCATTTCTTTATACCATCAGAGTGACTGAGGTCTGGAATAAACAAGTATTCTCCCCCACAGCAATTTAGCTTCAATAGAACTGGAATGGAGAGATAATAGAGATCAATATAATTAAGTGGCATAAAAATCAAATCGACAACATTGACCATTTTAACACACCAGCCCAATCTACTAGAGAATTGAGAGTTTTAACTTTCACAGTTTTGAGTTTGATTCCTGCCATCCTTACATCCTAAAGTGCTGCATGATACTGATTTTTTAATTCAAGTGATTGATTAATTTTGTAAAGATAGTCATTAAGATCCTTTGACATATCCCAGGCAGTCACAAGGCCCAGTTTTGGGGGAATCAATGTGACATGTTGTTGGCTCAAAGATCATTTCTTTAGAAGTAGACACCACTGTGTTTCACTCATTACAAGGAGAGGGTTTCCCAGCTTCACCACCAAGGATCTTTTCAATTATTTGTCTTTATGAATTCTGGGTTATGAATAATTACAACTATTAAGCTATATTTATTAATATAAATAATAGCTTATTTCTCAAACTCAGTGAAGCAAAGAGTGTTTAACCACTACTTGGAGCTTCTGATCAGTGAGCTATGCCATGTAATCAAAAGTTGGTATCATTCTGGCTAAAAAGAAATGTATGTGGTATTTTAATTAGCTCTGCCTTAGGTAAATGTAAAACATCTCTTAAGAATTTAGAAATCAAGTATGTTGGAAACTTCCAGATGCTTAAAAGAGATTCCTAGTGAGCCACAGACTATACTTTGGGAGCTTAGTGCATATATTAGGGAACAGTCAACCCAATAATAGTTACGGTTATATAAGTTATTATTAAGGGTGACTGTTCTCTAATATATGCATTAACCTCTCAAATTATAGTCTGTGGATGATGATGATGATGGTTGTTATTGCCAATGTGTATTGGCGATGTGTATACCAGACCTGTCTTTAACCACTGTATGCATTTAATCCTTTATTCCTGAGCCACAGAGAGGTAAAATTACTTACCCAGGGTCACACAACTAGGAACTCATGGGATTTTAACCCTGGAAGGTTTGAGGAGTTGGGGGTGAGGACTACTGTTCATATAACCTATTAGTGGGCAAAGAGTGCTTTGGTAAATGAATAAGAGAAGGACAGGCATTGACAGTTATCTTAAATTGTTAGAATATGAGAAGGATTCAGAGCTGTGGTGTGGAAAAACATTTGAGTTGCAAAGATAAAGTTGGAGACAGTGTGCTCTGCAGGTTAGTCCCCAAGTTTGTGCATTTGAGCTGAGGATTGTGTGAAGGCTAGAAGTTAGACCAACCAATACCTTGTTGGTCAGAGTGGTGAATTCCAAGTGCCTAACCTGTTTGGTTGGGATGGGGGCGGTGAGTAGAGGATGATATCACCATTTTAAGGCTGGGAATAAGAGTTGAAGAAGGGGAAAATGGCTCCCGCTAGACAGTTACATATATATGATAAGGCAGGGGAAGGGAGAGTGAGGAGAAAAGCTAATTTTTGAGTTAATAACTGATGTTCTACTAGAATTTCAGGGACTTTAAACCTTTGTGGAGTAGGGATTTGTGGCAATTCTATACCACAGAATGTCACAAAACCCAGGATATTGGGATTCCAGGGTTAGGACTCTAGCAGTTCAAGACAATGAAATGCTGAGGGATGTTGGGGGCCATAAACCCAAGGATTCGAAAGGTAAATCTCTGGAGATGTTAAACACTAATCCCCTCTGCACTCCAAGTCAATCACAATTTTAGCCCCTGGGACAGTGGAAATGGGATTGGTGGTTGGAGATGGGGCGGGGGATGATTAAGGGGGAGGCCACCGAAGCAGGAATTTGGGGCCTACCTCCCTAGCTTTAACTGGAGCAGCTGCCATTTTATATGGAGGGTTTTTATATACGGTCTTTTTCAGTAAAGGCATTCCAAACTGAAAGAAAAAAGCAAAACCACTAGGGGAAAGAAGAGGATGTGGAACCTCTAAAAGGTGACCCCTTTGGCTTTTGGCCTTTTTGAAAAGAGGTACAGACACAATCAAGGATGTTTGACTGGGAGATTGGGAAGGACCAACTAACACCTAGTAAATTAGGCATTCTCTACCAAGAAACCAGTAACAGCAGCAGCAACAAATGATAATAGCATTTCCCATGTCGATTCTCAGCTCAGATCTGGGCCCAGGGCTAAATGCTACAGATTGTGCCATTTGATTCTCTGGGGTCCCATGGGGTAGATGCTATTATCTCATTTTGCAGATACTGTCTCTTTTTCAGCAGCTGGCGGAAATGTATGAGTAGCCTACATATATAAGAATACACAAAGTTAAAGCAGTTAAGAATCTAACTCTGCCCAGTTAGACAGTTGAAGCTGAAGCACACGTGGGGTCCAGTTATCTGTTCCTTTGAGCCCAGGAGATCCTGAGTTCAAAAGGACCAATCAGGAATGTCTGAGAGCTTATCCCAAGCAGGAAGTGTTTTTATGTTGATTTAAGTAGAAGATGACACATTTCCTTCACAGAAAGGAAAGGTTTTATTGCAATCGCATGTTTGCTTGAAAAGACTTTTATTAATTTGTTCATTCAGCAAATACTTAATGAGCCACAACCACGTGCTCTGAGCCCCAAGTCTCAAACGTACAAAATTGGGAAGCTGAATTAACATAAGCTTCAACCCTGAGGAATTTCTGAAACTTGCAAGCCTTGCTTTAAGAGGCACCTATGGAGTGAGGGCGATTTTTTTTAGTCTAGTTCCAATGGATATTTAAATACCTATCCAGAACAAAGAAAGCAGTGGAATTTATAGCTTGTACATCATGGACTTAAAGAACCTTAGAAATCGGGGTGCCTGACTGGCTCAGTTGGTGGAGCATGGGACTTTTGATCTCAGCTTGATCTCAAGCCCCATGTTGGGTGTGGAGCTTATGGAAAAAGCCTTTTTTTTAAATTATAAAATAAAGAACTTTAGAAATAAAGTGGCCCATGTGCTGTATTTTACCGGTCAGAGAGTCAGACAGACTTAGATTGTAAACTGTTTAACCGAAGGCAGGTCACTTAATCTCTCTGAGCCTCAGTTTCTTCATAGGTAATGTGGGGTAGTAGCAGTTGCCTTATAGAAATATGGTAAGGATTACATAAGGTGATTTATATGAAGTTCTCAGTGCAGTGTCTAACAGACTTAAATACATTTTACTGTTATTGTGATCACTATTTTCCGAGTTGAGGGGACTGAAACCCAGAGAGGGGAAGTGACTAGCCCAAGATCACACAACTTGTTGATGTTAGGACAAATATTAGAACTCAGATCTCTTTTAATAGTCAAATATTCCTCATACCGCCCCACTCATTTTGTTCCTTTGGAGCAGGTAATGTAAACCTCCTAAGCTTGTGAGAAATATTTTGCTTCATCCAAGAAGGAGGGAGAAGAATGGCAAAGAAATGGCTGACGTAAGAAAAGAATTCAAGGGGCTCCTGATTGGTTCAGTCAATTAAGCATTCAACTCTTGATTTCAGATCAGGTCACGATCTCAGGGTCATGGGATCGAGCCCCATGTCAGGCTCTGTGCTCAGTGCGGAGTCTGCTTGAGATTCTCTCTCTCCCTCTGCCCACCCCCCAAATAAATAGGCAAATAAATCATTAAACAAACAAAAGAAAGAAAAGAATTCCTGGACCCAGATAACAAAGTAGCAAGAGATAAATGGAGAGCAAAGGAGAAACAATAGAAGTTGTTTCTAGAAATTGTGGAAGGCAGCTATGCTTACCACTATACCACCAACGCTGCACACTGTTTCTAGAAATTTTGAATAGCAATATTGGAGCACTATAATGTCTGGTGAATCATAAGGACTCATCTCCATCCTTATACCTTTATTCACCACAATAGAATTGACGAGACCTTTCCTTTTGCTTGGGGATGGAGGTGGGGAGGTGGTTTGGAGTACCTGTGTGTTTCACAGAACCTTACTGTGACTTCAGCCTCACCAGACAATTGCTATTTGCACAACAAAGGACCCATATAATTGAGGTTAGAATGAAGCGTGAGTCCTTCCAAGGCCTAAGGAATGATAGATTTTTAAAGGATTGTGGACTGGAAGCTGCTGAAAAGTTTAGAAAAACAGGGGGAAAAAAACCAGTAAAGCCATGTTGTTCATTGCTCTGTGCAGTGACAGCAGTAGGTAAATACAGCACCAAGTGTGATTGATTTGTTAGGTGAAAATATTCTTTTTTTTAAGATTATTTATTTATTTATTTAAGAGGGAGTACATAGAGAAAAAGGCAGAGGCAGACTCCCCACTAAGTCGGGAGCCTGATGTGGGGCTTGATCCCCGGACCCTGGGATCATGACTTGAGCTGAAGGCAGACACTTCACTGACTGAGCCACCTAGGGATGATACATTCTTTCCTAAACAGTACTTCAGTTTATTCAGAGGACTGCAGTTGTTGCAGCATCCAGGCTATTTTGCTCAGTTCATTGCTGCAGAAGGTCTGACTGGAGTTCCTAGCCCACCAAAAGGGATACCCTGAAGCTATCTCAGGTGGAAGTACCACAGAAAGGGATTGTTCCTTTGTTATTTCATCCTTGTATCTTAAGCTTGCCGATTTCCCTCTCCTAGAAATAATTACATGTTATTTCAAATAAAATATACAGCTAACATTTGGATTGCTTATTCATTCGATAACTTTCACCTTCGCAGGGCATCAGGTACAGTGTACACAGCGCTGGACATTGCCACTGGACAAGAGGTGAGTGCTCACATTCAACTCTGATTTTTACTGTCCTTTCATTCATAACGATCACATCTCTTCTTCTGTCCTGACAGAATGGGTGGCACTGGGTTGACGTGGGACTCGATTTCATCAGTGTCCAAAGTTTCTGAAGTGGGTGATTTGCTCCTGACTGACCAAAGAAAAGAGCATGAGTTTGCGGTGCTAAGAAAGAGCCTAGGAAGATAAAGAATATTTATGCCTTACCCTGTGTACAAAAAACAAAAAACAAAACAAAAATCCCAAGCCAAAAAATAAATAAATAAATAAACCCAAAACCAACTCCCTCCCCCCCAAAACAATGGCTGTGTATGTGTAATGACTGTAACTCATTCTTGCATTTCAATCATCCTTCAGGTGGCCATAAAGCAGATGAACCTTCAACAGCAGCCCAAAAAGGAATTAATTATTAATGAAATTCTGGTCATGAGGGAAAATAAGAACCCCAATATTGTTAATTATTTAGATAGGTAAGTGTTTTCTCTCATTACGTACCGGTTTTCTTAATGCGATGTCATTTGCTTGGCCAAGTATTTTGTTTAGGATCTAGTCATGTAGCAACCCTTCTACAAATACTTCTCAAGTGCTATGGAATAGGGAGCCTCACATCTATTGCTGAACTTTGCCCACCCATCAAACATTGGAAGACACGCTTTATGGTCCTGCTTCTAAGCGTGAGCAGTGTGTGTAATTTCCTTTCAAGGATCGTGACTCCACATTGGCAGGAAATAGACTCTTGCGTACAGGGGAGAGCTGCGGTGTTTTAAACATTTCACCAAGTGTTTGGAGGGAGTGCCATCTCTGGGTGTCTGAGTGAAGAGGGCTGGCTGCAGCGGCCCCACTTTAATGGATGCTTTGTGATTAGCTGACAGTGAGGTCTAGGGAATTGAGACTTTAATCTCAAGCCTTTCTCTTGGACCAGGTAATTAATGTCTCTTTCATCAGTGGTATTAGCAGCGGGTTATAAATAGGCGTTTAAAGACAGCTCTAACTCTTTGCTTGTGGTTAACATCGTGTTTCATTCAATTTCAGTAAGTGTTTGCTTAGCACCACTGTGCTGTGTACTCTGGGGGGATATAAAGGAAATAAGATGAGGTCTCCAACCTCAGTGAGCTTAAAATCTTGCTTTCTGTGTTTTGTGCCAGGTGGACCAGAGAAAGAGGGGGAAGAGGGAGGAAAAAAAAAAAAGGAATCAAATTTTACAGCCGAAACCTGAGCTTCATAAAATGCCCCTTATGGGCTATCTGCAGTAAAGTGACTCGACTCTGCTTTTTTAATTTTGTAAAAATTGCCTTTGCAAAAGGAAAAAAATGTAGATTTCTCAGATGCTTTCTTTCCTAATGAGGTAGAGCCTGTGAATGTTCATTTTTAATAGGCTTCCCAGATGACTCTCAACGGGCATTACAGTTGGAGCGCCACTGAATTCAAAGTCTTGCTTCATACTGATGTTTGGAACTTAGGGCAGGATGGAATCATTGGGGTCATTCTGTTCACTGTAATTCCTCTCTTGCTGAGCCTGGCTGCTAATGTGCCTTCAAGTGGTTGCAGATGTTTCGAATTGGTCTAGTGGTCAGACTTTGATGACCTTCCTCCCCATGTTTGATCACTTGTTGTGTGTTCTCTCAAAAACTACCTAAAGAAAATGGGCACATTGCTACTAACTTCTAATAGGACTGAGACCTCAGCACAGCAAATCCTTTGCAAACATGAGTCTCTTTGATTCCAATACTGCTCGAAAATAATTCAGTAGAATCAAAAATAATGCTGGATATGAATAAATATCTTTTATATATCTCTGTGCCATGGTCCAGTTCAGTCCAAGACATCAACACAATGGCTCAAGTTACCAAAATGGCTAGTCACTGATCCTGTTCAATGAAAGTAGCTTTTACAGTGGAATGACTGCGAGTAGTCAGTCATCAGAGGACTTCTGGTTCATTTCCTTCTTCCATGGCACACAGTGAGATCTGATGATCCTTTGATTTTCCTGCATATTCTCTTGTAATGCTAAGGGAAGTTTCCTCTTATCCCAGTCATTGATATTTTCCTCCCATTATAGAATATGACCAAATGCAGACACGACCTGCAAACTACCTTCTTAATGGGAATATAGACAAGTCCCCACTTCCTTAGGCCTGAGTCAATGTCTTTTTCTTCTCTTCTTGTAGCTACTTAGTGGGTGATGAACTATGGGTAGTCATGGAGTACTTGGCTGGTGGCTCTCTGACTGATGTGGTCACAGAGACCTGTATGGATGAAGGCCAGATAGCCGCTGTCTGCAGAGAGGTAAGAAAATAGAGCATTTCTAGCTGATGAGATCACCAGAACTGGCAGTTCTTTATCTCTGATTATCCAGAATGTGTTTAACACCAAAGTAACAATAGCACATCTTTTCTATGAAAAAAAAAAAAAAGGAAAGAAAATGGTGAGCCTAACTTCAATTCAGATCCTTTCCTAATAGCACTTTCCTTCCCCTCTCTTCCCAGCCTGTTGTGTATTTTAGTCCCTTTGCTCTGGATCTTTTGAGCTCTATTACGCCATTTACAAAGTGTCGCATCTAAGCCTGCATGCTGTAGTTTCAGTGAGCCTGAGAAACAGTAATGGCGGCATGGAAGTTCTTCCTGATTTGGGAGGATTTTTACATGATAATCACTTTGTCCTGCATATACAATGGGAGCCTTGTAAAATATAAACCATTCCAACCCTATCATTTTCGAGAAGGCAATTCAAGCAAGATTCTCCCTCAGCCCAGACAGTAGTTGCTTTCTCGTTACAATCTGGATGTCTCCCAAAACCCTCCAGTGGGTCTGAGTGTCTGCCTCTCATCCAATAACAGTGTCATATCCCTAGTTTCATGCAAAACTGAGGACATTTTACTATAATTTTCTCAGTACTTAAAAACACACTCCTTTTTGGAATCTCATCTTGGGCCTGACCATCTACCCCATTCATTGTGGTGAGGCTGTCTGCAGACACAAGTAGGAACTCTGACCCACTGAAACTTGAAAACCAGGAAGTGATAGGAAGACAAAACCAAATAACTGCCGCTAGTCTTTGTTCTTTATTTTCAGTTGTTCACTTAAATTTCTTCCTGCCTTGCTCTCCTCTGGTCCCCATTTCCTCCAGCCCCAGCATGTAGATGTATCCACCAAACTTAAGTATTTTCTATTCATGCAATGAATCAAACTTTTAATATATGGGAGACCCTTCCACCCTGAGCCTGTAGTTTCCATGTTGCATGATGCGAAGCCACTTCCCAACAACTGACTATAGCTACTTCATAACCTAGAGGTGGTTCCCAACCATGGATGTCCATCAGAGGTAGCTTGGGGCCCTCGTTTTCCATGCAGATTCCTGGGTCCCCCTTCCGGCCTCCTGAATCAAATCCTGTGGAGGCAGAGTCTTACTGTGCCTATGTAGGACCAAGCCGAATCCACACCCTCCAGATGACTAGGTCAAAGTATGATTCTTAACTGGCTAGTCTGGCTGTATTAAGGATTTACTGCTATTTATCACATCCCCACTCTTCATGTCCTAGTCTGACTTGGGAGCTTTTATAATGTGTAATGCTAACTTATAGCATTGATGTAAATGGGAACGTGATTTCAAACTGGTAAGACAACAGTAATCTATTTCACTTGACAATGTAAAATTATACCTTTGCCCCATGTTTATCTAAAAAATGAAACTTACCTGGTTTTAAATTCTTTGTGATATAATTAGAACTTGCTTTTCTGATTTAATAGTGCCTCCAAGCGCTGGACTTTTTACACTCAAACCAAGTGATCCACAGAGACATAAAGAGTGACAATATTCTTCTTGGGATGGATGGCTCTGTTAAATTGAGTAGGTATTTTTGTTCAGATGGTATTTGAAAGAGTATCAGGGGATTTCTGCTTGTTTCCTGTCTGAGAAGAAAGTGGCTATTGAATGTGATTGGTTTGAAAGCATTTAGAGCCCCATTTGAAGTAAAGAAATTTTTTTCTAACACCATGTTCCTGTAGATCATGGCCAGATTCTGAGGGTTTAACATTCAGAATTTCTCGGGTCTTCCATCTGCTAAATGACAAATACCCAACTAGAAAACTGAAAGATCCTGTAAGTTGGAGGGGACAGTAATGGGGAGGGAACCAGACTGAGGACTAGTAAAAATGACATCACGTTAATCAGTTATCTCAGACCCTTTTAAAATCAGGGCCACTGGAGGGATCTGGTAGTAATGGATAGGAGCTAGGGGGTTATGGAAACTCTGTGTCGAACAGAAGAAGGTATGGCCATTTGTGAAAGTGACCTATTATGAAAAAAATAAGAAGAAATTGAATTGATTGTAACTGACTTTTCTTCCGCAGCTGATTTTGGGTTCTGTGCCCAGATCACCCCTGAACAAAGTAAACGGAGCACTATGGTGGGAACTCCATACTGGATGGCACCTGAGGTTGTAACTCGAAAAGCTTATGGTCCGAAAGTTGATATCTGGTCTCTAGGGATTATGGCAATTGAAATGGTGGAAGGTGAACCCCCTTACCTTAATGAAAATCCACTCAGGGTAAGTCAGGAGAAAACTCATGTATGTCCTCCCTCGGAAGAGGGCAAAGTGTCATTTCTTGTCTCTACCAAAAGGGGCCAGAATGGGCTCTTTCCTGGGATAAGTGACATAGAAGCTCCAAGTTATGATTCTCAAAATTATTCCGAGTTATTCTCAATATCTTCTATAGTGTCCCAGCAGCTTTCCAAGTGCTTGTAGATCAGTATTTCTAATGACAGGGGTCTTTAAAATTCTTTACTACAGTTTTCTGCTGTTAAAAAAAAGCATAACTAGATGTGGGAAGAAAAGTATTTTTATCATATGCCATGCTTAAATGATCTATCTAGGAAACACTTGCTTTATAATCACTTTAACAAAGTGAATAAATGCATTTCCAGAACACTTATAATTTTTAAATTAGATTTTGTCTCATTGTCAGTAATGATTTATTGAGCAGCAGCAGCTGGGTATTGAATGGAGCGCGAGATAGACACAGCGCCAGCATGGCGGAGTTGCAAACGTAATTAGGCTGTCTGGTAGAAAATGAATGGAAATAGTTGGCGTTGGGGAACTCAGGTTAGCTCCTGTGGAAACAGAGGTTTTATCCTTATGTAGTCAGGTTACCTCGCCAAAAGAGAAGCTCCATTTCAGAGCCTAAGCCCACCATCTTTATTCAGAGATGAGCCATGGATCATGAGAGTAAAAGGCCAAGGGGTATGGAAGAGATGCTTGTTCAGCACAGGAGTGAGCCAGGAGCTCTCCTGTTGTGCATTGCCTAAGGGTGAGCCAGAAGCTGTGTTGCGTATTTAAAGGGCATTCCATTACCGAAAAAGGAAATATGCACAGGTTCACATTTGACACTCAGAACACACATAGCATGCCAGTGCTGATGGCTTCTCGCATTTTATTTGCATCCTTACCACTGAGTCTAAAACTGAGTTTCCCCCTCAGTATAAAAAGAATTGGCCTTGGTAAATGGTGAAGTCTTTGCACAGTCAGCTTATAAAATCCATATTCACGCCAAATGTATGTGGCTTTCTGTATATGTCATGCAACCTACACACTCACTATCTGGATGTTTTCATAGTTGAACCTTTTGTAATTGGGAGCTGCAGCCCCCCGTGTATACAGTGGGGGACAGCCTCCCCTCACCATCTCCTAAGTCCTCTCCGGCATTCGGCCTCTTGTCCTCGTCCCTGTACTGATTAGGAAACAACAGATAGGAGTGAATGCCCTAATGAATGCTCTGTGCTATTGCTATGGTCTCATGAAACAATCTGGAAGTGAGATGTGCGGATTGATTAGCTGCTTGCAGGGCTGAGTGGAAGAGAAGGGGCATTTTCCCACCGTTTGTGGGTCAGCCCTCCATGAATTTAATCAAGCCCACCCCTGACCTATGGACCAAGTGCATCAGGATAATTACTGGGGCTTATCCTTATTGTTTAACCACCTTTGCCCATTAAGGAATAGCAGTGAAAGAACACATCAGGCCTCTTGTTTCCACGGATTTCCTCCTCTAAGTCTTCAGAGTTTGGAGGCACTAAACGGATTATAGCTATTTTGCTTTCTGTCTTCTAATGAGTAATTTACAACCTGCAAACTTTGAGGATTAAATAAATGGCGCTGTAAAGCAACTGGTCTCAGTAATGCATTTATTACCTTCTTCAGTTCCCCAATTACAATTGATCACTCTTTAGCGGGGCCATTAATTGTTAGAAAAAAAGGAAACAAGTTTTAATCTTTATAGGCATCTTCTAGCCTAGGATTAGAACTCATAATGAACAGCTTGTCTCTTAGAACACACAGCCTTGTAGCTAAACAAGTACTTGCAGACAACAAGCCACCAGGTTCAGGAAGCCTACATTAGGCTGTAACAAAAAGACCTGTCAGAAAGACCACCCTGTTGAATTCCACTGATAAGGACTTGGACTAACTTTGCTCATTACTCTCCGTGTGTGATCAGCCTCCAATGACTCAATCAATCAACAGGTCCGTATTGAGCCAGCCCTCTCACTCTCTGCTAGGCACCACAAGTACTTTCTTAGTTTTGATTTCAGATATGTTGCCCTCGTGTTCGCTTAAAGACAACACAGCAACTCAGGCCGTATGCCTTTATTTGGGATTTAAAAAATGTAGTCACCGAAACCATAGAGGGGTTGGAGAGAAAAAGATCTAACGGGAGCTCGTAAGGAGCCTGTATTTTCTTGGATCCTAATGGCCAGGCTATGTGTGGAGGATTGGAAAATTGCAGAGTTTTGGGAGAGGTATAAAAGAGAGGTAGGTTAGTCCTTCTTTCTCCGAAATCCTTCCAATACTACCATCCACCCATCCACCCCTTTGGGCTTTGAGGAGGAAAGAAGGAATTAAGTGGAAGGAAGACAGCGTGGGTAGAATAGAGGGTAGCATGTTGTCGTGAAAAAATTCCGCCCCTGTAGTCAGGTAGATCTGGCGTGTCCCGGCTTCACAGCCTACAAGCTCTTGTAGGGACTTTCAGCAAGTCACTTAAAACTTTTATAAACCTGTTTCTTTTGTATAAAATGAGGATAATACCTGTCTTGCAGAGTTAGTATGAAAATTAAATACAATAATACATGTAAATCACTTAGCACACTGTCTAGCTCATTGTAGGAAATACGTGTATATGTGTTGTGCGTGTTTGTGTGTGCAGAGAGAGATTATACCAATAGGAAGGTGAGAAATGATCCATAGAGTGCTTTTTACACATTCATAAAGGGAGACTGGACTCCCCACTTCTGCAAAAACTTCCCCTTCACTCTGGCTACACTCTGATCACTGCAAAGAGCAGAGGGCTCTGCAGAGTCCCGTAAAATTACAATGAACAGATAACACTGAACGGAACAGGTTAAAGGTGAAGACGGGCTATATGTTTGAAGGCTATTCACCTTTCATTTGGGTTTTTTGCATGTGTCTTTGTTGTGTCTGTTGAAACAGAGCAAGCCCTTTGTGAATGTTGCCAGTTAACATATCACTGATGCAAGGAATTAGCTACTTCCCCCCTAGTTACAAAGCGGTTGGGATATTTTTTAATGTAAATTGTTCAGTGTTAATTGACCTAATTTGCTCATAAAATGCCTTTTAAAGGTCATAGAGTTATTAACTGTCCTGATGTTATGAGGTTGGTACCCTTCCAGAGACAGAAAGGAGACAAGCTTCTTACCGTTCCCCACTGCCTGAAGTCTTTGCATTCAACATAATTGGCCTTGAACATGTTGTTCTGTGACCCATGGACATTTTTAGTGTGGTCTCCAATAATAAAGTGCCTTGTTCTTTCTGTTTGCAAAAGTGATCAGGGTTAAAATCAAAAGTCCCCTGTGGATATACAAATCAGTGTTAGCATTCTGCTCATCTTCCCAACTTTTTTTGTCGATTGGAGATATGTACTCTAAAACCTGTGATTATAATGACCTGATTCTAAGTAAAGAGGAACAATCATCTAGATAAAACAAATCTTTGATTTGTTTTTTTCAGCACCAAAAGAGTGTCTCTTTATGAACTTTGTATTCACAGGTAATTGGGCTGTTCTTGTCAATGGGTTTTGATGGAATCTGACATTTGTAAAATATCTCAGTGACATCCAGTTGAAGTCCCTACTGGATGTGGGTGGATCCCTTTTCTATGTGTACTTTTCCAAACCTTCACCCTACTTGAAATGAACATTCAGGGTTGTCTTCCAGCCCTTGCTTTAAGCATCGACGAAATGGTAGCAAGCACTGGCTATTTGGAAGACAGTTCCTGGTATTAATAAGAAACATCTGAATGCTCAAACCAGTAGTGTATTATGTGAGCCACTGACCTTGTAACAGTGGGTCTACTCCTTGGTTGTGCATTGGAATCACTTATGGAGCTTTAAGAACAAATGATATCAGCTTCTCCCACCAAGGACTGAACCAGAAACAAAGCTCTGTGGCAAGCACTTTCTAGAACCCCGTCTAAGCTGGAAAACAATTCTTCATCAGCCCTCTTTGAACATGGCTGTCTAACCGAAAAAGAACACACTCTTACTCTATCCACATTTCTTCATTTCGTCTAATATAGATATATCTATATATTGATATCTGTATCTATATCTATATCTTTATCAATATTACTCTGTCAAAGCCTTGTTGAAATCCTGGTGCACTCTATGGCATTTTCTGGCTTACTAGTCCAGGAACACTATAAAAAAAGAAATGGCATTAGCTCAGCAGGTACATTCATGATACACCATTTCTTTTTCAGTTTTATTTCTCCGAAAATGTGGAGTTTATCTTTAAAATGTGCTAGCGGGCGCCTGGGTGGCTCAGTGGGTTGAGCGACTGCCTTCAGCTCAGGTCATGATCCCGGACTTCCAGGATCAAGTCCCGCATCAGGCTCCCAGCTCCTTGGGGAGTCTGCTTCTCCCTCTGACCTTCTCCTCTCTCATGCTCTCTCTCACTCATTCTCTCTCAAATAAATAAATAAAATCTTTAAAAAAAAATAAAATGTGCTAGCTGCTGAGTACATAGCACATATTGGTGATGATAAAGCTATCAGTCTGACTACTCATGATCAGGAGTGAATTACCTGTGTGGCCAGAGAGAAGGCAATCTAAAATCAGCCCTGTTGTCTTCACTGTGAGGCTTCTTAGTCTCACTTTCCGCACACTTAAAACACTACACAAATGTTCGTTATTTCTTTTACTATAGAGCTAAGGAAATTCTGGTTAGTTTATATGTCTAGAGAAGGGAGTTAAGCAAAAGGGAATCTCTAGCAACTAAAAAACAGCAACTAAGGGCCAAAGTGCTTCTAGCTCCTCCAACCACTGGAACCTGTGTTGTGGATTGGAATGTCTGGGTTTGATGGCGCGTGCTCATTTGGAATTAAAGTCAGACATAAACTTCCTGAGCGCCAGAGAAGCAAGCATACTTTGCTAACACTCAGTCAATATTGTTTTGAATGTATTTCAGGAAGAGCTGGGAGCATTCCCTTCTTTTTCCGTAAACCACTATGGAACAGCAAGGTTTATTGATGGTTTGTTGACACTCCTCCTACTTTGAGGGCAAACCTATGCCTGAGAGGAGGGGGCAGTTGGGACAACTGCAACTAAAATAATTATAGAACAGTAACAGGGTTTCTTTTTAATCACCAAAAAAATATTGCCTGTCAAAGGATAGACAGCTCTTAAGAATCATTGGTTGTCAGGAATTTAACATAGGAAAATGGGACCTAGCCATAGGAAAGCTGCAAGTCTCATTTAGATTGTAATTCAGAAGCAGACAGCTCAAACTGGTGAGTTACAACCTAGAAGACAGCCAAAGAAGAAATTGATTCCACAGCAAGCTAAAACCTGAGACTCTGGCCAGGCAAAGGGGAGGGAGACAAAGATTAAAAAATGGGATGACTGGGGCCTACTGTTGGCCAAGACTGATATGCCCTTATCCTAATATCATCTTATCATTCCTCAGTATCCTCAAAGCATGACTGGGGAATAAGCCAAGGATACATATGCCTTTTGCCCTAATAGGTACCAGACCTTGAACAAATTAGTTAGGTCCCTTGAAATCAAAGTCCCTTCTAAATAGACAAATCATGGAGTATGTTGTTGGGCATCTGCCTAGTGAAATGCACATTGACATGCTTGATTCTATGGCCTTTTAAATCTGTGTTTTTGCCAAAGGAAAATTACTTCCCCCAGAAAAATCTGAGTTTTCTTCATAACTAAAGAGCATTTCTGACCTTTTCTAACCTGGCTGCAGCATCATTTTAGAAGACCCTTTGCATTCTGGTAAAAGGATACTCTGAGGTGTCTTACCCAAACCTCTCAGCAGAGAAAGTTTAACTTGACAAAGCCAGTCTTACCTCTGTAGCTGGGAGAACCAAAGTGCTAACATCATCCCAACCAGCCTGATCTTTTTGGTGCTTCTTACTCCTTCCTCCCTTTTCTTCCAACCCCTCTTCTTCTTCTTGATCTTCCTCCCCTTCTCCTTCTCCATCCCCTTCTCCTTCTCCTTCCATAAGGAATTGCCTCAGTGCTTAGATGACAAAATTCAGCATCACTTTTCATCCAGGAGTGGCCAATAAATGTGACAGGATGAGACAAAGATCTTTCTGTTCTCTGTACCAGCTGTACACATTATGTGACTTGAAGAGTGAATCCTATTCCCTGGTCTGCCAGTCAGGAGCTCCATGATCTTGCATGGGTTACTTCCTGCTGGACCTCCATCTCCTCAGCACTTCAAACAAGTGGAAGTTGATGAGATTATTGGTCACCAGTGGACTTCACAAGGCCCTAGAATTCTGTGAAGCTCCTTGGGTTTAAAGGGCCCAAGGGGGAGGTCATGTGGCTCTTGATTCCACCAACACAGGTCCTCTTTCCTTTGTTTTCCATATCAGGCTTCCACATAAGCATGACTTAAATGAAAGGAGAAATTCATGGGAATCTTAATTCTGTGTTCTTAGGCTGTAGATAAGCTCCAGCCTTCCTTGACTGCCAGAAGAGCTGTGGTTTGAGTGGGTATTGTCTTTAGGAGTGCTTTCAGGGAAGTGATCTTCAGGAAAGAGCTCAGAGATGTTTCATCACCTCCTGAATAAATCTGTGTCCCATAAAGAAGGAAGAGCCCCCTTTTCCTACTAAGCGAAGACATTTGATCAGGAAGGGAATGAAATCTACTGTAGAGGAAACCGGACTGCCCCACTCTGACAGGACCCTTGGGTGAGAAACCTGGAAAAAGCACCATGGTGATAGAAATGCTACAGGGATCCATGATCTACACTATACTCTGGGGTGTGACAGGGGAAGAATCAATCCCATGCTATTGGGTGAAGGGCTGTTCAGCTGGTGAACTGCATATGAAGTAGCAGTTGAAACCAGTTTATGTGAGCAATCTAATGTTTGGCTCACAGATCATGCCACAGTCGGGCCATTTTGATCCTAATACAGTCATTTGGAAAAGCCCCAAAGAAATGGGGAGTTGGTCCCTACCAGCTCTCATGTTCTGAAATGAAATGTGAGCAAATTTATAGTGTTCAGTGGTACCTTAGAACCAGAAATTCACTGTGGGTTGAAGAGAAAATAGGAGGTGGGAAAGTTGGTACAGCAAAACTGTAAACAATGCTTTGAGAAATTTTATCCGGAAAGACCAGAGAAGTGGGGCAATAGCAGCAGAGTGAGGATCAGGTGCCCTGAGCCTCCCCAATTCTTTAAGCTTTGTCTTCATTTCCCTTCCCCAGTGTCCCACCAGCCACCTTCTCTGCCCATTGTCATTTGGCCCCTCTCCTTGCCCTGTGTTCGTCTCCTCCTTCTGCTTCTTGCAGCTTTTCTTCTCCATGTCCAGCTCCATTTTGCTTCACTTCTTGTCTGTGTCTATACTTACCCCATCCCCATTTCCAGATCCCCTCTGGTTCTCAACCTCGGGTTGCTACTCAGGCTGCCCAGGGTTTCATCCTGAGCACACATTGCTTGCTCCATGTTTCTTGACAAGCATTATTAACCCTGAGAGATTAGAATGAGCACACCCATTGTCAGAGTCATCTGGTCTTTATTTTCTGGCCATAGTCGGTCCTTGATGCTTGAAGGGAGAGCTCTAAAGCAAGGCCGACACCTAATCAGTCAGTGTTACCCAATTACTTTTTGCCATCAACCTGTAAGGGAAAAGGTCTGTAATAGGTTCATTTTAAAGGACTTTTTAAGGATTAAACAACAACAAGCCCCACCACCATCACCACCACCACTGTATTTTGGTGACAGATGAGAACTACTATGCAAGACAAGTAGGTAACAAATTATGCCATAATGCTTATTCAGTTATCACACTGGACTGTTGGGATAAATAAGTCAACCTATGGAAGAAAATGTTAGTTATAAAATAGTCACTTCTTTTTGCACATTTGGTCCCATTCACTTTCTTCGTAGAAAGGAGAAAACATAAGGAAGGAAGGACGGAGTGAGGGAGGAAGGAAGGAAGAGAGAAAGCAAGGAAGGAAGGAAGGAGAGAAGGAAATGGAAGAAAAGAAAGAGGAAGAAGTATCAGGGACTTTGATGAAATCCATAAACACATCAGAGGCAGCAGTATGCTCTGGCCTTTGACCTCTGAAATCCCAGGTCATGAGTAAACTAAGCCATAAGTTGTCAAGTCACTCATTGCTAAATCACTCTCGTAAGACACTCAAAGGTAGTTGGAAATTCTAAAATGAGAAAGGAACCAGGATAACAGGAGGTTATAGGCAACAACAAGAGTACGAGCTGCTTATAAACTCTCAACATGGTTATAGACCCCGGGGAATATAGTGTGAAACCTTCTAACTGGGGACCTGCCCTTTCTCCCCATTTCCAAACAAGTGGAGAATGATTGACCTCAAGAGGGTCCATTTCCTCTGTAGAGGTAGAGGTGAAGTTGCTGACCATGCCTCATTTCTTGAAGATCCCTTGTCTGCCTCTGCTAGGAGAATTCCTTCCTCAGAGACTAGGAACAGTGTGAGGTGGTATTTGCAGTTGGCCAAAGAGCAAAGACTCTGAACTCACATTCCCTGGATTCAAATATTGGCTCCCTCATTGGTAGTTGTGCGATACTGGACAAGTTATAATAATCCCACAGCCCTCAGTCCCTTCATCTGTCTATTAGGAGTCATAATTAAGTCTACCTCAGGGGATTATTGTGTGGATTAAGTCACCTGATAGGAATCACTGAATAAATGTTACCTTTTAATACTTTAGATGGACATAGTATTTATAGAGATACTGAGACACAGATGAAAAGCCCTCTTGGTCTTATAGTTCAGTTAGATTGTTTTGTTAGATTTTTGTCAGCTAGGCTGGGAGCCTGTTCACCATGCATAACATAATTTCCATGGGAAAATGTGTTTTGGGTCCCAAATGTTGAACTTAGAAAGAAATATTTGTACCACACCCTATCGTCTTTGTAAATTGAGTCTTTAGATCAGTGCCGGAGACTCTCATGGTTACTAACACATTGCCATGTTAAGTCCTCTGGTTTGTTTTCTAGCATCTTAATCCAAACTTTATGACGTTTTATAATGAACTTAAGTCACAAACTGAAGCTTTTTAATTAAATGGTTAGTCCTGTTGCAAAACTGCCTTAATGAAAATTTATTGGGTACATATGGATTGTTTGGGGGCCTCTTTGGAGAAATGTGGTAACTTCTAAGATGACAGCATTGATCTTTTTTAACTGAGGAGATTGCCAACAAAGTCAATTGAATTATTCCTTCGACTGGGTAGAGTAGTTTTCTCTGACGACTTAGGTAAATTTTAGTTGCACATTGGGGTCAGTGAAAATTGCGATGTTTGTGTGTGATTGCCAAGAGATTTAGAGTTATTAAGAATTCTAGAACATCAGGGATGCCGGGGTGGCTCAGTCGGTTGAGCGCCTGACCCTTGGTTTAGGGCTCAGGTCATGATCTCAGGATTGTGAGTTCAAGCCCTGTGTCAGGCTCCATGCTCAACAGGGAGTCTGCTGGAGATTTTTCCCACTCCGTCTCCCTCTGCCCCTCCTGTTCATGTGCACATGCTCTTTCTCTCTCTCAAATAAATAGATAAATAAGTATCTTTAAAAAAAAATTCCAGAACATCAGAAACTTACAGGTAACGTAGATATCACCATGAAGAAAGTCACCATTTTTGGCCCCAAGGTGGACTTTGTCACATTATTAAAAAAGGTCAGTAGGTCACAGGGCCTGCCTTGCCTCACTGAGGGAATCAAGCAGATCTTGTTTAATGATGTAGCAAAAGATTAATCGAAAGCACTATCTCTGTGCAAGATCAGTCAGAGGAGACTTCAGTTCTGAACTATGTTTCAAGTTCCAGAGGCCATAATTCTCTCCCCTTTCTCTCTGGGTTTACCCGCCCCACAGATTACCATGTTGTGGCCATCTTTTTCCAGTTTTCCCTCCTTTTGATGCCATCCCTTTCCATACTCTGCTCCTGGAGCTCTTTTCCTTCTGCCACACTGAGGGGCGGGTCATCAGAAGTTACCACGTGCCAGGCCTGTGCGACTCAGAAAAGGTGCCTTTGCTCATTCTCTGTGTATCTTCTTTTTTTGTTTTGTTTTTGTTTTTGTTTTTTTTTTTTCCTGTGTGTCTTCTTATATGTTTAATAGTTCCCTTTAGGCTCTGAGCTGTAATACTTTGTGTAGCCAAGTCTGGGACACTCCCAGCTTGGTGAAATTGATTCAAATATTTTGGCTCTCATTTCGTTCAGCAACAAAAACATTTACTGGGCATCCGTTTGGGGCCAGCAGCCATAAAATCCAGAGATGCCCATGACACAATTCCTTCTTTCATAGTCCAGGAAGGCAGGCCTGGGAACAAGCAACAGGTGTTTATAATACAATGGGAAAATGGATGTCTGAACAGTTATGGTGGCTGAAAGGAGGGAACAAATGGCTAACTCTCTCTGCAGGGTTACCCACGCTCCTGCTTTGCTTGGCTTCACTACTAAAGCCCAGAACAGTCCCCAGAAAGCCAAGGTGTTGGTCACCCTCTGGGTCGGGGAGAGATGGAGAAGGCTTTAAAGAGGAAATGCCATGTGAACTAGAGCTTAAAGGGCAAAGAGAAGTTCGCCAGGCATTTCGGAGAAATGGGGCCAGTGTCATAGGCAGATTTAATAGGACAGTGAAATTGCCTTGCATGGTATGTGAGCTTTGGCCAATGTGTGTACCTAGGTGAGGGCGAGGAAAGAAGGGCACACACTGAGGACGACAAAGGTGGCAAGGGGCCCAATCATGGAGGACCGTGCACGCCACGCCCCAGGATCATTACTATGTCCTGTGGACTGCTGGTTTTCAGACAACAGTAGCAAGCCCTAGGTTCAAATGAAGCCTTGCTTGGAAGCCTAAAGAAATAGAGAAAAAAAGAAAACTGTCTAGATTGAAACAGATATGTGTGGGCACAGACTCTCAGTGTCTTTACAGTGTATCTCCCCGTCCTGCCTCTTTTCCTTCTCAGCTGCCCTCAAGGGGAATTTGGGGGGAGTCGAGTTGGAAAACCACATGTGTGGATCCCAGTTGGAGAGGGGTAGCCAACAAAGAGCTCTTCTAACAGCCAGCTCATTTTCTTTGAGTGTTTTTCCTAACTCAGATAAAACCCAAACGTGATCCCTCAAGCCTCTATCTCTTTTCCCTCAATCTTCCCTTCTGTACGACTTGACTTTGTTAGGAAAAGCCTTTCTGCTGTGACTGTTGTAGTAGCCACAAGTGTGTTTGTCTCCCATTAACAAGGCAGCGGGTAGCAATTTTCTTTTTACAAAGATAGTACCCAGCTTACACACAGGCCATGTTCCAAAACTTCATTTTTCAGTTAATCATTTGGAACTCAGAGTTCATTTTCCCATAGAAGCGGCATTATGCGTGATGAGTATGTTCCCAGGCCATTCCACAAAGGCCAGTTTAGCCCCTAATATAACTGAAAGTGTGGATTTTTTGCAATGGAAATTAGTTGGAAATAATACTGTTGCAATTAAAACGAAAACAATAGCTGGAAAAAAAAATCGTCTGGGTTTTTGTTTCCCTCAAGGGGTAGAACTTGATGAAAAGCAGGTTTAATCCTAGGAAGACAAAAAACATAGATGAGGAGTTCTGTGTCAAGTTTGGCTGGCATAGCTTCTTACATTTATTTTTTCAGTAATGTTTTGGAGGGCTTTTTTTTTTTTAATAATAAAAGCTATCACGACCATTGTAGAAAATTTGGAAAATCAAAAAATATGTTTGGAACTTAAAGTCACGAGTAATCCTTCCACCCGGAGAGAACCCCTGGGAAAATATCAAGCCCAGCAAACACCAGAGTCATTCTTTTGGTAGAAATTCAGAAGAGGACATGCGTTCTCTGTGAAGCACTATAGAGGTTCATGGCATTGGCTCCATATGCTGATTCCCCTTCAGATCACAGAGCTTTCTGCTCCTGTGCTCCCGTGCTCCCGTGTAGCCCCAGCCCTACTCAGGCTGCACAACTATGACAAAGGTCATTTGTAAATTCCTAAATGGAATGGAAAGAGGGGCATGCATTTCCTGAGGTAATGAGGCATGAGCTGAAGAAAGGTGAGGAGGACTGTGCGTACTCATGAGGAATGAGATTACGTGGAGGAGAATGTATTTAGCCGCAATGCTGAAAGGAAGGTAGGGAAATGAAAGCACGTAAGCATGCAGGCTGACCCAGGGAGCGTGGAGAAGGAGAAAAGAGGGGGATGTGGGTGTGGGTGTGGGTGTGCGTGTGCATGTGCATGTGCATGCTTAGGACTGGGCACAGCTACACAGCAGAAAAAAAAAAAAAAGCAAGCAAAGGACAGTGACCATGGTGGAATTGTGGCCAGTGGAAATAAGACAGTTTCAGCAGGAGGCAACAAATGTAATATGTACGGCAAGCGATTTTCTTTTAATAATAAGGAAACAAAGATGGTTTGTGAGGACAGGTGCTCAGAGTGCTAATCGTCCAAGAACAGAAACACCCTGTTTGAACTTAATGTAATGTATCTGCTATGATCATGCACCACTTGACTTCAGCCCAATCGATGATTTCCTAAAAGCAGTTTATAAATGCATTCTTATTTCATACTGTTCTGGTTTTGTTTTTGTTTTTGTTTTTTAAAGTCAAGACTAGATGTGCAACTGACTTCTATCTTGGCTTGGAAGTCCCAATAGCCACCCTGTACATTTGCTGTACATCAGCAAAGGAATTGAAAAATCAGAAAGGAGGGGTAGAGGGAAAGAAGGTGTTGGTTTGGAGGGGGCTGTATTTACATGTGTTGGGTTTTTTTGTGCTTTTTTTTTTTTTTTTTTTTTTTTAGTGTGCTGGGGGGAAAACCAGAAAGTTTTATCGTACTCTATAGAAACTTATGACATTGGAATTCTCAGCCATCACCACATTAGAGAATCTCCCTCTATGAGATTTTGGGGCTCTCGTGTCTGGTGAGCTTACAATGCAGAGATTCTGGGTTAACTGGGCCCCAAGTCCTGGGCTAGTGGTTCTCAATGTTGGCTGTGAACTGGAATCTCCTGGAGAGCTTAAAAATCACCAATTCCTGCCTTCCATCCTCAAAGGTTTCCACTTCATTGGTTTAGGGTAAGAACCGGGCACATGGATCTTTTAAATTTCCCCAGGTGATTCCTATGTGCAAGCAAGTCTGAGGACCTTTAGTTTGGTCCATTGCTTTAATTACCTAGGTGGATTAAATTGGTTCTCAAAGTGTGGTCCTGGAACCAGCATCTTCCACATTAACAGGGAATTTGTTTGAATACAAATCCTTTGGGCCCCTCTTCAGATTTACAGACTCAGAAATTCTATGGGTGACCTAGGAATCTGTTTTAACAAGCCTTCTAGATGATTCTCATGCATCCTAGAGGTTGACAGCCGCTGGAGAAAACAGCCCTTCCTAACCTTTTCTAAAGTACACCTGTGGAAATCCCTAGTCAGGAGGAGACATGTCTGTATTAGCTGATGAAAACTGGTCCAGGAAAGGACTTTGATAGAAATACTTATAATAATAATAGTAGGAGCCATTATGGGCAAAGGGGAAAAGGGTTGGGGTAGGGGGCAGAATAATTGGCTACAAAACCCAAGCAAATTCAGGAGGGAGCATGGCTTCATAGCAGTTAAGGCACTGGTCATCTAGGCAGACATAACCCTGGTGACAATACCTGTAGGGAAAACTCTTACTTATCCTTCAAAACCCTGTTCAGATGCCAACCTCCTCTGTGAAGCTTCCTCTGCGCTCTAGGGTAAATGGCTTCCTCCTTGCATTGAACACTTACTCTATCCTTCCATTAGCTCTTGTCTCACTGTATTATAGCTACTTATGTCTCACTCCCTCACTCAACTGTGTGCTCTTTGAAAGCAGGGCATCCTCTTACTCATCTTTGGGTCTCTACCTTATTTTGGCCATCATGAGCCTTCAAAAGATGGGTTTACCTTTGTGAATTAATCAGGGACCTGGGTCCATCTCTCACCCCTGAAGGCAAGGACCCTGGATTCCATCAGCACACAGTGAGTCCATCAGTCTCTCAGGGGCTGGCCCTACAGAACAAAAATCTCAGAGATCTATTAGCAACTGGTTATTTTTACAGAGGATGCATACTTGTCAGGTTCCAAGACTCCTAATATCAAACTTTCTCATGTTTTCTCTTAGTATAGGTAGACCATCATGAGAAATCTACTTCTAATCTATAGGGATACATCTGCCACAGGATTAAAGTACTTGAGTCCTTGGGTCTCACAGGTTACTTTTCATCCAGGCCCTACCATCCTCTGGTTCTTTGTGCTTCTCTAATTCTGTAATGTACTCTGTTCATCCCTGGTCGGCTCACCAACATTCTTCAAACAAGATAAACACTTAGTAAATTACAATCACTTTCGTCACCATGCCTTCTGGAGGTTATACGCAGGTCAACATGATTGGGTATACCCATGTTCCCCAAATCTTCAGAGTCACAGATGCACAGGCAATCCCTAGGCTTAATTTCCTAGGTGGTTAATCACTCATTCATTATAAATGGCTTTGTACTGCCTTAACTCTCAAAAGGACAACCTTATAACTTTATTTCCAACATTTTCAGGGTGGGGCCCCTCAATGTCACCTCAGTTACTGCCAAGATGAATGATTTCTAAATGTTATAGACACTTTGAAATATATGCCAGTGTCATTCTCTAAAATGGAACTTTTAAGACCCAGAGTCTAAACCGGAAGAAACTGGATTTGTACCTTCTGTGCCAACTCACAATCCTAATTTGTGTGTGCTGAATTGATTTTTTTGTTTTTTCTTTTTCCTCTTTTTTTTTTTTCCTATAGGCATTATATCTGATAGCCACTAATGGAACCCCAGAGCTCCAGAATCCCGAGAGACTGTCAGCTGTGTTCCGTGACTTTTTAAATCGTTGTCTTGAGATGGATGTGGACAGGCGAGGATCTGCCAAGGAGCTTTTGCAGGTGAAAATAAAATAGGACAATTACAAAGACAGAGTGATTATATTGAGCTTTTCCATCTCAGCGTTTGACAGTAAGAGAGCTGTGCCAAGAGATGTCTAGTTTGAGTTGGGCTGTACCCATTTGATTTTAGGCCACAGGCACATAAGTAGGGGCATGCGTCTAAGACATGATTGACTGGCATGTTGCCCTTCTTCTGAGAAGCTGGCGGTTTAATCTATAAATCTTTTTTGTTCTTCCTGGAGTCTTATTTTGCGAGGAAAAAAGAAAACTATGAAACCTCTGGTGTTGCTGTTTTGTTCTAAACTTTACTTGTGCCCCTGGATGTTGTGTGCAGGTGTTCTTGGCCGGAGGTAATTCTCTACATAACTATGCAATTATTTCCATGGCATTTGCTACTCTAATGCTTTACTGGTCAAAGCCCCTTTGCTTGTGATGCCAAATGGCAGGCACCTGCTTGCCTGGGTGAGTACCATCCAGTGGTGAGTGCCTCTGTAACCATTTGTCCTTTTCATGGCTCTCAGGGATTCGTCTAGCTGATGATCATGAGTACCAATTGTGTGTCAAATTCCTTACACACATTATCTCCTCGAATTCTGAAAACAACTCTGTAGGGTAGGTGGGATTATCCAGTGTTACAGATGTAGAAATTGAGGCTTACACAGCCATCGAGTGGCAAAACTGGAATTTGAGCCCCGGATTGTCTGACTCACCCCCGCACAAACCCACAAACTGATTTAGAGAAAAAATATATACTTACATGGATAAAATAACACATGCCCAGGATGACACATAGAACTCCAGCGCTGGGGACCGTTCTTCAGAACATGTGTCAAGCCCTGGACCCTCCAAGACTGCATATTCTCTCTGTGACTTTGAACACTCAATCCAGTTAAACACAAGGAGCAACATTTGGTTATCTAGGGTGTTAACCCCAAACTCAGTCTGTTCCAGGCAAAAAAGAGAAAGAAAATCATTCTTATTGCTTCTGAAACCCCTCCAGAGATGGAGAGCCAACCCCCAGGTCAAAAATAACCCATCCCAACCCAAATCACACCTGAGATGAACTGAGTTCCAGGAATCAAAGGGGCTACACCTTCACTTTTCTGCTGTGAGCATTTCACAGGCTGTTCCAGGGGCTTGAATTTCAAATCTGCAATGGCCCTTCACTGATCGTCTCTTTAAGCCAGCTTCAAATCTCAGATGAAAAAACCTGAACTTTAGAGTGCCTCACTCCCACCTCTTCACCACCCCCACCACCAGAGACACACCCTGGTACACGTTTCAAGGAGAAGTGATGAGACGGGTTCTCTCAATGCAGTTACGCAGTTATGTAGATCATTGAGTCGGTTCTTTTCCCAACAGCACTTTGATCTGAAACAGTCAGCTAAGTAACGGGCAAAACTATATTCTGAGTCTAAATTGAATAGTTTGTTTGTCACCTCTTTCCATTTACATGTTAACAATAACCTGTGTATTGCCCAAAGTCCATAGAACACTGTTCTCTGACTCCAGCCTATCACTGCCCATTTCAGGGGCTAGAAAACAGAGGAATGCATTACATTCCTCTGCCCTCCCTAGAAGGGCTGAGAAAAGACACAGGTCTTAGAGTGTTCATGTGCCTTTCTGTATGGCCTAAGTCAAGTCTCTGTCCATCAACTGACGTTTTTTGAGCAACTTCAATGAGCAAGGCTCACTGCAGTGGACAATACAAACCCTAGAGGCATGATTCCTGCTCTCTGGAAGTTCACAATGTCCTTGGGTATATGAAAAAAACAACACAAGGTTTTTTAAAGACTCATTCAAACCCAGGGGCTATTCCTACAATAAAGACCGTGGTTGATTAGAGAAATACTTCTATAGGTGATGGTGATCAGAAAGTGTCTACAAATGGGGAAGAGTTCTGCTTAGTTGAAGGACAGAGCAACTTTAACTGGTTGAAGTAAACAAGGGAAGGGATTTCAGATGGAAGGATTATAGTGTGACCTAAGGCATAGGTTGAGGCAAGGTTGAAGGTAACAGAAAATAAAGTGGACAGCCGAAGCAAAGAGGTGCAGTCAGGAGGCTGTAAGAGATAGGGCCTTAGAGGGTCTTGAACACCAGGCTATAGAATCGGAGGGGCTGTAGCCAGTGGGGAAACCCTGAACATATCTGAGGGACAACCTGGCAACAGCTTTGTTTAGGAAGGTGAATCTGGTGGAATACAATAAGAATTAGCAACAGGACAAAATGGCAGCAGAAAGATCAAGAAGGACTTATGGTTATAGTCGAGGGTTCAATTGATTTGGGCTGACCTAGGGAAGGCAAGAGATAACGGTAGAAAGCATTGAGAAGAAGGTACTCGATAGGTGATTACATGTAGAACCTAAGGGAGAAGAAGACAAAAGTGACTTCAGAATATCAAACCAATGGCAGCATGCAGTAAAAGCAAAAATGATGGAGGATAATACCATGGCTAACATTTCTTAGCCTCTGTGTAGCTTATAAGGAACTGTCACTTACGTACCTCATCTAACCATTGTCATAAGCAGAAGAGAGATTTAAATGTAGGTTCCAAAGCCTCTGTAGCTTACATCACACGAGTACCCTGTTTGGGAGCCGTTTTAACATACCTTTTTTAATGTTGACTTCAAGAGGACAGAAGGACATTTGGGAAGGAGATACCCAGCAGGCAAATGGAGAACTAGGACCAGACTTCAGGAAAGGGATCAGGTCACGCCATATTGATTTGGGAGTCATCCCTGTAAAGCTGATGAGAGGTCAAAACCATGAATGAAAGTGAGCTCTCAGAGGAATTAAGTTAGAAAAAGGACAGGATGAGCACTGAGCTCTGGGAGGTGGGAGAAGGAAGGGAAAGCAGGGAAGAAGCTAGAAGGAGAGGAGTCAGTGAGTGTGCATGGGAAAGAGAACCAAACTGTAGAATGTCACAGGTTCCCAACGAGGAAAACTTTTCAAAAAAGGAAGGGGTATTTATTTGTATTACATACTACAGAGGGGCCAAAAGAGAAATGGTGGAAGCACAGCTCTGGGTTTTAGCATTTGAGAAGCCATTGGCTTCAGGGTGAAGGGCCCCCAAAGATACTTTTTCAAGCATGAGAGCTGCCCCAGTTAAATGTCTCGGTTTGAGACAATCAGCAAATGAGACGGTTGCAAACATAGTGGAATTTTCACAAGACCCCCTACTCTGAGTTTCTGGCTCTGCCAATCAGCTGCCATAGGATTTCATGACCCTGAATGACAAGAACATCTGAAGGTCAAAAGCTGGCACTGTTTTTAATAAAATCATGTTTAATCAGATGCTCAAGGTACATTTATCTGAGTGAAAAAAGGGCTGCTTGAGAATGTCAGGTAATATACTTGTTGGAGGAAAGGATCCCAGTAATTCCTCTTCTTCTTTTTTTTTTTTCCTTTTGTAGCATCCATTTTTAAAATTAGCCAAGCCTCTCTCCAGCCTGACTCCTCTGATTATCGCTGCAAAAGAAGCAATTAAGAACAGCAGCCGCTAGGACTGCGAGCCTTACCCCACACCATCTCCCTCCTGAGTAAGACTGAACTGAAACTCTGCTGCAGGAAAAGATGGAAGAAAAGACAGTCAACTGGGGTGGGGGGACGGGGATCTTTAACTTTCAAATGAATAGAAACTTCTTATAAGCCTTTTTCCTACTCCCTCAGATTATGTAATTTATTCGTAAGCCTGAATCGCAGCCCGACCAGGGCAGCAATGTCGAAGTGGCCATCAAGTGGTCCCTTCTACCGTGAAGCGAAAGAGCCAGTAGTGAATCCCTTCATTTTGTGCATTCACTTTGAAGAAAAAAAGGGTTTCTCAAAGATGCACACTCCCTCTTCATAGTGTTGTGTTCGTTTTTAAGTTAGAGAGTAGTCCCTCTTGCATTCGAACCTCCTTCAAAACTCCTTACCTAATGTGATGTTTTTCACTTGCATTGTCATTAGATGTTCAGGAAAAAAAGATGTCAAAACTTTTTTTTTTAAAAAGAAAGCAAAAAACAAAAAGCAAAAACAAAACCAAAAAAAAAAAACCACAAAAAACAAAAACAAAATGAAACAAACAAACAAAAAATACCCCAGAGCAAGTACTGTGTGAACATGTGGAAGTCCATGCCCCTAATAGAGTTGCAATTTTTTATTCTTCTTCTATAGTGGTGGCTTGGTTTGTGTACCTGTTTTTCTGCATTTGTATTGGAAAAGGTTTCTTTTCAGGCATTTTTCCAAAAGCAGAGAGGAATATGTATGTTCAGGAAGGGCTTTTAAAAACTGTCCACCCAAATAATGCTCAAATGGTGAGATCCTGTCACATTTTCACGATCATGCTTAAGAGATAGTTGATGTATCATTTCTATAAACCAGCTTGTTCATCTTCGTGATGCCTGACAAAGGACACACTGAAACTTATGGCCCTCCTATTGGGTGAGTCCAGGTCCTCAACCTGGGAAACCCTGATAGGAGAAACCATTCTTAAAGCTGGAACTTTCTCTGGGAGCTAAAATGAATGCAAGAGGAGTGTGCAATACTGAGATCTTTGTTGGAGAGAAGGAAACAAAAATCAAGAGACCTAATTTAATCCTCTCTTGTGCTTGTGGGACATAGGTATTATCAAATAGGCACATTAGGAAGACATAGACCCATTAGCCAACATTTGCTTATGATCAGAGTCATGTGACATGTTATAACATTTTTAAAATGTCTTAAAAGACCTGGAGAACAGAGATATTGTAAGTATTCGGCCCTGTCAGAAATGAGAGGTCTGTGAAAACTACATCCCAGTCAACATTTGGCTCCAAGTACTTGCTCCCATTTTCCCTCTGCCTCACTGATTTCTGTTTCAGGATATAGCATGGTCAGCCATCATCCTTTGAGCTTTTGAATTTCAAAAACATGTTCAGACAGATCTGGAAATTCTCCAGTAAAAAAATTAATTAGGGTTTGTACTCATAGATCTCAAGAAGTAGCAGTCCAACCATGTATCTGCTTGTTAAAAATCTAATGGTTGGCACTTCCTGAATCTTCTGAGAGCAGAAAAATATCTGGAGGGTGGCTGCATAGAAAAGGATATGTTTCTCTTTAAATTTATTGTCACTTTTGTAAATTCTGCAAAGTCCCTCTCTAAGCCTTGGAGAAGCTGACAGTTGATGCGATAGAAGGCTTCTTGATTTGTAACATATGAGAATCTGAATAAGAACATATCTACATTCAGCAAGAGAGAGAAAGAGATCAATGGCCTGGGCCTCTCTTCTTCTCTGCTAAGGTACATCTGTCCATCTAACCATCCATCCATTCCTTAAAATGCAAGCAGTTTCTTTAAAGAGTTTCTGCTAACCATACAGTACACGTGTTTATGTTTAGGAAATGGCACCAATGGTGGATTTCCTATTTTCCTTTTTTTTTTTTTGATGATAAAAGTTGAGAGGAACTTGACCCCCCCCCTTCAGAAAACATCCACAGTGAAAGAAAACAGATGGGAAAAAGAAAATTAGATGTCAACATTCATTTGAAGCATGCTGTGTTCTACTTTGCAAAAAGGTAGTTGGGCCTGAAATTTTTAATGCCACACTGTTCTAATGAGAGAGAGAGAGAGGCCTTAGTTTTTATTTCATTTAAAGTTGAATATTTTTTTAATGTTTCATTCATAGTGCCAGGGAATTCGATGAAATAATACCTGGGGTGTGAATAGAATTCAGTACACTAACTCCACCTTGCCTGTGGAGATCACCACAAAGCTAGTCAGGAGAACCTAGTTTTTGATTAGTGACCCTTATGTCAAAAAGGCCTTTTTGGTGGGGAGAGACCTGGAGCAGTGTTCCAGAAAAATGGTTGCTCTTCGATGCCTTCAGTTTTGCATATTAACAATGAGGAGCCAGAGACTTCTTCACCATACCCCCATTGTACCAAGATTCTATGGTAATATAGTGCAGTAGGATTTACCCTTACAAATTTGTATCTATGTAATTTTTAAATGAGAACAGCTTCTAAAGCCCCTCCCCCATGTTGGAGAGTTTTGTATATTTCTAATAAGTATTAGTGAGAAGCTGTTTCTCCTGCCAAAATGGTGGTGAAGGATTCATATTGGGTACACTTGAACAACTTGGACTCCAGGTGGTTAATCGTTTATTCCCTTTTTCTGGATTTTTTTAAAAGCTCATCTTGACACAGATGAGTCTCTCCAGATCTTTAAAGTTGCTAGGGTGCCCAGAGATAATGAGGGCACTTTGTGGAATGTTGATTCCAAAATGTCCTGAGATAGGGATAGGGCAGTGGGAAAGTCAGGGAAGGGTGAGAAGCACAGTAGAGATTATTTATTTAAGAAAGAAAAGAACATTCATCTTGTGGCAAGGATCCGGTGCGTTGTCATAATCCCACGAGGATTTTTTGGATGACACAATCCCCTCAAATCAGTCACCATGCTGGGTAATGACTTCGTTCTTGCTGATCTCGTCTATGTGTCATTGTAAATATTTGTGTGTCCATGTTCCGTTTTGGCTACTGGTTGGCCAAGTCATGTAAGAAGATTTAACTCAAGTATTTATTCTTTAATTGTGTTACTCAGATTTCTTCAGGCTTGTGGAATGCACCCCCAATGTTGAGTTTAACCACCTGATCCTCCACATCTATCCCTCCCCTATGAAGCACATTCCATTGCTAAAAGAAAAAGAAATATGAAATTGCTTCCTGTCTTCTGTATACTGTTTTTGATAGTTTGAGATGTTTGTCTATAAAGGTTATTTCTCAGCCCAAAATCGTGTAAATAACTATATTCCTTTGCTCAGTGGGTTATTTCTAATGAGGCTGCCAGTTCTCAGAATCTATCAGATCACTTTTAAATAACATAAACAGGGATTACAACTTTGTCAAACTAAGTGCGCATAACAGACAAAGACTGGGAACACAGGTTGTTGAAATCAGTTGTGTTAGGGTGGTGGAATTATGCAAAAACATTTTTTTCCTTTTAAAATTTTCTTTGGTGTTGTTATCATATTGCTTTATAATAAACAGCAGAAAGAGGGCTATAGAGACATAGAGAAGACGCCAGAAGCAGATGTCTTCTGGCCAGAGCCCAGAGCATGCAGGGCACAGATATTTGCTAGTTACAGTTAATTCCATAGCCCTCATATTTGCCTGGGTGCTGAGGTTGGCACATGCTCAGGTATGGCACATGCTTTCTTAGGGGACTCTTATCTCTAAGTGGAACCTAGGGAGATGTTGCTTTTCGAACTCCCGACACATCCTTCTGCTTTAAAAGTGGCCGCCTTTCACTTGGGCGTGGCAAGGAGGTTTCTGTTTGGGTTACTGTAGATTGGGTGGGATGACATTTTATTCACCCCCTTGAAAACATCTGGTTCGGGCATCCCCTCTCTGGCTCATGTTAGCAGATTTTCAGGTTGAATTTTAGAAGCAGGGAAGGATGAATCCCCCAGCTCCCACAATGTCCTTGTCTTGTATCATTCAGGTAGGGTTCTCCTGTTAGTGACCAGTGGGCAAGTCCCTTTGATTTCAATAGAAGTTATGACTTGCAATTAAAAGCGGACTGTGAAAACATGAAGACAAATATTTAGAGCCACCTTTGTCTATTGGGCTTCAGTTCCTGTTAGCTTTGGCTGGAGATGGCCTCCATGTGCTTTTCATGTCACCTGATTTATAGGTTGTGAGCAGTGACTACTGTCGTTTTTAAAGAGCAAGAGGGAGACCATCTATCCCAAGAGAGGAATTTTTCTCTAACTCATCAAAGTAATTGTAGGTGATGAGTTTTATAATGAGCTAGCGGTCTCAGATGTTACTCAGTTTCCCCAAGAGCCGACTTTATACCTGGAGAACCCACTTTTCATTGACCATCCTCAACATAAAAATACTTCCAGGAGTTCTGATCCCTGCCTTCCCCAGTCAAATCTTCATGGTCCTTTTCTGAGCTACTTGCAGTTGATATTCAGGTATACACAGGCATGGCCAGTGATGCAAGCTTCTCCCAGTCTCTGAGTAAGAGCAAGAGGACTGAAACTCAGCATTTGTAAATGGAAGATCTAATAGGCCTGGGATTTCAAGTGAACTTAACACGCAATTCTGAACATATATTTGCATGTGGCTTGGGAAGGAAAGACATGGTACCTTGGAAGAAATGGAAATCTTTTTCCTAAGAAAGAATTTTTCATTAGAGATTTGGTTCCAATATAATCTTTCCTTTGGTTAGTTTTAATTGTCTCACTCCTTTTCTGACCCTTTACTGACCAAATGAATATTACCCAACTCCTCATGCATTGGGATGTCTGCTTGATATTTAACAATATCTCACTGAATCTGCAAATGCGGGAATGTAGCTAGCATCTCCATGTGCATACTTCCATGTGCAAGCCTACATTACAAATAGCATTTCCTGCCATGTAATACAGTCAGACTTGCAGAATAAACTGATAGAAACTGGTTAGTGCTCTCAGAGTTTCCTTGGAAGCCGCCATCAGGTGACTGCAACCAGCAGCGAGGGAGGTACCGTGTTCACGCAGTTTAGTACCTAAGAGGAAATCAACAATTATAAAGAAGCTGGCAGACAAAGTGGAAGAAGTATGAGACTAGGAACAAGGAGACCTGGATTCTAATATAGGGTCTGTTGCTCACTTTTCACAGCTATTCCTTCATCTGTAAAATAAGGGCATTGGGCCAGATGACATTTGAGGTCTTTCCAAAAGTCCTATCCCTTTCGGTACCAAAGCTTGCCTTGCAAATCCAGCCTGCTATAGTGATGGATGGCAAATATCGCATGCTTGAGCCTGGGTTTCTTGTGTTGCCGCTAAATAATAGAAATATGTAAGATGATGGGAGGGCGGAATAACCCTCAAGTAAATGAACATAACCCTAGGGAATGTTGATAAAACTTGTGGCAGCCTTCCCAATCCTCACAGTTGTTTTGTTTTGTTGTTGTTTTAACGTCCTTTTTCTGTGGTGTGTTCCCAGTTTCTATTTTCCATATGCTCTGTATGTAGTCTGGTTTTCATTAAGCTGTGGCCAGTATTTGCTACTAGAACAGAAATACACTGTCACACTTGCTAGAACGAAACTATGTTTGGGCCTCTCCTTTCCTATGAAGCGATGCTGGGCTTTGTAGACTTTACTTTATAAATGGCACAAGATGGCAGAATCCATGCATTTAAACAGCTGGGATTATTGAGAGTGGACATAAGCACTTGCAGGTTGCCGAGAAAGAAATTAAAATAGAAGTGCATGTTATTAGCATTGAGAAGTGTTGACGAATCCACTTGTTGGGAACCAAAGATAGCGTTTCTGATGACAACTCCCATGGTGATCGGCCAGTTGTAGGACTACACTGCTGGAGAGAGGGTACACTGGAAGTCAGTCAGTCCCAATGCCATGCCTGCTAGCAGAGTGCCAACTAGCCCTGAGTGCGAAATTCAAGTTCAGTG
This sequence comes from Lontra canadensis, assembly GCF_010015895.1. NCBI lineage: Eukaryota > Metazoa > Chordata > Mammalia > Carnivora > Mustelidae > Lontra > Lontra canadensis. The sequence continues at coordinate 4,179,463 of NW_022631090.1, forward strand.
TGTGTGCTTGTGTGTGGTGTGCTTTATGGACCCGCATATACTATATTCATTAGTGATGATAAGACCTTTCACAGAATCCTATAACCATTAGTGTGGGTTGAGTTTTAAATCTCGGGGCATCAGCTGGGAGGAGTCTGATCACAGGGAGCTGATGTCTACTGGGATTATACTCATGATATCCAGACAAAACAAGTTGAGGAGGATCTATATTTTCATTTTTTATCAGAGTTGTATCTCATTTGGTTGTGTATTACTTTTGTTCAAATGTGTTCCCTGTAAACCCATGTGTAGTGAAATTCTTCTGTAACTTTGGATTAAAGGTATTTATGGTCTTTTTGTTTGTTTGATTTTTTTCGGTAAGTTATTTCTTTTGTAGACCTGCTGATGGTGTGGTCCCATTCTTCTGACCTCAGCTTCTCACTTTTTTAAAAGACTTTTGTTTCCAATATCGTTATTTTAAATTGTGGTTGAAGCAATAGAAAATTGAAATATGGATTGTGCATGACTGTGTCTTGAGTGTAAAAATATTGCAGTTTGAAACTTGGACCTAAAGTATTGCAAATAAAAATGACAAACATCAACAAACTGGTGCTTCTCTGTTCTGTCACCATCCTGCCCGCACCCTTGGCACTGGCCGCTTTACCAAGCTCATGGGGAAATGCCCAGCCTTCATAAGCCATGCAGGAAACATCCTGTGGATTCTGCCACTAAGTAACTCAGGGGGGTTCCATTGGGTGTCCCATGGAATAGCTCAGAACATGGTTTTTACTTGGAATCTCACTTGTAAGTTCCTGTGTTCACCTTGGAGTGAATGTTTTAACTAGAGGAGTCTCGTCTTACTTCCAAAGGATATACATTCCCACAAAGTTAAAAGTAACAGACTCTGCTACCATTAGCGGGGAGAGATGGATAAAATGTGCACAGGATCTCTCTATGTTAGTTCTTACAACTGCATGTGGCTCTTCGATGATCTTGATAAAATTTCCAATAAGAAAAGCAATGGACTACATGATACCTCCATCATCACATTTCAGAGGTCATGGCAAGGAGGTAGGATGTGGGAGGGATATTGTACCCTAACCCACTTCCACCACCAGCTATCAATCGCCTTGGTATCAAGAAGTTGCTCCCCAACTTAATTCCAATTTGGGTAGTAAGACTGCCCACTCTCTCTTCCAGGCACTTCTGAGGCCTCACTGGGGATGCAGGGAACTCAACTGTCATTGCTTATGAGTTCTTCCCCATAGGGTGTCAGTTGGCTCATCAGCCTATGGTGTCACGTGAGAATAAAATTCTTTATAAGAAACGACTTTCAACTTTACAGCAGACAAAACTGAATTGCTGTACTTTAAAATACAGGAGGGGGTGCCATGTTCTTACCATGCTATAGTACAGAAAAAGGCTGTTGACATTGTGTCCCGAAACCCTGCAATAGGGCACAAATGATTAACTCCACTGCACTTTCCACATCCTCCTTCTAAATTTTTGAGCAGACATTAGCAATGTCAGTTAAAATCCCATTCATATTTAAGTGGTTGTATGACAAAATTCAAAAAACTTTTTAATCACTTAAAATGATACAGTTACTCCCCTAGCATTCAAGTAGAGAGCAGGGATTACCGAACTGTTCCCCTTCAGGAAGATTTTTATCCCCAGTGTTATTGGTCCATTACTGCCTTCAGCAATGATTCTTTTCTGATATTGGGTGTGTTGTGTTTGGTAATTTTTTTACCTGAAGCAGAAGTGCATATGTCATAATCTGCTTTCAGGATATTTCTTTAATAGGACCTGACTGGAAAAGATGATCTTGTCCAATCTTGTTCGTTTGTAATTTGGAGTCTTCTAACCCTCTTGGATAAATACTATCTGGATCCTGTGTGTGACCATCAGTCTTACCAACACTAACCCATCGAACATCAAAACAATATAAATACAGCATAGTGTGCAGACCCATATTGCCAAATCCTGAACAGTAAAAGGTTTGGTCTCCCAAATTAGAAGACAGTCTCAAGAGGTTCATGCAAGAAGCTATGTTTATGAATTTTCAATTCTGTGGATGATGCCTCTCCCATGGCAGAGTTACGTGGATTCCACTTAGACTCATGTGTTTACCAATGACATAAGCATGTGGATGGATACCAGAGTTAGCCTCTGGTTCTGTAATCTAGAACATTCCCCTTTTATTAGTGTTCATAGGAGTAGCAAAGGCATCGATTCCAGGGTCAATGAAACACTTTTTTTTTAGCTCCATGGTACATTCCTGTGATCTTTCCTAACTCATTACCTGTATAAGTTTGAGGGTTATTAACACCTACCTTAGGCCTTCCATCAAATGGTATCTCAATGATAGCTTTTTATAAGTTATTAAAGAAACCCTAGCTTTGATGTCATCTGCACTAATATCTACACTATGCGAGGCACAATGTCGGTTGTACTAGACCTTTCAGGAATCACTATTCCTCTGATGGTAAAGGCAAGGCTTGGCACATGGTCATAGGCTTAACGATTTGTTAAGATGGCATGGACCCATTTCAGTTTTCCTCACTTTCTCAGATCCTCAGGTTTACCACCAACTTTTCCTTCACCATTTGGTCATCACAATTGAAGGAGCCTTCTGCCCTGCCCCCACCACCATTTTATAATGAGTAACTTCCAATCCTGTTGCTCCTCGTCAACCATGGTTCCTGGTTGGTACCTTGTCAACCTCATGGTACTTGGTTACAGCTGGGGCAGCTGTAGGATCCAGACCAAGTACAGGTTCGGCTTTTTAGCCTCTAAGTGTCTATCGAGTAGAAGTATGAGCCCTGCCCAAAAGGGTATTTACTTCTGTCTGCCAACATATGGACACAGGTCCAGGGACTTTCCCTTAATTGCCTATTGGCTGGAGTATACATGGTGGCCCTCTCTGATAGGTTTACCCCATTTGTCTCCCTGTCCATAGACAGGGCAGTCATTTTGGGCGCACCAGCACTGCCCCTATTCCTCAACATCACTCAGCGCCCCTTCATGCAGCTCCCGTCATCACTCCCTAACATTGCATTGGTGCTGGTTCCATTCAAGTTTGCTGCAAAATGACTTGGGGTACCAAGTTGTGCTTTTAATAGTTCCCATTTCAATCTAGCTACATATTATATCAGCTTCCTAAATCTTCAGACCTCCTACTTCCTCCCCCCATAGAAGTCGTCTCTGGGCAGCAGGTTTTCCCACCAAAAATAAAATAATGAGAGTAAAATCATCATTCCTAGTAGAATTGTAACCCTGTACCCAAAAAGTTCCATCCTGGCTCCCACCACCTCTTTTGCTCTTGCCTCAGCAAGAAATCAGTCATGTGCTGTCAATTCATGTGAATCTCTTAAATGATGGATCCCCCTTAGGCTCATAGGGGATTAAGAGTTTAGGTTTCAGAGCTTGAACTACATTTCACTTCTCTCTAAGCATTAAGCTCAATTATGAAAAGAGGACAAAAATAGGGGCACTTGGGTGGCTCAGTCAGTTCAACGACTGACTCTTGATTTTGACTCAGGTCATGATCTCAGGGTCGTGGGATTAAGCCCTGCTTTGGAGCCTCACTCAGTGGGGCATCTGCTTGGGATTCTATCTGCACCCTGCCCCCCACCTCAGATAAATAAATAAATGTTTTTTTAAAGAAGACAAAAATACATCACAAAGTGGTGAAGAATAAAAAAGTTAACTTATCAAAATGTTTATTTGGTCATAGAGCAAGTGCTCAATAAATGGTAGCTCTTAATATTAGCCTTCAAAACAAATTCTGGCCAACCAGAAAACCTTCAATAAGAGCCACTACTCTGCGTGAATTTTCGTTGGCCATTCAAATGCAGAGAAATGTTTCTTCCATAACACCGTAGCCTTTGTGGGAGACCTTCTGGTCCTGTGGAGGATAGGATTGAGCAGGTTCTAGTTGAAGTGTGCAGACAGTGACTATGCATCCCAATTTTTCTCCCATCTATATCCAAAAGCAAGACATCTTTGCTCACTAACACCAGTGGCTTGTATCTGGGTATAGCAACCAGTTATGCTCTCTGTATTGCTGAAGTCTTGTGCTGTGCAAAGCAAGCCCATGCCTGACATTTGTATTTCAAGCCCTCATCCATCTTTGGTTGAAATAACCAGTTTTTGTTTTTGTTTTTGTTTTTATAATTACCAAGTCCCTTCTTATATTGCCAAGGAGTTTGTGTAATACTCTTAAAACCTTAGGACAGTACTCTTGGGGAAAACCCAGCTATTTAAACTTATTTTAGCAGGAGACATTATAGCACCCATCTAAGACATGGTTGACCCGTAATTGAATTGTGCAATTAAAATCAGGCAATTTTTATTGTGTCTAAATTATACTTCAATGAAGCTGATTAAAAAGAAACTCATCGGGGTGCCTGGGTGGCTCAGTCTGTTAAGCGTCTGTCTCTTGATTTTGTTTCAAGTCATGATCTCAGGGTCATGAGGTCATGAGGTCGAGCCCCAAGTCCGGCTCTGCACTGGGCATGGAGCCTGCTTAAGATTCTCTCTCTCTCTCTCTCTTTCCCCCCTAGCCCTCCCCCTACTATCTCTCTCTTTCTCTAAAAAAAAAAAAAGAAACTACATGACTGTGAGTGAGCATGTTTGTGTGTATGTATGTATACAAAATCAGATCACTTCCCACTACCTTCATTGCTACCAATCAGATTCAAGTCATCTTCATCTCTTTCTTGGATTGTTGCAATAACCTCTCAACTGGTCTTCTTGTTTCTACCCTCTCACATGCCTAACTAGAGTCTTGACATGAGATTCAACATAAATCAACACTTTCTAATGGCTCCACATTCCTCTTAGAGACAAGATCCTTCTAATTACTTTCAGGGCGTGGACCACCCTCTTACCTTCTTATCCCATCCTATTCTCTCCTTCACTCATTCAGCTCCACACACAGTGGTTTCTTACTATTCCACAAACATTTCGAGCATGCATTTGCCTCAGAGTCTCTGTGATGGCTGCTCTCGAACTGGAAAACTCTTCCTTCAGATATCCATGTGTCTCATATCTCACTTCCTTCAAGTATTTTCTCAAATATTTCTTTTTCAATGACACCTACCCTGATTACCCCATTTCAACCACACTTCCCTGACCAGAACTCCTGATATGCTTTCTCTGGTCCTTTCTTCCTTAATATCAATCAACTTCTTTCACACTTTATCATTTGTTTGTTTATTTTGTCCATTGTCTAACTCTTCCCAGTTGAATGTAAGCTCCACCAGGGCAAGTATCCTTTTTTTGATTCCTTGAAACATCCCCAGGCACAGAGTAGGCACTGAAGAAACCTCAGTTGGCTCAGCGAATGTTGGCTTTTCCTTTCTCCTTTTTTTTTAAGATTTTATTTATTTATTTGAGAGAGAATGAGAACATGTACACATGTGTCTGTGAGTCAGAGGAGGACCTGAGGGGGAGGGAAAGGGACAAGCAGACTCTGTCTGTGTGCAGAGCCCAACATGGGGCTTGATCATGGTACCCTGAGATCATGACCTGTGCCAAAGCAAAGAGCTGGAGGCTCAACTGACTTGAGCCACCCATGTGGCTGGCTGTTCCTCTCTTCTTGGAACTCTATCTTTTCTTGGTTCTGTAACTGCTCTCTATTCATCATTCTCTCACCTTTTTGCCACATTTCCAGTTCCTTTTCCAGAATCCTACTTCTAGCCATTTTTACATGTAAGTGTCCCCCAGGATTCCTTCATGGTCTTTTTTTTTTAAGATTTTATTTATGTATTTGACAGAGAGAGAGACCACAAGTAGGCAGAGCATCAGGCAGAGAGGGAGGGGGAAGCAGGTTCCCCACCAAGCAGAGCCCAATGTGGGGCTCGATCCCAGGACCCGAAAGCAGAGGCTTAACCCACTGAGCCACCCAGGTGCCCCTTTCATGGTCTTTTTAAATTCACACCCATAGGGCGCCTGGCTGGCTCAGTGGGTTAAAGCCTCTGCCTTCGGCTCAGGTCGTGAACCCAGGTCCTGGGATCAAGCCCTACATTGGGATTGGGCTCTCTGCTCAGTAGGGAGCCTGCTTCCCCCCGCCCCCTGCCTCTCTGCCTACTTGTGATCTCTCTCTGTCAAATAAATAAATAAAATCTTTTTAAAAAAATTCACACCCATGTCTCTAGCTCTCACCTATATCATAACTCTCAAATAATTATCTCCAATCCATATGTCTCCTCTTAACTTCACACCCTAATAATAAATCCATCTGCCTACTTGAAATCTGTACTGATTTGTCCCAAAAGCATTCAATACTCAATGTGCCTCAAACTGAATGCATTATCTCATATTCATCATGTCAGATCCTCTCCTTACCTTCTCTTTCTCATCACCACCCATGTCAGAAACCTAGGCATCATCCTTAAATTTCTCCTCTTCTTATTTATCCCTGCTCTTTTTCTCAGTTATGAAGTTCTCTTGATTTTTTCTGTTAAGTATCTCCTAAACTCTCCCTTAATTTTTACCCTCACAACCTCTGGGGGTTATTGCAACAATCCAGGAAAATAAGTAATGAAGGCCTTAGGAACTGGTCAGTCAGCTTCCACTCTTGGCATTCTTCTGATTCACGTTGTGGCTAAAAGGTTTTTTTCCTAACAAGTAAATCTGACTAGGTCATAACCCATTTTAAATCCTTTCCATGGACTCTCTGGCATCATCAGGATGGACCTCTTGCTCTTCAGGGTAACTCCTTCATGTGGATCCTCATGCAAAGTTCAAGAACTTGTCAGGGCACGTGGGTGGCTCATTGGTTAAACGTCCTTCTTCAGCTTGGGTCATGATCCCACAGTCCTGGGATTGAGCCCTGCATTGGGCTTCCTGCTCAGTGGGGAGTCTGCTTTTCCCTTTCCATCTGCCCCTATCCCCGCACTCATTCCCTCTCTCTTTCTCTCAAATATATAAACAAAATCGTTTTTTAAAAAAAAGTTCAAGAGCTTGTCTAATACTTTCTGAACAGAAACCATGACCTTGGATCAAAAATCCCTGGAGAGATATGAGAACCATATGAAATTCACATCAAGACATCAAAATTATTGATCCCTAAGCCACTAGGAAGTAAAAAAAAAATGGCTAAGAGCATTGGTATAGTTTGTGACTGTAAGTAAACTCTTCCTTGATATAATCCCATGGGAAGTGTATATAAGCCCAAGAATGTCATTAGTTCTGTGTCTGAGAACTCAGAAATTGATTAGGAAGAAGAGAAGACATTTTTACAGCGGACATCATTCAGGGGAATCATACAGTTCCCCATTCCACAGTGTTTGGATTTATCGTTCTTATTGCTGCAGGTTAACCTTCCTCCCAAAAAGAAAGCTGACTCTCCTCTTATTTTGATGCTCTGAGAAAGCATGAGCCTTCTGGATGGGTTTGATATGTTCAGAATTTTTGGAAATAGCTCTGTAGTGGTCTACATAAACTACATAAACACAGAAATATTCCACTAGGGAGTAAAATGTTTTTACACAATTTAAAATCTTCTTACACAATTATCACTGAGAGCTTCATCCTAAATGATTTACCAGGTGAGAAGGTCTGTGCTGAAATCCCAAAGTAGGAAGGTTGCTGGGTTATAAGTTCAGTTCTGAATAAAAAGTAATGCCCTTCTCTGGGCAGAGCTCCTGCAGAGAGATGGAGTGTGCCAGGGACCAGGTCAACTTGGATAAAGATCCTGGCACAGACTATGAACTTTTCTTGTGACTCTCAACAACTCTAAAGAGCATCTGGCAACAACTCAATATTCCAAGAGAGTCCAGAGAAAGAAGAGACCCTGTTCCAGCTCTGGGCAGCAGGGTTAGAAAAGTATTTGGACAGATGCTTTCTTAGTGTCGGTGGTCTGGGGTCATGAGAGCAGTGAACATATCAAAGGCTCTGGAGTTAGGACAACTTTGATTCCAATCCCACCTCTGATACCTAACTGTCCTGTGAGTTTGATCCAATTCTGTGAACCCCCCAGGATTCCACTTCTTTATCTAGTAAACTGAAATAGTTATACCCCTGTAAAATGTTTTTGTGAGGACTGATTGAGACCATGTTGTGAAGAAATGCAGGGTGTAAGACTTAGCAAACAGTATCTTCCTAATCAAAGATAGTTTTATTCTACTCTTGTCCAGCTTGAGACTGCATGAAAAATGAGTTTGCAAAACCAAGAATCCTTGGGATCAGAGCTACCCTTTTTTGATATGGCCCAGTTCTAATTTCCTTCTCTAATAGACCAACTAGAAGCAATACAATAAGGAGATATGGGGTTCTCATTGAGAGAGGGGACCTTCAAAGGGGGCAGTGTACCATTTTGTAAACAAATAATATTAGTGTTACTTTTATCTAAAAATTAATATATGTCCCATGTTCATTCTGATAAATTAAGTGCTATTTAATAATACGATGGCAATATTCCCTAAACTGATGTATAAATGCAGTGCAGTCCTTAGCAAAATCCCAGAAGGCTTTTTTACAGAAATTGCAGGCTTATTCTAAAATGTATATGGAAGTGTAAGTGGCCCAGAATAGCCAAAACAATTTTGAAAGGGAAGAATGGAATTGGAAGTCTCAGATCTGAATGGACATTTTTTTCCAAAAAAAGATGTACAAAGTCCCATAAGCACATAGAACGATGTTCAGCATTATTGTCCATCTGAGAAATGCAAATCAAAACTATAATGGGACATCACTTCACACACTAGGGTGCAAATTATCAAGAAAACAAAACTCATAGAAAAATAGATAAAGGACGCCTAGGTGGCTCAGTCAGTTAGGTGTCTGACTCTTGGTTTGGCTCAAGTCATGATCTCAGGGTCATGAGATCAATCCCCCTGCATTCAGCATAGAGTCTGCTTGAGAATCCCTCTCCCTCTCTTTCGGCTCCTCCCCCCACCCCACCTCTCTCTTTCTCTCTCTTTCTCTTTCTCTCTCTCCAATGAATAAATGAAATCTTAAAAAAAAAAAAAAAGAATAGTGGGGCGCCTGTGTGGCTCATTTGGTTAGGTGTCTGCCTTCAGCTCAGGTCATGACCCCGGGATCCTGGGATCAAGTCCTGCATCAGACTCCCTGCTCCATGAGGAACCTGTTTCTTCTTCTGCCTCTTTCTCTCTATGCTTGTCTATCTGGTGCTCGCTTTGGCAACATATATTCTATGTTTGTCTATCTGTCATGAATTAAAAAAAAAAAGAAAGGAAAGAAAAATAAATCAGATTATGGTTACCAGAGGCAATGGGTGGAGGAGAGGGGATCGGATGAAGGTGGTCAAAAGGTACAGATTTCCAGTTATAAGAGAACTAAGGGATGGGATGTACAACACAGAGACTATAGTTAATTTCTGCTATATAATATATAGGAAAGTTGTTTAAAGAGTAGTTCCTAGGAGTTCTCATCACAAAGAGAAATATTTTTTTTCCTTTTTACTGTATCTATATGTGACTATGGTTGTTAACTAAACCTATTGTGCTAATAATTTCACAGTAGGTGTAAATCAATCACACTGTATACCTTAAACATTATGAAATCATCAAGCTATATACCTTAAACATATACCGTGAAGTATGTCAATTATTTCTGGATAAACTGGAAAAAAAGAAGAGAGATAACAAGTATTGGCAAGGAAGTAGAGACACTGGAACGCTTATATATTGCTGGTATGAATTCAAAATGGTGCAGCTGCTCTGGAAAATAATCTGTCAGTTACTCAGTTAAGCATAGAGTTACCATGTGATCCAGTGATTCCACTCCTACTTATATATACCCAAGAAGATTAAAAACATATGTCTGCACAAAAACTTGTACATGAATGTTCACAACAGCATTATTCATAATAAGCAAAAAGTGGAAACAACTCAAGTTTCCATTAACTGGTGAGTGAATAAATAACACATGGTATAGGCATACAATGGAATATCATCTGGTAATAAAAATAAATGAAGTATTGATTCATGCTACAATATGGATGAAACTTAAAAATATTGTGCTGAATGAAAGAAGGCAGACCAAAAAATGCCACATGTATGATCCCATTTATATGAAATGTCTAGAATAGGCAAATCCATAGACAGAAAGTAGATTAGTGGTTTCCTAGAGTGGAAGGGAAGAGGGTTGGGAGGAAGTCGGAAGTGACTGCTGAAGTGTACAGGGTTTCTTTTTGGAATGGATAAACATGTTCTAAAATTACTTGCAGTGATGGTTGCTCAACTCTGTAAATACACTAAAAGCCATTGAATTGCACATTTCAAATTGATGAATCATATGATAAGGGAATTCACTTAAAACCATTATAATACAAAAGTGATACATGTTCATTAAAATGGGAGAAAATCAGAAAAGTAAAAAGAAGAAAAAGAAACTCAATTCACATTAAAAAATCTTTCCATTTCCAATTGTCCTCAGGACAATCCTGACTCCTTAGAGTTTTCTTAGGGTTGATTGAGTCAAAGGTGCTTGCCCTGAAGTATAAGATCTTGCATGATTCATTCCATTTACTTCTCCAGCACCATCTTTCATCATTCACAAGTTGATTCCATATGTGTCAACTGTAACAAACTCTTTTTCTCCAAACATTCCATGTTCTCTTGCAAGTCACATACACACTTCATTCTCCTGCCTGTGACTGTTGGTACCTCTTTTCTTCATTGGGTTAGTTGTTTTCACCCATTAGGATTGGCTTAGACATCACTTCCACCATCTTTTCCTGGCCCCAGAAGATAAGGTGTACCAAATCATTTACACTATGTACATTTCCAAGATGAAAAATTTAAATTAAAAACATATATACCAACTGAAAAAGGAAATAAATACTAAAGAGACTTTCAAGATCTCTGGGACAATATCAGAAGGTCCAAAATTCATGACATTAAAGGCACAGAAGGAGCAGAAAAGAGATTGGTGCAGAAAGTAACTTTTGAATGAATAATCACCTCAAATTTCCCAAAATTTGATCAAAGACATTAATTTATAGATTTAAGAACTCTGTGAAATCCAAACTGTATAAACTTAAAGAAAATCACATAGACAGATAATAAAACTGCCCAACACAAATAGAGAAAAATCTTGAGAGCAGCTAGAAAAAAAAATGACATAATACGTATGGTAATAATAATTTGAAATACTACAGATTTCTCATCAGAAACCCTGAAAGGCAGAAGACGAAGGAATCAATTTAAATTGCCAAGAGAGTGGGGCACCTAGCTGGCTCAGTCTACCGACTTGTGACTCTTAATCTTGGGACCATGAGTTCAAGCCCCCTTTGGGAGTAGAGTTTACTTTAAAAAAATAAATTGCTGAAGGAACAGCCAAACCAGGATTCTATATCCATTGAAAGTACCCTTCAGGAATAAAGGCAAAATAAAGACATGCTCGGGTGAAGGAAAACAAAGAGAATTTGCAAACAACTCTTCAAGAAATACCAAAGGAAGTTCTTCAGGCTAAACATAAAATCATACCAGGGAGAATCTTGGAACTTTGGGAATAAAGAGAAACAGAAATGGCAAATATAAAAGACTATTTTCCTCCTCTTAGTTAAAAAAAAATATGTACGACCATTGAAACAAAAAAAAATTATAATATTGTCTGGAGGAGTTTCTAATGTATTTAGATATAATACCTACAAAAGTTTAAAGGATCAGTCTTGGGGTGAAGTGGTTGTAAGGACTTTACTTTTTAAAAATGTATTTATAGTGGCACACTGGTTGGCTCAGTTGGTTACGTGTCTGACTCCTGATTTTGGCTCAGGTCATGATCTCAGGATTTGGGATTGAGCCCTGCATCAGGCTTCACACTCAGCCGGGAGTCTGCTTGAGTTCTCTCTATCTCTCTCCCTCTGCCCTTCCCCCTGCACACACACACACTCTCTCTCTTTCTCTGTCTCCAATAAATCTTTAAAGAATTTATTTACAGCAAAAGTCAGTTGTGTTTTGAAAAATGCACACAGTTGTGGAACCAATATAATGGTCACAACACAGAGTAGTTCGAAAATAATGAATGTGGTCATTACCCCACAAAGTTGACTCAGGCCACGTTGTAATATTTTTCTTTCTCCCCTCCCCACTTCCCTAGGCAATCAGTGGTAAGTTTCATGTTATTGGAGAGGCTTTTGCATTTTCAAGATTTCCTATGAATGGAATCAGGCAGGTTGTATCCTCTTTTCCGGCTTCTTTCACTCAGCATAATGATTTTGAGATACACTTGTGTTGTTGTGGTCAAATACGTAGTGGTGTGTATTAGTGCATTGGATTCCCTTTGGGAAATCCAAGTGTACTGACAAATTATACATGTGTGAATGTAAGTACCAACATGCATGAGTAAGTGAGAGAGGTAAAGATTCAGAGAGACACATTTTGTATGTACGCCTGGTACAGCACTGTGGATATACAGCCGGTATTATAAATGTAGGGAAGATATTTCCACTTTCTGAGGGATGGCATATTTTCCTGGAAAAGGTTGAGGTCTAGGAGTCAATAGATATGATTGCCTAACTAATAATCATGATATGATTATTAACTGAACCATCTTGAGTAGGGTATTTAGCCTCTCAGTGACTAAAATTCCTTGTTTTTGAGAAAAGGGGGATAATGACAGCACATTATAAGGTTGTTATGGGCTTTCAAATGAGGTGAATAGTGTAAAGCACTGGGCATGGAAATTGACACATAGCAAACAATCAAAAACAGTGTCTGTTACTTTTTCTTTCTACCATTGGATTTGCAGGAGGAAAAAAAAATTATCACCCTGCTGGGGAAAAAAAAAAAAAAGGTAATAGCTTCTTTGAGCTTAATTGTAATATCATAGTGCCATCTGTTGACCATATAGAACTATTACATTACTTGTACTGTAGAGTTCATTTCTGACAAAGCCCTACCACGTCTGGACACCTATAGTTAAAATGTCCTCTCCAGTGTGGTCAGAGCTAGTGTTGTAGGGACGGGGATTGAGGGCTTTATTAAAGGAGCTTGGAGACCCTTCCCTTGCCTAGATAGCCTTGCCTGTCAAGAGGCAAGGATCAAGGAAAAGGGAGAGGAGCTTCCCCATACCTTACCCTAAGATGGGCAGATGACATATTGAGTGTGGAAACAAGTACATGAAGTCTTCTCATCCATTTGGCTGATGGAGAAAGGAGATGGTATTTTCTTCTGTTGGGAGGTCTGCACTTGAAAGATCTGGCCACTGTAGCTTTGGCCTGGAGTCCAATTCCATAGGGGTTTCAAAATCATGTAACCCCAAATACCACGTAAATATCCTTAAATGTGGAATGGAAGATCTCCCCCTCTGTTCTTCCAACCTCCCCCGCTGATTAGCATCAAGTTGCCCAGATTCCCTTATCCCCACTACCCACTCTAGTGGCTCCAAAATGAGTCTCAAGAGATGGTCACTCCTGCCATCTTTCCTGGGCCAACAAATCAAGTCAAGACCGGTCAGTTTATTGAATGTGAACTTTATTGTGGTTTGGATTATGTAAGGCAGTGTGGTGGGAAGGCACTGCAGAAGTTACACAGACTGGAAAACATGGTAAGAAATGAGTGAGTTAAAAAAAAGAAACCTACAAAATATATTTTTAAATGAGTGCGTGCTGGACTAGACTAAGTACTACAACTATGTTTTTTCTTCATCATTGCAGAAGCGTTGAAATATTGTCAGAAGTTGGGGTTGGGAGAGGTTAGGGAAGGCTTCATGGAGGAGGTGATGTCTATGCTGGACCTTGAAAGAAGGGTAGAATGTTGATAGATGAGACGGAGGGAACAACATTTCAGAAGGACTGACTCAAGAAAATTCCTTAGAAATACTGAAAAAAACAAGAGGGCAAAAAAAAAAAATGCTCCCAGGGGGCAAACCTTCCCAACTGGGAGGCCTAGGGTTGGGACCCAAAATCTCAAGCCCCCAGGTGGGGTCTTCAGTCCCAATGATATTAGGAGGCACAGGACAATGGGCTTGTTTGTAAACCTAGCAGCAGCAGGAGGTTTCACATTGCAGTCAGGGGCCCCAAATTGGCTGTACAATATGCCTGGGTGGGTTTTCTCATCCTTTTGGGGGTGTGTGGTACTTATTCGTCCTTCCTCTTGCCCGCTGACTGCCTGAATGGTAGTTCGTGCGCGCCCACGTGCGCGTGTGTGAGTGTAGGTGTGTGTGGATGGGTGGGGGACCGAGGCTTTGTCTCCCACTGCAGCTTCTTCCACGTTTCCCTCTTTGGGGCACACAGCTGGCTTCCATCGAGCTGGAGCTCAGGCCCTTCCTACTCACTGTCTCAACCTCACTGAATTCCAGCTCGTCATTAAGCACCTAGGAAGCTTCCTCAACATGAAAGTAAAACCTACTGTGGGGGGTGACTTGGGTGAGGGCAGGACAACACTTTCCGGGGGTGGTGATATTTGGTGGTATTTGATGGTGGTGGCAGTGGAGGTGGCAATGAGTGCTGGTGGTGATAAGGGCTGGGGACTCAGAAGCAGGCTCTGGCCGCTGACTAAAATGCTGCTGGCAAGTCTGTAGTGTTCAGTCAGGAGCTGGGATATCAGGCTAGACCAGCTTGGCCTTGATCACCCCTCCTCCCTCCTCAACATGCCCTACAGGGAAGAGAATGTTGGGTGCCTGAAAGCAGCAAAGCCTTCTGTAGGGTATCCAGGCCGTTGTTGTCCTGCTCAAATCGCACCCCCGGAAGCCCCAGAGATCTTTTTGTTGGCAGACATCTGTATGATCTCCACATAGGACTGTCACCTCCCCCTGTCCAGCTGCTGGAGGTATATAGGTTATGTAGCTACTGATGCTACCTGGATCGGGAGGTATGGGGAATTTATCAGAGGAAAAGGAAAGTTAGTTATTGTGAGTTTCTTTCTTTGAAAGGAGTATGGATTAGGTAAGACCTGGCTCCTGACAGAAAAGGGAAGGCTGGAAAGCTCTGTCAGGATTGCCTAGAGCTGAAGATTTAGAGCTCAGTGAGATCATCGCTGGAAATGACCTTGAAGCTGATGTGGCCCTGCTTGACTTTGGCAGTCGGGCCACCCTTCTTACGCAGGTACAGAGACTTCAGATCACGACAGTCGCTGGGGTCAGCATCCAGAGTAACTTGCCCCAGGAACTGATCACAGAATTTCCGGCTGTTCCACACCTGGAGAGACAAGTCAAGAAAGCGAATATGAACCACCCTCTGCAAGACCAGACTTGGCCCAATGGCATCTAGAACCCAGTGCTGAACTTGGAAAGCTCAGCTTTAAAACTGAGAAACTCTTTCCTGATAATGGGCTCTGGCTGACAGAAAGCTACCTCAAAAAGGAGTGGTGACAAGCCAGCCAGGAGAGCTCAAGGTCAGCCTCAAGCTATGTGAAGGCTTTGTAAAGGCAGCTGGGCAGAGGCACTGGGTCAGAAAAACAGCCAAAGGATAGTGGTCCATCCCGACCTAGCAGGATAAGGGTCATCTGACCTGGCATATGCTTCCCCTCATGGGATTTTATAGTATATGTCACATGTGTACCTGTGAGTGTGTGAGCTTCTGCCCACAATGAAAGGGATAGAGAAGAGGATATTTACAATGGAAATTAATGAGGAAGTCAGTGTCTGTGCTTGGTGGTAGGTGTGTTGGAGTAAAAACAAACAGCCAAAGACCAGGATGACCCTTGCTCTGTATCCTGGATAGTTGAGTACCCTAGATACTTGGGATAATCTAGCACCTGGAATGGAATGGGAGCCATCCAGGAGGCAGGGCGTGTGTATGTGGGGGGGGTTGTTCCCTGTTCACAGTCTTACCTGCACTATAATAGGAATGTCAGTGGTCCTTCTGTAGAAGATTGCCTGGGTGTCAAAAATGGCATGAACAGTATTCTTCTGGACAGGAGAACGGACTTCCTCCTTGCCACACTTGATGACCAAATACGGATTTACGGCTGGAACAAAGCGACAGTCGCGTTTAACAGAGTGATTACAGTACCCTTTCTAGACAGTCGAGAAACTAGTTCACAGGGACTTTTCAGCCTAACACCTGGGTTCCAGGTGACCTCGAACCCTGGTTCCCAATTCCCTTTTCTTCCCCATCCTTTATAAAAATGAATAGTATGTAGGCCTTGCCCAAGGAAGTTCACATCCCATTCTCTGTCCAGGTCAACAGCCATCCTGACTTTCCGAGGCTGAAAATACCCCTGGAGAGAAGTGTTCATGACCACCTTTTCTAAACATATGTGCAATAAATGAAACTGAAGTTTGCTTTCCCAGACACCTCTGTGGTTCTTACATTCATTGGCATACTTCTTCTCCAGGCCCTCTGCACTATGAACAGTGATCTGGGTCACCACCTTTGGGTAGCCACGAGCCAGGTTCCAGCAGGACATCTTGGGCATGTCCAGAGTCAGTTCCCTGGAACATCGAAGAGAAGACACGTTACTGATGATGAATGCCCTCTGATGCCCTCTGATGAGATTGGCCTGTTAAGGCAGCCATTGTTGCTGAAAAGCATGAAATGCTGAGTGACCCAGCTCATTCCTCAGACATGGCTTATATTTTATGAGTCTGTTTTCTTTTCCCTTGGCCTTAAGGACCAGCACATAAAGATCAGAGTAGACAAGGTTGGGGTGAAAAGGTAGCTTTGGTGACCCAGCACTCAGAATATAATAGAGGAGCAGTGAGGAGTGTCAGCTGCTTAAGAGAAGAATAGAGTCAGCCAGAAAATGGAAGAGAAGATGTACATGGGAAAGCTTAGGCTATAGGCCTATTCCCCTGAAATGGCAGCCCAGAGCTCTGAAGCTCAGACCTCTCCTGGGGAATTTTTCATGGTTACAAAAATAACCATTTTGAGAAATAGTTGTACCACCGTCATGTCAGTGAAGTCTGACTCAGACAGGTTGTCCTTTTGCATGTCTGCATAGGAGGAACAGGGTCGAGGGAAGTTGGTGGGGGGTCAGAACTGGAGGCAAAGCAGAGACTAGGAGTTTGCTGGGCTGGACACAGGAGCTGAACCTGAGCTGGACAGGCACTTCGGAGAAGATTCTCAGGAGAAACTCGCTGGTGCGGCCATGTTGGAACATGGTTGGGACAAGCACGTAGTTGCCTTTCTTCAGGTACTTGCTCAGAAACACGGTGCGGGTGTCAATGTAGGTGGAAGTTCCAGCACGCTCTTGGATGTAGAGATGGTGGAGACGGAACTTGCGGTTCATCTCTACCTGGAAATGAGACAGGACAAAATTCTCCATCCCACTCAAATCACAGTGTTTGTGTTAGGAGATCCTAGGTCCTCTGTTTTCTTTATCCTTGGACCTATCTTCATTCCCCTCCCCGCTGTGACTCTGTCATTATTCTCTCTGTTCCACATGCCCAATCTTACTTTGAAGAGCTCAAAGCCAATGATGTAATTGTCAGGTCTTCCCATGCGGCGGTAAGTACGCAGGTCCTTCTGCTGCAGTGACATAATGACCTTGTGCCCATCCTCGGGTACGGTGAAGATGTACTAAGGGAAAGAGGCCACCAAGGACTTTAGTTAGCACTTCCGTTTCAGCTGAGCCAGCTCAGATTTCAGGGAAAATAACTACATTGAGGAGCAGAGACTCCGATTATTTTCTGGGCTTTGCCACGGATCAGACACTGAGGCCTTGGCTAACTCATGGGCTTGCTAAGTGCAGATCATATATCATTACTCCCTATGGCATTTGGTACGGATTGAGAGACAACTTCATGACTGGGTCTTTGATGCCAAAAGGGTTATTCTTCTTGGTAAGATACTGGGTTTATTTTAAATTTTCCCTTGCTTCAAAAAGCTGCCCACCAAAAAATTCCAGAATCCATAAAGGCAAGAGGCACTTTTGTTTGGCTTAGACTAATACTATAGCATCCCCCTCAGCTAGCCTCCTACAGCCAGCCCAGATATGTGACTTGGGGTGGGGCTGGATCCACTTCCTTGGAGAACTGATTGATTGATTCTTTGCCACCCTCTGCAGGAAAGCTGCAGACCTGTGTCTGAGACTTGGAAACGTCATCTCAGGGCATCATCATGGCATTGGGCAGTAAAACTAAAAGGTATCTGATTGTTCCCTCAGCCATTCTATCTCTCTCTCTGTTTCTCTCTCTGCTTTTTTCTCTCCCTCCAGCAAGAAACAGAAAACAAATTCAGAACCATAGATTTGCAAGACCCATAAAGATCAATCTTGTGCAGACAGTTAAGATTGAAGCCAAAAGCCCGTTTCTCTAGCTCGATGTGCCTGATATTTGAAACATTTCCAGGGTTGTACATAGGGATGATGTCGGGTAGGGAACAGGGCGGTAATGGGAGCTTTCATTTCTTTAAGGACAATTAAGATGGAAAGAATGGGCAGGGGGGAGTATGAGTTAAAAAAAATCAGCCTACTCATCTTAGTGTCCTTCCAAATGCCTCGCCAATGAGGCCCATGGATAGAAAAGACATACCCACATAAGGTCAGTCAGAATTCTGGCCTCCCGTGTGGGTATCTCATCAACACATCTAGGGGCAAAACCATCAAGATTATTATAGTTTCAGGCTTTTGGATGTTTGGATTTTGTGCTTTGGGGCGTGCCAGGGCTTGACTCCAGTGGATCATGTGGAAGAGCATTGTAATGGAGGATGGATGGGATGGGGTTACTGATGGGGTAGTGCTTCGGATTCTGGGCAGAATGACCTGGCTCTGGGTGAGAAAAGGGAGGCATAATGATGGCATTCAGAGAAAAGTCAAGAAATGAAAAAGTATTGAGAGAGTGTCTGGAAGCAGATCCCTTCTGTCTGATGAGAGACAATCACAAAGAGACACCCCAGGCAATATGGTGCCAGGGGAGAGGCAGCCAGAGGAGATGGCTCCAATTTAATATTATTGCCCACATACATCGCTGCAGTAGACACAGTCTGCAGTAACTTACAGCATCTGAGCCAATCCCTAGACGCCTCGGTTGATGAATATTACACAACAGCTGCAAACTGAAAAACCGATGTCAAGGAAATACTGCAAGGTGAGATCTGAGTTCCTATGGCCTTGAGAAGTTGGAGGTAAAGCAAAAAGACCAAATTAATTCAAACCTGGGGATTCTGCAGGAAGGTATCACGATTGTTATAGCAGCCTCCTGACCGGTTCATCAGGGGATCATCATCCACAGTCCAGCATCCCACCACTGATTCCAGCTCCTTACGGCCAAAAAGAGGGTTGTTCACATTGCGGCAGACATTCAGTTCATGAAAGTTGCGGCAAAAGTCCTCCAGGCTCATCCTGAACAGAAGGAGGGCCGGAAAGAAATGAACATGGTGCTGAAAACCTACTGTGGTAGTTCCATGTAGGGAGCCCCAATGCCCTCAGCACAGAAACCAGCCACTCACCAGAACTCTCCATCGTCAGACATAACAAGCCCCAGGTTCTTGCGGTCTGCCACAGTCAGCTGCTGCCACTCTTCAGAACTAAAAGCAATCAAATGAAGAGATAAGCAGTTAGGTTTACCATTGACTTCCTACAGGAAGCACACCAAAGGACCAAAAGTGGTGGGGATTGGGCCTGCTTTATTTCACCTCTGGCTGGGTGATAGACCCCACAGATGCCACTAAGCAATGACAGCCTGCTAGCAATCTGGAGGGATGCATTGAGAGAACTACAGGGCTGTCCAAGTGAAACGTCACTCACATCTCGCTCCAGGGACCACTCCATTCCTGACGCCCCAAGGGATTCCTCAGGCGAACCATATAGAGCTTCTCAGTACTGAAGACTTCCAGCAGTCTCTCTCCAAGACGGATCTTACGAATATCAGTCATGGTGTATGTATGGCCCTTCAGGAGACCCCAGTCAGTTTCAACTTCTTGCTCCTCCTGATTGGGAGACTGAGAATAAAGGAAAATACATAAAGCCACAAGAATTGAGAGACCCAAGGCCTGGCTCCAACTCTTCCTTGATTGGTTTACCCCAGTATGGTCGAAGCCAGGTCTCCCTGAGCGGATAGAAATTTTATCCAGACACCTGACTGGACACAAAGCAAGTGAAAGAAAGGAAGTAAAGAATTTAATATAATAACCCACTTCAATAGTTCAGATTGAAACTACCCACAATAGTATACTGACAAGAGCAGCTTAAAAATTTGGTGGGCCTGGTTTATTGTGTGAACAAACAGCTATAACTTCCACCACCAGGGGCAGAGTCAGGAGGAATAATTTAGCAGAGGTTACTTACACCAGCTCAAAAACACTACTGGCCCCCAGTTTGACAGTTGGTACAGAAGGATAAAAAGTTAAAGCTCTGGGGCACCTGGGTGGCTCAGTCAGTTGAGTGTCTGGCCTCAGCTCAAGTCATGATCCCAGGGTCCTGGGAAAGAGTCCTGCATCAGGCTCCCTGTTCAGCGGGGAGTATGCTTCTCCCTCTGCCCCTCCTCCACCCCTGGCTCATGCTCTCTCTCTCTTACCCTCTCTTTGTCTGAAATAAATTCTTAAAAAATAAAGGAAGTTAAAGCTCTGTGGCCTCTGATCAAGGACTCAATGTATATTATTAATTTTCTGGACACCCTAATGCCTTCTCCTGAATTTCTGGGGGAAGAGTGACATTCCCTACTAATTTTGTAGTGTGAGCAAAGAATGATTGTTTTGGGGAGACAACAAACCTCAATGGTGCAACAGATCAGTCCTCCTTTGGTAAATGTTTTGTACAACTCCCCGAACAGCTTGTACTTCTCTTCAACCAGCTCAGTGTATCTTCCCTTCTGCATGTCGACAGTCTCAGCCAGTGTGCCAGTGAAGTCCACGATGATATCAGTGGTGGTCAAACCATCAAGGGCTTCATAGCAGCCAAGCAGCCTGGGTGCAAATATGCAAGGTTATCTCAGTAAACTGATTTTTCCAGGTCGAGAACATCTTATTCCCAAGAACTAGAACAGTTCTCGCCCAGCCGGCATTTACCAGCTGGCTTTTCTCGAGGTATGAAATGAGAGATATTCTGAGATTATAGTCAGAGATTTCTGAGCTTAGGTTATGTTGAGCAAGGACAGTCAATGAAGAAGCTTCCTTGTCTAGGTAAATATTAGGGAAGGAGAAAAAGGGAGGGCATCATGCTATGTGATTCACTGATTAGCAGCAGGAAGGGGCACCTAGGAGTAGGGAGGGGTTTTAACGGAGTCCAGAAGAGCTCATTTCTTTATCTTCCAGGATTTTTGAGGACCAGGCCTAGGCCCAAAGCAATGCCTTAGATCTGACTGGTATCCTATCCCATTTAAACTCAAGGGCTCGGCTGGGTGAGAATAATCTTCCAAGGACAAATACAGCCTTCCCTCCCTCGTCTACCCTGACCACTGACTGGTCAACCCTGCTCCTTACTTTGCATAAGCTTTTTCCAGTAGAGCATTCCAAAACTCATTCATGGAGGTGGAGAAGGAGAAAACCAGATCTCCATTGATGGTGGGCAGCAAGTCATCGATCACCACCTCAGTCCATTCTCCAAAATGCCAGAAACGGAAGCGAAATATCCCAGCATATTTATCGAGTTTTCGAGGGTCCCATTCCTGTTCCTTATGGTTGGGAATTGTCTGGAAATATAAGAACAGTCGTACAAGTGTTATTTGCCAGACTACACCCAAATACTGAGTTGCAGTTGACTTCCAGCAAAGATATATGGCAGTAGGAAGCACACCAAATAACTTGGTTTGGGTGTAGGTTGGGAAGTCTTAATTTGGGTATTTTTTGCCCAAATTTTGCTTCCCTAGGTCAGTTTTGTTGAGGATCATATTACCATGCAGGCTCCGAATACACATAGGGTGACTGAGGAGAAGCCAGTTAGGGATTCAGTTATTTCCCACAGATAATTTACAAACTTGATCATGAGAAACTGTCTATCTAAACATTCACAGTTGCGTGTTTAACCACCTAAATAAGGCATTTTAAAAGACAAAATCACTGAAAATACAAGACCCCTGTACTTTCAGGTTTCAAAGGTCTGTCCTAGAGATTTCATGTAGATTCTATAAGGATTTGATTCACACCTTGAACAAAATTATGTTGAAGAAATCCTCTTTTTATATTCAGTTACAAATTACTCTTCAAAAATTCTTTTTCTGAAGAAAAGTCAAATCAAGTCAACATTTCAATGCTTTCAACTTGACCTAAATGCTGAAGGAATTTTTTTACTTGAGAATTTATTAGAACCTTCTCAAAGAACTGTTTTCCATCTTTCTTGTCTTTTCTGTTATTCATATCTATGACTTCCTGGCCCCTGCTGGCTCTATCCTCCAATTGGTGCAAAGAACACCAGTATGCAGAGCTACTACATCAAAGGGCTACAAGTGACAAAAGGTCAACTAATGTGTGACAAAGCCAACAGAGTAAAATGTTTATGGTAAGAATCTAGGTGAGTATAGAGGTTCTCCCTGTAAAATTCTTTCAATTTTCTGTATTGGTTTAAAAAAAATCCTCATAATTCAAGAATTGAACAATCTAAAAACCTTAAACCTGATTTTCCCCAAATTACTAAGGAAGACAAGAAGGTGGAAATTGAGTGAGGTCTCAAAAGAGAGGGGGATACCTTTGTCCAGTGAGACTCCTGAACAGCCAAACAGGAAAACGCAGAGACCATCGGCTTGTGCCCCAGTCTCCCTTGGATCAGCTGGTGGTTGCTGATGTTGCCCACGATCAGACGGGGGTCGTCACAGATGTCCTATGGATACAACAATTGGTTCTAAGGGGTGGAAAGTGTTTCCCAAGAGTCAGCGTGAGCTGAGGTAGGCAGGACAAAGATAGTGACTAGGACTTCCATAAATGGGATAAAGGGAAAGTAGGGGTGGGGGGGGTTGTGAGGACAAACACAAAGCAGTCAATCATCCGGAGCAGAGATAGGGTTATGAGGGGAAGTGGCAGGAGAAATGAGAGGCAAGGATGCAATGAGACAGGTCGAGATAGGCTGGTGGGGGCGCTTAGAATTAGCATTGTGGTTCAGAAGAGTTTTCCCTAAAGCAGTGAGCTTTTGAAGGGAACTAGAGATTAGCACATTGCATTCCAGTCCTATTGGTCACTAGGAGATTTTCTGAAGCACCTGTGCCTGGAAGGATAATTGCATTTCAAAAGACAAGGCTGGATAGTGGTGAATGCTTCTCCCTCCCTGGGAAAATGAGTTAGGAGACCTTATACAGAAAGCCCTTTCCCCAACAAAAAGCAAAGGCAAGAGCAGTCTCCATGGCAACTAGATTTTTCTACATCTTTGGATGAATATAGATGGTGGCAGCTCTAATAGCAGGTGGTAATTGACCACTCACAGGAGCACTTCAACACACTCTTTTCCCACAGAGGTTGCTCTGAGGGAAGCCAGACAGAGGTGAGGGGCACTATTTATGTTTCCCCAATATGTCAACAGCTGTGCTATTCCCACGGTGAGTAGGAAAATGAGACCCAAATAAAACAATAACAACACGATGTTTGAGGGCACACTAAAGTTATTTCCAAAGTATAATCAGTGTCTAGAGGAAGGATCCCCAAAGTCTCTCTGGTGGTAGATAGAAAAGATTGAATAGCGTAGTGACACTTGAGTTGAAGCTTTAGGGATGACTAGCGTGAGGCAGTTCAACAAGAGAGAGGTATGGAGGCACAATGGGTAGAGAGGCATAGACAAAAACATCGCTGCCTCCATAATATCCCGTAATTGAAGACATGATAGTGTGACTCAGAGAATCAGCACTTGCAGAGTTCAAAAGCAGGAAATACCAACGAAGTCTTGAGTAGCTGGAGAAAGTTTCATGGAGGAAGCCGTTGGCCAGTACCTTGAGATTCTGCTTACCCAGCAGAAATAAATCTTAGTCTCAAGTGGGAAGAAAATCTAGACATATATCTTTTTAAAATTTATTAAATAGAGACAGCTATATTTTTCTGGTTCTCAAACCTCTTTTTTTTTTTAATGGACATAATTCTCCTTGATGAAGGGTCTGGTCTACAGAATGAAACATTCCATGTATTCTTTAAAAGCCAAAATCACTCTGGAAAGGAATAAACATCCTAGGCAGGGACAAATCCAAAATAAAGATTAATTGGGCATCCCTCTGCCAAAAAGAGAGGGTTAGGAAGGTTTTCAGTTTGGGATTTTCTGGTCTTTTTTAAATTAATTAATTAATTTATTTATTTATTTTAAGATGCATACCTAGTGTCTCGACGTTACTTTTTTGTCTTAGAAGAAGACTTCTATCTTAATATCTTTTTATGGTTTGGGACTTGCCTGTTTTTTCACTTATTGAGTATAGAGTAGGTATGTTGGGTGAATTAGGCCCTGATATTCTTTTTCTCCCAATTGTTTCTTTGCCCTTTCTAAGATGAAACTAAACACAGCTTTTTCTTGTGGGCCAGGTGTTATCACTTTATTTGGAGCAAGACAAGAAGTTATATAATGATTTCTTGGGTTTAGATTATGCAAATAATAGTTGCCTGGCATGGAAAAACAATAAAGTGAACACTGACGTATGGAAAAGTGTGCTTTTAGATTATTAAGGCAAATTATTTGCTGGTTTCACATAAAGTTGTTAGTGGTTTGGGTTACATTACAGTGTCTTGGATTGCCACGAAGCTCCCATTTCACAACAGGGATCCAGGCTCAGCAAACACTTTTGTCATGCCAGCTTTTATTCAAGACTTAAAGGGTCACATAAATGAACAAATACCTGTAAACAGAACTCAAATTGAGAAACTGGGTAATTACTCTCCTGTAGATCCAAGCTGAATGTGGTCATTGTGTGTGTGTGTGTGTGTGTGTGTGTGTGTGTGTGTGTGTGTGTAATCATGAAAGAATATAAATTTGGGCCCCCCCAAAATCTTTTGTTTTCTATTTCCTCTTATAAACTGGCCCATGGCCCAGTTTTCCTTTACCACTCTTCATGCATGATGGATGGCCACTTAATAATGGATTTTAAAACATGATAAATTAACAGCCATAGGTTGTCAAAGCTAAAAAAATCTTAGGGATTATTTACTCAACCTGATTATTTTGCAAAGGAGAAAAAGGCTCAGGAAAAGGCAGCAACTTGGCCTTCCAGGCAGGCAGCTAGTTAGTAGGAGAACTAGGACTGAAGTTTTAGATTCTTCAATAAGACATATAGTTAGGGAATATGCTTCATGCCTCTCTGCTGAACACTCGCCTAATAGCTCTTCATTGTTCTGGAAAGACTTGCTTAAGTTATATTTCAGCTTTTGGTTCCAGGCTAAATATCACCAATCGGCTTTAAACTCTTCAATTTAATTCACTCAGTGGGAATCAATCTCTGGTGTATGTCAGCATCGTGACATGAAAAGAGGAGAAAATCTTTATTATGCTACAACCTCTACCTCTTTCAGGAAGTCAGAGATTAGAAAGAAGCTAAAGAGGGAGAAAAGGTAAAGGGTAATAAGCCAGTGCAAACCTAACGGACAAATGGACTTTTTTGGTGACACATTTGAAAATAATGAAATGGCTGTTTATTGATTTTTTTTCCCCTAGTTTCGGACAATGGGGTGTCTTCATGTTGGGAGTAAGGAAGAAAGATGGGAGAAATTTTTCTGTAACTCTGAGCCTAGATGGAGAGTGAAGGGGCTATTGTGGCCTGAGCTCTGCTGGACTGGTAAGGAATGGAGTTGGGGAGAGGTCACAGCTCACATATTCACATATTTGGGTGGCTTGAGAGGGAGGGAAGATGCTGGGCCCCTAATGGCTCCCAGCTGTGTTGGCACAGTTGCTGTGTTCCTTGAACTGGATCGTTTGTCAAGGCAAAATAATTTCTTAGGGGGAAACACACACAACTAGAAAGTTGGACACCAAGAGTAAAGCCAGGAATGGTCCCCACATACCCCCATCCCTGAGTCAAAGCCCTCTATAAGCAAAACAGCTTCTCTAGGAAATATGTTCTCTTAGCTGAGCGCTGAGAGTCCTTGCCATTGTCCTCACCTCATCTCCTTTCGCAGAGACCTCTGGAAGACTGGGGAGGGAGACATAGGATTATCAGGCTTGTAGCATTTCCAAGAGAGCTCCAGGCTTGCCATGCTGAGGGGTTAGGGGTCCAGACACCCAAGTCACGACATAATTATCTTATTTGAGCCTTTAGGCTTTGGCTTAGAAGACTCCAAGTATAAATCTCAAACTGCTTAAATTGGGAGGAATGTACACATCCATGAAATGAAATACTGTTCAGCCATCAGAGGGACAAACTGATTACATGCTGTCACATGAATGAGCCTTGAAAATGTTATGCTAAGCAAAAGAAGCTACTTTTCTGTTCCAAGTAAAGTCTCTAGAGCCAGGCAAATCTAGATAGAAACCCAAAGCAGATTAGTGAGTGCCTGTGATGGGGTGGGGGGTGTTACTCACTGCAAAAGGGTACAAAGGGTCTCATGGGGATGATGTGACTGTTCTACTGTGAAGTTTTTGCAACTTGGTGAATTTACTAAAAATCATTGCCTCGTACTCTTCCAGCAGGTAAATTTTACAGTCTCTAAATTGTGCTGTGGGAAAGCTGGTAAATGGCACAATTGAAAATAAGCAGGACCGATGGAGATAAATGGGATGGACCCATCCAACTCTCTTCGACTGTGTCACCGGTGGAAACATGAGGACAAGTCAGGTTGGCGGGACATGATCTCTGGGAAGGATAAGAACTTTATGACCAGCCTAGGCCAAAACTACTGCATGGAGGTGCCCCATTCAGCAGGGGGCTGGAAACGTCTATTAGCACAAAGAAAAGTGTTTCCCCTTTACTCTTTCCTTCCAGGCAATCTGTCACTGAGGGCTGTGTATTCTGCTTCTGATGTTGCCCCTTATTGAACTTTCCCTTCCATTCTTACCACCTTTGGCTTTCATCCAGACCCTCATCACCCTCCTCCCACCTGGGGTAGTGAAATGGCCCCTGGGGAGGGTATTCCTCATGAAAGAACCTGGGCAAAGGAAATGGTAAGTAGGGACAGAGCTCAAAACTCGACCAGAGCTGACAGAAGATCTTGTGCAGGTTGTCCTCCCTTCCCCCACAGCTGCGGCACAAATCCCCATGAGGGTTTGAACCTCTTTAGTCAGGGATTAGATGTGTCTGACTCTAAGACACTACTGTAGCTGGGTATGAGTCAGTCAGGAAAAAAAGCCAGAGTGGAGTAGGAGGGGAAAGTGGCTGGAGAAGAGATTTTTTATGGGAATTTGGCAGCCAGATTTCAGCCCTAAAGATTCTACCTGAAGCCTTACAATCACACTGTAAGTCAGTATAAATCGGCATAGTTTAGAATTTACTATGACTGTATACGATGAAGCTCCAGAAGGACAGGAAAGTTCAGGAACACATGTCTCAAGCCATAAACCAGTGTACCCAGGAAGCTGAGCCAAAAGCTGGGGCCAGCGGACCCCTGGAGGAGTTAAGGAGAAAAATTTTTCTCTGGAGGGTATGGCAGATAAGCCAGCCCTGAGTAACTGCAAAACATTCCCATAATCCCTGCCTATCTAAAGTGGCTCCTTAGGACACAGCAAGGGAGGGGCAGTTGGGAAGAAGGGGACACTTAATCCTGCCCGAGGATACTGGGGGCTTAACTGAAGTCATTTCGTTCAACTAGCAGTGGGGTTTACAGGCATGAAGGCTTATAAAGGCGGAAGCTTTCAAACATGGGAAAGGAAAGAAACAGAGACTATCAGGTTAATCGTGCTTCTTCCATTTTAGAGACTTCAGAAAACAGCCCTGTTTGAGGATGAGGCTGTGTGGCATGCCAAGGGCCAAGATGTCTGTGAGATTTCCTACAAACCGGGCTCTCAACCTTGCCAACGAAGCGGGTGAGGCCAGCGACCCATCTGGTCTTCCTGAGCCAATTCAGAGAGGCCCAGGGCTGTCTCTCTGCTTTCCTGATGGGAGGCCAGAGAACTTTGACGTGGTTCTTGACCACAGGCTTGGCCTCCACTCTGGCTGGAAAGGAATCCAGAGCCTTTTGAGGAGACTCAGATGGTGGTCCAGAACCTTGTTTTTCCCTCCTTCCCACAAGAGGTCCCTTCCCCAACCACTCCAATCTGCTGATCTCCCCCTTCTTCAAAACCCTTCAGGATTTACTGTCTGTATGCCTAAAGATAACATTCCTTATATCAGGCATTCATTTATTATTTAACTCTTTGATAGCTCAATAGCCACCTCTCCCACTAGAATGGGAGCACCTCGCCCCAGACTGTGTCTGTTAATTGCACAGAGGGTGCACAGAGTAGGTGCTCCATAAATGTTTTTCAAGACGCTCCCTTTGGGCTTAAGACTAAGCTCACAGTGTGTTCTCGGAAGGGAGAATATGGGTAATTTAACAGATGTACAGCATTGACCCAGGGAGGAGGAATGTGGGAACCGACTGGAGGGAAACTACAAATCTTAGCAAAGGAGGGGACCCAAATAGCTCTGTGTCCCGTTCCACACAGCGTGGCAGCATGGACTTTGGGGTCAAACCTGGATTCAAATCCCAGGGTGTCAGCAGTTGGACCCTGGGCAAATTCTTACCTTGTCTCTGAGACCCAGTATCATCATCAATAAAATGGACAAAGTAATATTTACCTCTAGTTTTCAAACCAGAAAAAAGAATCACATTGGAGAAATGTATACAATACCTACCTTGCCAAGCCATGGTGAATGAAGAGGAAATGAAAAAAAAAATGTACAGAAAAGTCTAAACAGAGTCTCTAGGCCCGTGGTAGGCATGACATAAATGCTGATTCTTTTTCCTACCCACCCCAATTCACCCTCTCTTCCTGATACCTCTCACCCTGGAAGGGGTATTCCTTGCTTCAGAAGCGAGATGGATTCTTGCCCTGGTTATCAAGTTTTTCCCTTCCCTGTGAATCCATCTAGGATTCAGTCCACAGAATTTGGAAGAAGGCGGCAAAGGACAAAAGGCCTGAGCCAAGAGAGAGGAGGAAGCATGTGTCTCAAGACCCAGCTAGTACAGAAAGCATTGTCAGCTTGGTTCACATCTGGGAAATGGCTTCATGTTGGCTTGCAACTTTGCCACCCGTTGGGTCTCCTCCTACCTCCCCCAGGACCTCTTCCTCATCAATCATTCCTTCCCTCTCCTGTGTCTTCAACCTCTTCTTCTTTACTGTTTACTCTTTGGCCTAGAAATACATTCAAGTCTGTCCTATTTTAAAAAGATATCCTCTCCACCCCCGCACAAAAAAAACCGTCCTCAATTTCCTGCCTCCTTTTCAGCTATTTCTGCCCTATCGATGTCCTTTCTTTCAGATCCAGGCATCAGAAAAGAGTAGTGCCCCTCATGATCATCAGCCATTCATAAGAGTGGCACTGAGACTACATATCTTTATTTGCTCCGTGCATTTCTGCAAAAACAAAACAAAACAAAACAAAACAAAACAAAACTTACCCCTCTGCATACCGATTTAGTGGCTAGTGAATTCTGCTCACGTTTCCCGGATTTTTACTGCAGGTCAGTGATCTGTAGGGATGTCAACAACTGCAGGCGCAGAAGGTCAGGAGGACTGTCATATTCCTTCCGATGGAGAGGACTTCTCCCAGTCTCATACTCTCAATGGCTATCATACTTTGCAAGCAAACACTGAGACCTGTCCTTCCAGTCATATAGGAGACGCAAGAGCCTTAAAGGGACCAATGTATCTTGGCACCACCTGCTGGCAACCTACGGCAACTGCAATGGCTCTCGTGAGAAGTCCATTTCGGAGCGTAAGGTCTGGAAATGCCAACTAAAAAGTTGCAACCAAAAAGCCTGTACATTTCCTAACAGCCCTCTATGGCCTTTGGGAAGCCACTTCGGGAAGGCTCTCAGGTGTAATATCCTTCCTCCAGTTATACGCTTTAGAGAGGGCGAGGTTGCCTGCCATTTATTCTACAGATTCCATCATTCTATCATTGTATACACTGAGCTCCCTCTCACGCAGGGCTGATGAAGTGGTCCTGAGACTTGCTTTAGAGACATAAAATATAGCTGTTTCACAGAGAACCATAATAACTATTGATAGGTGGTAAAAAGAGCTACACTCCTACTTAGATCCCACTTGGCTGATGGTGGGGGGAATCCAGGAGACAGTACCCAAAGAGTAACTGAGAAGTCTCCCCTCCTCCCCCCATGCAAACTCCATCTTGTCCTTGTAGAGTTCATTTCATTTATGCTGGTCCTATCAAGAGTTTTGTTGTTCTTCTTTTAAATTTGCTGTCTGACCAAATATGACTGAAATTCAAGATACCTCAAGCTAGAGTCAGAAGCACCGATCCGTAACACTTGCCATATTAAAGCTGTCTCCTAAATCACTTTGCATGTGGTAGGCTGTGTGAGAGAAACAGCGCACCAGACAGAGTTATGATGAAAGAGATCGAGAAGGGGACAGAAAGTAAAAAGCAAAGCAACCAATAAATAAAAGACAGAGTTACCTGGGGACGTTTCCACACCACCTTCCCAGGAAGCAGCCGGTTGTAGAAAAGTGAATCATTCTCAGGCAGAAAGGTCGGGTCACAGAACAGTCTGCCATCTTTGATGCATTCCTGCTTCAGTTCCTGGTACTTCTGGTTTTTGAAGACCTTCAGAGGAGGACCCATACTGCCGAACTATGTCTAGAATGAGAAAAATTGTGGTCATTGGAGGAAGAATTCTTTTGAAGATTACCTGAAATTAGACAAAGAGTAGTCACCCCAGTGACTTATTCCTGGAGCTAGGAATGTGGAGCTTGGCTTCAGAAGAAGAAAAGTGAAGATTTTCAGGGAAAGTAGGGTCCAGGCTCAGCATGGAGCTTTGCCTAAGGTGCCTAAAACATTTGGGGGCCTCAGTTTCTTCCTCTGCCAAATAGGGCAATATAGGCTTGAACAATATTATTGAAAAAATATAAAATAAATGTTAAGATTGCTCATTAAATGTGAGTCATTAGCATTTAAAGGGCTATCTTCCATTTTACGTAGAGAAGCTTTCAAACAAAGGATAATTTTAAATTCAAAGATAAAAGAAAAAAGTCATTTTATTACATTCAGAATAAGTTGGTACCCTGAGGGCCACACATTTTGTGCTTCCGGGGAGAAGCAGCCCCTTTCACTTCTATGGAGCCCCTTTACACAATTCCTTCCCTTTTATCATTTAAAGAGCTTTGCATTTTTTTATTACTGGCCAAGAAGGCTAATGCAGGCAACAGAGCTCAGCAGATGGCCTCCAAGATAGAAAGATTGTTTGTGTCTCTTTCTTCTTCAAAGCCTAACATGCAATCATCTGCCCTCTTTAAAAGCAAGACTCTGAAATTCAATTACAGTAATTTGATGGACTATAGATTCTTATCCCATGGCAATACATTGTTGCTTTCTTTGCTTTAAAAAAAATCTCACATGGCTAGAGAATTAATATAGTGGCTCTTCAAGCAATGGTCTATCTGAGTGCCCCACACTCAAATGTCCCTAACATTTATGGGGATAATTTGAAAGACAACTTTGATTTTAAGTAGCTTTGGGGTGATAATAAGGTTCTCAATCCCCTTGCTTGATTCACAAAGATAGATTTGTAATGATTTTAATGATTCTCGATGCTCAGTGGTTAGTAAGAGGAGGGCTGTGAAATTTACATGGTGCCAATTATTTTAAAAATACATTTTATGGATAAATGTCTATATTTCGTGATTGCATGAAGGGCAGAACAGGCAAATCTAAGGTCCAAGTATCTGCTGAAAAGTGGGCAAAGTTTGAAAAAAAAACTAATCAGCACTTTAGAGAGTGTCTGTTTAGGTAACACAGCTCAAATCCAATTAATAAAGAGGGAGCCACTATTTTATGAAAAGTGAAATAATAATCAGACCTCTCTACTATCTTATTTCATGTCCTTTCAGTATTACATTGAGATGCCTTACTGGTAAGGAAGACTTCCTATTTGAAAACCATAAAAAAAAATTGAATTTGACGTTAGTTGCAAACTACAATATATAAAAACAAACTTATCCCTTCTCTGAATTCAAAGAATAAGAAGCTGAAAAGAACCATAGTTTTTTTTTAAACTAATATATAGCCTTATTTATTGACCATTGTTTTTCAAATTGAAGGTTACATACAGGACACTGCAAAATACCAAAATGCCTTTGGTCATCAGATTCAATTCTGTTCACATATTTTAAATATTAAAGTGTATCTCATTGTATTTGGAGGCATGAGTGGTATCAGTAATAATTTTCTGTTAAGCAGCATCAGAGCCAACTGAATGTACACTCAGTTTCCTTTTTGGAGCCTGTTACAATTGGACCCTAATTTTCATGCGTGCTCTAACTTATAGCAAACACTACTGTGCCTCTGGCTTTCCCTGGAAGGTTTGATGGACTGCCAGAAGCTGGGGATTGTAAATGGGGGATAGTCTGGGGCAATTAGGATATTTAGTTTGCCAGAACCTCCTAGTCCTTGAACGTTTTGGATAAATGGGTATTTCCTGTTCTTGCGAAGGCCCTCTGCCCCCATGCCTCCCTTGCTACTCAGTCAACGGGCGAGTCCCTGTTATATAAGGAAGGCTTGTCCATAGACAGAAGCCACATTAACTGAAAAGAAAATCAGGTTTGATTTGAAAAACCAGTATGATCCCAGTAGACCCTTTCAGAGACACAATATCCAGCTGATGTGTATAGGGCAAGGTTTCGGGTGCGAGCACTTGCATTTGGGGGGTGCACAGTAAATATGGAATAGCAGGCTATCAGCCTGAAATTTGACAGGCTTTCATTTGAATAAAATCGTAGCCTCAAGTCCCGTTGGACCTGCAGAGTAGAGCTGTGCCCCGTTTCTGGCTTGGTTCCTCTGTGCCTCTATTTTCTCATCAGGGTAGTGGGGTTATCTCTCTTGCCCTCCTTACCCTGTGGCTGTACCTAATGAGATGGTTAGAGCAAAAGTGCTTTGAACAAGTGGAAAGGGCTCCGGAAAGGCAAGATACACATCATCAGTGCTCTCATGGCCTGGCACGGAGCTGGGCGCACAACCCGCTGTCCAGGAAATATTTGTTGAATGGACAAATGGTCTTACACAGACAATTAATGTTTGCATGTATCGTCTGAAACACGCATTTTAGTTCATGTTCTCTTCCCGGCAGCCATGTTTAGGAGGCATTATCCGGGCCCTTTATTTTGTATCTGCAGAAATGGCAACTCTCAGAAGGGACAGTTAGAAATGTAAAACTGACTCCAGCCCGGGTCTGTGTAATGTCAGATTCAGCGTGCAGCGTTCCCTCACACCACACTGCTTCTTTTGGTCACCAAAGGGACTTTTTTTTTTTTTTAAGCTCAAATGAGGGAAACCCTCCAAAGCAAACATGATGCCTAACTTGGAGTCATTCTGCCTAGAATTTATTGCCATGGTGGATATTGAAAAGGTTCTTTATGTCCACGGTCTGATGATCATGGGAGAATCAGAACCCTTCACCTCGGAGGGTTCATTAGATAAGTCTGGAGGAAAAAAAAAAAAACTTCTGGAAACCCAGAAATTTGTAAGTCGGGTTTGTCGGTTTGTCACAAACAATTTGCCCCGCCAGAGCCCAGGAGAGTGGGGAAGGGAGCGCTCCTTCTTGGTTATCTTACTGCACCCAACTGCGAAGACAGGAGGGCCTTCAAGTTAAAGATGGCATATTCAGAAAGTCAGTAAACAGAAACAAAGCTAGGGCTTAGGGTAGAAACCAAAGACAGCCTCTGGCTAACAAATGGACTCCGTGTCCTGAGGGTCGTACATATCATGGGTGATTGGGTGAAGCCGAGTGTGGGCTTTTGCATTGAGATGACGGTGGCAAGCAGTACGATTTCAATGAGGATGTACTGCCTAGAGATAGAGCATGAAGAAGGCTGTGGAGATGCAGGCAAGTGGGAGGGGTGGGTCCAGAGGATGGAAAGTGGGAAATTGCCAGGGGAAGTTGGGGGAGCTTGCCACGTAGAATAATACAAGGGCTGCAGTTGGAGGATGGAGTTTTTGCTACATACTGGACTGGAAATCTTGGGGGGTAGGGTACTGGGCAAACTCCTAAGAAGAAAATCACTCGTCCATCGCCTGTGGGTCAGCCTTAACATAGAAACCAGATTTTGCTCTAAAATGGGAAATAGGCCTCAGTTTCTTAAAGAGAATTATTTTCTGATAGAGGAAATCTGGTCTGCAGGCTACAAGCTGCTTTTGCCCAGGGTGAGTGGGAGAGGAAGGGCAGGCATTTAGGGGGAGAGAGTGGGAGAACATGGCTCCCGAGGTGGTGTCCTTGGCTGGCTTCCCTCCCTCCCCGCTCCACCCCCAGTTTCCCCCTCTGTGCTGTACTCAAAGCAAGATAGAAGGTAACAGCTATTAGGAGTTTTCAGAGCAAACCGAATGCAGGAGACCTAGCTCTGTCCAGGCATGAAGTAGGCACCACTTTAGCCTCACAGGCAGGGGTGCTGTGGAGAGGCAGAAGCAATAAAAACTCAGCATCCACGTTCCACAGAGTGCTGGCTTCAGCAGCACAGACACTAAAATGGGATGATACTGAGAAGATTAGTGTGGCCCCCACGCAAGGATGACAGGCATGCTCCCCAGAAAATAGTGCTTCCCATGGCTTTACAGGCAGTCATAGCCCACATCTATGCACACGCCTCTACCAGGGAACATATGGCTGACCAGATTCCAATGGTTGGCCAGATATCCTGGGGTTGGAATGGGACCATAAATGTCCTCGGATCCAGCCTTATCTGGGACACATCTACTCCATCCAGAGAGAAGACTGTTCAAAGAAATTGGAAGAAAAGAAAAAAGAGTGCACAATTCCCTTTAATTCCATTATTGAAGAAATTTATCAAAGAATACAAAACAATTTGGAATCGTAAAAAGAGCACAAGTGGTCAGCGGATCCAGGATCAAGTCCCAAATACCACCGTTTAATGTAGATAACAGTTCTGTCCCTCAGTTTCACCGTCAGCACGATGGAAATACTGTGGCTGTTTCGTATACCTCAGGGTATCACGCTGGTGGGGGTGGGGTGATCTAATAAAATTAATATGCAAACATACTTTTAACTGTTAAACATACGACGAATGTCCAGCATTGGTATTAGAAAACATGCATTTTTAGCACATTAAATCTCATCTCTGTCCTTAGGGGAAAATGAGACGTAATCACCTGCCTTAACTAAAATTTTCACTGACCTTTAAAAGACCGATATAAAATGGCCCCTCTGCCATTCGATACCTTCTCTCTCTTCCACCTCTTCTTCTTGACTGGCTTGCCCCACTACATGTTTTCCCCCCTCTTGGATGAATAAGCCCATCCTATAACTTGCATTTCACAGGCTTGCGAGAATCCGCTTCCAATTTTCATAGAATGTTAACCTGGAAGGACCCTTAGAAATCATGACACCCAGCTCCTGGCTTTCACAGGAAGGTGAAAGCCCGGGTCCAAGGTGACATACACAGTTAATGACAGAGCTGGCCTGAAAACTCAGACCTCCTGCTTGTGAGAATTCTCATTGTCTTCTTCTCACAAGAATGCATGCAAGAGTTCTGCGCTTGAATTGCAAGCTGTCAGAAGGTGAGATGATTTCAAATCAAGGCTAATCAAAGAAACACTGTCTGGGGGTCACAAAGGGATTTTTTTTTCTGCTTTTAATTCAGGAACTGAAAACACCCAAGGATGTGGTAAGATTTTTTTTTTTAACCTATTCCTCACAACGCAAGTGTTTAGACTTATCCCTGGCCTGCTAGGGATTCTGTAAGGATAAATAAAGACCAGAATTCAAATTCCAAGTATCACACGTGTACACACGCACATGCAGACAAACTGGTAGGGGAGTTAATTAGCAGCCCCCACCCCCTCAACTGAAGAATCGTTTTTTAATTCCCCCACACTATACAATGTCCTTAATTTTACAATCGAGATTAACAAATGAGACGTTAGCCATATTTCAGTAAAACATGAATACAAACCACAATGCTTTATCCTGAAGCCAGAGGAGACCGTCGGGATGCTAGAATTTGTTTCATTTTCTGAGAAGATTCTCCCCAAACCGCAGGCTCCAAATCCTCAGAACCGATTTTCAATTGCAATACGTGGATCCTTTCACTGCCCTCCCCCCTCCACCCCACTCTGGCCAAGTAGCCCAGTTAAGCCCCTGTACCGTGAGTGGCAGCGGAGTGGGGAGGAAGGGGATAGAGCCCCCACTGCAAATCAAAGTTTAAGCTAGAGGGAAAATCAGAGAAGAAGGTCAACCTGTCACCAGGGCAGGAGGGACCCCCCTGACCGAGCAGACGGGACAGCCTTCGCTGCCACTCTGTCTTGTGCAAGAGCACACAGCCCGTGCACCCCAATTCCAGGGTTTTTAAAGACCTTTTGTACACAGTGTAGATCCATGATCATGCCTGCATTTCAATAATTTGCCCACACCTGTGGGTCAGCAGATGCCAGAAGGAAGCCCTGTCAGCCTTGAGAGGGTTTCTCCCTCCACACCTCCCTTCCAGGTTCGTTCTTCCTTATCAGGTACTTTGTGTCACAAGAAGACAAAAACAACAACAAAAAAGAACAACCCCACACACAACTGACCAGATATCACCAGAAAAATCTCATCGCCAGAGAACCACAATCCCCCCGATCAGAGAGTGTCCCATCCATTTTGAAGTTTTCAAACTATTCCTCACGCCTATTGGATTCCGACAACTCATAAAAATTACAGCTGCAGAGTTTGATCAACTATAAAGTTCAAGTTGCTTCACCTCCTCTAGCCTCCAAGTTATCCAGCAAAGAAAAGTGTGCAAATGTCCTCTCTGCTCACCTTAGTTATCCCAGGAGCTTTGCTGCTGCTGTCGCCGCCGCTCTTGGCCAGGTAACCCCTACAAAGTCTGTCCAGTCAGTGCAGCTGAACAAAGATTCTGGCTTTCTTAACCTGAAAACTATTTGGGCTGTACCAAGCTCTGCTCACAGGGGGAGGTGCCTCACAGAAACTTCAGGAGCCTTTGCCCCGCCTCGCAGTCAGAAACTGATCCTGAGTCATGAGGAAAATCTGGAAAGCTCCCCCTGCCAGATGTGCAGACGGGATGCCCACTCCAGATCCACCCACCAGCAAATTGGAAAACTCAGGAAGCCACGTTTGAAAGCTCTCTCTGTTCCAAGGAGAAAGAGGACTTTCAGGGAGGGGTCTGATAGATTTCTGACTTTTCTGTCCTGGGGTGAAGAGTGCAGATGACTTGAGAGGGGACATGGAGAGAATAATCGGGAAGTGTCGACAAAGTTCTTAGGGGCCAGGCTGCAGACATGGCCCTTGTATACGGATCTCTGAGGGTGGAGAGGGCTCCTGCAAGTGAGTGGGAGAGAAAGCAAAGCTGATGGGACACAGGGAAGAAAAAGATTGCTTTGTGAAGCCACAGGTTACTTTTGGCCAGAGGCAGAGAGAAGGGAGTGTGAAGAGGGAAGGGAGTGGGGTTTGATTCCAAGGCAGTTAGTTTAGGAAGCCTAATTTCAAGCAAGGGGGCCCTGGTGATTCTGCCTGGCCCTGTGAGGCAAAAAGCAGAGCAAATAAGTGTCTGCTCAGAAGGGCCAAACCAAGAGGCTTCAGGGGGCTACTTCAGGGCAATGCCTGTAAAAGCCTCTGCTGTGTCCAGTCAAGGCCCTGTTCCCTGAGACATTCACTGGGACCCAGTCCCTGGGACGCCATTCCCCAGTTGTTTTGTTTGTTTTAATGTTCACATTAAAGTCTGTGAAGACTCATCATCTCTTTCCTTCCGAAGCTCGCCTAACGGATGGGGTGTCAACTTTTAACCTTAAATTATCACTCTCTGCCCCTATCCCTGTACCAACTCTCCCCCTGGCTAGTTGAAGGGAGGGAGGGAGACAGAGGAAGTGGGAGAGAGGGAGTGGGGAGAAGGGAAAGAGAGAGAGAGAAAACAAGTGAGCAAGGACTCCAAGAGGGAAAGAAAGTGTACTCTCTCTACTCACTGGAAACAGATCAGAGCAATTCTGTGACTCTGGTCTCTGAGACCTTCCTCTTGGCATTTCCCCATAATTCCCTCTGCGCCTGCTCCTCCTTTATGCCAAGATGGAAACTGAGCCAGAGGTAGGGGGCAATACAAAACACCGAAGTCCTAACCCAATTTGGTTCCTGAGTGACAGAATTCTCAAGCAAGTATGCCCCCACGTTGTGGGATTTGAGGTTTGAAACCAAGCAGGGGGTGGGGGGGTGGCAGTGTTTTGTTTGGGGTCATCTTCTTCAGCTGTCTTTTCCACCTCCATAATTTTTAAGTAGGGAATCATAGCATCTGACAAGCTCTGTAAAGAAGCCTGTTCTGCGTTTGAGCACCCCCTAATCATTTAAAACGTATTCCCTCGGTTGAGCAAAACTCAGCTTCGCACAAACCTTTTCGAATTCCTCTCTCACATGACCGACTCCTACCATATTTGTCATGTCACCCCAAGTCTTCTGTCTTCCAGGCTAAATAGCCTTAGTTCACTTGAAGCATGCTTAATGGGACACAGTTTCCAGATCTTTGCCAATCTGGTTGTCTTCTAAGCAGATCCTGTAGCTCAATTAAGTCTGACTTCTGTTCCTATTATTCGCCTGATTCTGTGCTTACACAACTGACTTTTATTTTAACCTAGCTGCTGGGGTTTACATGCCTTTCCAAGAACCATCGCCTTGTTTACTTTTTATTTCAGTGTATCCCTTGGAATTTTTTTAGATCTTGAGTCTTTCAAGTAAAACATATTCTCTTTATCACTGTTCCTCAAACTTTTTTTCATAATCACATCTCTGAAGAACCTTTCAAGACATTATCTTCTTAATATTTTCCCATGGGATTTTCATAGCACAGATATGCTGTACATGTGTTTATGTACTTACTTTATGCATATCTGTGCTCTATATATAAAAAATTTTTTCACTCCCCAAGAAGGAATTTTTGTCCTCTTGTGGGAGCTATCACCTCCACTGCGAGTACACACTCTATAGCACTAAGATTCTTTTATCAGCATATTTGATCAACCACTAATACAATTACTGAATGAGGTCGGGTCCAGGACAGAACACTGCACCTTGGCCTCCTCCCCTTCTTAACAAGCACTTTTAGTAAGATTGTCCAGACTTAAAGCAGCCCACATTGCTTCTCCTCCCACCCAACTCCTATTTTCCCATATTCTCCATGAGGATATCATAAGACTTTCTCAAATGTCTCACTGAAATTCAAATACATTACGCTACAGTATGCCCTTCGTCTACCCTTTTAGATACCCATTCAAAAAAGGAAATGGGTTTAGTGAAGCATGACTTGCTTTTAGTGAGTTCATGCTTACCCCTGGTGATTTCCGCTCCCTTTCTAAAGCCTTAAAAAGTCACCTGCTTAATAGTGCATTCTA
This sequence comes from Lontra canadensis, assembly GCF_010015895.1. Lineage (NCBI taxonomy): Eukaryota > Metazoa > Chordata > Mammalia > Carnivora > Mustelidae > Lontra > Lontra canadensis. The sequence continues at coordinate 4,218,667 of NW_022631090.1, forward strand.
TACTTACACCAAAGACCAATGCCATGCTCACTGATCTGCAGTTTCCAGGATCTACATCTTGAGCCCTGAAGCACTGCTCCCCTCTTCGCTGAAAATCGGAAACTTTGCCTGCCCCTTTGCATCTCTCACCTCTTCCCTTTGCCATAATTTCTCAAAGGTTAGTAAGACTGGCTCTGTGATCACATCTGCACATTCTCTCAGTAGCCTCGGATGTAATTTGTCTGGGCCTGGAAACTTGAACTCATTGAAGGCAGCTAAGTACTCCCTTATTATCTCCTCATCTATCTCGGCTGTAATTCTCTTTCCAGTTCAAAGATCATGCTCCTGGATGGAGAGGTTAAGTAACTTGCCCACAGTTGCACACCTAGTAAATTGGCTGAGCTGGAATTTAAATCCTGCTCTGTCTGATTCTAAAGTCTGGCTCTTAACCAGCATGCTACATAGCTTTCAAGGACCAAATGAGTGGTGTGGCCCATGGGTGTTATATGTGTTCCAAAGTGGGAGAGAGCTCTTCTAGCAATCTTGTCCTCAGCACAAGCTTAGGAAAAGAGGTGAAATTTGAGCAGGATCTTGAAGAATGAGTAGGATTTGAATAGGAAGAAGGGAGTGATGGGCGCATTTGTGGTAGGATGAGAAGAGGAAATTGAGGAGAGCATCCCAGGCGAGGAAATAATAAAGAATAGTTACCTAGGGTCTTGCATCATAGTGCACTTGGTTGATTGTTATAAACAGTAAGAGACCACAAAAGGTCAAGAGATAGCCAAGATGTTCCTTCTTTCCCTGAGTAAATAGCCATTCCTTCAAGCTCTGTGCTTACTAGTTGTGTACCCTTGGGCAAGGCCCAGTCCCCCTGAGCCTTGCTTTCCTGCTCCAGAAAATAGGAATAATGGTAGGCCTACTTTAGAGGGTTGTCGTGAAGATTCCATCAGCTAGTTAACATGTGTAAAGTACTTAGAATACCGCCTGGTGTATAGTTAGGACTCAAGGAATACTTAATGCTGTTATTATTATTATTATTATTATTTTCATTATCATTATTACTGAGATTCATTTTTCATTCAACATTTACTGAGCTCCTACTGTGTGCTGGATAGTATGTTAGGTCCTGGGGACATAATGGTGAACATAAGAAACATGATCTCAGCCCTCAGTGAGTTAGAAGTCCACCATCTGTAGACATCGTGAAAGTTTTCTGTTTGTGCTATTTTGGGGGGGGTTCCTATTCTGGGTAAAGTGTACACTTTACTTCTTCAGAAGTTTTGACCTCCTTCAAAAGTTTGTGGGGACAGTGATAAGGAGCCTTTGATCCATGAGCCCAGGATTTGTGGAACAAGTTGCTGGCTACTCTCTCCAAAATGCTATAGATTCTGACTAATTCCATCTCAGCTTTCACACAAGTCTTGGGTTCTGCCTTTTTGCATCCTCCGACCACATTCCCAGCCCAATAATTTCTCTTGTCTTGGGCATTTTCCAACCCTAGATTGTAAAATTGGGTTCCATTGAGGGGAAAAGTCAGTGGCACCCAGTGTGTGTGTATGTAGTAGTGGAGGGTAGGGGGTGAGGAGGTGGGTGCTGCCCATTAGTGTGGCATAGGGCAGCAGTACAGGGCACCATTTGGTTTTGGCCAGCTAACTGCAGCCCTTGCCTATTCTGACATTACAATCCCCCAAGGCCAGTGAGAATGTGAACAGAAGCCACGGAAGTGGATGGACCAGCAGCTTCCAAACCAAATAGCCTTGGGCCAGTGTGGGGTGGAGTTCAACCAAGACTTTGGGGGGGGGGGGTAAATTGGACATCTTCCCTGTTGGCCTGGTTAACACAAAAATATGTTTCACTGGGCTGTCGGCAGAACTTCCTTTAATTAAGGGAAGCAACTCATTTGCCTTGTCAACTAAAAGGCTCTAGTTTCTCAATATTAGTCAAAGGAAACCTCTGCCCCTAAATAAATGATTACAGTGGTTCCTAATCTCTGACTATATCAAATCTATACTTGTCTGCTTGGTCCCCGAGGCCCTTCCTCCACCAAGGGACATCATTTTAGCCATTAACCATGATTAGTTTCACCATTACTCCTTGGTGCTGGTCTAGTTGGCCTCTGTGCTCCATTTCCTAGGGCTGGACAAAATTTTCGGGAACGCAACCACCACTGGTTGGTGCTGGGATAGGAAAGATGGGGCGGGGGAAGTTTGGCTTGGGATGATGCTTTGGATATAGACACCATCCAAGACTTAAGCCCCCAGAGAACTGAGCATTAGGTACCAAAGTGAGAGTAGACAAGGTTACGGACAGAAGGCAAGGCAAGGGGTCAGGAACTGAGGTGATCCAGAACTCACAAACCGGGGAGCATTGTACAAGGTAAATGGAGCCAAATAATGCAAGGCAAAGACTGAAAGCCAAGCCAGAGATCAGTTACTCACCCTAAAGGGGTGTTGGATGCCTGGAATGATTCAATTCTACATCCACGTTTTTACTCAAAATGTCTCCCAAATCGAGAGACTGTCTTTTTCAGCCCCTCCATCCATCCAAGTCTTGCTTATCCTTTGATTCTCCAGCCCTTACTTTCTCTGCAACACCTCCTTCCTCCCTCTTGGATTGGTCTGCAACCACCAAACAATCTTCTCATTTGGACTGAGTGTCCTATCACACGGGATTCTAGTTGATCACTAGCCAGTTGTTCCATGTGTACACTTATGTTTTCTCAAATTGCAAACTCCTTGAGGGCAGTCACTCTGGCTTTTGCACACTTGCTGGTGTGAAACACAGTGCAGGAAACACTTGTCAGTGGATTCCAGAGACATTCCGAATGGAAGTCAGTCACAACTTACCAAGAGACCCTTAGCTGGATCTATCCCACACTCACACAAAGTGCTTAGAGAATCAAGCAGAACTGTCTTCTGGGATTTCAAAACTTGAGACACAGGGGAGGTCTGAAGGAAATGATAGTATCTCTTTGTCAGAGCTACACATCCATAAACAGCCCTTTAAGTGCTGGGAAGGCTTATAGAATTAGAACAAAAAGGGCAGAGACAGTCTTGAACTGTCACTGAGCCTGAGAGTGAAGTAAAAGATTGAGAGGGGGTTGGAAACAAACAACTATGAAGCATTTCCAACATGGGGGAAAGGAATCTTTTTCAATCCCAGGAAAATGTCATTCATCTGGCCTCCGCTAATTTAGGATTTTTGAAAAAAAAAATTGAACTAAGGGAGGCTGTAGCTTGTTATAGGCAGATCTTGAAAGAAAAGAGCTGCTAAACTAATTAAGCCCTCCTCGATGTTGGAAGAGGGAGTGGGGGATGGGACGAAGTCTTGTTTAACTTAGTTAAAAAGAGTTTTCCCAGTTCCCTCCGAGAGCTCTTTAGAAGTCTCATTAAGCTAATTATAAGTCCCAGCTGTATAGTCTTTCTTGTCCTGTTTTGCCCTTGTTGTAAATAAAAGTTTTTAAGTATTAAAACTGCATTTAGAAAAACAACCATTTTGACTTTTCACTATTATAGAACCATTCCCCCTCCTCAGCTGGTGCCAAAGAAAAAGGGACTGAGAGCTTTCATGGGCTATCTCATTTAATCTTCACAAAAGCAAAAGATTGTTCTTCCGGGATAGTGGAGGTAAGGGAGATGCTGGGTGGAGTGTGGGGTGATGGTGGGGGGCTGTTAAGTATCCAGCCTCAGGCCACACAGGAAGGAAATAACGGATCCCTGTTTTGTTGTTTGGTTTTTTTGGTTTTGCAACAACAGTTCTTCCAACCGTAAAGTCCTCCAGCTTTCTCTTGGATGGTGTTGCCTCTCAAATTGAAAAGAACCATTGACTGATAGGGGCTGTGAAGACTTTTCTTGATACGTCTTGCCTTATTAACTCATTTAAATGATCACGGATTCATGGGAAGAACACAAGGGCCAAAACAGGTGATTTTGTGATAGGAAGACATGCAACCAGCCCAGATGCCATAAGTTCAGAAATAGAGAGCAGACTGGTGTGGGTCACAGGTGGGAAAGAGGTGTGACAGGAGGGAGGTGGGTGTGAAAGGCTTCTTACCACAAAGTCTCCTCGAGGTGACAGTACTGTTCATAATCTTGACCTTGATGGTGGCTGCATGAACCTACACACCGATGAGCATGAGTAAAACAGGAAGTCTGAATAAGATGGGTCGGTTGGATCCACATCAATATCCTAGTTGGGCTATACTAGAGTTTTGCAAAATGTTCCTTTTGGGGAAGACCGGGCAGTGATCAGCAGGATCTCTCTGTACTACTTCTTACAACTACAGGAGAATCAACAATGATCTCAAATATTTCAATATAAAAAAGAAGTATGTGTAGCGGGAATGTTGGTAGGCCCATCAAATATATTCTCTCTTATCACACAGGAACTGCTTTGGAAATGAAGTTGCAGTGATCCCGGGAGAACAGAGAAGTGCAGCTAAGACTTGGAGGTGGTGGGACTCTCAGCTCGGGGAGAAAGTTTACACAGGTCGCTGAGCCTGACCAAGTGCAAAAGAGTGGGAGTGTGGTGTGAAATTCGAAGGAACAGATTTCACGCTTGGAGGCCTTTCATTCAAGGCCGTAACTTTGCAGGTTCCTCTGCTCTTTTCTGGGAGACTGAACCCTGCTCCCAGAGACCTGCCAACGAAGGACCTCAGCTAGAAACGGCCACATCATTTGTGAAAATGAGGGGCCTCTTGTTCAAAACCTACAAGGAATTTTAAGGAAGTGACTGCAAAACATGAAACCAGGCACTGGGCCTCCCTCAGCGGGGGTAGGGGGTGGGGTGTCCATGTCCTGGCCCCAGGAAACATTGCTGCTAAATCTTCGCACTTTCAACATCTAGAAAATTCAGACAACACCCCCTTCTGCCACCTCACTGCTGGCCTGGACTGACGGAGATGACTGAGGCTCAAGTGGCCTTTGGGGACTAATTCATTATAAAGTCACGGAACTGCACACTTGGAAAATCCCCGCTGATTTGGTTGGTTGCATTGCTGTGGCTTAGACTAGATAGAGCAAGGGAGTCCAGAAGCAGAAGGTGGGTTGGAAAGCCCTGGGTGCCAGCCGCCCCAGGGAGGCCAGCCAGTGAGAAGCAGATCAGGCTGGTGGCTGTCCCCATGTGTGCGGTGAAGGGAATGCTCAACTATGGCCTGGAGGCCTGGGTGCAAACACCAGGTCTGCTATTCTTGGAGCAATGAATGAACCTCTAGGTGTGTCTGTTTCCTCATTTATAAAATGGACCTCGTAGCAGTAGTACTTATCTCACTGAATTGTGAGGACCAGATGAAATTGTGGCTGTGAACACACTCTGAAAGCTCTTTTGAGTTCCAGAAGTGTAAGACATGATCATGACACACACAGCCCAAAGTTTCTCCTAACTGGTGGTGACTGACTTGATCTAATGCCCCGAATAAGAAATAAGGGTAAAATTCATGCCCCAGGGACACCTGGGTGGCTCAGTCGGTTAAGCATCTGCCTTCGGTTCAGATCATGATCCCAGGGTCCCAGGATAGAATCCCGTGTCATGCTTCTCACTCATCAGGGAGCCTGCTTCTCCCTCTGCCTGCCGCTCCCCTGCTTGTATTTGCACTCTCTCTCTTTCTCTCTCTCTGACAAATAAATAAACAAAATCTTTAAAACTCATGCCTCAGACCTCCGATTCTGACCAAGATAGAGAAGTCCTATTCTTCCCTCCCAGACCCTCCCTCCTACAACTAATAAACCCTAGACTTGACACAATAAACAGTCATAGAAATAAACAGTCATAGAAACACACATAAACAGACACAAGAAACAGACTGAAAGGCGGGAAGAAGACAGACAAGCTAAGCACCTTGGCATCTGAGGAACAACATTGCCTGTGTTCTCTGGGTTCTCTTAGTATCTCTTAGATACTTAGTATTCTCTTAGAAACCCACAACCCAGAATATCCAACAGGAACAGACCAAAAAAAAAAAAAAAGTTTCAAGGAAGCCCGTTCCCCCTAACCAAAGAACTAAGAAAATGGTCACCTAACAATAGAACACATTTGCGGGGGGGGGCAGTACCCACCCTACTGCCTTGAAACATCAACGGAACCACACTGTACAACACCACTCCCCTGAGGCTTCTGAGGGGCTGAGTGGGGAGCTGATCTTCCATGCTCTGCCTGGCAAAGACAGTGAGTGCTCCAATGGCCTCATCAGAGCAGGGCAGCGGTGTGCTGAGTCGCCACCCTCAGACTGCCTCAAGGACACTGAACAAGGCAATGCAAGGCGAGGCTCCTCAGCTTCAACAAGCAATTACGTGTTCTCGTGAAACCAGAAAAAAAAAAAAGGGAAAATCTTAGCAAGGACACAGAAAATGTAAAGAAGAACCATTAGGAAGTTACAGAACTGAGAAGGAGTCATTGAAAAAAAAATACTCCGTGGATGGGCTCAACAGTAGAGTGGAGATAGGATAGACTCAGTGAATCGGGAAGACAGATCAATAGAAATTACCCAACCTGAGTAACAGAGACAAGATAGCCTGAAAAAAGTAAGCTGACAGGGCCTCAGGGCCCTGTGAAACAATTACAGGAGAGTTAATTAAAAAATTGTCCTTGGAAACAAAACAATAGGAGAGTTAATATACATATCGTTGGAGTTCCAGAAGGAAGCAGTAAGAGCATGGGACTGAAAAAAATATTTGAAGAAAGAATGGCTGAGAATCTTTCCAAATTTGTCAAAAGACATAAAGCTACCATTCGTGGACTCGACATTTATGAGCACCTAATATTTGCCAGGCATTCAGCTACCTGCTGGGGAGACGACAGTGGACAAGCCAGAGTCCCTGCCCTCAGAGAGGTACCTTCTCTGATAGACAGAGACAGACACACACCAAATGTGTTGGGAAAGAGAGTAATTAAATAGACCAGTATCTATTTAGATACATACTTGTCCCAGAAAAGGATCTTACATCAGCCGTGCATTCATTCATTCAATATTTATTAAGCGCTCAAGCACTCATGATGTCTGAGAACCTGCTGGGCCTTAGACATACAGACAATAGTCATTCTTATAGGACAGGATTTCTCATCCGTGGCACTAGTGGCATTTGGGGCTGGATAATTCCTTGTTGTGGAGGCCTGGTCTGGGCATTGTACCATGTTTAGCAACATCCCTGGCTTCTCCTGACGATGCCAGGAGCATCCTCCAAGTCATAACAACCAAAAATATCCGCAGACATGGCCAAATACTTTCTAGGAGGCAAAAGCACCAGGTTGAGAAACACTGTTGTAACATAAACGGACGAGTGGACAGAGTTGATATGACATGTGTTCACTGCGAAGATGGGGAAAGCGCCCTCGGCTCCCGTTATAGCATATGATTAAGACTCTTTTCAAAAACCAGGCCCTTGGGGCACCTGGGTGGCTCAGTGGGTTAAGCCTCTGCCTTAGGCTCAGGTCATGATCTCAGGGCCCTGGGATCAAGACCCGCATTGGGCTCTCTGCTCAGTGGGGAGCCTGCTTCCTCCTCTCTCTCTGCCTACCTCTCTGCCTACTTGTGATCTCTCTCTGTCAAATAAATAAATAAAATCTTAAAAAAAAAACAGGCCCTTCAGATTTATTTATTTATTTATTTATTTATTTATTTATTTTATTTATTTGACAGAGAGGGGACTTCAGAGGGGATTTCACTCTCCACTTCCAACTGTATATCCTACTGCAGATCCAAACTCTCACTATACAGCATTCAGATCATTCCCAAAACAAGACACGTCTTTGTCTTTTCCCCAGACCCTTCCACGGGCTCCTTTCTTTACCTTGCCCACTTTCCCCTGCCGAACTACTTCAAACGGCATAGCATCCCTCTCAAATCTTTCTTCACGGTGCTTCCTTGCTTTGAGAAGAGGGACTGTGTCAAGTTGATCTCCGTAGCACCAGCATCTAGCATAATGTTTCCTCCTGGAAGGAATGCAACAATACAAAAGAAGAGAGAAGGTAAGGGGCACCTGGTTGGCTCAGTCGTTGGGCATCTGCCTTTGGCTCAGGTCACGATCTCAGGTTCCTGGGATTGAGCCTCACATTGGGCTCCCTGCTCAGCAGGAAGTCTGCTTCTCCCTCTGGACCACCCCCACAACTCCTGCCTCATGATTGAGCATGCACATTCTGTATCTCTGAAATAAATAGATAAAATTTTGGGGAAAAATAAAAGAAGAAAAAAAGAGAGAAGGAATGACTGGCTCTAGCTCTCGGATTGCCTTCATTCTGCCTGGGGAGGGGTGCAAGCCAAACAGAAATGAAACAGACATTTCCTACAACTGGTTTGTTAAGTGAGGGCCACGTTAATGAAAGTGCATGGAGGGAGGATTCATGGGATGAGGAGTTTGCATTGGGCCTTGAAGAATAAGCCTGGCTTGAAAATGACAGGGAGAGAGGAGTGGCTAAGAGGAGTGGAGGGAGGTGGAAAAAAGGGGAGCAAAGTATACTTATTAAGTAGTGACAAAACCAAAGCCCAAAGAGTGTAGACCTGAGACCTGCCTCATGGTAACAGGAGGTCTGCTCCCACTCTGTCTGAGGTCGGGCTGAATCTTGGCTCCTTTAAGAAGGTAGCAAAGGGGTAAATACCTAGTAGTACAGTTGTTGGGCATACCTCCCAGTGTTCATAGCAGCAATTTCCACAAGAGCTGAACTGTGAATGGAGCCGAGATGCCCTTCAACAGATGAATGGATAAAGAAGATGCCCTTCCTATATACAGTGGAATATTACTCTGCCATCAGAAAGGATGAATACCCACCATTTGCACTGACACAGATGGAACTGGAGGGGATTATGCTGAGTGAAATTAGTCAAGCAGAGAGAGACAAATATCATATGGTTTCTCTCATATGTGGAAAATAAGGAATAATGCAGAGGACCACAGGTGAAGAGAGGAAAAACTGAAGAGGGAGAAATCAGAGAAGAAGATGAACAATGAGAAACTCTGTACTCTGGTAAACAGAGCATCACAGAAGGGAGTGCGGGATGGGGTAACTGGGTGGTGGGTATTGAGGGCAAGTGTGGTGATGAGCACTGGGTGTTATGCATAACTAATGAATCACTGAACACTACATCAAGAACTAATGATGTACTGTATGTTGGCTAACTGAACATAATAGTAAATAAATAAATAGATACTAAATAAATAAATAAAGGTAGTAAAGGGAAAAGAGTACAAGTGATGGACTACTAGAGAGAGTAAGTATTAACGGGTTTAGAGAATGAATGCTGGCACACTGCACCCCAAATGAACTGATATTCCAAACGGTGGAGGCAAATTTTCCCTCAACACCTCCGATTCAGCTACCCTTGATGGAGCACCTAGTATGTGCAATGTACTTCCTATATATTGTCATGTTTTGCTTTCATAACAGTAAGATGGGCCTTTGTGAAGCAGAACTGAGATCCAAATCCAAGCTTTCTGACAGCATACACCTGGCCATGTCAATTGTGTCTTATGTGCCATGTCTGACTGGGCCCAAGTTTTGGGACCAGAAGCATTCTTAGTGAGCTTCTTCCTTTCTTCCCTTCTTTCCCCTATAGATGTCTGCTCCTGAGATATTCCACTCAGAAGAGCAGAGACAGCCCCAAGAATGGGGCATCCACAAACACTTCCAAGATTGGTGAGATAATTTCATCCAGATACAAGGACTCCTCCGGAGGGCTGCCAGGGAACTGGCTGCAACCAGCTCGTGCTCACCCCTCAGGAGCCAAGTGAAGTTTAGTTGTGTGGTGTCAGGCAAAGGGCTATGCCAGGGAGGTTTTCTTGGTACCTTAGTGCTGCTCAGTGGCTGTGCCCAAGGGGCCATGAAAGAGGTCAAGTTATAGGTTTCAAGGATGGGTGACGTTACCACTTCCTCTGACTAAAAGATTCTTGGCAGAGTCATTCCTATTTAACTAGAATGCAACTTGGAGAATTAAACCTTCTGAAGCAGGGAACCATGAGGAGAAGATAGGTCGCCAAGAAACAAGAGCATTTGAGAAGACAAGTACTTATAGTGAGGATTATCAGTTTTTGAAGGCAGCTAAGGAGCTTGCTACTTTCTGTGGTCCTGGACTTAAATTGCTCTTCTACGTGCTGACTTTTAATATGATTGAACACATCAATTCTTGGGACGAGGTGGTGAGGGTGACAGGAGTGAAAGGGGGCACCAAGGGCTTCCCAATGGAACAGTCGAGGAGAAAATGTAATCTGGGGACTCTCTTCTCATGAGGGTCTACAATGAGTTTCTTGCTTTCCTTGTGGTGACTGGTAGTTCTTGTCCCTCAGTAGGAAATACCCTTAAAAGGCCTCTGTAGTCTTTGCCTTACAGAATGAGTGTGGAGGAGGAGAAGTTGGGGTATCTCTCTTTCTCTTCCTCTCTGTCTCTCTCCCTCTCTCGCTTCCCCACTCCCTCCCCTTTCCAAAAGCTGAGAGTTATTGCTGTCTACCAATTGGTACTTCACCCTGCTTGGCCTTCAACCAATATCATGCTCCCTCTATTCCTTTGCAAACAGACCCCGTGGTCTCACCTCCACCAGGAAGTCAGCACTCTTCCTTTCCCTCAAACTCCTATGGACACTCTCTCTTCTCCTCCACCTCTAAGGTGCTTTGCTTAGGAGTTGTATTTTTGCTTCTCTATCAAAGCTTTTCTGAGAAGAATATTCACCCTCAACAAGCAGAGATAAACTCTCCCTCCTTAAGCCTTTATTGCCCCTTGGATCATGTCTAAGACCCCAGAGCAGAAGGGAGTAGAGCTATGCCAGATGCTTCACACGCATTATTTCTTTGAATTTTTCCATTAGCCCGGTGATGTAAGTAGTGTTAATTGCCCCATTTTACAGATGAGGATACAGGTTCAAAAAAGTTGAATGATTTCCTTCTACTTAGACAGCTACGAAGTAGCAGGACCAGGCTTTGAGCCCAGGTCCTCCACTGATCATAATTTTATGTTAATTGCCTATCTTATTGTTTATATCCTCCATTAGATGTTGCACTTTGCATTTCTGTTTCTGTTTTGTAGAATTTCAAGTTGTCAAGAACGTCTTTGTGCCATCAGTGAGACTGGCTAGGCCTGGAAGAATAATGGCACTCGGAGAGAAAGTCGGCATTTAGGGTAGGGAGAGGGGAAGAGATCCACAGAGATTAAGAACTCGAGTCAGTCCAGTGGAAATGTGTGTGCTGGGAATGTGCTTTAGGGAAGAACAGAGAAGAGGACTGGTGGGGCTAGGTTTCAGAGTTCATGTTAGCAAACAGTGAGAGAGCAGACCGTGTAGAGCCTAAATCTGGAGGAGTTAGGAGTTTACGTTGAGTTCCAAAAGCTGTAGACACAGGAGTCTGCCTGGCCAAATATAGTGGTAGAGACAGTCATGGATTAGTTGACTGGGGCAGCTGGGAAGGCTGCCCCTGGGGATGGGTAATATCATTGAAAGTTCTTTCATATCAACCTCCTCTGGAATGGAGATAGTGAGCCAGCCCCCCCCCCGCCCCGACGGCAAAACTGTGCACCTTGAGTCTCTTCACCTGACGCTTCTATCCTCACTTCTCCTTGACTTCAACAGCTCCGTCCTGCCTGAAGCATGCACCTTGCATTACTAGCAAAGTCTGAACCAGGAGGCATCTTTTCCTCTCCCTAACATTCCCTTTTCCTTTCCCCATCCAAACCACATGGCTTTTTCTCAGGGCTCTATCATGTCACTAGTATAAATCTGATAGGCAAATCTTAATAATGTTTAAATTGGAATGGGAGCCTACAGTGGCTGTGTTAGAAGCAGGGGCTATCAGGGGACTTCAGGCTTAGAGAACAGGGTAACAGGGGCAGTGTGAAGATAGGGGTAGAGGTGGGAATTTGAGAAGGGGGCATTTTCAGTGAGCTTTGCCTGAGAATAGTCCTGGTTATTTCTTAAATATTTGAAAAGAGGCTTCTTCCCCACTCACCCCCCTCCGCCATTCCCTCACTACCCCCTTCATGTTCTGCCCACCTTATTCCTGCATTCCAGGATCCTGCCAGGAATAACTGTATTAATTAAACAGCCCTGAGATGCAGAGAAAATGCCCAATTTGGTTTGGGGATAGAAACTTTTCCCGAGTTGTCAAAGACTCCATAGAACTGAGGCTGCTCCTCTTAGAGCTCATGTTCACAGCTCCCTTGGACACTAAATTTAACAGATGGGACACTTCAATCCAGGGCACAGTTGTCAAAAACCACAGTTTAAATCAGTCACAGACAACTGCTTCATTCCCCACACTTGCCTGGGTGTAACAACTGCAGGAATGCCTCTGCTTAAATTACACCCAGTGACACCACAGGGAGAGACATGTCTCGGCTGCATTCATTCTCTGTCTTTTCTGAGCTTTTTTTATAGTGGGCGTCATTGCCCTTTCCAAATGGGGTGCCAGGGTTCTGAACCATTTTCCTTTATCAGATGAGTGTGTGTGGATTTATATAGGCGATCAACAGCAAGGTGGGAGGGTAGGGAGGTAGGAGCGAGCGGGGAAGATGTACTGAGCCTTGCAGGAGGGAGTGTGGTAGCCAAGGATTAGCCAGAGGCATGGCGGCCCTGGGCAACGGCTTAAAAAAATAAATGGTGTGAAGAGGCTTCTACCTGTGTGTTGTAATAACTGGTCTATGCATCATCACACGGTGTCCAGGCCCAGGGGACCAGCTCTCGCCTTATGGAATCCACCCACCCATTCATTCATTCATTCATTCACTCAGGTATTTGTTGGGTGGCCACGCTGTGCCATTCACTGCTCCAGGCAGTGGGGACACAGAAGTAAATGTGACCCAGTGCCTGCCCTTAAGGAGTTCATGGTCTCATTTCCATTCTCAGTTGTTCAACTATTCATCCAGCCTAGAACTTGTTGTCATTCATTCCCCTAGCACCTGTTAATTGCCAGGCACTGCATTTCACTGTTTGGCAGAGACACAGAGATACAGAGAAAAATAGGACAAGATCCGTGACCTTAAGAACATTCCATATAGCAGCGTAGACAGACACGTAGATACGTCCATTTGTAATCATTATGGTAAGAGACATTTGGCTTAGATGAGCCTCTAAGACACCCTATGACCAAAGATCTTTGATCTGGAGGGAGCTTGACTGGAATTGGGAAGCAGAGGGCCTGGCAGGGAGGCAGATTCTTGTGTCTGGGACTTATCCCATCACAATGCCAGGCACCTAGGTAGGGGCTTGGCAAATATTTGTTATTTCTGTTTGGGGAACAATCTCATCATTCCACTTACATGGCAAAAAAAAAAAAAAAACTTAAGCTAGTGAAATATGAGTGAAATAAAGCAGGGAGGCTTCCTGATGAACAGATTCTGTCCTATTTGTGGTTCATACGCTTCATAGCTTCTTAAGCTGATAGTCCTCTTGTCAGTACCTCCACTAACTAGTACTGGCAGTTCTCAATCCAGAGGACTTTAAAGGTAGTGACCGGTGCTATACATTCAGCCAAGACAAAGCCACAAAGAGCTAAGTACAATATCATGTTTCTTTGCTTTTGATTGAAACTGTGTTAGCTCGATGTGGTTATCTCATGTGGATCAGAAGCTCCGAAGGAGTAAAAAATTGGGAAAATGAATTATTCCATAATAAAATAGCTTGGCTAGATAAAAATCTTTCCAAACATGGAGCCCACGGGGGAAAAAGTAATAAAAGGGATCCTTGGTGGTGAAAAGGTTGGAAATCACTGGCCTCCACGTCTGGATGCCAAAGTTTGGCTGCAGAATCAAAGCCTATGACCACAGAATCCTGGGATTATTGGCATCTGACACCCCTGATGTGGTTCCTGTTGGAAAAGCAAACATGCTCCCTGCCCGGCTTTCTAAAGTGTTATACATTAACCGGCTTACAAAGCGCCATTCACGGGTGGACAGGGTTTTTTTGGATGGCGGTTTGCTGTGTTGTTGTACCTGTAGTGAAAGAACACTTCAGAGGAAACATAGGCTTGCTTGAAATCTACGAAGTTATGCTATTGCTGGACAGGCGCACAGCTCCTTGTAACTTACAGGGCTGGAACAAGCTGTCCTCACCTTTCTCCTTCTCGTCCATAGCCTTCATCCCAGACCTCTGAAAACACATGTTCCATGAACAGGCTGGAAATAGGCTAAGGACAACCATTGGGTATAAGCAAAGGAGGAGGGATCCTGCAGGCTGGGGAGGGATGGAGGAGGAAGTTTGAAAGTGGCCTGGTCTGAGAATGAGTTCCACTCTTCCAACTGTCTGAAAGAGTTTTCTGGAGGTGGTTGAGGGGAGAGCTCTGAAAAACCTAGAAGAGAGGGGAGCTGAGGTTTCTAGACAGAGAAGCCAGTCCCAGAGGTATTGATCTCCTAGCTTGCATTTAAAATCTTTTTAAAATTATAATTGTGATCACATACACATCAGATTTATCATCTTCGCCATCAGTATATTCACACTGTTGTGAAACAGGTCACCAGCAATTTTTCATCAGGCCTAACTGAAACTCTGCACCCATAAACAACAACTCCCCCAGCCCCTGCTAACCGCCGTGTGCTACTTTCTGCTTCTGTGAATTCGACAACTTTAGATATGTCATATAAATGGAATCATGCTGTATTTGCCTTTTTATGGCTGGCTTCTTTCATTTAGCATAATGTCCTCCTGGCATATCCATTTTTATAGCATGCACCAGGATTTTCTTCTTTTTTAAGGCTGAATAATATTCCATTTTCCCTAGGTCCCATATTTTGTTTATCCATTTGTCTGTCAGTGGGCACTTGGGTTGTTCCACCTTCTTGGCTCTTGTAAATACTGCTGCTGTGGACATGGGTGTGCAAATATCTTGTGGAGACTCTGCTTTCAATTCTTTGGGGTACATACCCATAAATGGTATTGCTGGGTCATGTGGTCATTCTATTTTTAATTTTTTGAGGAACTGCCAGTCCATGTTCCGTAGGAGCCACACCATTTTCCATGCCCTCCAGCAACACACAAGGGTCTAATTTCCTCACATCCTTGTCACCGTTTGTTACTAGCTGGGGTGTTTTGAGAGTAGCCATCCTAACAGGTGTGAAGTGATAACTTATTGCACTTTGCACTTGCATTTCCCTGATGAGTGAAGTCAAACACCTTTTCACGGCTCATTGGCTATTAATATATCTTCTTGGAGAAGTGTGTATTCAAGTCCTTTCCCCATTTTTTGCTGGATCATTTTTTTTAAAAGATTTTATTTATTTGACAGAGATCACAAGTAGGCAGAGAGGCAGGCAGAGAGAGAGGAAGGGAAGCAGGCTCCCTGCTGAGCAGAGAGCCCGACATAGGGCTCGATCCCAGGACCCTGGGATCATGACCTGAGCCAAAGGCAGAGGCTTTAACCCACTGAGCCACCCAGGCGCCCCATTGCTGGATCATTCTGTTGTGGCCATCCTCAAGGTGTAGGAGTTCTTTATGTATTCCGGATATTAACCCTTTATCACATACATCACTTGCGAATATTTTCTCCCAGCTCTAGGTTGTGTCCTTCAGTGCTCCAGCTCACATTTTGAAAGACAAGAAAAATGTGCTGAAATGAAGAAAGAACCCAGCAAGAATGATGCTAATAGGTTGGGGGCCACATTACATGGTTCCTCCAAGTCCCTTGAGCTCCGTGTTCTTGAGTTCCCACCCTCCTGGCGATGCTCTTAAGTATCCAAGTTTTGTGTCCACTGCACGGTCTTTACCCTATTTGCTCCAGGATGCTTCTATAGAGAACATGCTCTACACTAAGCACCATCCATCTCTAACACCCCACAACTTTCTTGCTTCTTTCTTCATGCCTGTGAGGTCTGCCTTTTCAGCCCACAGCATCTCCAGCCTTGGGTGTTGTGATATGGCAGCCTCAAATCCACTTGCAACCTCTTTGCTGTCCTGAGCAGAGATACATTTAAACCCTACTTCTGGACTAGCTACAGTGGCAGGACTGAGCATACAGTCCACTGGAAGCAATTTGGTCTAATGGAAAGACAGAGCATCACTTCCCAGCTGTGTGATTTTTGACAAGTCACTTAACCTCTCTGAGCCAGCTTCCTATCTGTAAACATGAGGAAAGCACCCCCTGACCCTACTGGGTTTTGGTGAACCTTGTTTGGACTAAAGCATGTATGGTGCCAGGACTGACACACCATGGGAGAGGCTGGCGATGGGTGGTGGTTCCTAACTCTGGGCCCAGACTTTTCAGCCAGAAGGAGGCATGCCCAGCAGGGGCCCATTCCACTCAGAGGCCACACAGCACTGAGGGGCTTCAAAAACAAAAGTCCTCCCCTGGCCCCTGATCTCTGTAGACCTGTGCCCAAAGAAGAAGCCCAGGACCTCCCCAAATGTGCCTCCTCAGGGACTCCTTTCAGAGACCCTTAGCTCCTCCTGGCCCAGAGTTCTTCCCATTCTCCTACTCACCTCCTTCTGTCCAGAACTAAAACCTTTCTCCCTAAATCCTTCCCACAGATGTAATCCTTCACCAAGCCTGTAGACCTCTTGAGAGAGCCAATTTTTCCCTCCTTCTAGTCTATATTGCCATCTTCCCCTGTCCAAGGTGCCATCAGTTCTTGCATGGATCGGGATAACCCTGCCTGCCACCCCCACCCCCACACTCTCCTCGTCTCTTGGTCTTGTGTCCCTCTTGTCCAGCCACAACTTTATCTGGTCATCTCACTCTCCTGCTTAAAACTCTTTAATGACTCCCTGGTGCTCTTCAGGAGGAAAGCGCAAACTCCTTAATGTGGCTTACAGGCCCCACACAGTCTGGCCTCTGCCTGCCCCTCAGGTGTCATCTCTCACCACCTCTCCTCCATCACACTCCACACTTGTGCCATATCAGCCTTCTTTTTGTTGCTCCACAAAACAGTGCTTCCTCTCGGGGGTCTTAACATATGCTCTTCCTCTGACATGGAATATTCCTCCCCCCTCACTTTAAGCCTCAGTGAAGATGTTACTTCCTCCGGGAAGATTCTCCTCAATGACCCCTACCCCACCTTCCCAGGTTGAATTAGGTGACCACATTCTTCCTCTGCCATTTTGTTCCTCCTCAGGTCACAGCACTTTGTGCCCTGTTAGAATTACCACCTTCCTCAGTTATAGCCTTGGAGCTCTGGGAGGTTGGGGACCCTGTCTACTTCCCCACCAGAGCCCAGGAGGGTGGCTGGAAGACACCACTTGGCGTGGCTGTCAAAAGACCCAACCCCACTTCGCCTTCCCAACATGGTCTTCCTCCACTCTCAACCCTGGCCTCTGCGCCTCAAGGGTCCATCCACCTCCCTGGAGGACTTTCTGATTCCGGACACAGTAGACAGGGCTCACACCTCATTGCCTTTGTTCAGACTGGCCTTTCTGGCTGCCATGCCCCCATCCTCCCCTCCTCCCCTCATCACCTAACAAACTCCAACTTGTTTAAACTCCAGCTCAGGTTACGTCTCCTCAGTGAAGCCTGTGCCTGAAGGGGACCATTAAAATGAAGATTTATTCCAGGCAGGGTAATTCTTAGCTCATTTTTCATCATTAATGCTTTATTATACTAACTCTAATATCTAGCAGCCTTCATCACTCCAGCCCAGCATTCAGACTGCCCCTCCTCTGGGCTCTCCCGACTCCTTGCCGGACCTCCATTATGGCCCTTTCCCGAGGCTCTAGATGATGGGTTTTTGCTTGGTTGGGTGGTTTGGTGTAGTTTAGTTAAGTTTAGTACTTTTCCTGAAGGACAGTGGAGGACATTGTGTGACCTTAAACCCTTGGGCTCCTAGGGAGGGGAACTTGGCTCATTTCTTCAATTATAATGGGACGTAAATTCTCTCCCCTCCCCCACCCTTTGTCTTCCCCCACACTCTGCCAGTGTGCCCACTCATTACTGAGACAAGCCAGGGCTGCTCCCCTTTCAGGAAACATCATTTTTCCAATTAGCCTTTGATTGGAAACAGTACTACTGCAGCTGGGCTGCTTTTAGTGGCTGCTGGTGATAGGCAGCCTGGTCATAGGGAAAAAGCACTGGCCCAGGAGTCTGGAGCCGTCAGTGCTAGTTGACCTTGGTTCAGTGTCTGCATGTGCACAACTTTCTTTCTTGCCCTGGGCCTCGGTTTCCTCCTCTTCTGAATGATGAACACAAGGTTTTGCTACTGAAAACATGGTCTGTGGGCTAGGAGCATGGGGCATTAGCAGGTGGCTTCCTGGAAATGCAGAATCAGAGTCCTACCCCAAACCTTGTAAATCAGAAGCTGCATTTTAACAAGATCTTCAGGTGATTCCATCCACTGTAAAGTCTGGGGGAGCGCTGTGAACTTCCCAGATGAAAGAATCACTGAAGCTCTTGTTAAACGTACAATTTGCCTGGCCGCTGTCCTGGAAAGGCTAATGAAGTGGGAATGGGATGGGGTCCCAGAACTCGTATTTGTAGCAAGTAGCTCAATTGACTCAAATCCCTAGGGAAGTTTGGGAAACATCGGAAAAGTGGTTTCTGAGGGCCCTTCCACCTTTGACATTCTACAATTCTGTGCGTATCTTGTTCATTACTGGCGAGAGTAAATAGTGGTACATAATACAGACCTCCAAGACTTTTCCCTCTCTAAATTGGGTAAAGTATTTTCAGAATCATACAGGGTCATGCAGGTGGGGGGAAAGGAAGAGGAATTACAACAACTTAAACCAAGTCTTCTTGATTGGAGAAAATCAGCAGTTTCCGGGGTTCAAAGAAAAATTACCTGCTTATTCAAGACTGTCTCCTTGATGCAATCAAGCTTGATATAATCAGAGGATCTGAAAGACCCTTTTGGAGTATGGAAAAGCAAAGATTAGAGATGGAAGGGCAGTGTCTCTTCTAACACTGGCAAGAGAATGGAGGCTAGGAGGGCCAGACAAGTTGACAAGGAAGCCTAGGAAAAGCCTCTCCCAGAAAGGAATCAGAATTTCCAAACCCTCAGTGCGGATATGTGTCCTGACTAGGGATGTTTTCCAATTTGCAAGTGTATTTATATAAATTTTTAAAGAAAGTTCTAAAAAATAAAATCACATGTAGTTACATGTTTAACAAATCACCTTTATTTGAAAAAGGAAAAAAAAAATTACATAAGATCAGGACTGCCCTGGAAAGTTTAGGAGAGAAAAGTTGCCAGTTTCCCTCCATGTTTGGGTTTGTTTTTCTTATAAATATGCCTTAAGTTCCGTTGCTGGTAGGTTTTGGCTACCTCTGAGATTTAGACAGGTGGAGAGAATGTGGAAGGGCAGTCAGAGGGTATTTTTCTGGGCAGAGAGAGAAGGGGTAGACTCTGTCAGCTAGAGTGAAGTGTGAATGAGCATTGCGTAGCCAGGGCCCAAGTCAGGGGAGGAGGTGGGTAAGAGGGAGGCTACTAAGCTGTCTGGAGCGCAGGACCATGCCTAGGAACAGGGGAAGCTGGGAGAGAATTACTCAAGTCAAGTTGGGGCTTTCCTGCTCTCACATCTCCTCAATGTATCCAGCCGGCCCACCACCTCCTGACACTCCTGCATTGATAGCACATTGGCTCCATACTTTCCCCCTACCATGCCTGATCTGGCCTTAATGGGTCTCCTCCTATCTCCATCCAGAGTCTTGCAACAGCTGCAAAGACTCATTCTCAGCATGTCTTTACCTATGTAAGGTTTTTCTCAAGCTTGAAAAGGTCGTCTTTCATCCCAAAACTGAACATATAGAGATCTGACCAGAATTACTAGCCTCTAGAGTCTTTGTTCTTCTGGGCATGATGCAAACTCGAATTCAAATGGCCCAGGAGATCATAATATGCTATTTAGGTCCTCACTGAGTCCTGGGGAAAAAGGAAGTGGAATTCACAAGAGTGGGGGTTCTCAGATGAGAAAGAGCCTCAGAATCCACTGGAGGGCTTGTTAAAACAGGAATCACTGGGCCCCGGCTCTCAGTTTCTGAACCAGTGTATGTGGGGTGGGACCCACACATTTGCATTTCTGAGACGTTCCTAGGTGGTGCTGATGCTCTGCTTTGCAATGTGAGCACCTTGAAGGCAGAAAAGCCTGTTTCATTTCTGCATCTGCAGAGCTAAAAGAAGGAAATCATAAAAAGAGAAAAAAGAGAGGGAGGTGGGGAGGACTAAGGGAAGAAGGAAGAGGGAGGAAGGGAGGGTGAGGAGGGTGGAGGGCTAACAGGAGAGAATGTTTAGGCTCCAAGAAAGAACTTGCTTCAAATGCAACACATCCTTTTCCTTACAACTCAGCCCCCACTGGTTTCTCTGTTTGCCCATTCTTTTAGTCTAAACCAATGGCTGCCATACTGCCAAATTTCACAGATGATCAAAATCAGAAAAGAAATGAAATAAAGAGAGGTAGACTGGATTTGAGCTCCTCCCAGTTTTACTCACTTTTTACTTCACCTTGTGAGGACATTAAGAAGCAGCATGCCCCTGTCTTCTAGTCCTCTACATGGAGTAATTTATTTCTACAAAAAAAAAAAAAAAAAAACAAAACCTCACACTATATTTTCCTCAGTTCTCTCTTTTCATCACAATCTGGTAAAACAAACAAACAAACAAACAAATACAACCTTATTACAGACTGTCATTGGTTGTTATACCAACACTTGGGAACCACTGGTCAACCACCCAAACTGTAATTCCAGACTATGCCCTTGTATTTGCCTCCCAGAACCCTATATACTGGACCTATAACCTTGCTGCCTCAGGTAATTTTCAGTTCTCAGAAAAGGTCTTGCTTTTTTTGCCATTCCTCATGCTCTTCCCTCTGCTGGGAACACTCCCTGCCCACCTCAAAAACTCTTGAGTCTGCTCTCAAATGCAGCCAGTTCTGTGAAGTTTTCCTGACCTTCACCATCCCAGGACATTAATTATCCCATCACTGGTGTTCCTGTAGTACTTGCTCCTTGGCACCGGACTCATTTATTTACAGGTCTGCCTTCCCTGGACTGAAACTCTGAAACCCAAGGCCCAGCAATTGGCAGAGTACCTGGAACATAGCACTCCAGAGACGTCTTAATGAAAACCACATGGACGAGTTGGACTTGATCTGATGGGCAATAGACAACTGTCATAAATGCCCAGTCAGAGAAATGACAACATCCAAACGATCTTTTAGAAAGAATCTGCGTGTAGTGGAGACCAGGGGAGACTAAGTTGGGAGAAAGCAACACCTTAAAGATCAGTGAGAAAGAGGGTCTGGCCATAGTGATCAGGAAGGTTAACCTGGCCAATCTGATTGTTATATATATATATATAGAGAGAGAGAGAGAGAGAGGGAATATGTGTGTGCATATATATATATATATGTATGTATATATATATATGTATATATATAAATTTTGGATTAGGAACACTAAGAATTCCCATCTCTGTTTACTTTCCTTTTTTTTTTTTGTCTCAACCAGAGTAATGGCATGGGGCTAGTTGATAAAATGCTGTACAGAAGAAAGGAAAATCCCTAACCATCTTAGTGCTTTGCTTCTTTAAACACAGCTCAGGTGGGAGCTTCAGGCTTGGCTCTCACCATAAGACCGTTCATGCTGTTTTCCGAGAACTCAGCCTCCTCTTTCTATAAACTTTCCTTCCTCCCTTTCAATCAACCTCTTCACAAGCCCAGCACCTTGATATTCTCACTATTAATAAAGTCTTATCTGAAAACAATATTTAGTCATTTATGTTTGAGGGTGAGTAAGATTTTTAGATGTCCCTTCTCCCGGGAGCAGCGGCACCATCAACGGATTGGGAATTTACAGGTAGGGACTGCAGGTAGAAGTATTTGCCAGAACCCATGTGGAGTCTTTTCTCTGCGAACACAGGACAAGAAGCAACCTCCTATTCTGATGATCAAGACTGACCTTGGTCAAAGCATCTTATACATAAAAAGAGGCTGTTTGATTCCCGCTCACTCTGGGAGATTGGGATCTTATATGGTGTAAATGTGCTGTGCTTTTAATTATGGCATTTCCATCATATATTGATAATCAGCTTCCCCATCTATATAATTAAGGGATCGGACTGATGAACATAAAAGTTTTCTTCTAGCTTGGACATTTTGGGGTTATATGATCAATGTTAAAAAAAAAAAGAAGAAAGAAAGAAAGAAAGAAAAGACACTGTCAGCCAAAAATATTGAAATCGAATTTTATTTTTGGAAAATGGCATTACACACATCTTGCAAATGTACACAGAAATGAGAATGAGATGAAGAACAGAGCTCGAGAGCCAAAATGATTGCAAGAGCAGCTCTCCAGCCTCCTGGTATCAAATGCTGTGAAGCTGCAGCATTCACAGTTCACAACACGTTACACACATGGGGAACTTCTCTAGACTTTGAAGTCCTCTAACCAAAGAAAGCCCTCATGAAATCATGGAGGGAGGGAGAGGGATATTAACAGGCACAGGAGATGAAAAAGGTCTGCTCCAGCTGGTTTTACATGAGCCTCATCAAACCTACCAGTCCAAGTGGGAACAGCAAACCAAAAAGGAGAGAGTGCTTTCCTGGAACAGTACTTTAGAAACACAGTCTGAAAACAAAGCTAGGCATTGCCTGGGCAACCAGGGGCAATGCTTCTCTGTGCATGTCCTCATCTTTTACGGCTACAACTCTTCTACGGGGGCAGCTAAAAAGTCCCTAAGTTACCTGTTGTCTTTCTCTGTTTTTTCTCTTTCTTTCTTAATAAGTATGGCTCAGTCAAGCAGAGCCTTGTGAGGTTTCCAAATACCTCAAAACTGCTGCAGGGGTAAAGGAACATCATTATCCAATGTCTTTCAATTGCACACGATTCCGAGAACTCTTCAACTCCACTATGTAAGCAGTCAAACACATTCTCGAGCTGCCACCGATTTTTTTTTTTCATGCAAAGGGAAGTTGAGTGCTTGATCATAACGTAATTCCTTGAGAAATGGTCACTAGCTGCTGAAGAGAATGTTGAGAAATGTCTTTCCCCCCTTTTTGGCCTGTTTGTTCCTCGCTGACTTGACTTGGCAAAAGACATCGGCTCCCAAATCATTTCTTTACAACCATGAGACACCTGGGAGCAGGGGAAGGGAGCGGGCAGGGAAGAAGGACCACAGGGAAGAATATATTCTTTTCAGAGGTTAAAATGGGTTATTTAAGAAACGGGATGTTTAATACCATGCATTTACTCTCCAAAGCTAGTCACTAGCAAGCTAACGCCTCTAATACTACAACCACCAATTACAGCTGTTTTTGCTACACTTACTGAGTTCTAACTACAGCAATAGGGCAGAAAGGGTGGGCTGTTTCCATTTTAAACTTTCTCCCTTTGAAAATGGCCATAAAAGTGTTTTCTGTACAAGTTTAATGGCACAAAAAGGTGACCCGAACCTTTTTTTTTTTTTAAAGAACTTACCACACATGAGAAATGCAAACTTCAATCAAAACATGCATTAGTTGTATACAAGTCATAAGGGATCATTGGCTTCAAGCTGCAATATATTGCAGGACCATACATGGGAGACGTTTTGGTATAACTTCTTACTTGCTCAAATCCCTTTAAGAGAAGTTATAAAGAAAAGCCATCAGAAAGGGCATTCCATATGGCATTGCCAAGCCATGACGTCCCCAAGGGCTGTGTACCCTGTGGAATAAATTAGCACCTACAAGCTGACTTCTTGAGGCCCACTGATTACTATATGTGGACTGCCTGCACAGGGATGCGAACAGCTGGAGTTAAGAATAAACGTTTAGGTGAATTTAGTAATAGAAGGACAAATACATATTAATTAAGTGAATGTTTTGTTCTATGGTAGGGGTTTGTTAATTACCCTTTCCATTAAATCAACCACAACTGCCTATCAGTTTAGCTAAAACAGTTCAACAGTTGGCAAACCCCAAACATAAGGTTGTTACAGACAGCTTAATGTATCACGGGGTAGAACTTGAACCCAGTTGCTCCACCCCACACCCAACTACCCCAGCCGGCCAAACCAAATGACAGCAGAGATGACCTGTGGTCTCTCATGATATTATATTGCAGCTTTTAAAACTATGAGCAAAGCAAATGAAATCAGTTAATAGTATTTAGCTGATAAGAATCCATGGGTGGACTTTTCTGTTCAGCTGATTATTTCTCTGAGCACACTTCACTGCTCCACAAAATGACAGACTAAAAAAGAACCACAGAGTGCTCTGTACAGTGCTTGGAAGGCAAAGACCCAAAGATACATGACTGTAAGGAAACTGCTTATAAAGATCTGCTTTGGGGAATGGCAACTGAAAATGGAGAACAAAGAGCCAGGATCAGATTGATTTCAACCACCATACTTCTGACTGGACTGGGGTACGATCAGCGCTGGTCAAGTCCAGAAATAACTTCACATCACCAAGGCAAAACTTCAGGGCTAAGAAGAGGCATGTGCCCAATACCTAGACATGGAGGAAGGAAGGAATAAAATGGGAGACAACAAACAAGAGAGGGAATTGCAGAGGACAAGAGATGGGCATTTGTACTCTGGAAGAAGAGAGTGATAAGAGAGTATAAAAATGAGAGCAATTCTAATGAACTAGAGAGAGAAAGATAAGACAAAGAAATACACAGGGGAGGTAGACATTGGCAAAAAGACATTGCTTCCTCAGGTTATTATTAACCCAGAAATGAGAAGTTTCCAGGCCCCCACGTGTGCCTTAGTTCACAAGATGTTTGCTCTGACTTCCATTGTGCCACCTAATCTCTCCCAACTAGCCTGTCCCTTCTAATCAGGAGCAAGAAGATGCCTTAATTCCCAAGGTGAATTCTATATCCCCCCCCCAATCCCAGGCATCTAAGGTAAGACGAGATGCATCTGATTCCAGAAGATGTCAAAGTGTAGGCAGTTAGAAGCAGGTTCCAGAGTCTTGTCCTGTGATAGCCAGTGTTACACCACCTGGGCCAAAGTGGGAGGTCTGCATGGATCTTTAATGAGAAACAAGCTGGAAACAACAGCAACACCAAGAGGTTGAATGTCAAGGCCACACTACATCTTTGGGGATGGAGATAAGCTCTGGGGACCAGGGTGGGAGAGACAGAGGAAAAAGTCTCTTTTTCCTGAAGAGATAGAAGAATAAAATTGGGAATTCACTTTTAAGAAATGAATGGCCTGTGTTGTCTTGGTCCATAATCACAGCCTTTAGGGCAATCCACTGAATATTAACAGCACTACACTGGGTCTGGGCCACCAAGAGCCAAAGAGTCTGTTGGAGATATCTCTAGCCTGCCAGAAGGTGGGCATGGGGAATCAATGCAGTATTCTTGCTCCATGTGGCCACACAGATAAGGAAGAGGAAACCCCATATGGAATCACAGAATGTTCCATTGGACAATACTACATAAGAGGTTTCCTTCCTAGGGCAATGGCAGAAGTGTAACAGCTCTCTTGCTACACAGGAGGTCTCAGATCACTTCTGGCATATCAATGTCTGGGACTTCATTCTCTCTGGATTCCAGGTCCCAAAACATAGGATCCTTAATGTTCCCTCATCTCATATGAGCTTCAAAATACTGACAGTTTACTGATGAAATCAGCCTAGGCCTAAGAGCCAAATCCCTGGATGCCATAAGAACAATGCATGATTGTGGCCTGGCCTTGGAGATTCAAGTGGCCCTTTGTGGCCAAGGAGAGGTTCCAAAAACCTGTTTCAAAAAATAAATCTCCAATGTCTTTTAGTCCCCATAGTGACTTGGGTAGCAAAAGAGGTCATTCAAACCCCACTGTCCTGGGGCAGCTATCCAGAGATGTATCTTGGCATAGATGTTTTGGAGGTAGGCTGATCTCTGAAAACCCTCTCATCAGTGTGCTAGAGCTCCTCTGGGGTACATAGGCATGCTTGTTCCCTTGTCCCAGGGAGATGTGTTTTTTTTTTTTAAAGAAAAGCTACTTAGAACCATATCTGAGGGGGATTGAGGGCATGTCCTGCCATTATTAAAGGGACTAAAGAAGTAGATGTCATTTTGTCCAAGGCAAGCACTGCATTGGGGCTCTAAGACTTGGGCTGGTTGATTCAAAGAAGGATCAAGGGGGCTCAGACCTCTTCTATTTTCCTTCTTCTTAGAACTATACATCCACTTTAAGGTTCCTTGTTTCCTTCCAATTGAGGAGGAGAAGCAGGAAGAAGAGAGAACTTCCTGAGAAGTAGGGTAAGCCCAGAAGGAAGACTCTTGGACCCGAACTAATGAATAAACCTTCAATCCCGCCCTGGTTTCTGCCATGGAAGGCCACAGGAGCAAGCAGCACACACAAGAAGGTGAGTATGGCATGTAGAGCACATAGCTTGCTATTTTAGTGCAAACGCAAGGAGCCAATGTTTACCACCAGCTGAGGTGCATTTTAGTTATGAAGCCCCTTGTTTATACCTGGAAATTGTCCCCATTGGGGCAGGATGGCTATGGGAACATTGTGGGTGAGAACCACCACAGCAAGACCAGGTTATTCTCTCTAGCTAGCCTCTCTCCCATATTTTAAAAGAAATCATTGCCAGTGAATGGCAGCCACAGTCATTCAAAAAATACTGAAAAGCCATCTCAGAAATTTATGGGGAACAAAGCTATGGTTCTAGTTCTTCCTTTCTTTCCCTGCTCTAGGAACAAGAATCATTTCCCTCAGCTTCTGAAGACCCAGCCAATAGGAGATGTGATGAGGTGAGCTGACAGGGGAAAATCAGCCTTCCCCCATTTCAGCTGGATAGGGCAGGAGCTCAGAGAGCCAAGCGCTCCTCAAGGTGGGACAGTGATCCTCTATGTTGGGTGGACAAGGTCAGGGACCTCATTGTTCCTGTGGGTCCTCAATGCCTCCTTCCCTTTTGGGACATCTGCAGTCCATGTGGATGGGAACCATATGAACACAGGGAGAAAGAGCTATATGAGATTGCTGGGTGGATTCCCCACTGAGCTCAGGGCAGCAGCATATGGCTCCAAGATGCAACATGACCCTGGGAAAGAATTCTCAGGAGTCTCATGGAAGGCAATACAGTTCAGTGGGAAAAGGCTCTGGAACAAGAGCCAATAGATGTGGGTTCTAATCCCAGCCCTGCCCCTAGCCAGCTGTGTGACCTTGGGGAAATTACCTCTGTATCTCATTCCTGGCCTGAAAAGGAGGAATTTGGAATAGATCATGTGATCCTAAGGTTCCTTCCAGCTAGAAAGCTCTATGATTCAATCTAGGCTAAAACTAAAGTCCTTAAGGACACAAAGCAGTCATGCTAATGGCTATCCTTTCCAAAACAGTGAAGAGAAAAGGAAATTTTCTCTCAATTTACCCCTAGTTAACACTACTTAAGAAGTTGTTCAGCCCAGCCCCATATATACATTTTCCCCTTCTTTGTCCCTATTTCTATTTCTGTAAGGGAGAAAAATCAGGAGGTAGGAACAAGCAACAGATGGATTGTGTGTGTGCGTGTACACGCGCGCGTGGGCATGCACGTGCGTAAGAGAGGAAGGGAGGATGGGGAGTGGTGGCAGATGCTTGCTGAATGACTTGATATTTGCTGAGTGTGCAGAAGGTAATACAATGGAACTTTAGTGGTAAAACCGGATTGGGCAAAATCTAGCATGAATGACAGGGGTGAAGGTGCACAGTTATGATTTTTTCTTCTGCTTTGAAAATGGGCTAATTTAAAATGCAATCGTTAAAGGCTTAGATTTTGGAACAAGACCAAGCCCCCTGAAGTGGCAGTACAGAAATGTTCTCTTATAATTGATTAAAAGAAAGATGGAAAATCTACTTTTATGATTGAAGACTGTTGGATCAAAGGTCACTCTCTGGAGAATGTGTCCATTTAGTACACCAGCGAGGAAATGCTCAGGAAGGTAGCACAGGGCCCAGGATAGGAGAGAATCTAAACTCCTCCTCTGGTCTTGCTCCTCACCAGCCTGTCTGTTAGCGGCCTCAGCCTCTGTCTCATCTTAAATGGAAGGAACTGGGCTAAATGAGATCTGGAGAGAGTGGAATCTTTGGGGGTCTGGCCTGAAGATTAAAAATAGACCTGCTACTCTCTCTATACTGCCCCTTCCCCCCTCCCCACCATCCCAAGTACCAGTTTTTCCCAATTAACTACAAATTGTTCTGGGAGGCACTAAGGAAAAACCTTGAGCTTCCAGAAGAAAGTAGGGAGTAAAGAAAATGGGCTCTGTCGTGGTTTCCAACAGGCCTACACATAAAGGAGAGAGGCAAAGAAAGTTTCTCATGATTTGGGGTTCTTTGGTGACCCATTGAACCAGGAATCAGTATTATTATCATCAGGACTTTTCTTGAGCCAAAGATATTTCTTGTAGCTAAGGTCCTCTGAAGCTTGTCTAGGGGTATCTGAGCTACCCCTTCCACCACCAAGTTCCCTTCCACATCAGCAATGCCACCAAGTTGCCACGGATCCGGGGTATCCTGCAGTATCTCCCAGTTGTGAAGCCACTGAGGGTATACACACACATACGCACACACCTCCCAAGCTCATTCCAGTTCAAGAGGAGGAACAACTGCAACTCCCTCAGGAACCAAACCACAGCTTGGCTTTGAGTGCTGCCCCTCACACACTATCCGAACAATTACAAAGAAATAAGGGGAAAAAATCTTCATATCTGCTAAAAGCAAACACAGAACTGGCATGCATGGCTTTCCCTTAAATTTAGTCATCTTTGCCGTTATGGGCTATGGTTACAGACAAAAAGCAGTGTTATGAACCGGTACCTCAAAGACTGAGAGCTATTTCGAATGATCAGTCCTTAGTAAAGAGAAATCCTTTCTAGCGTGAAAGACAAGTGAAAGGTCTCTGTGTCTTCAGTATGAAATATCAGGATCGCAGATAAAAAAGACTTGCTGAAAATATGCCGTAACATTTCCCTTAAAATATAATTAGAATGTCTGGTCCACGTTGAAATTATTAATGTAAGCATAACTGTTATAAAGTTATCAAAAGACTGATTCTATTGAATTGGCCTCTGCTACTCATTTTTGTTTCCTCCCGGAGGTTTCTGTTTGGCAGTGACAGCATGATTTCTAAACTATGTTATTCTTCTGCATTTTTTTTTTTTTGGTAAATTTTCTGCACGTGTTTTTTAGACAAAAGAAAAATCACCAGTTTATAAAAACGGAGCCTGAAGAGTTTGCTCCCGAAGTACAGACACGAAGTTTTATAAAAAGGATATTGGTTTTCTTGCTATAAAAAGCGACCAAAAGGTGTCAGACCTGAAAACAAATTCTCACAGTGTTTTCAGTGTTGGCTGTTTACAAGGCATTCAATAGAACAGAGACAGATGGATACCATACAGTTTGTGTAATAACTCGCTATGTTAGACAGCCTCCTAGAGGAATCGGGCATACGAAGTCCCTCACCGCCAACCCTTAATTGCTTATTGATTCCAAATTGCCCCACTGGAGAGCTCAGACAAGAAATTTGCTGTGCTTTAGAAATGCTACCAAAACGCCGACAATGTTTCTCAATTCTGCCTAGTCTCGTTTTCACTTGCCCTGCACCGGGGTCCTAAGCATCTGCTGTCAGAATTACAAATTGCTGGTGTTTCTCCCCCTTGACAGCCAGAACTGGTGCTAGACAAACTGGGGGCTCAGTCGGGAGTGAAGAGCAAGGCTGGGGAGCTGCCTTGCCACCCTCCCAGGATCTTCCAGCATTCTTGAGATCAGGAGACAAGGGGCACTTGTGTTTGTCACTCTTGGATTTGCCAAAGAGTGTCTTTCCCACATACGCATTTTCAGGGCTATGTATGTAAACAACCCTCTACAGAAGGAAGACTGTCGTGTATGAGCAAAGTGAGACGGGGGAGAAATAACGCAGGCGCCTAAGTTTTCAATAGAAAGGTCACGGACTAGCACATTTTGCATCCCCGGAAAGTTACCCCGAAGGATGGTTAATCGATCTATCTCTTATAATTGGTAACTGTGGATCAGTGGCCCAGAGGAGAAATCACAGGAACATAAACCCAACATATTACAGTGTGTTTTTAAAAGTAACAACAACGACAAATAAAAATTTGAAAGCACCAATAGCCCTGTTGGACCCTTGAGCAGAAGTACCCTATTGTAACGGTGAGCTTGGATTTGTACTCTGGACTCCGAACATTCTCGTCTTCACATGGAATCACCAAGTGAGTCCGAGTCATCCAAGGACAGAGGCAGGTACAGATCCTGTAAGAAGATAAGAGGTAAAGTTAACTCCTTTTCTTGACATACTGGGCTCTGAAATGGGCAACATCAGATGACTGGGTTGTTTTAATTAGTATTTTATCTAATTTTTATTTTGAACTAATGACAGATTCAGAGGAAGCTGATGTATCAGGAGGAATACTTGTGCTGATGTACCCTTCACTCAACTTCCCCCAGTGGTAACATCTTGCCATTTTCCATGCACTTGTGTTGCACGAATGTGTGCATAGTTCTATGCAATTTTACCACGTGTGTATTTGTGTGCCCATCGCCACAGCTGAGATACAGACCTGTACCCTCATCAATGGGCTCCCTCACGCTGCCCCATTTAGAGCTATAGAGCCCCGTCTCCCACATCTAAACCCCCCATGGCAACCAATGATCTGTTTCCCATCTCTACAGTTTTGTCATTCCGAGACTATTATATAAATGGAACCATACCGTATGTAACCTTTCAGGACTGGCCTTTTCCATTTAGCATAATTCTCTAGGGATTCATGCAAGTTGTTGCACATGTCAGCAGGTTCACTCCTTTATATTGCTGACAGTATTCCATGGTGCCATTATGCCACAGTTTGGTTAACTATTCACCCATCGAAGGGCATTGCGGGCTATTACAACTTAAGCTTGCCCTAAAAATTCTTATACAGGTTTTTGTATTAACATAAGTTTACGTTTCTCTGGGATAAATGCTCAAGAGTACCACTGCTGAGTCATACGGCCATTGCACATTAAGTTTGTAAAGACTGCAGTATTGTTTTCCAGAGTGGGGTACTCTTTACATTCTCATCAGACAAGTATTAGGGATCCAGTTTATCTACATCCTCGCCAGTATTTCGTGTTTTCTCTCCTTTTTATTTATCAAATCTTGGGGGTTTTAAGTGGTATCTCATTATGGTTTTAATTTGAATTTTCCTGGTGGTTACTGGTATTGAACAACTTTTCATGTTGTCTGTTTATTTGCTTATTTCTCTGTTTTTAGAGACAGAGTATGAGCAAGGGGTGGGACAGGGAGAAGGAGAGAATCTCAAGCAGACTCTACGCTGAGGAGGGAGCCTGACAAGGGGCTCGATCTCGCCATCCTGAGACCCGACCTGAGCTAAAATCAAGAGTCAGACACTTAACCAACTGGGTCACTCAGGCACCCCTCTTCAGGTCTTTTGTTCATTTTCTAATTTTTTTTTTCTTTCTTACTGTTGAGTTTTAAGATGTTTTTATCTTCTATGTATGTCCTTGGCTAACTCTGTGGCTTGCAACTATTTTCTCCCATTCTGTAGCTTGTCTTTCCATACCTTTTGCGTGGTCTTTGCCAAAGCAAAAGTTTTTAATTTTGATGAGGTCCAGTTTATTATTCTTTTTATTTTATAGATGATACTTTTGTTGTCAAACCTGAGAACTCTCTGCTTAGCCAAAGATCACAAGATCTTCTCCTAGGTTTCCTTTTTACCTCTTTTACACTTATATCTATTGTCCATTTTTTAAGTTAATTTCTTTTTTTCTTTTTAGAGTTAATTTCTGCATAAGACATGAGGTTTAAGTTAGGGGTCATTTTTTTGTTCTATGGATATTCAATGTTCCAGCACCACTTATTGAAAAGGTTATCTTTCCTCTTTTGATTGAATCAGCACCCTTGTCAAAAATCAGTTGTGCATATATGTGTCAGTTCATCTCAGGCTCCCAGAGAACTGCCAGGTCCTAAACAAATGCTTAACCCAGAAAATGTACCCCATCTGCCTACTTGCACCAGGAATTACAGTCCGTGGCTCCAATACTGCCCAAGACTTGTCTACATCTTGAGGAGATGGAAAGAGGACATGGCATTGGTTTTTCCCCACTGTCCTCAGAGCTGTATTTGGAGATACTTGTGATTCCTCTTGGACATACTTCACCCATAATCTAAATCAGCAATTTTCAAATCCCTGTCTCTGTCTCTCTCTTAATATCTCTCTCTCTTCTCCTTCTAAGTCCTCTATTTAAATGAGATTTTGTTTGGGAGCCCAATACATAAAATAAATACAAGTGTAGCTGTTGTAGTTGAATCAGACCTTGGGGGGGGGGGCAGAATCTCACCCATCTCCAAATGAAGCAGTTTGAAAACCACTGTTATCATTCACATTATCAGCAAGATACTAAAGGGAACCAAAAAATTTAGGGTCAACTCTGGATATTTAAGAGATCCTTCTTGGTATAATCTCTCTTAGGTAGAGAATTGTCCAAATAATTGGAGCATACAGCTTCTCCATGAGTCAGAGGAAAAAAAATGAAGATGAGGAAAAAGAACAAGAATAGGGAAGAGAGGGACTTATTTATCTAATAATGCTAAGAATGGTTTTTGCTATGGGGCACCTGGTAGCTTAGTTGGTAGAGGATGTGACTCTTCATTTTGGGGTTGTGAGTTTGAGCCCCATGTTGGGTATAGAGATTACTTGAAATTAAGATATTTAAAGAAATATTTATTTTTGCTTTTTTTTTTTTTTTTTTTTGCTTAGAAGGAGGGGGTAAGAAAATTTTCAGGCAGCTTCAATGGAAAGAGGAACAAAGTATATTCAGAAACCTGAGCTTTTGGTCCTGGAATTAGTACTACTGTGACATTGAACAAGTCTTTGAACCTTGGTGTCTTCATCAAGAAAATTCAGTATTGGAAAGGCGATATGTAAAGTCTCTTCCACCTCTTTGACTGTTATTTAGGACCCTCAAGGGACTACAATCATTAAAAAACAAAAGAAAGGCAAGTATAGCAAATAGACTCACTTCTCACCAGCCCGGCTTCCCTTCATGGTAAATCAGAGGCTCACAAACTTTTTTGTAAAAGGTTAGATAATAAATATTTTGTGCTTTCTTTGCTGGTCACATATGGTCTCTGTCATGCAGTCTTCTTTGTTTGCACTTTGTTTTACAACTCTTTAAAGATATTAAAAAACATTTCTTTTTTCATATTGGGGGGCCATCCCCAAACAACGAGGTCATAAGCAGTATTTGGCACCCTTGTTCTAAACTACCAAACACAATCTCTTATAAAACTGATAAACAGGAAGTGCAAGGCTGAGGAAACAATAGAAGTTCAATAAAAACTTGTAAAATTGAACTCAGGCAAAGTGGTACACAATCTGGTCACATCTCTGAAGGGATTTTGCCTCTCTTGTACTTGAATAAAGTGAAAATTGAATGTAGTCAAAAGTATCTTCGAGCTCTAGACTTCCAGAATGGCAAAGAAAGACTCTTTGAAAATCTGCTCCAACAGTGACACTGGAAAAATTGTTAAAACCAACATTTTCAGAACTCTGGAAATTAACCAAAAGTTTTCAGCAATCCAAAGAGTGTTTATTCAAGAAAAATGGCTGAATATAAGAATACCAAAATTTGTATTGCTTTAGCTTATTCTCTTTCCCTTCTCCCTCTCCCCAACTCCAAGGTAGCCTTGAAAGCCAACAGCCTCCCAATTCCAGTATCTGGAAAACAGCAAACTAGTAGTGAGATGGTGCAGAATGAATTAAGAACTCCCCCCCACAAAAATAAAGCCCCATTCGCAGAGAATTGTCACTATTTGGCCTGTTTCGTAGCTCCTTGGAAACTCCCATTCATAGACTCTTTATTTGACCTAATGCAGAGCACACTCACTGTGAGCCGCCTTTTCAGGTGTTTAAAATCACAGCTGCCTAAAGAAGAGGAAACTGTTGGGGCAAATGAAGCTGCTCCAAACATTAAAAGGAAAAGCTAGAGAATTCATGTTCATAGGAGACTTTGAAAAGTTCCAACATATTCACATGCTCCCAGGAATCTCTGTGACATGGCACATTTTCAAGACTGGGTGTATTCTGAGAAAAGACCTAAGAAGGTCCCAATCTCTCATCTCTGGTTGGCCTTGAGGCCCTGCACAAGCAGCAAATGAAGGCTAAGGCAAAATTATAAACTGCCTGAAAGAGCATTGAAACATGCCCACACACACACCCACACCCACACAACCCCCCCCCCACACACACAGCATCTAAGCCAAGGCAGGGAGCCTTATTGGATCAAGGCATTTAAGGAAATTTAGTAAAATTATCTTTCAAGAATGAAGGAGAAAACAAGACATTCTCCGATAAACAAAGACAGGGCATTCATTGCTAGCAGACATATACAAGAAATACTAAAGAAAAGCTTTCAGGAGGGAAATGAAAGGACAATGGACAGTAATTCAAATCTGCATAAGAAAGAAAGAACACTTGGTAAAGGTAAATACAGAGGTAAATACAAAAGACACAAGTTTATTTTTGTAACTCTTTTCTTCTATTATCCAGTTGAAAAGACAACTGCGTGGAATGGTAATTATATACGGGTGCTGATGGTCTTATTATGCATAAAGAGGTAATTTGTATGTTAATAGGAGCCCAAAAGGAGGGGAAGGGAGGAGGGTCAAATCCATACTATAGTAAATATTTTTATATTCAATTGAAATTAAGTTGATATTATTCCAAAATAGATTGCACTAAGATGTCAATTGTACTCTCCAGGGCAGCCACAAACATAACTCAAAATTCATTTAAAAAAAAAAAGGAGATTAAAATGGTACATTAGAAAAAACATCTAACACAAAAAAGAGCAAAAATTGAAGAATAAGGGAACCAAAAAACACAAGACATGTAGAAAATAACAAAATGGCAGATGTAATTTCTACCTTACCAGTAATTACATTAAACATAAATAGATTAAGCAACCAAATTAAAAGGTAGAGGTTAGCAGAATGAATTTTAAAAACAAAAAACAAACAAACAAACAAACAAACAAAAACCATGATCCAGCTCTCTGCTGCCTGAAAGAGACATAATTTAAAGACACACATAGGTTGAAAGCAAAAGGATGAAAAAAGACTTATTATGCAGATAGTAATCAAAAGAGAGCTGGAGAGCCTATACTAATAACAGGGGGAGAAAAAGCTGAACAACTCAAGAGAGCAGGCCAAATAAAGTCCCAAGCTGCCCCATTCCTTTGGGAAGGTACCAGTGGAAGGTGCTGGGGCAGGTCAAAATTCTCAGAAGGACGATAAGGGCAGAAATGCATAGGACAAAGACACAACAAGAAGCAATGTAGTATGGGAGACCTATATCCCAGGCCTATCCTGACTATTTAACGTCCCCTTACAGGGTCTTTGCTTCTATATCTGTAAGTTGGGGAAGATGTAGACTAGAAAATCTTTCAGTTTCCTTCTGGTTCTAAAATTCTCTAGGTCAGATCATTGCATTTTGCTTTTTATTAGTTAGACCAAAGCAAGAGAAATGAGCTAGACACTACCAAGTTCATGAACTCCTTGGGAATTTTAAGGGTCTTTTCATTATGGAGGCCACTTTGAGTCCCACCACACTGAACCCTGGGTTTCAGCATTCACCCTTGCTCTTGATTATTCATGTAACAGAACCTTCATTGTGGTTGGTTGGCTGGTGGAAATAATTATAGGAGAAGATTATGTCAGACTTATATTTCAGAGGAAGGCCTAGGGGTAGAATCAGAAGGAAACTGCTCCTGTAGGTGCTATGACTTGGGATGGATAAAGTGAGAGTCAGGCTGTGGAGGGAATCCATAGGATTAGGCTTGGGAATGAACTTCTGTAAGTCTGTCCTCCATCCACTTATTTCATATTCAAAAGATATTTTCTTGTGTGGGTAGAACAATGTTCAGGAAAAGGAATTATCTCAACTCTGTGTTTTTGTTGATCGATATGTAGAAATACAGAAACACACATATTGCTTAACAATACAAATAATTTGCACCTGAAATTCATTTGCTGAGTCCCCTGGAGCCCTACAGAACAAAATGTTTGTAACAAATACAGCTGTGCTGGCGATACTATTGCGTTAGAGAAAACAAAATCTTGGTTTCTGGTCCAAGGAGCTTATAGTCCAAAGGAAGTCAGAGAGGAGTTTTGAGAAACCTGGCTTCTGGTTTGGGTTTGCTTTTTCCCAAATGTGCCCTGCACTTTTCTGATGGTGTGGCTTTGTTCTTGTTGATTTATTATTATTATTTTTTTAATGATGGAATGCCCATTCTCTTCACCAGCCATCAAAAGCCTACCCAGGCTTTAATGCCCCACTTAAATGTCACCTAGTCTGCAACACTTTCCCCATCTCCCACCGTCCCCCAGGCAGAGGACTTTCCCACCCTTTTGTCCATTCTTGATTACACTACCAAAATCCACTTAGAATGGTGTCTGTGATTTAAGGATCAAGACCCTGCTTTATTCATCAAACTGTCTCTCCAAGCACTTACAGGACAACAGAAAAAAGGTCTAGAAACATAGAGGAAAATGTGTATTTAAATAATGTTAGTTATATTTTCAAATAATATGTCCAATATATTTCCCTCCGATCTCTGGATAACTTTGCAAGCCAAATGCCTCCACATTAAAGGCATGAGTGTAATCACTGATCTAGAAAACATTTTTAAATAAACAAAAAGGTTTCCCTATTTCTAGGCTTTTCAAACATCTTTAATGTGCTACCTTCTCCAAATTGTTGAACCATACTAGGGTTGTCTTTGCCCCCGGGACCCCCTTTTCCTCATTTCTAAAATGGAAATGCCACCTGCCTTATCTCTGTCACAGTGTTATCACAAGGGTAAATAGGAAAATGTGCAAAAGGATAAAGCAGTATGGAAATGCACAATGTTGTTCTCATTAACTATCCAAGGACTTACTTTGTGTCCATATTGTAGCACTTGAGTATGCGGACTTTGGCTAACCCCCTCACAGCTGCATTAAAGAAGATTCTCCATGAGCTGCTTAAGAGGGGAAGCCAAGAGGCTGATTACAGCTTAGGGCCCTGCCACAGCCATCAAAAGTTACCAAAGGGATGCTGGGACTTCAAGTTTGTTTCCAATTGCGCAGGAGGAAAGTCATGGCCTTGGCCACCTGCTTCCTGTCTCCACCATGACTCACACCTTTCAGGTCCACTTGGATTGGAGTTCAAATGAGAACTGCTTAGGCCCACTGCCCAAGGACCTTGATGGTGCTAACTAAAGCTCAGGTAACTATGTAAAAGGAGGAGCAAGAAGCTGAGTCCTGAGGCCCAGGAGGACTAAGCTAAGGTCATGAAATTTTTAGCTTACTCAGAAAAAACATTTCACCCTGCATCATTAGTAGGGTTAAGTATGAGGCTGTTGCCTCTGGATTGGATACACTAAGAGAGACACGACATTACTTCTATGACAATTCCACTCCAAAGGTATCATATGGACTTAACCACAAGGAAACATCAGACACATCTAAATCAAAGGACATTCTACCAAAGAACTGGGCTGTACTCTCCATTTCTATAATGCACCATCAAAAAGAAAGACTGAAGAACTTTTCTAGATTAAAGAAGACCAAAAAGATATAAAAACCACAGATGATGTGTGGTTCTGGATTGGATACTGGACCAGAAAAAGGATGTTACTGGGGCAATTGATAAAGTTTGAGTATGGGCTGTAGAGCATGTAATAGTGTCTTACCAGTGCAAATTTCCTGATTTTGATCATCATGCTATTGTTAGGACTGAAAATATCCTTATTGTTAGGAAATACATGCAAGCATTTAGAGGTAAAAGAGTATGATGTCTTCAACTTAGTCTCAAATGGTTAAAAAAATGGTGAAGTGTGTGTGTGTGTGGTGTGGAGAGAGAGAACACAAAAAAATAAAGTAAATGGGGCAAAAATCTAAACAACTGGTTAATCTGTGCAAAGAGTATACAGGACTTCTTTATATTTTTCCTGCAAATCTTACATAAATTTAAAATGATAGCAGAGGAAGAAGTTAAAAAGTTAGTAAAAAGTGTACCAAAATCCAAATAGCTTTTAAAAGTTTGCTTTTAAATCATATAGGAAATCATATAATGTTTATTTGCTTATTTGCTTTAAATCATAGGAAATCATATAATGTTTATTTGCTTCACTGTCATAAAAAAGAGTCATTTAAAAAATAAAAGTATACACTGGAAATCCCACAGTGAGGCTCTGACAGTGCCGCCACCTATAGCTTGTTCTTCAGTGGTTAAATTGGTTTGTAGAACTGAGTCAAAAGAAAATGGAACACCCACACAAAGTTTGCAAACCCAACCAGGAGAAACAGTTAACAATGCCAGCACTCACCTCAACAGGCTTATGGACAATGGGTCCTCAGCCTAAATGAACTGAACATGTCAACTGTGAAGCTGAACGACTCAAGAAAGCAGGCCAAATAAAGGCCCAACTGCCCCATTCTTTTAGGAAGGTGCCAATGAAAGGTGCTGGGGAAGATCAGTCTTCTCAGAAGGACAGCAAGGACACAAATGCATAGGGCAAAGACACAGCAGCTTCTGCTAGAGAGTTGAACAGCTGAACTAGGTTACTCCCCATCTTGGAGTGTCCATATTAACAAGCTTTGCCCAGAAAAATAACTGAGTAGTTTTCATCCATGCTACAACCTCTAGGTAACACTAGCCATACAAACAGTGCAGCAGATCGTCCTTTGGGGAAACCAAATAGCTGAGCTGGACAATTAGAAGGTTCTGGTCAGGGTCAGTGCCAGAAACTGAAACATTACAGGAATGGAACAGGAAGTAGGGATAGTGAAACAGGTAATGGTCAGATTAACCAAGAAATAAAATCCTAATGTAGAGAAATGAAAATGGACGTTGGGCCGTAGTGTCCTATTACATGTTTAACAACTGACTTTGTGGGAGAAAAAACAACAGCCTTCGTGTGTAGTGTGTGCTGATTTCTGTGATGCAAATATTCCCATCACGGCTGAGTTCTAGGTACCAACATGGCGTCACTGAACAGGGAACAGGGAAGGGATGTGCACAATCAGCTCTCATGAGCTAACATGAACTAGCTCAGGTATACTGGTGGCGGTAACCTGAGCGCCAGTCCTATGTCTACCACCACCTAGCAATGTCACCCTAGTCACTTAACCCTCCTGGAGCTTCATTTCCTCACCTGCAAAAGGTCAACCTCACAAGATGATCGAGAGAATCAAATGAGAGTAATTTATCTCTATCTAAAATCTCTTTCAGCTCTGAACATCAGTGGTTCCATGATGGAACTGGCCACACTCATGGCCTTTTGCCTTTTTCCATCTCATATTGAATCTTATGAGCAGGGAGAAGACAAAAGAATTCTAGAGGAAGCTGCTCCAGAGTGTGGCTGTCGGAGCAGAAACCACGTTCATGTGGCCTCAGGGATGAGGTTCAAGGCTGTGACCACTCCCACTCCAGATTTTCTATACAGAAGAGATTCCTGGGTGGGAATCTGCTTGAAAAGTGGGGCTAATGAGTTTACAAACTTCCCTTATTTTAGCAGGATATTGATTTGGGATGACTTGGAGGTGTCAACTGTGCCCAGGCAGGGCCAACACGGTGTATATGTTCCCTCTCCTCAGCACTGATCCAGAGTCTGCCTGGGAATGAAGCATACAGAGGGAAACTTGGGTCTGTTCATATCTTGATGTCCAGCAAATCTAAAGGGAGTCACTCAGTGCTAATTTTCTTTAACTGCTGTCTTTGTCCCTTTTACCGACTGGTGCCTGGTGACATAAATTGCCCTCAATCTCCTCTTTTCTGTGCCTCTGAATTGGAGTGAAAAGCACTTAGCTCATCTTTTGAGACATCATTTGGGGACTCCATGAACTCAGAATGGGTATTTGGGACCTTTGTTACCTCTTCCTTTTGGGTAAGTGTAACTGGAAATAGGTAAATGTGAGGGTGGGCAGTCAGAGGAATAAATGAAACTGACTGGAACTTTGGGCCCTGCTGTGATTCCCAGAGCTTCGAGCTCAAGGACCAGAGGAAGGGAAATTTTGGCCTTGACGCATTGCTAAAGTAGCTGGCTGAGCAGACCCTCACCCAGCCACTCAAAGAAGTTGGAGTGCAAAGAGGTTTAGTAAGGTATAAGAGACATAATACCTTGTGCTTCCGGAGGCTGCCAGGACTGGTGGGCGTGGAGATGGGTGACTGTTTAGACTTGGGGGTAGAGAGCTGGCTGCTGGAGGTCCCGTTTGCTAGCCCGAGGCAAGAGAAAAGGAAGGGATAAGAATCAACAGCATACAAAGGAACCAGTTTTCCTTCCCCTCCAAAGACACTAAGAACATTCAGGCAAGGTACACAGACAACCAAGTGATTTGATGAGCTGAACAAAGGTGAGAAGAAACACATTCCTCAGAAAGGCCAGAACTACAATCCTCAGTTAATTAGATCCTGCAGCAGTGCAGGGCTGTAATCCTCCCACCTCTCCCCTGAGTGCTTCCAATTACAGGGCTCTGGTACTTTTCAAATCTTTCTCATATATTCATTCCCAAATTTGACCCTAACACCATCTCCAAGAGGTAGTCTGGGAACACATGATTTTGTTTCAATGTTACAAGGCAGAAAAAAAGTGAGGCAAAAGAGGTTCTGTGCCTTACCTTAAAGGGGAAGGGACAATGGGTGACTGAGACCAGGGATACATCCCCTCTGGTAGCAGCTGATGTGGCAGGTACAAGACAGCCCCATGGTCAGTCTCTCCCCACTCTCTCTTTCCCTGCTCACCTCCCCCCACCTCCCCCACCCACCGGGCCCCACTCTCTCTTCCCTGCCTCATCCTGGCTGAAAAGAACAGAAGGAAAGGAAAAAGAAAGGGAACTACTCAGGAAGAAGAATAGAAAAGAAATTGTGTGAGACTCTAAAGGCCTGTAGACCAAGATGGGCAGAGGAGGGAATAAAAAACGAGGGAGAGAAAGAGATCAGGAGTGGAGAAGGGAGATGAGGAAGAGGGGGATAAGAGGTTAGGAGAAGAAAAGAATGAGGAAGTTTGAAACCAGGAGAAAGGCACAGAGACTGAGGAAGGCAGACAGCCATGGCCAGAGTCAGGGTGCACCCCCATTTCTCTCTAGGCCAACAAAAGGCTGGAAGAGAGATGGTTAAGTATGTAACATTTTGATATTCCATTGTGTTTGCAAGTTGTTTTTATATTCCCTTTGCTAATGAGCTTTTTCAAGATCTAATCATGTGAAAAAAAAAATGCAGGGCATGGAAATGAAACAATTAAACAGCTTTTGAATGGATTCGTGTTTAGACACCTCATGTTATTTTTTTTTAATCTAAAGACCAACATTGTTAATCAGAGATATTCTGAAACAATCTTTAAAAATAAAGGGATTTTTAAAAAATATCCCAAAGCATGTGGGGGCAGAGGGAGAGGAGGAGAGAAACAAGAAGGAAGGGCAGAAAGAGAGAGATAGAATAGAAAATTCTGAAAGTTAAGCAGGAGGATGGCCTGAGAATGTCACTTAAACTATTGTATCGTGAATATTTCCTGAGGATATATAGTTCCTCTCCTCCACATAGGATAATGTTTTCCTTAGGTTCCGGAACCTGTGTATCAACTGTAGAGATGGAAGACACACAGTGGGGAGTTTGCTAAGTCTATCCAAGTGCAAGTAAGCTAAAAACTGGGCACATAGGTATCCACTG
Organism: Lontra canadensis; assembly: GCF_010015895.1. Lineage (NCBI taxonomy): Eukaryota > Metazoa > Chordata > Mammalia > Carnivora > Mustelidae > Lontra > Lontra canadensis. The sequence goes on from NW_022631090.1 coordinate 4,260,162, forward strand.
TCTGGCTTGAACTGTGTATTAGTGAATGCCTCTCTCACCCACTTACGGAGAGGTCTTTCTCCCTCTCAGGCCTTCCTGAAAGTCATTCATTCATTTAGCCAGTGGTTACAGGGTGCTTTCTCTAAACCAGGCCAAGTATTAGACATTGGGGTTTCAGAGATGAGTAACTCACTTCCTGTAGTGACCCAAGCAAGAATATGGTGGGCTAAGTACTACAGCAGACCCACGCAGGGGGATTATTAGACCCCAGGGAAGAGGCTTTGAAATCAGGGGACTGGGAGGCACACAGGAAGAGGTAATGCCTGAAAAAAAAAACAAAAACCTTGAAAGATGACTCTGGAATAATGGGAGAAAAATCTGTGGAGACAGAAAGTAGATTAATGGATGCCAGGGGCCAGCCAGGGTTGAAGTGGGTAGTTGGGGAGAAATTAAAAGTGTCTGCTACTAAGTACAGAGTTTATTTTAGAGGGATAAAGGTGTTTTGGCAATTGTGGTGACCACTGCACAACTCTATGGCTAAACTAAAATCCATTGAACTGTACATTCTAAAGGAGTCAATTCTCATGTGAATTGTATCTCAATAAAGCCATTATGAAAAGATGAATTGGAACTCCTTAGGCAAAGGGCAGAAAGGGTATTCTATTTTTTTTTTCCAGAAAGGGTATTCTAGCCTTTAAGATTGTACCAGTAGGGGAAAGGACATGCGAGTGTAAAAGAATACTGTACATTTATAGAGTACAAATAGCTTAAAATAGCTCAAAAACAAGGTGCCAATAGTGAGTTCCAGGACATGAGATGGGAGATGACTTGGGCTGTGGGGCCCTTTTGTGGGGCCTTCTGTTTGAGTTTCACTTGTGAAAGAAATCTGAGAGTGCTACTCCCAATTTTGCATTTTAAAACTACTACTCCGGTTACTGTGATAAAGTTGGGGTCGAGTGGGATGGGCTCAGGTAAGGGTAGAAACAAAGAGACTGGTTAGAAGACAATGCACTAGTCCAGGGGCCCCTGAGTGGCTCAGTCAGTTAAGCGTCTTCCTCTTGATTTTGGCATTGGGCTCCACACTGGGCGTGGAGCGTACTTGGGATTCTCTCTCTCCCTCTGCCCCTCCCCCACTCTCTTTAAATTCTTATTTAAAATAATTTTTTTTAAAGAAGACATTGAATGAGTCCAGGTGAGAGGGGATGATGACTTAAAGCAATGGAGAGAGAGAGAAGGGACAAGGCAGAAGATAGAGATCTAGAGGAGAAATAAGCTTAGAGTGTTATGTGCATGCACTGATAAGCCATGCCAAGAAGAAGGTGATCTGTGCCAACCATCATGGAGATATTGGGTGCTAGGCTTGGCCAGGGCACTAGGCTTTCTGGTGAATGAAGGAAGCGCTGTGGAAAAGGCAAGAGTGTGTGGAGCTACAGTGGGGTACAGTAGTCCATTACAGGAAAAATAAGGAGTTGCGGGGCCACCTACAGTGCCTGAAGGCCTCCCTAGCAGGACCTGACCTGTAGTATACAAGATAAAGAACAATCTTGGAGATCGGTCTGAGCTGACATAATGCAAGTCTTCCCAAAGAGCCCTGACCTCAACCATGGTCTCACAGATGTGGGCATCCCCAGGTAAGTTCTGGCATTTGGTTCCGTGGGATCGACGTATCCTTTGGCAACAACGGATTGTAGGTCCCCAGCATTTGTCAGCCATGCTACACAGTGGTGGTGGCCATACTCTCCATGTAAAAATGATCTTTTTCACCTACACTCTTATCTAACTGAGGGTGAGCCCACTGGTCTTGCCAAAATGGAGAAAATTGTGAACCACAAGCATGTCTGTAAGGGAATTTCCACCCACTTGTTGGCCATAGACCTGCACAGACAGGTTCTTGTGCAACTTCCAGTACTTTTCTCAATATTTTTGGAAACTCTCTCCCTCAAACACTTTAGAGGTAATACATAAATCCATATGTTATCAATACCTCTCTGTCTAGTCTCTGTGTATGTGTCTATGTTGATTCTCTGCCACTCCCCGACTAATTAATCTTAAACTACCTATAATAAAAGTCTTTATTTTGTCATCCACATTCACCAAGCATTTTGAAAATCAGTTTCTTAATACCTTAACTGCCACTCACTTCAGTGTTGGAAAATGCAAACACTTGCCCAGACTTCTTTCACCCCACCAGACGTCCTGATAGACTAAAACCCAAAGATGGACATGAAGACATGAGAGAATGTAGACAGACACACACAAGCAGATGTAAGTCTTCACAAGCTGAAAGAGTCCCTATGTTTACAGACTAGATTAAAAATACATTCACACGTGGGAAAAAATACCTGGGAGAGTGCTATTTGATATGGACTCTAAAGCCAATTCATATAAATGTCAAGTAAGAGAAGGAGCAGGAAAAAAGTGCAAATAGGGTCTGAAAAACTGTGCACAGTCTGACACTGGCCAATCCACATGGACGGCCATGACAGTTCATTGAGACAGTGGCCAGAAATAACACCACTCCTTGACATCTGTTATTGTCCTTCATTCTTCTTTACTAAATACCCTCAGCTCTTGTCTCTGAGCTTCTGATTCTCAGCTGCAATTTGGGGATGCACCCAAGGAGACTTTGCCCCCTTTGACTTATCTTTCTCCTTTCCCTGCTCAGAACTACTGTCTTCTCTCACTGTGGTCACTTTTATTTCCTTTTTTTTTCTCATTGTATAGGGCAGTTTTTTCTATATATAACAAGGTACATCGAGGACTTCTCAGTCTCCTAGGCCATATTATGAATCTTATCAATAAAACACAAGATAATATTTAGCACTTATACAGTGTCTGATAGGCCAGCACTCACTGTGCATGCACACACCCACCCCCCCCAAAAATACAGTCTCTTTTAGTTGTATTTTCATTTCCAATGAGGAAAGAGAGGCTTGTTCTAGTTGGAGATAGTAAAGTCAAGATTTGAACACACATCTCTCTGATTCCAAATCCTACGTGTGTTTCGGTTTGGTTTTGGTTTTTGCTCCACCACTCTTGCTTTTATAAATGAATTGATTCTGGGACTCCTTCCTATGTCCTATGACAACTTTCTGAGGGAGGAAAGAAGGGGGCAGAAAAGTTGTGGTAGAGAAAAAAGAGAGGAATAGGACAAGGTAGAAATAGACACCAGAGCTTACATACATCTACCATATTTTATTCTACTTACCTAGTTTAGATCAGAAAGGAGGACATTAGGAGAAGGAAGGGAAAAATGAAGGGGGGTGGGGAATCAAAGGGGGAGACAGACCATGAGAGACTATAGACTCTGGGAATCAAACTGAGGGTTTTAGAGGAGGGGGGGTGGGGGGATGGGTGAGCCCGGTGATGGGTATTAAGGAGGGCACATATTGCATGGATCACTGGGTGTTATATGCAAACAATGAATTATGGAACACTACATCAAAATTCAATGGCGTACTGTATGGTAACCGACATAACATAATAATAATTTAAAAAAAAGATTAGGAAGTATTTAGCAAGAAATTTCTTTTATTTGCCAAAAGGACTGGGTATGATAGACAATGTCATGAAACAGTAGCAGACAGAACAGCCAGCATGGCATGTAACTTCTGTCACACCACACGTCACATCATTACTCCCTTCAGCTGCAGCCCCTCAACTATGCAGCACAATGGCCAGGCTTGGCTTGGCATACAGTCTTGTCTCCCTAGCTTCTCTGAATCATTATGTCTGTCCTTGCCCCAGTGGTCATCTTCAAAACCTTGGCTCTCTCAGAATGGAGCAGGATGAACCCAAACAAAAGATGGCTGGTCAGGTAACTAGGCTGATGTACCTATTCACAGAGATTTACGTGTATGGTAGAAAATGGGTTCCCAGGAGTGAGGAATAAGACGGGTTGAGTTAGTTCCCAAAGAACGAGGAGAGAGTCTAATTTCTGGCATGGGCAGCCAAGGACAGAGTATGGTCACCAGCCAAGCAGAGTTGATCCTGAGCTCCTAGACTATGGATTCCCTTGTTTGGAGGCTGAATTGATCCCTGGAAATTGGGATGCAGCTGTGTGTAAGGTGGGTGTAAGTAGTCCAGGTGTGGCAATTATAGAACTGTCTGGGCAGCAAGTTAGACAAGTCATTATACTTTATGGATTCAAGTTTGGATGGCCGGAGTGGCACAGAAAAGAAAGGGGGGCGGTGCTTGGCATCTGCTTTTTACCTAACCTTTGCCAGGAGACCAAATAGATAATGCTCATTCACTTAGCTCTGGCTTTTCCTCCTATTCTAATCCCAACACTTGACCTCAACTCAAAATCAAGCCTATTGGTTTTGGTTGGATGTAATTTTGAAACATTGCTCACTAAAAATAACCCCACTCTAAAAAAAAAAAAAAGCCATGACAATAATTTAAGAGCTGTCTTAACAATTGCGGTTGTAGTTCTACAATTGTTTTCAAACCATTTTACCATATGAATATGAGTTCACATGATTCTCCTGATAAACCCAAGAAATGATGGCCAGGAATTAGTGGTCTCCTTTTAATCACAAGAATATAGAGGTTCAGAGAGAGTAGGACTTGCTTAAAGGGGAAAAATTGCTTATCTTCAATGGATGATGGCCTCTGGGGTTTCTACATCATATGCCTCCCTCTGCGACCTTGTAGTGATTGGTTCTCTGTCTTGTCTGCTCGCATTCCCTAATGCCTTGCAGAAGGAGATTTCAATACATAATTCAGCCACTTCCTCATTTTCCTCATATTGAGATGCTCTAAATGTTCTTTTTTTCCAGTTCAAACATACCCTGTTTTCTCCCTACATATACAGGGAGTTTTTCTGGAAAGCCATCCAAGTAGAACCAAGGTGGTTTCTACTTACTTCGAACAAGGCCAAGAGACAGAGCCTGTGGTTTTTACACATTCATTCCAAAAACACCCTTGGTATGGGTGTCTGGACTGGTTTGGCTAATTGTTCCTTCTCAGTGGAAAAATTGTGCCCCTATCCCCAGACCCATCCACAAGGGATGCCCAGAACTGAGGGCACAGGAATAGTTCCTCACGGATCCCAGCAGAGGGCTGGTTCTCAGGCCAAATTAAGTCATAGGTTGTGAGATACCGTCACTTCGGGAGCTGTAAGTGGAATTCTAAATCTATTTCTTATAGAGTCTTGGGCAGCATGCAGCTTTGAATCTTCTAAATCAGGAGAGAAAAATTTGCAAAACAAATATGGACACCCATTCCTGCAATATTTTGACACAGATCAATGTCCCGCAAGAAGAGGACATCTGTAAGGAGGCTGCTGGAGTGCCAGGATTGTTTTCTCTGAGTTGATAATGCTGACAACATTTGTTTCCTGTTGAAGGTAGTTTTGCTGAGAGCATGTTTCTGGCGGAGCAAGCCTGCTGTCTATGCTCACTACTGTTTTCATGGGGTAGAAACTAGAAAACACAGCACAGCTCTTAATCTGCAAAAAGAACACATGCTTTTGGAGTCAGTCAAGGTTCTAAATCATGGCTCAGCACGGATATGTGTGATCTCGGGTGTTCCCTAACCTCTGTAGGTCCCCATTGCCACATCTGTAACGTTTGAATGAAAAGACTGCTTAACTCAATCGTTGTTGTTTTGAGGATTACACGGCATACTATACATGAAATCCTTAGCTAAGTGCCTTAGCTCATAGAAAAGGCTTCATAATGATATCTTCTTTTCTTAATACTGCCACAACTAGAAATGGAAGGACATGAATAATTATGCAACCTATAGGCACTGAGTAAGGAAACCCCCTTTTACAAGGGATGATTCATCAATCTCTACGGACGGAAGACTTTCTTTGGCTGGCAAGTCAGGCATTAGAGGACTCAAATTTTTCCAAGTGAAGCCCATTACTTTTTAGTTTCTGCATTTTGTTGCATTTTAATTATCCCGAAAACATTGTCCTTGCACTCAGCCTCCTGCATTTGTCTTTTTACTCTCTCAGCCATTACAATGGAGGTGATCCATGCATGCTGTGTGCAGCCACTGAAGGCTCTGCAGCAGTGGGGGGAGGGGGAGGTGTCACATGATGGGAATGCATTTTAGGGTGAGAATATGGTGGCACCACACCAGATGCATCAAGGGACCGAGATTTAAAATAGAGATGCTACTTCGGAGTCTGTGGAGTAACCCTGGTGTCAGGTGATGAGGGAAAGGAAGGAATTCTGTGTGAGTGATGTGGAGATGTTTCAAAGGTTCCACAACAGGAGCGTATGGTGGACTTGAAGGAGTAAAACATAGGAAGAATCTAAGATAACGTGAAGACGTTGAACCCAGGGAACAGAATAGAATTGATTCTACTGTCAGGCAGGGAGTTGGGGGAGGAAATGTTTTTGGTTTTTAGACACATTGTATTTGGTACGTGTAAGTAGGATTGTCTGGAAGGCATTCATGGGATTAACATCCAGAAGGAAGGTTGGGGCTAAAGATGTAGATTTAACAGCCGCCTCCCTATGCCATCATATGCTATATTTATCACCTTCCCTGCTCTTTTGTTTGTGCTTTTCACACCTGTCAGAAATAATCCATTTCCTTATCAATTGAAATAACCCTCCTACAAGCCCCAGTTTTTCCAGGAAGACTTCCCTTAGCATTTACTGTCCTCATCTCCCATTCACTGGGCACTTAAACAAATCATTACTATTAATTCCCACTCAGCACCATGGTGCAATGGTTAAACTGTGGACGGTGGAGCCAGATTGCCTGGGTTCAAACCCCAGCTCTCCCACCAATTAGCTGTATGGTCTTGGGCAGGTTACTTAGCTTTCATGTGCTCTAGCTTTTTCAGCTGCAAAATGGGGGTAATTGTGCCTACCTCGCAAGGTTGTTGTAAAGATTAAATTGGCTAATACATATCAAGTGGTGAGAACAGTTGCTTGGCTCACAAGAACTATATAAATATTTGTAAGTAAATTTTTTATCAAATTTATATATCTCCTGGTTCCCCAATTCTTAGTGACAGGGAATTTGTCTTACTCCTTTTCCCTGTAGCACCTAGCACTACTAGGTATCCCACCCAAACTCTAGAGATTCAGTCGTATTTAAACACAAGTCCCAGACTGTAGCAGGTTGATAGAACCCCTACTATAGGGAGATGGGTCGACACCACCACTTACCATGCCCCACAGTGTGCTCAGAGACCCCCATTATATTGCTTGCTTCAACAATTTCCTAAGTGGTTCTCCAACGATGATGGAAATATTGCCTTAGACATAAGGCAGTTCTTTCACTGAAACTAGACATAAACTGTGGTTTTAGAAAGAATCAGAGTGGGTGAGAGGCAAGGGACACTTGTCTCTTCCCACAGTTTTGCCAAGGGCACCACTTCCTCTTAGAGTGACAATAGGGGAGGTGATGGAAATCTAGGACCAGGCACTGGAAACAGAGCTGCCTAATTCCTTATAGCTATGCTCGATGCAGCAAAAAGAGTGACACCGAGCCCACTCCACTCCCCAGCTTCCCCACATCCCTTGCCTGGAGGTGAAGGAAGGTGGAAGGGAAGCAGAGAAGCAAGGACTAGCCAACAGAGACCTTTCTATTTACTACTCTGGAATTTCCATACCTTGCCTTAAGGACAGTGTGAGGATTGCCTGCCTGGAAGTCAGGACAGCTGGACTCTAGCTCTTGGGTACCAAGTGGCTGCATGGCATTGAGAAGACTACAAGATACTGAACATCTTTCCATCTTAGTCTCCCAGTCTAATTTTCCTTTCCCAACCTCATTCATGGTGCTATTATGTGTGACAGCGGAGGTGATGGACTTGGAAGTATTTTGCAAAGTGCAGAGCATCTCATCTATGTCGAAGATTATTACCTTGAACCTCTCTTAGAGAGGAAATTTATTGTGCTGTCTAGTACACCAGCTACTAGTCACATGTTGCTTTTGAGCATCTGAAGCAGGACTAGCCAGAATTGAGATGTGTGCTCAGTATAAGATACAACCTGATTTTAAAGAATGGAAAATATCTCCTTAGATTTTTTTTTTTTACTTCGATTGCATGTTGAAATGATAATATTTTGGATATATTGAGTTGAATAAAATATATTATCAAAACAGATTTCACCTGTTTCTTTGACCTTTTTAACTCTGGTTATTAGAAAATTGTAAATGATCTACAAGGCTCACATTATATTTCTACTGGACAGAGTTGATCCAGATGGACACATTCAGGAAGGGCAGAACAGCCAGGTCCCTCTTTAGGCAACTCAAAGCAGCCTCCTGGATTCAGAAGAGAAATACTCCTGGATACAATTGTCCCATGGACACCTCCCCCCAACCCCGCTGCTTCACCGCTGTTTTGTGTCCCTTGACCTCCCCTTACAAAGGCTGTATATTTTGGTAGTGAATCCATTCTTCCTTGGGGCTTTGGGAATAGGGAAGATTTGACTTTCAGGACTAGGTATGCATAGGTTGGGGGAAGGAGGGTGGGGAATATTGAATTGCTGCAACAATGACTTACTGCTGAACAACAACGAACTAATTATCACATTACAATTCTCTCAGCCTACCAGCGTTGATAATTAGCTTCCTTGGAGGCTCCTTCAGAAAAAAAAAGGTGGGGGGGGGAGAAAGAAAGAAAAAGAAAGGATTTCTTCCCAGCAACTAGCTAATTTGTCCTTTTAATTCAATTGAGTTCAATTGGGGGTAGTTGCAAAAAAGGAAAAGTTAACACGTTCATGGCTGAAATGGAAACAGCAAGAGATGCCCCAGAAAGGTCTTCCTGCAGCTCTCAGGCTGGGCTTGTCTTTTTGCCCACCAAAATGGCAACTCCTGGGTTAATCCAAATGGGGGTACTATACAAGCTTTCTTCAAACCCCCCAAAGGAGACCTCTGGGCTCAGATTTGATCTGCTTACCACAGTTCCCTGTCCTATTTTAAAGACAGACATGGCTAATGGGACTTGGATTCTAAAAGTCCATCAGCTCTGCCCAGAGAGAATGAGAGCTCCTTCTAGCAATATTGTATAGACAACCAAATCCTTCCTTAACTGACGTGTAGGGCTTAGCAACAGACAGATTCCATTTGGGGTGCCCTCAGTATTGGCAGGAGTGGGAATTGAACTCAAAGAGAATAAAGTATACAGAGTTTGATTTATTCATGGGAAGAACAGAAAAAAAAAGATAATTTAAGGACCAAGGAATCAAATTATGATGCAAATTACAGACCAGATCACATCAATTTACTAAACCTCAAGGCAAACCGAACCCAGATATTAACTGAACCATGAATTGGATCAAATGTACACACACATATATGGATGGATGTGTAATTGACTCATTGCTCTTATTCATTCACTAGTATTCTCTTCTGAAAGATTTGTTTTATTTTATAGCTTTAAATAAATATTTGCTTTCTCCCAATTCCATTTCTCTGCTCTTCTTAAAAAATATTTGAAAATCTAGCAAACTTGTTCAAACCAGAATCAAACCTATATATTTTCTAATGAACTAGAACATCAAAACATTCCTTTAGCTGAACCTGAACTGAGCCAATGTTTCGTTTGGTTTGAGTCCCTGCTGCAGTGGAACATTTTTGGCTGTTGTTTGCCTTCAAAGGAAGGTAGTTAAAATTCCCTGGAAATGGCCTATCTTCCTTAACCTTGGGTTACTCAGGTTGAATGAAAAAAATGTGAATCCATCCCACAAGTCCCAGATCCAAGACAGACAAACCCAGGATGGAAACAGGGCGGCATTGCCATGTCCTAGAAAAGAACAGGGAATTTCAGCCCCACTCCACACCATTATTCTTCGGTTAAATGTGCATTAACCTGCCTACATCCCTTGCTGAGAGCTCAGGAATACCTTACACTTCCTGATGCAAAATTATGCATTGTCTATAGCTCATCCTTCTAGCTATTCAATTCTGATTCCGTGGAAGCTATTGTACAACTCTATAAATTGGAAATAACTGATAATACTGGAAAATGATTTTTGCCTATTAGACATGTGAATTCTGTCTTAACCAAATGGGAAACCAAGTCTTAGACAAGGTAAGAAATTTGTCCCAAGTAAAAAAGCTGGGAAATGATGTCACTGGGCCTTCCTACACAGAGGCCTCTCTCTCCTCTTCCATATCCCCTTCCCCTCCACTTTGCAGCTTGGAATGGTCCTGAGTGACATGGAGGTGGGAAGGGGAAAATGGGTATGTCAAATCCAAACCTTACCTGAAGTACTGTTTTGCCTGAGATCAGCTTTGCCCCTGTGGAATGTTCACTAAATGGATGGCCTGGACGTGGCTCTAAACTGCCATGGAATGGACAAGGTCATGTTATACAGATCCTTTTATGCATTGGGCCTGAAATCATGCGGAAGATGTAGACACATCATCTGTGATGAGCTCAAACATTTTGGAAATTGCCATTAAGGCTGGATAGACTAGAGTTTGGCTTCATTTCTGTTCATGAACTATCTGAAATAAAGATTTACATTCTCTCTCATGAGAATACCACTTTGGATTTTTTGCTGATAGGGAGCAAGAGCTGTTTGTGGTTCTGGTATCTACCAAGTCAAGTCTCCTTTCCCTGCCTCAAATTGGGTTACTCTTTTTATCTTGTATGTGTGAATCTCTGCTCATTCCTTCTTTTCGGCAAGGGAGTTCTGAAGGAGCAAAAGAAGATCTTGCCTGCCTTTGGGTTGGAATCTATTATAATTCCTTTTAATTTAACAATTATTCATTGAGTCCTAATGTATTCTTTCTTGGTCTCTAGTATCTTAGAGTCAGTGAGATGCATAATTTCTAGAAGGGAAATTCTGCAGGCAGTGCTGATGATCAATAACTTGACATATGTTTAAGCTGTGTTTAATTACAGGTGGTTGTGTTCACATGTGCTGGGTAACCCACCTGGATACAGTCTGCAGAGAATCTATTGACTTCAAGCTGCTGCCGTCTCAGCATTTTTAACTAATAGGTTATGGGGTGGTTGAAAAATAGGTCCACAAATTGTTGGCAGTCTAAAAACAAGTCCACCTTCCCTCAAGAGGTGAAGACTGATTCTTCTTTCCTTGACTATGGGCCAGACTTAATGACTGCTTTTAATGAATAGACTAAAACAAAAGTGATAGTATGTGGCCTTGGAAACTAGATCATGAAAGGCACTACATATTCCTTGTTCACTCTCCTGAATCACTCTCTGGGAGAAGATCCTGCTCATGGCTATCTTGGAAGCAGATCCCACAGTCCCCATTGAACCTTCAGATGACTGTGGCCCCCACTGACACTTTGACCTCAACTATATGATAGATTCTGAGCCAGAGGGAACCACAGAGTTAAGCAATCCAAAATTCCTAACCCGCAGAAATGATAAAATCATAAATGTTTGTTGTCTTAAGCCATTAAGTTTGGGGGTAATTTGTTTCATAGCAAGAGATAAATAATATAGATTAGAAATCACAGAAGTGGTCAGTGATATTTCTGAAAAAAATGATTGGTTAAGCAGTTATTGCCAGAGTTTATGAATCTTGACCAAGTGTTTAAAGTCTATTCTTTTTTTCCAAAGCCCTGCCTAGAATTTGTACAAATAATTTCATTTTTAGCCCAAATGTTAAAACCTTGGTCTTCATAGTGTAACCCATATAAATTTACTTAGATTCATGTGTTGTTTTGTACACTTCACCAAAATATCACCAAACTCATGCACTTTTGTTCCTTTAGCAAATATTCCCTAAAAGCTAACTAAGTCTCTAGCAGCATGCTGGGTAAACTAGTCACTCTTACACGTCTCTTCATTCACAAACATTATTTGAGCGTCGGCTAGGACCCAGACACTGTGCTTAGCACTGAGGATACAAAATGAACATGACATCTTGCCCTTGAGGGGCCCAGTATTTAGTTGGGGGAGGGGATAGTAGACAGGTAAATACAGACTTTACAACACAGTGTGGTGAATATTACACCAGATACATGAAGAACATGCTCTGATAGTGCACAGAATGGGAACTATTTCTATTTGATGTGTTGAATGACGAACAGATATTTTCAAGCAGAGAGGAGTGGTCGGCTCAAGGGACGGCATTCCAGGAGCAGGGAAATGGGATGAGCAAAGACACGGAAGTATGCAAATCTCAAGCTGCCTCTTCACAGTTTAGTTCCTTCTGCCCGAGGGAAAAAAAAATATGGCTGGTGCTGTGCATGTTCCTGGCAGCATGAGGCCAGCAGGACAGGCTGTTTTTCTAGGCCATGAGCATTTCAAAGCGAACAGGCTGCTCAAGCTGCCTCAAACCGAAGAAGAGAGAAAGGGCATTTGTGCTCTTCGCCCCAAAGCTCCCAGACTCCCAGGCTAGAAGAATTTTCATGGTCAGTCGAGCCTTGGGGTGAGGGATGTGTCTTCTGGACTGTACAATTGCCTTCCCATGAAGAATTCACACTGTCTGCCCCTGACTTTACTAAGTTTCTAAACTTGAACTTCTGTGGCCTTTTACCTTTCAGATCAGTGTCATTCAAACCATGGGTGCAAGCTTTTGCACCCGAACTTAAAAGAACACACTGCTGCTTTTCTTAAAAAAAAAAAAAAAATCATGCTAAAAAAAAAGAGTCAGCTGAAGTAAATGTTTGCTTAGTGGCATAATTTGCATTTGGAACAAGCTTCTAATCTTGTCACAGACTGATAAATAGTTCATGCATTGGCAGTGATCCTTAGACCACATTTTTTTTTGATCACTCACTATCCACTAATTAAAATCCTGTGTGACAAATCTCTGTGTTTCCTTTCAGAACCTGGCCTATGTAATTTTTTTTTCTCATTGTGAGAATGATGCAAATGATTTCTTTTCTCTTTCTGTTTTGACTTCTACAAAGTTAAAAGTCAAATTTGAAGCTCAAGCGTGTCAACTCTGTTGACACTTCAGGGTGGCAATTTTTTTTTACATTTTTGTTTTCGATTTTAGTTTTCTATTTCAAGTTTATGCTTGACTTGATTATTTCCTTGACTCTGCTTTTGTGGGATGATGTTGAAGATGATGACTATGAAAACAAACATGACAATAAGCATTACAGCAAGCATGACAAAAAGGCCAGATTTCTGGTCTCAACCCATCTGAGTAGAATCGGGGGTCATAGCTGTGTCTCCATGACTCCAAACAAGTTTGGCTGGATAGTCTCTGAACTGAGAGAGCTGGTGTCATGGAGACACAGTGGTGTTCATGAGGAACTCATTCCCCTGCATGCAGAGGGTGTGGGTCTCCGTAAATGAAGTCAGCGTGCACAGTTAGGAGAAGAGCACTCACCGTCTTGGTCGTTACCTGAGTCAGCTGGAGACTTGCTCCGGCGCATAGGGCCGGGGCTCTTAGCTGAACTCTTCTGAGGCGTTGGAGATGCCTTTGGGCCTGCTGTGGCCGATGGGTTTCCCTTCATGACTCGGCATTCTGGTAGAAAAGAACAGACGGCGCAGTAAAGCCAGGGGAGAAATGAGCCTTTGGCATATTACCAACTTCTAGAAACTAGAGTAACCAGCATGGGCCAAAGTACCCAGTGGTTCAGGACTACGAGGTGGTCCTCATTGTTGGTAGGAATGATGGCCCTGAGCGAGGAGGCATGGGAGAAACTTTCAGAATTCATCTGGGCCAAGCCAGGTGTTTAAATCCCTGGATTATGGAAACAAGGGAAGAAGTTGAAAAGCAGGTTGAGTGGGTTATTAAATAGTCAACTCGATCATTTGTGGGCACCCAGGCCACGTCTTAGAATAGCACCTGTTGACATAATGAATTAATTTCCTTGAAGAAGGGATTGACAGCTCTGAGGCTACAGCCACACAGATGAAACATTCATGAGTAATTTAAAGGAAGAAGAGGGAGTTGCCATTTACTGTTCATTACATGCCATGTATTGTAATAGGCATATTAGGGATGTCATGTCACTTTATAACTAGGCGTTAACACCACCACCACCATGCATTTGCAGACCTCTTTTTGATTTTCAACGTGCATGACCATAAATCCCTGTGCTGGTTTAATAAATCAAAGATCCAACAGTGACTCTGTCACTCAGAGCTTATAGAAAGCTCTTGGGTGTGTAGGGGCATTTGCCAAATGTTTCTGCTACTTGCCTCAACTTCGGTCTGCCATGCTTGGGGCACCTTTCCTATGCAGGTCACTCAGAGTCCCTACTGTGGCAATTTGGGGACACTGATCGTACTAATGTATTAGGAGAATTATCATACTTGCTTTGCTGATGAGACTATAAAGAGTGTAAGCCTCTTGCTTAGGGCCACGAAGCAAGGAAACAGCAGAACTAGGACTAGCAACCAAGTCTCCCAAGTCCCAATCTAGTGTTCTTTACAGTGTAGTTTTTCCAGCCTTGTGCCATGATGCTCAACATGGAACCACACAGCTAGGAAGAGGGCAGTCTTTTCTTTGGACACTTCCTTGTCACTTCCTACTTGAAGATATATTGAAATATCAATTACCCACAAAGATTAGGGAATCCTTTCTGGCAAACTGAGTTTTTTGGGGGAAACTAAGTTAAGTAGAAAGCTCATTTTTGTTTGTTTTACTTCTTGTTTTGGTTGATGAACTTCAGGGATCACTGTCCAGAGCTGGAGATATAAAAGGTATAGGAAATGGGAGATAGCCTGGGATTTGCTTAGCTATTTTATGGCTATTTGTCTCTTCTCAAAGTGAACACAGCAGAAATGCCACCTCTGTCAGAGTCCTTGTCATTCGAGCTGTTGGTAAAGTCCATATTAATACAATTCAGTTTGTTTTTCTCACATGTTACCCCTCATAATTGGGAAAGATGTTTTGAATGTGTCTTCCCATCAGGATCATATCCTAACCTTGTTGCTGTATGAGCTAATTCACCATTAACTTCCACATGGAACTTGGACTCAAGCAAGGGGAGGTGGGCAGATGTTTACCTCCTTCCTGAGATTAACAACCTCTGGAATCTTGAGTCACAAAGCAGGGGGAATGGGGCAGCAAGCCAGAAAGCAGGAAGAGGGGAAAGATTTGACACTAAGAACACAGTGGAAAATCTTTCTAAAATGGAACCATCGATATGAGCCAAGTCACTGGAGGATGTTGACTAGAAAAAAGTTATACGTATAATATCCAAGTTCTGACTCCAAATGTTCCTTCCCATAGTTTGATTGCACCTGTCAGCCCATGTGACACAATATGTGGTTTGAGAAATATGGTCACTATTGGGGCTGAGAGTGAGTTTTATTGAGTTTGGAGGCTGGGAATCTGGGACATTCAGTCAACCTTTCACTTAGTGACTCATGTAGCCCAACATACAGGAGAATGAATAACAATATTTGCCCTTGAGGGTCCGTGCATGGATGTTCTCCGGGCCATATGAACCCATGGAAATACTAAGGGATAGAAGGAGGGTGAACAATGGAGCAACGAAGTCCAGTAGTTGTGCTTACCATTTTCATCCAGAGAAAAGTCATCCTGAGCATAGCGAAACTTTTCAGGACCACAGGCAATAAACACATCATCATCACCAAAGAAATCATGGAGACAGGTTACCTGTGGAGAGAGCAGAGACATTGGATTTATATGTGATAATCTTGTGACAATAAATTTAATATCATTTTGGCGGGGCAGGGGGGAGAATCTTCACATCTGGGCCATCATCTTAAGCCCCAGGGATCTTCATTTTTCAAACTACTAGGCTCATGGTCTCCATCATAACCCCCAGTGAATAAAGATACAGAGGAATGCTATTGTCTTTCCATGTTTCATATGTGGTAGTCTTGTTTCCACTGCATTAAGAATAACTTCAAGACTAGGGTGCCTGGGTGGCTCAGTCAGTTAAGCATCTGATTCTTGGTTTCGGCTCAGGTCATGATCTCAGGTTCATAAGATTGAACCCCAAGTCAGGCTCCATGTTGGGCACTGGGCCTGCTTAAGATTCTCTCTCCCTCTCCCTCTGTCCTTCCCCACTCATGTGTCTCCACTGAAGAAGAAGAAGAACAACAACAAAAATTTCAAGACCATGTCCAAAGGGAATGTCTCTGCTTTTGAATAAAAGTTCACAAGTATCTGACCCTGCAAATGTTACTTTTCTCAGAGCTTCAAAGACAGAGCTCCTAGCCCAACTCTGGGGTCAAAGGGGTAAGCCAAGTCAGATGAGAAAGTTCTTCTGACCCACATAGACAGACCCTGTGGCTGACCAAGATGTGGAAGTTCCTCTCTTCATCTCCATGAGTTTTGAAAGAAGGGCACCATTTCCTTACTGATTTAGACCCAGGAAATTAGAATTTTGCTAAAAATGGATCAAGAACATGGATGTGGCACAGAATACCATTACTCCCTCAAGAACAAGGGGGTAAGCTGCCCTGATCACTTAAAAATTAATCAAGAGCAATGAGTCCCCATAGGTTTGAGGCTCTGCTGGTAAAGCCATGTTCCCAGGTCCTTCCTGCCCTCTAGTGCCCTATGCATTGCTGCTTCTCCACAACAGAGTGATAGTCTCCCTAACCCATTTTCTGTACAAAGAAATGAGGGTCCCTGGGAAAGTATGTTCCTCCCTGCAGTCTCTCCACTTCTCAGCTTCCTAATTACATTTGATAATTAGTCCAGCACACCAGGGAAATCCCAGGAGAAACCATAGAGTCAAAACATTCTTATCCCAATCCTTAACTTGAAAGTGTTCAAAGCTCCTAATTGTTCTAAGCTACCCATTCAAGCTGCCAGCAATGGCTTTCCAAAGGCACAGTGCTCACAAACTAATAACAGCTTTCTGGGGGCAGAGAGCAATATTTCACATTTGAAAAAAT
The DNA here is from genome assembly GCF_010015895.1 of Lontra canadensis. NCBI lineage: Eukaryota > Metazoa > Chordata > Mammalia > Carnivora > Mustelidae > Lontra > Lontra canadensis. Next base: position 4,276,879 of record NW_022631090.1, read on the forward strand.
GTTTATATTAATAACATCATCCCCCACCCAGGGTCTATCCTATCCTTGCCCACCCAGCCAAGATGATTGCAAGATTTACACAGTGAGAGATGCTTAGATTATCCCCATTATCTCAGCCTCCCAATCATCCAGGAGATGCCAAGATAAGGGAGGGAGACTTGGAAGATTGCCAGTGTTGCTCCTATTAAGCCTCTTCCCAGCCCTGGGTCCTGACCTCATCAAACAGGCCAGCATCCCTCTTCAACCCACTTGTCCCTCACCCATTTATCCTGTGATCACGTAATGACAATTAAGAGCTACCACTAACTGAATGCTTATTCTGTGACAGGCAGTCTGCTAAGTACTTCCAAACCTTTCATCTCATTTTACTCTCACCCTAAATTCAAGAGGTTGATATTATTGTCATCACTGTCTCACAGATGAGAAAACTGAGGCCCAGAGACAATACATGGATAACTCAGGTGGAAAGTAATGAAGCTGAACAAAAGCAGATCCATCCAACTCCAAAGACTGTGCTTTGGGCCATGCAGTAATACAAAGTACTCATGCATAGTTCAGGCATTGGGGAGACACAGATGTGTAAGACTCAGTCCATGACTTCATGGAGCTCACAGTCTGATGGAGTGAGATACTCAACAGAGTGCCATGAATGCTAGGAAGTAGCATCTCAATGTAGTGTCATGAATGCTAGGATAGTAGTATCTGTAGGTGCTGTGGGAACTTCTTAGTACCATATCCAAATGACACAGTCACTGGCTGGCACTGTTAGTTCAATCAGCATCCTCCATATTGCCCTGGTGGCAAATCCAATGACAGAAGTTACATGGCTTTGCACCCTGCTGCTGACTCCAACTGATATCTTGGACCTTGGCTCAAGAAAATCTGAAGCCCCTAATTCTGATACATTGTGTGTCTCCAAACTGTTTACCGCCTGGTGCCTCCTTGACCCTGAAGATCTCTGCAAAGTCCCCGTGCTCAAGGTTGGCCCTGGATCTGACTTAAGTTTTAGTTATGGGTTTAGGGAAACCTCATCCTTGAGTATCCCTCTGGTAGTAGCCTCCAGGAGGTAGCACTTTGTTTCAAGACCTGCCTGTATTCTCATGAGTATTCCCCTCATTCTTCCCAAGTTTCCTGAATCTAACAATCAAGTTTATCCCTTTTTCTGTATCTCTCCATGGTTCCTGGTGGAGTGCTAATCACATAGTGAGAATTTAGCAAGGGCTGTTTTTGCCTCAACCAAATGTAAAGAAAATAAGAGGCAGACTTTGTAAGGACATACAAAGGCAAAAAAGTTGGAACAAAAAAGAAATTTTTTGTTGGCAGACAACAGGAGCTAACATTGAAAGGTTTTGAAAGGTAACACTAATACACAAATTTAGGAATAAGAAAGGAATAATGATTGTACATTCAAAAGTTCTTCTTTGCAGAAATATGCTAATTAGTTTGAAAATTTAGATGAAATGAATGATTTTAAAGGAAAATGTAAATAATGAGAGTGACTCAAGAAGAACTAGAAAAATTTCAACCAACAACTAGCCATGAAAAGAATTGAGCAAATGCTTCAAAAGTCAACCCCGCCCCCAAAAGGCACCAGAACATTCATTTTGGAGGTGTTTGTGGAAATTCCTTCCCAAGAAGAAAATCCAAAAGCTCAAAAAGCAGTCATTGCAGTGACACGCCATGATATCCTATTGTAAGACAAAAAGCCCTCACAGATTGCTCTGGGGGTTGCTGTTACCATGACCCACCCTCCTTCAACCCCAAGCCTTTTTGCCCCCACCCAGGCTTTGGGAAAAGCCTTTGGATAACCCCTCCTTTGGGGAGATTCTAAGAAAAGCAAAGCCCCCTATGCTTCTGACAAACTCATAATGGTGTGGCTGGCTTCTAAAACATTTATTTTGCAATCCAGCTGTTCAGCATCAGGTTTCTTGTGTGATCCCTCCCTACATTTTACTGGCTCCCAAATGTAGACAAGTTCACAGTGTGCCTGAGAATACCCAGCTTTTCCAAAGGCCTTGGATACTGAGACACAACAGCTCTCCCTGTCTTTTTTACAAAGTTGAGGAAATAGAAGGCTCTCCATCCTAAATATGAGGAACCCAAAACACAAAGAGTCAAAGTGGCCCAAGGATACAGAGATGGCTCATGGTGGAGTCGAGACTAGTGCTCAAGCTGTCTTGAGTCAATTCAGGACAAAGCAATTCAATTGCCTGAGAGAGGGTGTTTTTCCTAAAGCCCTGATGTCAAAGGCTTACACAGAGCCTAAAACAGGAGAGTTCCCCTTTGTCCTAATCAGTGCTGGATACTCATTAGAACATTTTACTAGATAGAAAAGAGAAAACATCTATATGGACCATATGATTCTACAGACAAGAAGATTCTCTTTTTTAAATTTTATTTATTTGTCAGAGAGAGAGAGAGAGAGAGAATGACAGACAGAGAAAGAAGCAGGTTCCGCACTGAGCAGGGAGCCAGATGAAGGACTCAATCCCAGGGCCCTAGGATCATGATCTGAGCTGAAGGCAGGCGCTCAACTGACTGAGCCACCCAGGGGTCCCAAGATAAGAAGATTCCTATTCACTGCTGTAACTGGCAACAGAGTATGTGGCAGGGAAGGATGACAAGGAGAAGGAGGGGAGGACGAGAAAAAGAAGGAGGATAAGGAGAAGAATGGAGTGTAAGAAATAATTTCCAAATGAAACTCACACTCACACCTGCTTTGTAAAATTCCATGGAGGTAAGGTGACAGAAAGTCCAGCTTCACTTACGTGGCAAATGCAAAATTTTGCAACTGAGTTTTTTGAGGTAACATTTCTGTCATGAGGTGGCAAAAGAAATGGTAAATCTAATAATCATTATGATACCACTTACAGCATCCTCAGAAATCAAGGGTCTTTGTGACATCAGCTTTTGCATGAGTCACACCTGAGTTTTTAAGTCAGGGACAAGAACAAAAAAGCACGATGCCTGTCTTTGTAATTAATCAACTGCCAGCACAAAATCAATAAAATCAACCCATACTAACATGGAACCATTAATTCAAGTGTTCTTCCTTTAAAGAAAAAAAAGAAAGACTGGCAGGCGTATTAGTTGTGAAAGACAAATTCACTCTGTAGCTCAATTTAAGCTTGATTAGACTCTTCACATGTCCAGATGCTGGCAGTTAGTTCTTAAAGATGTATTTATTTATTTTGAGGTTGGGGATGGGACAGAGGGAGAGGGGGGAGATAGAGAATCTTAAGCAGACTCTCCACTGAGCACAGAACCAAACACAGGACTCAATCTCATGATCCAGAGATCACGACCCTGAGATTACCACCTGAGCTGATACCAAGAGTTGGACGCCTTAACTGACTGAGCTATCCAGGTGCCCCTGGAAGTTAGGTCTTCTAGAGTAGATTCTCCATTTCATGATCTAAGTATTCAGCAAGAAATGCTATCTCAGGAAGTAAGGTCTTATATATGTATGCAACTCACTTTCAACATGCCAAATATTTTCATTGGAAGTTCAAGTCCACTAATATTCATTCAGGAAGCTCTTACTATGGCAAAGGAGCTCTGTGAGAGATACACACATGGACAATAAAAGTACCCTGCTTTTGGAGTCACCAGCATAATAAGCAAGTCAGAACCACACAAATAACTGGAATATGAGGTAGGCTGTTGTTAGCCCTATTACAGAGACATTAAGAGCAAGGGGAGCACAGAAGACAAAGAAAACAATTCTAATCATGAGAAGTAGGAAAGAAGGTGACAGAGGAGAAGATTCCAAAGAATCTGAGTCTTGAGGGATATGTAGAATACAGGTGAATGGAGATAGGAGTAAAGGATATTCTAGGTAACTTCATCAAGGCAGGAACTGATCTTTTCTCAATAGCCCTAGAAAAGAAGACCTGCATCTCATCAGCTATGGTCCCAGAGATTCTAACTCTCCAAAGCACAAGTGCCTGGACCCATCTACCAGCCTTGCAAACAAAGCATACAGTTGCCTACTGGTGAGATGCAGAGTGAAGGGAAGGGCAGAGAGTGCCTATGGGAAGAGGTGTGGCCTCAGTGGTGAAGAAGAGGGAATCTTGCGGCGAGGAAGACAAACCACACTGATTCTCCAGTCTTGCCAACAGTGTGCCCAGTACATGGAGAGAGTGGCTGGCAAGCTTTGCAAAATGAGTTAATGAAAGATTCAGTAAACATTACAGATGCAGCTTTTTCTAAAAGTTACCACCATTCTTATTCTGGAACATTTCCAGCCTGCAGCCCTGGTGGGGCTCCAGAGGTTGGCATAGGGTTGGCTTGGTGAGCTGAGACAATGTTTCTGAGACCACCGAGGTTTTCTTATCAACGTTGTTTTCCTATAGTTATCTTGAAGTCTTACTTGTGGTTTCTCATGACAGCATTTTTGCCTTGGTAAACAGCTCCTTGGTTCTGCAGGACCTCCATTGGCACAGATATGTTTATTCAATGTCTTGAACTTCCCTAAAATCTCTGGTGACAAAATAACAATGCCACTTGCATTTGTGAAATATTTTTACCATTTTCAAATTACCTCTATATTTATAGTATCTTATGTTATCTTCCACACTTACAGTTCTCCCCAGTATAACCAGGCTTCCATCTCCCTCACTCTACAAGGCTGCTCTTGTCAAGGTCAACAATGATTTCCATGTTGTCAGAGCCCACAGTCACATCTCTGGATTCATCTTACTCAACCTCCTAGCAATACCGGGCATAAGTTGAGCAAGTCCTCATCCTCAAATACTTGCCTCTCTCCGCTTCTGTGATTCCACAGCCTTCTGGGTTTTCTCCTACCTCAACCTCCTTTGCTAGATTCTCTTTTTCTTCCAGACTGCTCCATTTTTGAAAGCCCCAGTACCCAGTTCTCAGATACCCTTTCTTCTTTTTCTTCCACTCTCTTCTTTATTTTCGTTTATTTGCTAGGTCATCATGTCCAGCCCCTAAGGCTTTACATACTATCTATATACTGATGACTCACACATTAATATCACTAGGCCCTTCTTATCATTGAACTCAAGACTCATATTCAACTCCCTGCTTGAGAGCTCCACTTAACCAAGATAGAGGAATGGGCATCCCAAATTTAAATCTGTCCAAGACAAAACTCATTTCTCCTCCTCCTCTAAATGGTACCACAATTCCTCCAGTTGCCCAAACCAAAAACTTGAAAGTCATTTGTTACTAGTGGTTACATTTCCCCCTCCCTGTTGCCACTGGCCTAGTCCAAGATCTAGTACAATAGTCTCATAACTGGTGTCTTGGCAGCACATCCCCACAACCCCATACACATACACTCATATGGCTCTCCCTACCATGGCCACGATAGTACTTCACAATTTTATTTTGTTCTTATTTTTTAAAAGATTATTTATTGGGACACCTGGGTGGCTCAGTTGGTTAAGAGGCTGCCTTTGGCTCAGGTCATGATCCCAGCATCCTGGGATGGAGTCCCACATCGAGCTCCTTGCTCAGCAGGGAGCCTGCTTTTCCTTCTGCCTCTGTCTGCCATTCTGTCTGCCTGTGCTCCTCTCTCTCTCTCTCTCTGTCAAATAAATAAATTAAAAATCTTTTTAAAAAAAGATTATTTATTTATTTATTTGACAGAGAGAGAGAGAGAGAGAGAGACAGCGAGAGAGGGAACACAAGCAGGGAGAGTGGGAGAGGGAGAAGCAGGCAGGCTTCCCCGCTGAGGAGGGTGCCCAATGGGGGGTTTGATCCCAGGATGCTGGGACCATGACCTGAGCCGAAGGCAGACACTTAAAGACTGAGCCACCTAGGCACCCCTGTACTTCATAATTTTAATCAGTCACATCACTCCTCTGTTTAAAATCCTTCAGCCTGTCCATTTTAGAGAGAATAAACTCTGAGCTTTTGACCTTGGCTCTACTTTTATACATTTATACCTATACTTTTATACCTATATCTTATACCACACATGCTGGCCAGCTCTAGTCAGACTGCCTGCTTTCTGCCACTCAAACACATCAAGACCTTTCCTCCTTCTGGGCCTTCACTCTGGAAGCTCCCTGTACCTGGAGAGTGGAATATCTTCCAGGATGTTCACAGAGCTAGCTGCCTCTTGACAATCAGATCTAAAGAATCACGTATATAAGGCTGTGCAACCCTCAATTTATGTGCTGCTGTTGCTTAGACTCTTTTATTTTACTTTTATTTCTTTTATTTCACTCCACAAATAAGTCATTGTTGTGTGACTTTATACAGTTAATACTGTTCAGATTTACCTAAATATTTACCAGTTTATTTGCTCACCATTCCTTGTTACATATTACATCTTCCCCCAGGGTCATGTCCAAATCCAGCATGTGGTAGGCCCTCCTACTCTTTCTTTCATTCCTCAACCTCACCTTTATATTTTCCACCTTCTTAGCTCTCAGTATTCCATTCTGGAAAAAAAAATCTTCATATCTGCCAGTTCACTCTTTCTCTCTTCAGATGTGTTTAATTTGCTGTTTGGCCCACTCACTGAATTCTATTTCATTTTTCCCCCAAATTTGCCTGGTCATAGCTGATAATCTCTTTTTCTTATCCCATTTTGATTACATATTTGTTTCTTGAAACAATCCATCTGGAGTTGTTTTATGTCTTCTATCTGATTAATTCTAGTATCTGAAGTCCTTGGGAATCCAAAACTGTTGTTTGAGGTAACTCTCCCTTGTGGTGGCTTGTTTTCTTATATGTTTGATAGACACATTTTTTTTTCTTATGGTGAGCTCCTATTTGGTTGAACTAGGTCTTGAGGAATATTAAGGGGTCTATATTTGGGTTGCTTTCCTCCAAAAAAGATGTAAATTTGCTTCTGCCAGGTGCCAAGAAACACTAACAATATGGGGCCACCTTTTCTCAGTAGTGCTTTCCCTCGTGACATGAAGACCATAGATTTGAACTCCAGACCTGTGTTAGAACAAGCTTTGTGCTGCAAACTCTCAAGGGAAGGCTGTTCCACTCTGCAGCATTCACACTCAAAGACACAGACTCTAAATTAGTCACTCTCGTAATCCATTTCAGTAAAAGCTCCTCAGGAAGCTGATGAGACTGATCCATAAAATGAAACAATTCCTTCACACTACACTCCCTGGTTCCAGTGGTTTATTTGTTTGGTCTTTCCCCCACATTGACTACCTTCTTGGTGACCAGAGATCTTAAAAGGACTTTCTGTGGCCCCTGCACAATTTTTACTTTGCAGGGGTGGCAGTAGCTTTGAGGCTAGTGGCCCAAGCTCAGACTCACAGAAATCTGCATTTGGCCAAGCATCATGGTCTGACACACTTTTATCTTTTACTTTTAGTTTATCTATTATATATAGTGATAGCCAAGGGATTGAATATTCTGCCTTCTCTTATTAGCTTGCACTTCCTTAGAGATGCATAGGGCAAGGAATGGAGAAAGGACACATAGCTTCCAAGCCTTCTGAGTGTGTTGCTCTCCCTGCCTCTCCATGTGTTCACCAAGGGAGAAGCTCTCCTAAAATTCTCTCTTTTTTTTTTTTAATGGAGGCTTCTTTACACAGGCATGATTGATTACATCATTGACCATTGGTGATCCATTCAATATCCAGCCCCTCTTCCCTCTCCAGAGATCCGGGGGTGGGACTAAAATTTCCACTACAAATCACCTGGTTGATTCTCTCCTCAACCAGCCCATATCCTTAGGTGGTTTCCCAAAGTCTCCTCATTAACATAAGAAAAGACACCTTTGTCACTCATCCCTTAGGATATTTAGGGTATCTAATATTATATTATATTTAATATCTAAAGTAATTTTTAGGAACTCTTTGAGAGAAACAGGACAAAGACCAAATATATATATTTCTTATAAATAGCATTATCACAACATAAGACCCAGCACTTCCACTTCTAGGTATATACAAAAAAAAATTTAAAGCAGTGAACTGAATAGATCCTTGTATGCCATATTCATTAGAGCATTATTTACAATAGCCCAAAGGTAGAAACAATCCAAGTGTCCAGCAATGGAGGGATAGATAAACTAAATACTTACAAAGGAATCACACAGTACTCATACAATCCAACCACAAAAGGAATGCATCTCTGATACATGTGACCTGGACCTTGGAAACATTATGCCAAATGAAATAACCCAGACACAAAAGGACAAACACTGTTTGATTCTACTTACATGAAATATCTAGAAGAGACAAAATCATTGAGAAGCAAAGTAAACTAAAAGTTCCCAGAAGCTAAGGGAAAGGGGGACTGGGTAGTTATTACTTCATACTTACATAATTTTTGTCAAGGGTGATGAAAAAGTTCTTGAACTGGTGAGTAGTGATTGTTGAACAACACAGAGTATAATTCATCCCACTGAATTGCACACATAAAACGGTTAAATGGTGAATCTTTGTAATCTGTATTTTACCACAATTAAAAACACTTAGTAATGTAATATACCCAAAAATCCCTGTACACTTTCTAGTTATATGTATAAAACAATGAGCTGTCAAGCTGCTGCCCCAACTAAAGACAATTTCTTAAGCACTTTAGTTGCCCTATGAGTTTTGTCCTATCTCACTCTTTCATCCTTCAAAGCATCCACTTCTTGAAGCCACTGACCATATCTCTGATTTTCTTTGTCTTGCTTAGCTTTAACATGTGACCCATCCCGAGGGCCTTAGGAAACAGTGTCCACTGGATGCTTGTGGTGGGAGAGATGGATATTCTGTTCCCCCTGTCTTGCACCACCCTCTGGGAATTCTATGCCCCTCTGCAAGCTAGTCTACCTATTTCTATGTCACGTCACAGTAAGGCTAACTCCCTCTGATCCCCTAGCACTAGACCTGACTGGGCTATTCTTTTCCTCATCTGGTGAAGAGTGACTGGTCCTTAGAAGCTCTTCTCATCGGGTCTCTGGAATGTAAAATAGCACGCAAAACTTTAGGAATAGATTGAGTTTCTGTCAACAGATTTTGCATAGCCAATGGTGACTCTCCTTCCACCTTCCTTCTGGAATTTCCCCTGGCAAAACTGAAATCCAGATCTCAGCTGGGCTATCAGCCCTCCAGACGATTCTTTCTGCCTTTAAAACAACTTATCTCTGAATGGCCAAAGGTCATAATGACCTTTTGTTGTTTTGCATTTGTCAAGTGATCTCACCTCCATTACCTCATTTGGTTCATTAGCCCCATTTTTTTTAAATTAACGAAGCATGAAAGCCCATCAAGGTTAAGTGACTTGCGCAAGACCGCAGGGCTGGTTAGTACAGAGTTGATACTAGGACTCAGGACTCCTTCTTTCACTCTGACGCATGGGATACCTAAGTTACACAGCAAAAACATTTATTTCCTAGGTGGGGAGACCTGGGTAGGGAAATCCAGTAGGGCACTCTGGGTAGTATGAAAATATCTGTGCCCTGGGGGGAAAAAAAGAGCATAGAAGGGGAGATGGGAAGGAGCAAGACTTTCTATCCTATTTTCCAGAAGATGGTTGTGATTTAATAACCTGAGCTAGGGCAGTGCCAGCTCCCCTGGAAGCCTGGCAACCCCTCAGTGCTCAAGGGTGTTTTTTCCTTAGCTTTTCTTTGCCATTTTCCAAGAGTCTCTGTGTCAGCTCCCACTGGGGGCCTCGTAGGGATGAGAACAGCTGCAGAGGCACTGGAGTTGGGCTGCTGAGTCCATGCCCAGGACCGACACCTGCCCTTCCACAGGGCCCTGGGGACAAGTTGGCTCAGAGAAACAGGGACGAGACAGAACTCCATTCATCAGAGAGAACTGGGGTGGAAAAACCCTGCTTGATCCCTTGGCACCACTAAGCTCTAAGGTTGGCCCTGAGCCCCACACAAGTCCAGATTCTGTTCAGCAGGGTCAATTAAAATAAGAGTTTACTTGTAGAGCCCATTGCAGTTATCAGTTGCATTTAACAAGTTATCTGGTGTCTGCTATGCATGAAGTACAGTGGGAATATGGCTTTGGAATTCAGTGGAGAAAGGAGAAGTTTGTTTCAAAAAGGAAGTTAATATCTTGTTAGATCCTGGGTGAAATCCTGCCTTTGACTCACTGTGGAATCAGATAATTTGCTTTCTCTCTGGGTCTGAGTTTCCCCTGCAGTTAAGGTGAGGGTGCTGCTCTGGAACCTTTTGAGGTCTGTGACTTTTTTGTGTTACAAGCCCTTTGGAGAATTTGATGAAAGCTATGGATCTTCTCAGAAAAATGCATATATGTAGATAGATAGCTAATTTTTCATATCATTTCAGGGCTTAAATATTTCCCTGAAGCCCATGTATAGATCTTAAGAACCCCTGGACTAGTTGATTTCCGAGGTCTCTTCTAGCTCTGACAGTCTCTGCAACATTCCTAGTTGGACACAGTTAATGAGCAGAGACACCAGGGCCAGAATGCTGGCAGCTGTGGTGGAATCCCAGAGGCTTAACTGTACCCCCCCTTCCCAGGCTTCCTGAGACTCCAGTCCAAGGGAAGCAAAAGGATGTAAGCTCATTCTCTGCAAACTAAGTCCAAGGGAAGCAAAGGGGTGCAAACTGATTTACAGCAAACCAGGGACTGGAGTGTGCATCAGATGGTTGCCTCCCAGGATGCTGGAATTTAGCAAGGATATGAACTTTGTGGGAGAGAGTGGACATAAGAGTCATGGCCTCTAAATGTGCCTCAGTGGTTGGTTGGAGCAAGGACAAGAGCATGGACTACCCAACTAGTAAGGAACATATAGCTCAGTTGCAAATGTTCTGACCTGGTGACTTAGGAGCTGATTCTCAATATGGCTGCCCAGAATTCTAATGGCCATAAACCTACTGCACTCCTTACATAATGTCCCTCCTTTATCAGACTAGATTTTAGTACTAAAAAAAGATCAGGGAAGAAGAAAAGAAAGAGATTGGATGGGTGTCCCAGTCAGGGTCCCAGTAAGAAATCCATGACACATTCAGAGTGGATAAACTGAGTAGTTTAACAAAGGGAATTGCTTACAAAAGTATGGGCAGGGTACAAAGAAGCCACAGGGGATACAGCAGTATCCCAGGATTAGTAACAGCGGGGTCCATTATCACCCTTTTTCCTGAGAGAGAGAGGGGAGGTGGAAGTTACCAGAACCCAGAGAAAGGAGAGAGCATAAAAATGATATGAAAAGAACTCCCCGATTGGAGCTATGACCTTCAGTCAAAAGACGCCCAACAACTTTTTAGGCAGGGGGCCAGGGAATAAATAGTTTAACATTATTTTTCTCCTCTCTGCCAGTGTTCCCCATGAGCTAAACACAACCAGAATTCAGAAGACAAGGGAGCCTGTTGACATGGGTCAGCCTCCTAGGGCATGGAGCAGGACAGGGCAGGGTAGAAAGTAGAGAGCAAATCTGAAGAGTAAGTCCTGGGGAGGAGGCCTGTCACTGCAGGCAAGAGAAAGGAACTGTTATCATGGCCTTGAATGTGTCATCCACCCAGTGGGTTCCTGTAACATCTGGGCAAGAATAAATGAAGAGGTGTGAACTGCAATTAAGCAATGATGAAACCGTTTTGCATATGTAAAAGCTTTTACATGTTTCATGCTGCTTTCACCTCATTGTCTCTTCTGAGCTGTAAAATTACCATGTAAGCAAATGGGTCGTTCCAGCCTACATATGAGGAACCTGAAGCTCAGCCAAGGCAAGGTAATTTGCAAGCTCAAATGTCAATAAAGAGGAAGACGGAATAGAACGTGGATTTGGACTCCTGATCTAGGGTCATTTGCACTATGCCCTGTGGTCTTTTCTGTGTCATGTTTCAGTCTACAAAGCTGCTCTGAGAGGCCTTTATAAGACTCCTACTACTGATAGATGTGAAAATCCATCACAAGGGAAACAATGAGGAACAAAATTTCATGGACTGCTTCTTCACATTTTGAAAAAAGGGTCAGTATGATGTGGTGGTAAGAAAACAGGCTGAGTTGGAAGATAAATAAATGGGTACAATATTCTTGCAACTATTTTCCAGAGCAGAGATTCCTAGACTCAGTTCTTCCCCATCCTCTCTCCTTTGTTTCTAGCCTCTGGGTGTCCTACCTCATCAGCTACAGACTTTAACTGAAGAGGATGTCATAGCTTGAAAGTCAGAAACAAATGGAAATGAAGAAGTAAAAGCCCAAGGCAAATAAGAGAACAGAAACTTACCATGCCTTTTGAATTCTATTGCAAAAAATAAAAACATGTTTTCAAACTTGTCCCAATTTGCATGCAAACCAAGAAGGAAAACCAGGAGCTGTCTATCCTTAAGTTTGCAATTAAGTAAGACTAGAGGAAAATTCTGAGGGTTCAGGGTTCTTAGGAACTACATAGTGCTTAATGGAAGAGCTGAGTCAGGCATTAGATGTGAATGGACATTGGGGAAGGATGGAATTGCAGATGCCTCTGCCTGCAACCTTAAATTCCTTGTTCTAAGTATAATTAGAAGCCAGTGAATCCTAGAAAGTTCAAGACCAATGAGCTTTCACAATCCATAGATTCCAGAGCAGTTCTCAGCCCAGGGCCATTTTGCCTCCCTCTAACTCCCCCCAAAGACATTGGGTAATATCTGGAGACATTTTGGGTTGCCACAACCTGGTGGTGGAGGTATTACTGACATCTAGTGGGTAGAGACCAGACATGCTGCTAAATGTCTTACCATGCACAGAACAGAGCCACACAACAAAGAACTAAAGAAAGATCTGGACCAAAACATCAATAGCACCAGGCTGGAGAAACCCTGCTCTAGGGCGTCTCTCAACTGTCAAGATGTTACCTTTGCTACAACCATAACACTCTCCGCTCCCCAACTGTAAAGATGGCCTCCTTGCTTCCACCTGTGGATGGTAGACTGGCAACTCTCTAGGGCCAGCTCAATGTCAGCAGGCTATTGGGCTAAGGCAGAATTCATCTCATTTCTTAGGATGGTTTATTGTTGTTACCATTGTCCATTGCTATTGAGTTTTTGAACTTTCACCTTATTTTAACCCCACTAAGAAGCTTATTTCCTGGTTCCTAACTGCTTGTCTGGTTAATGACTCACAGCCTTCCTAGACCTCTGGTTTTTGCAAAGCCCTTGGCTCTTCTAGTCCTGGCATCTTTCCCAGGCTCTGAGGTCCAACTTCATCCATGGTTTCAGTACTCAGTACAACACTGCTTTACTCATTCCATTCTGGGACACCAAATGGAGTTTGGGCTGGTAATTACTCTGGACCTGTTGCGTCTTAAATCTGTGTGAGAAAGTTGCCAGTCCCAGGAAGGGAAAGACTCAATGAACTATCAACTGGTCTAAGAGGTACTCCTTCTGTGACAAAGAAAGCTGTAAGAGAAAGATGGAGAAGATGCTTTCTGATGCAGCACATTTTAGAAGACTTCTGTGTCAGTTGGCTTAAGGAGAGACAGAAAGACGTACTACACAATGTTGTTTTAAATCTCATCAAGCATGTACTTCATGTTGGGGGAAAAAAAAAATAAACGCTGAGGATAAACTGAAACCCCATAGTTGAGATAATGTCTGATTTGGTCCTTTCCCAAGTGTCAGTCTCATATGCATATGAAAGAATACAAGAAAAGAATTTGAAACAACAACACAAAGTATGAGGATTATAACCATGGAGGCAAGTAGGAATAACTGCTGTATTGCTAACAAACTTTTACTTCTGAATTTTGAGAGTCAGGGTAATATTGGTGCAAAGGGACTGGCTCCTTGTCCTGGTTCAGTCACACATAGTTATGTGATCATGCACAAGTCACTCACACTTTATTTCTCTTTTAAATGGAACTCATATTACTATAGCTGTATTTTTTTTCAACTTGGAACAAAAAATAGTGCATATAAAAGTGTCTTGAAAAGCATTAGTGTTCTGTGAATGCAAATTATAATTATTTTCCAAAAGATGCGTGACCTAAGGGGAAATGAAGGTAGGTAAAGAGGGACCAAACAAAGGTGGTAAAGTAAATCAGGTTTTGACAAAGACAAGGACAAAGAGGTAGAGATGCACAGGAGTGAGGGAGAAAGAGACAGAGAGAGAGACAGAGAACCTCATGTGAACTATCTTCATTGTGTTTCATAGCACCCAAGGACTAAAAGAAAAATCCACTGTCTTTCTCTGCCCCTACAAAACACTTTACTTCCATATCCTGAGCGTAGCTGTACCTATCTCCTTTTATAAAATCTCTACAGCAAAGGACTCCCTAACATGATTTGGTAATGAATTCCAGAATCGGTCTTTTAGTCACAAAGTTTTTCTGAATCAATTACTCATTGAACAGCATTCACTGAGTAGTTATGAGAATTTAGCAACCACGGTAACCGTTGGGTAACAAGAAATAAGACACAGCTCTTGTCCTTGAGGAGCTGTCAGTCTGGTGGAAACTCCTTGGTTGAGTTCCTTCTGTCACAGTTTAATTCTTTTCTTGCCTCTGACCTACATTTAATGGTCTGAAAAGTTGACTTTGGGACCTTGTTTACACAAGCTTCTAAACTGCCTCACAGTTCCAAGTTTTGAATCACAGCAATTGTTTTTTGAGCCTGTTAAGATTGAAAACTTACACAATTAAATTAGTTTCCCTTAAGAATGGGGGAAATAATCCAAGTCCAATATATTGGCAACCAGTCCAACTGGTTGCTGGGAAAGGATGAGTTGATTGCACATTTCTGAAAACTAATTTCTAGATGCTAGAGTATTCATAGCTTAATCTGCATCCTGCCCAAGGTTGTAGGTAATGCCTAGAGATGACTATAACTGAACCCTAAGGAATAAAGCTCTAATAGCAGACATCTCCTATCCCTTAACATTTGATAAAGGATGTCTGAGAGCCTTTGATGGTCCCTTCAAAGCACTTTCTTCATGTAAACCATCTTTAACATTCCATTTCCACTTTCTTTTAGTTCACCTTCCCATTATGCAAATCACCATGCTTAATGAGCCAAATTGGTTCAATGTAGCTAAAAGTCAAATACACAAAGAAGTTAGGATGATTCCTGTGAGAAAGAGAGCTTCTGTGGCAACTCTCAAGGAGGCCAGGAGACAAAATGGTTCTCTGAAGACATCCAGGAGGAACAGCTAGTGAAAGTTCTATATTCTCCCCCTCCTCACAAAAAGTCCTTTCTTTTTCCCCTCTTAAATCTATTCCACCTCCCACACAGAGAGGCAGGACTAGTGGCAAGTTTAAGCAGGAATGCAAATTGAGGGATGTGTACAGGAAGACAGAAATAGACTGTATAAAATGGCAGCCACTGTGATTGCCTGGAAGGAGCTCAACTCAAACCTTTCCACTGAGAGCAAAGCAGCCCCTGTTTACAGTCATCCCTTGCATGGGCTGTTGGGATCAGGAATCAGACTTTCAATGGTTGACAGCAACAGGACAACCCCTTGGAGGGCTGAGGGTCCACTTCTCACTGTCCCTCTTACTCAAATAAGTGGTAAGATCCACACAGAGGGGACAAGAACCCAACAAAAACCAGGCTTGTTGCAACTTCCACACAGCAAGCTCCAGCATGGGGTTCGGGAGACAAGCTACGGTCACTTGAATCCCATTTTTTCCACATTTACAGTGGATCAAGGGTCATTTAGTACATGGTTGGAACACAGCATTTGGATGAATTTCATTTTCCAGTCACTGAAGGTTAACCTTTTCAAAAATTCACTTGTACTTTGGTTCCAAATTTCGTTCAAGCAAAGATTTGGGGGGATAAAAAACAGCGAAACGTCAGCCCCTGACTGTTTGTTATTCCCCTATCAAGGTAGAAAAAAATCATCATGTTATTGCAACATCTTTAGGATCCTGTTTTTGCACCCTCCCAGGCTAGCACAGGACTGGGCATCTAGTAGGTTCACAGAACATTTATTTCTTTTAGCATGCTAATGAATCGCCATTTTACTGTATTTGTGTGCGTGTGTGTGTGTGTGTGTGTGTATGTGTGTGTGTGTCTCCAAAGCTGATCTCTCTTTTTCACATACATAAAGCCTGAGGTACATCTGTGATTAACCTAATATCTTCAATTTCTTGAAATTGTTTCCTGTTTTGCTTATTATCTCTGTCATTAACAGTTACTGACCTAGGCCCTCATCTGGAACTCAAGGGCAGATGTGCATTCTTCTGGTCATTTTTGTGCTGAGGTTATGCTTTAGCCATCCAACTTCAGCTCGGAGTAGACAAACTACAGCAAGAGGAGAACATGAAGCCAAAAGAAGGGGAAGGGAAGAGAGACAGGGAGAGCCATCTGAAATGCTTGCTGGGCCATGGTTCAGAGAAAACTGCCTCCCTAGACTTGGCTGTTGTTCTAGGCCAGGCCTCTGTCAATAACACATTTATTGGCCATCCTGACTTAAGCCTCTGATTTGCCCAATTCAAATATACTTTTTCCAAGAAACAGCTCTCCTAGTCATGGCCCCTGACCATGACAAACAATGCTGTTGAAAGGTCCGAGTGAATGGGGCCGTTTTCTCCAAATGAGTCACCACCACCTGGAAAGTTCTTGGAAAATGGAAGAGGCGCCAGAAGGCTAAAGACAAGAAAATGTTGTCCTACTTTTTGAAAAGGAAAAGAAGTTTATCTCAGAAAATATAAACCAATAATTAACTTGATGCTGATACCCAGAAAAATACTGCAAAAGGACTATTAGAATATTGTTTGTGAGCACTAAGGAGAAATTAGGATCACTAGACACAAGTAAGGGTCAGCACAAGCCATGCCCAGCTACCTTTTCTTTTCATAAAACTTCTAGATATCTGTGGGGGATATAAAAATATAGTTTCAAAAACATATTTTGTGTACTGACTATGCCCTGGGCCAGGGTTAGCAAAATACTTCCTTCCCTGAGGCCATGGCAGAACTCATTGACCCCTCACAACACACTAGCATTGAGTTCCTCCCTGATGTGTAATCCTTCTCAGTAGGCAGTCACCGTAGTCCAGCCATCCCAGGCTCACTGTCTAGAGATGCAGGTAATACATAAGACCCTTTAGGAATTCATAAAATACTGAAGTATGCTAGTCATTAAAATTCTAGTATATTATAAACATGGGACCCATCAATTCTGTTTCAAAGAGGAAGAAATGAGGGCATAATAACACTTCACAGAGGAGGTGACATTAGAAATGGCCTCAAAAAATGGGTCTCAATAGATGAGCATGAGTTCTCCAGGTAAAGGAGCAGAAATGCCGTAAAATATAAGGCTGAAGTTTTTGAAGTTAGGTTTTGATTATGCATTTATTGCCAAATTAGAGAAATGGGAGTTTAATGTCAGTGAAATGAATTGTAGCTTTACTTGAATAGCCCTGCCAAACGAAATCAAATGATGTTAAATGACAGAATCAAGATTTTATAAAGTTTTCTGGGGCACCTGGATGGTTTAGTCGGTAGACCATGTGACTCTTGATCTGGGGTTGTGAGCTCAAGTGCCATGTTGAGTGTAGAGATTACTTGAAAATAAAATCTTTTTAAAAAGTTTTAGAAAGTTTTTTTTTAAAAAGCAGGACTTATGGGCCAAAAGCAAAGATTTCTAATGTTCCTTTGAGTTCCAGGAGAGATTATATTTAATGCACTTAATAAATGTAAAGTTCCACATTTAGATTTCTGAAAATTAATTATATATGATGGAGCAAGATGAGTATTAACAGCAGCCCTAGGATTTTAGTTGATCCCAAGGCTAATATGAGTCATTAAGGTGTGAGAGTTAATAGTGAGGAATAGAGTGACATAGTGAAAAGATCTCTGGAATGGGAGTTAAGAGACCTGAGTTTAGTTCTATCTATTTCACTAAGTCACTGTGTGACCTCAGCAAGTCACTTTGCCTCTGTAGGCCACACTACCCTCTGAAGAAATCAGAATCAATTCATGGTTTTCAAACTATGCTTTTCAAATCCTTGGGATGTTCCTTGGGCTACCTTGGGGAAGAAGAAGGAAGCTGACATGAAGTTTCTATGACCTCCCATCCTCCTTTCCATAAGAGAAACTCCACTCTTAAGTTTTTTAAGAATTAGGATTCTGGCTAAGATTTCATTTGCAAAAGAAATCATTACAGGGGCACCTGGGTGACTAAGTTGATCATGCATCTGCCTTCAGCTTGGGTCATGATCCTGGGGTCCTGGGATTGAGCCCCACATTGGGCTCCCTGCTCAGGGGGGAGTCTGCTTCTCCTTCTGCCTCTCTCCTTTCTCATTCTCTCCCTCAATTAAAAAAAAAAGAATTCCATTGCAAAAAAATAATATGTTAAAACCATGTAGCTCTAACATTACAATTTTACAGGACATCGAGAGGAGTTTTATATGCAAATTAGTAAAAATTAGTTTCTCTATATGTACTCTGCAATGGTCAAACAACATCTGAACTCTCTTCCACTCTGGGCACCATGTTTTGAGAGGGACATCTACAAAACAGAGTGCATTTGGAGAGAGATGAGTCAGGATGGGAAAAGCATATATATTGAAGATGATAGAGGTGCTTATCCTGGAAAACAAAGGATGTGATAAATATATTTAAATATTTGAAGGCTTATCTTATAGAAGAATGATTTGCCTTTTTCTGTTTAGTTCTAGAACACTGAACTGGAATCTAGAACAGGTTTTGACTCAAAGGAACTTTTAAACATGCAGCATTACAAAGCAATGAGCTCACAATAAGAACAAAAAATGAGGTATAAATTTTGCAAAATAGAAGAAAAAATCATCACTATTTTCAATTAGCAATAACTGTGCCTTGGATAAACCTCATTGGCTGCAATACTGACCCTCACAGGGCTAAATCATTGCTATTCTCATAATGGATGATTGCCTATTCAGAAAATTGCAGAAAATGAACAAAAATCCATGTGCTCCAATAAGATAGTTTAGCAAGATGGCCATGTACAAGATCAACATACAAAATAATAGTTTTCTTATACTCTAGGCAATAATCAAATTAATTAGCAATAATCAAATTAATATTTAAAAATTTAGAGAAAAAATATTCTATTCATAAGAGCAAGAAAAATTATGAGATATCTAGAAATAAATCTATAAAAAATGTCTTGGACCCAGTTGGTGAAAACTATATAAGTCTTTCTTGAAGAAAATAAAAGATATTTTCATTTTCAAAATGTTTTTAAAATGTCATTTCTCCTTAAACTTAGAGATACAGTTCAAGGCAGCCCAAATGCCTTGAACTTTCACATATTCTCAGTAGCACTTTTATGAAAATTGACAATCTGTTTCTAAAGTTCATATGGAAGACAAAATATATAAGAATAGTGCATGATATCTTGGGGAGGGGACAGTGGAGATTTACAACATCAGACATCAAAATAAACTATCACATTTAAAACATAGTAGTATTATGCCAAGAATGGTATTATGCCAGGCAGAAATAAATCCATGGAACACAGATCATAGATGAATTGAGAGTCAAAATGACACTTCTAATCAATGGAGAAAGAATTAATTATTTTATACATTGGGATGAGACCTTGCCTACCTCTTTCAAAAAAATATAGATACTTCCCTGTAGCTCACAACAAACACACAAAATAGAGATGAAGATAAAAGGAAAAAATAATAAGAATGTTTGAATAAATAGAGAAGAGTGTTTTGATCATCTTCAGGTAAGGAAGGCCTTCTTCAACAAGATCTAAAACACAGAATCCACAAAGTAAAAGAGTAATAAATTTGATTATGCCAATGTTAAAGGCTTTTAATTTAACATTTTACCAAAAAGAAGTGGTAAATAAATCAAATAAATAAATACAAGTTATAAGACAAAGAACACAAACCACATATTCAACAAAGGATTACTTTCTAAAATATATCATATCAACATTTCTTAAAAAGAACAAAGAATCCACTAGGAAAATGGGCAAAGTAAATAAACAGGTAATTAACTAATTAATTAAAAATGGCCAAAATTCTCATTCACTCAATCTGTATAGTCTCAGGGCAATGCAAATTAAAGCAGCAATTATATATTATTTTTACCCATCAGACTAGTAAAAATCTAAAGGACTCATGAACATGTTGTAGAAAGTATAAGAAAACAGCACTCTTAAACACAGTGGATGGGAGTAAACATTTACAAAGCCTTTTGGGTATGAACGATTGGCAGAATATATCAAAACAGAAAATACATATAATCAAAGACCCAGTGATTATCCTTCTAAGAATCTAATGATATATATACAAAGATGCTTATTACAGTATTGTATGTAACTGCAAAAATTGGAGGCAATGTAACTATCCACCAATAAATGACTATTTCAGAAACTATAATATACCCATACTAGAGAATACCATGCAGCTATTAAAAAGGAATGCAGTGGGAATGTATATACCCACACAGAAAAAGCTCCAAATGGTGCAAAAGCAGACTGTGGACAAATGGAGATTATGTGACCTTATTTAAGAATTGATATATTTTGGGGCACCTGGGTGGCTCAGTGGGTTAAGGCCTCTGCCTTCAGCTCAGGTCATGATCCCAGTGTCCTGGAATCAAGCCCCACATCGGGCTCTTTGCTCGGCAGGAAGCCTGCTTCCCCCTCTCTCTCTCTGCCTGCCTCTCTGCCTACTTGTGATCTCTGTCAAATAAATAAATAAAATCTTTAAAAAAAAAAGAATAGATATATTTCTCTCTGCCTCCATCTCTACACGTAAATCAAGGTTTCTCAACCTTGGTACTGTTGACATTTGGGGTCAGATGATTGTTTTTTGTGTTTCTTTTTTTAAGATTTTATTTATTCATTTTAGAGAGAGAGTGAGAATGCATGAGTATGCGAGTGGGGAGGGGCAAAGGGTGAGAGAGAAAGAATCTGAGGCAGATGCCACACCAAGTGCAGAGCCCAGTGTGGGGCTCGATCCCACAACCATGAGATTGTGACCTGAGCTGAAACCAAGAGTCTGACTCTCAACTGACTAGCCACCCAGGGGTCCCAGATGATTGTGCGGTTGTTTCGTTTTGTTTTTCATGGAGGAGCTACCCTATGCACTGTGGTAAGTTTAGCAACATTCCTGGCTTCTACCCACTAGGTGACAGTAATATCCCACCCCCAGCTATGACAACCAGAAATGTTTCCAGACATTGCCAAATGTTCCCCTGAAAGACAAAATTGCTCTGATTGAGAACCACTGATATAAATGTATTTAGAAAGGGCTAGAATGATACACATTGAATACTTAACAGTGGCCACCTCTGGAGGAAGAAAGAATAAATGGAGAGGAAGAGAAAGGACTTTCACATATTCTCTTTATACTTTTGGATTGCCTGACTCACATAAAAGTGATGATAGATGAATAGGTTATGTGTATTCATTTTCAAAAGACACTAAGAAGCAATGAGTGTCATGTCTCTGAGATATTCAGAGTTGAAAGGATCACTTTCTAAAGGGAAATTGTCAGTATCTTTAAAAGAGCTAGACTTCAAGGGTGCCTGGGTGGCTCAGTTGGTTAAGTGTCTGACTCTTGTCAGATGCTCACATCATGATCTCAGGGTTGTGAGATGGAGCCCTGCATTGTGTTCCACGGCTCAGCAGGAAACCTTCTAGAGATTCTCCCTCTCCCTCTGCCCCTTCCCTTGCTCATGCTCTCTCTCTCTAATAGTAAATAAATCTTTTTAAAAATAGCTAGACTTCAAACTCTTTCATTTCAACATATTTTGAAGTTTGGTTTTATTAATTTCACCTAAGTTCCTAAACTGTTATCATAAATCCAATCCTTAGGCCTATTGGGAGCTATCTCCTTGTAAAATGCGAAAAATAAAGAAATCCAAATACCCAGCTAAGCAAATGACGAAGTTATGTTCCATCATAGGATCATCTGTCCCTTCTTATTTCTTCTATAACTGTTTTTAAATCATCTGTGTGTTTCATTTACGGTGAAATTTACAGCTATGATACACAATGCTAATCTACAGTTTACCCTTATCATAGCTGACTTTTTCTTGTCTCTGAATGAGTGATGGCAAACATAAGCATGAAAATGAAATTAGTGATACTCAAGCTAACTGCTCTATGTCGAGTTTATGGGATTTGCAATGGTCTCCCTGAAAATCTCTGTGTTTTATGAACAAGAGCTCTTAAAGTTAGCAACTGAGGAGCTGATGCAGAAAAAGTACTCATACACCTCACTTGCCCCTCATTTCTGCATCAAGGACCTGAGTCATAGAGGAGAGGCTGGGGATTCAGTTTAACTCTTATTTTTGCTGTGGACGAACAGAGGTATTAAGACATTGCATGAATTCTGGGCAATAGATAAAAGGTCAAGAGAAGGGCTGTGGGAAAAGAGCAGGGTTTGAAGAGGTTAAATGGGATGGCTGATAAGAGGTGGAGAAAGAATCACTAGTTCTGTTCATAAGAATTCTATTGAATCAAGGCTTCAGTCAAAATTTGTTCACAACACTACCTCTGCTCCATTTCTAGCATCTATGCAACACCCTCCATCCTCTCCTCCTTCCATGTCAATTCTCTTTGAGAGGCAAGAGAGTGATATATTGGTTGATTCCTGCAGTAGTGAGGATTCAAGAAATGCACCAGTATGTCCTTGTTTCAAATTCAGTGGAAACACTGTCCCTGAGCTATTCAGTTGCCCAGCATATCCCAGCTCCACAGCTTGCTGCAACAGTTTTATCCCTAGGCTCCAAGGAGTAAGATGAGCCTGTGCCTGCTAATGAGCATCTGTCCAGGAGAAGACAGTGTCTCTGAGAACACAGGAAATAGTTAACTATCAAAGGCAACCTTCATTCTCAATCATTCCCAACCTCCCTTGATGAGATCACTGTTGGCAGATTCAGAGGATGGCTGTGGCTGGGGACAGCCTTACATAAAGATCAACTGTGGACTCCCAGGGTGAGATGTCTCCCTGGGGTGACAGTAGAGAGGTAGAGAGATTCCCTACCCCTCACAAATGCCGCTCCCCACCCGCTTGCCTGAACACCTGGCTGTCTTTCATTCTAAGAATGTCAGAGCCACAACCATTTGTGTTTTTAGTCAACAAATTCTATTTCACACTTACGTGGCAGACACGGTTAGACGCTGGGGATACAGTGATGAACAAAAATAGGCCTGGTTCTTGCTCCTGTGTTGCTTACAGACTGGCCCTGGAGACTGATATTGACAAAATAATCACCCAAACAAATGTAAAATTGTAACTGTGGTCAAGCTACCAAAGTGCCATACCTGACCCCCCACTCACTTCAAAAAGAAGACCATTACCATGGTAGTTGATGGTCAGGAAGAGTTTAACCTACCTAAACTCAGACAAAGGTCTAGAAGTCCCTACCTGCCCTTCCCTTAACACTTCTGGAACTTGGGAGAACAGTCTGCTCCACCACAGACACAAGCCAACTGGGAAAGTCATGAGGTAGAAGATGACCTTCACTTCGGGGGAAGAAGGATGGCAGGCAAGCAACATGTTGGTAGCAGGGATTTGAAGTACTTAATATCAACAGTCCCCCAGCAGGGAGCAGAGCCCCAAGGGGACAGAGCAGGAGGGTATGTGGGATAGGGCAACCAAAATAAACAGAGGGGACCAGAAAGGCCAGATTGGGTAAGGTCCAACTTGACCGTACCCAATCTGGCAAGTTTTGGTTGGGTCTCTGGGGCCCCTTTTTCTGATCTTAAAATTCACCAGGATGAAATCAATCATGTTCTTCACCACAAAGGGACATGGCTTACAGGTACCCCAGTTTTGAATAATGACTAAGAGTCTTGAAGAAGACTTCTCTCTAGCTTTATTCCTTAGCCACTACATATCATATATTATATATTTTCCTGCCACATCTCTTTCAGTTTATTCCTGCAGGGTGGGAAACTAGTTGATGCAACTACTTACTTGCAGTGGTCACAATTACCCAACCCCATCTTTGGTTTCTTCATGTGGGCTAGACAACAGATGTTCTTAATGAAGATTAACTGAAATTTAATGGTCCTAATTGCCATTTGCACGGACAGCAGATACCACTCAATTCACACGCTGCCTTTCATGGTCCTTTATGCCTCATCACATATCAGATTTGTATTTGACCAGAGTGAATCTGATTGGCAGTACCTGCTGGTTACTCAGTGTCAAGATGCTAGCGTAGCAAAGGCTCACAGTACAGGGCAGTGGGGAACAGTGGTGAGAATGGGCCTGGGTAATATGTTTCCTAATACAGCTGCTCTCTTGGGTTCTCAGGAATGGCCAGAAAGGGTTATTTTGGCCTGGGTGGGATTCAGGCTCTATCTTAGGTAGAAAGGACAAGCAAGACGCTGGGTAGGATGACTTCCTTGTTTTTACATAACTGAATCCTGCTCTCCTTTGTTCTTAAAAACCTTTGGAAAGGTCTTGTAATACAAAAGTCAGCAAGGGGTATGGACACCACTGTTCACAGAAGAGAAAATGTGACAGGTTCAACAATTATATGGAGAGGTGCTCAGCCTCATCTGTAACAAGGGAAATGTAGATTAAAACAAAAACAAGGTATTGTTTTGTAAACATCTGATTGGCAAATGGGAAAAACAAAGTAAGTTATTGAGTGTTGATAAGGGTGTCAGAAAATTAAAAACGTGGGTTCTTTGGAGGGCAATTGGTAGTAGGTGATAACATTTAAAAAAAATTTTTAATTGTTTTTAAAGATTTTATTTATTTATTTGAGAGAGAGAAAGAGAGAGCACAAGAAGCGGGAATGGCAGAGGGAGAAGCAGATTCTGCACTGAGCAGAGAGCTCTACTCAGGGCTCCATCTCAGGACCCTGAGGTCATGACCTGAGCCAAAGGCAGCCACTTAACCAACAGAGCCACCCAGGTGCTCTGGTGGTAAAATTTTAAATGTGTGTTTTCCATAACCCAGAAATTTTCATTCCATTACCTACTTTTGGAAAACCCTGGCGGTATGCTCAAGGAGGCATGTACAATGCGGCATTTGCTGTTATAACCCTGGATCAGAAGCAGCCACATATCCATTGGCAGAGAAACAAATAAACTGCAAAATACTATGAAGCTGTAAAATAATGAGATAAAATATGTTTTCTATAGCTGCACATAATCTACATGCAAATGTGCAGATAGAGCTCTGAACGTTCACATTCACAAACTAGTTACCTCTGGGAAAGGGAACTGAGGTGGGAGAAGCCGCATTGGTCAAGGAGGTCTCTAGTTGCAGTACTGTAATACTTTACCAGCAAAATATGTTCATATCTTTAGGTGAAAAATAATTTAAATTAAAGGCAACATGATTTTATATTAGAAAATTTGCAAACCAGAGAAAGAAAAAAAAAAAGATGCATGATCCTCCTACCCAGACACTCTCCACTATAACTGTGGTGTATATCCTTCCAGTCTTTTCTCATCTGTATATTTTACATAGTTGTGATCTATAATTTGTATCTGTCTTTAATACAAGATTATTCAACATTGGTACTACTGACGTTTTGGGTTGAATAATTCTTTGCGGGGGTGGGGAGCTGTTCCGTGCATTGTAGGATGTTTATCAACATCCCTGGTCACTACCCACTAAATGATAGCAGCATTCCCACAATTATGACAATTAAAAGTATCTCTGGACATTGTTAAATGTCCTCTAGCAAAATTGCTCCTGGTTGAGGACCATTGTTTGAAGACATCATTAGCATAATGTTACAATATGAATCTTCATAACATATCCCATGCTTCCAAATGTAAGCCAGCATGTTGTCTCCATTTTACTTTCAGATCCTGGCCTGTGTATCTCAACTCCAGCCTTGATAACCTGAGCTTGCTTTCTTATTGATCCTTTTCTAGGTTAGTTGGTTTGGAATTCCTCAACCCAGAACTATACTCTGACTCTGACTTATCACCAGTAAAGCAAATATACAGTAAGAGCCAAGCCTCTTCCCTTGACATCTGTGGACTAATGTTCACATTATGGGTCAGGGAAGAGGGATAATAATCAGGAAAGCTAATAAGGCTATAGAAAGTTATCAGTAGAGCTGTGGGCCAAAGCCACAAAGCTAAAGGCCAAGCCCAAGAAGAGGAAGCCAACTAGATCTCACCCTAGATCAGCTTGCAGAAGAATCCAAAGCATGGTTGCTTGGCTAACAATGCTTCCCTCTTCCCTGACTGCTTTACATAGACATTGTCTAGGCTCCCAGGGCATAGTCAATCCAGAGGGCAGACAAAGGCCACAGAAGGGATAGCATCTGCCTGAGGAGATCAAGAGACCAGAGACCCTACTGCTCAAATTCCAAAGTGACAAGGACAGGTTAATGATGGATATCAGGGTTACTCTTTAAGGAAACATTTACTGAGCACCACCTATGGAACTCTACGCTAGGTGCTGAGGATGCCAAGGTGATTCTGGAATGACTTCATCTAAAATCTCTTTACCACAAAATTTGCCAGAGAAGAACATTTATCGGGAATCAAAGCCTAAATGCATTGAGAACACCCCTAATTTTGAACATGTAGACCATGTCTCATGATCCACACTCACACACTGTGATCGCTTAGACCATGTGTCACGAATCTGGAGTGCACCGTGACCTTCCCTGGCTTGGAGACCCCAGATTCAGGGAGAGGACTGAGTTCATTTCCAGAGCAGCAGAGGTGGTGGTATCAGATTTCATCAAGTGAACTTACAATATGGAAATCTGAATTTCCTGCTCCCTAATCTCCAAAAATGCTCATCTGACCCCGGTTTTTGCAGCTCTAACCTAAGTTGGAGGTATCCTCTTGTGCATCACTGTCTGGCCCCTCGCTCCTCAGTGCCCTGAGGGGTAGAGATAAGTTGAGCACTCTATTTCCCGGGGGGCAAAGGGCCGGGGGTTGGGGAGTTAGCGAGGGGGACTGGATCACTTCCCCGCCTGCCCATCTGGCCTCTTCCTGACAAGATGTTCTGTGACAATTTGAGATCTGCAGACACAAGGAAAATGGAGCCAAGTAAGACAAACCCTGGTGTGAAATCTGGGGAGATGATAAAATCTCTTCTTAGCAGGAAAGGGAGCATTGCAGGATATCATTATACCTTATAAATAACCCACTGTTCTCTAAAGAATGAGATGAGTCCAATCAGAGGAATTTTCACAATGCTTTCTTGAAAATTGAGGTTTGTTTTTTTTTTAACAACCAGGTCAGTCACTGGCCAAATGCTGGACTGGCTCCAATTGGCATCCAATAGAGATAATTCCCCCTCTGAAATACATATGTATTCGATATTCTACCAAATACCTATTCTCTTTGTCTTCCTGTAGCATTTCCTTTTTCCTGGGTTTCTCTGGCACTAATAGTGCCCAAGGGAGTGACAAATCACAAATGATGCACTGAGTAGTAGCATAGTCAGTGGCCCTTTGGGGCAGATTCACAATTCTGGGTCCCAGTGACAACCCCGTCTCAATTTGTATTTGCAAGCCCAGAACTTGCTGGTCATAGTTGCAGACAGAGAAAACCTAGAGCAAAACTGAAAAAAAGAAAAAGAAAAAAGAAAAAAAAAGACCAGTTTGGGACACCTGGGTGGCTCAGTCAGTTAAGCATCTGCCTTTGCCTCAGGTCATGATCCCAAGGTTCTGGGAGTGAGCCCCCATCAGGCTCCCTGCTCAGCGTGGAGTCTGCTTCTGCCTCTCCCCCACCCCACCCTTGTTCATGCTCTTTCTCACTATCTCTCTGTGTCTCTCTCAAATAAATAAATGAATAAATAAAATCTTAAAAAAAAAAAAAGACCAGGTTGTTTCATTAGCCTCAGCCTCCTACCTGGTACCCCTATCCCCCAGTGGTGGGCTCTTTTTTTTCCAAGTTGGCCAAACCATCCATGTCCCACTCCTTAGACCTTCATTCACAGCAAGATATAAACATGACCAATAGCTAAACATGCCATTTTTCCACCCAAAAGGCATTTCAAGCCACAAGTTGGAGAGCGAGCAAAGATGGCATTACTATGTTTGAAATTGTACCCCTTGAATGTTCAGCAAGCATGAGCTCAGCCCTGGGAACAGGGGCTCCAGATCCTAGGCCCTGCCACTTCCGATTGTTAAATAGATTTATTGAAGTAGCCCTGCCACCCTGCCATTTAACTTCCAAATGTGCCATATGAAACTACTGAAATTACAGCGGGTTCATGGAAAGCCACAGTGGATAGACAAGAGTTCTCCCTCTGTGGCTTTGGAGCCTTTGGCCACAAGGCTATATGAGATAATTGTGGTTTTCACATCATCTCTTCCAAAACCAAAACCACGTCTCCATTTCAATGAATAAGAAAGCCATTTTTCTCCTGCCTCAGGTCTTACAGCTCTTTGTAGGAAGCAGCTTGATCTAATTTAAAGAGCTTCCAGAACCGTGGGGACAGTGCCAAACCCTAGACTTTATCAATGATACCATGGGTATTTTATCTTAGGGGACCTGGCTGTCTTTGTTCTTGGCATCCAAATATTTCCTGGCTGTTTTTCCAAGCAATGAATCTGGAATTGCTTGGAAATTCCAAGCAATGGAAATTCCAAACATGTTCAATGTTGAACAACTTGATAACAGTTGGGATCATTGGCAGTTGGATTCCAAAAGAGCAGAAATGGGTTTATGGGGAGTTGAAAATTTAAGGACAATTACCAATTCCTGCTCTGTATTTCTTGCTTTAATGTTTCCTTCCCTGTTGGTGGGACCATCTCTTTCCCCACCCATGTGGTACTGCAGGGTTTCTCTAGTTAGCTCTTAAATTAACCTTATATCTCCTAATTTAATCCATATATTTACTTTTACTTTAATTTTTATGGTTTTTCAGATTTTATTTATTTATTTTATTTTAGAGAGAGAGTGCAAGTGGGGAGGAGGGGGCTGAGGGAGAAGGAGAGAATCTCAATCTGACTCCCACTGAGCATAGAGCCCAAGGAGGGGCTCGATTTCATGACCTTGAGATCATGACCTAAGCTGAAACCAAGAGTCAGACACTTAACCAACTGAGCCACCCAGTGCCCCTATATATTTTTATAATAGCTCTATGGAGATATAACTCACAAGCTATCTAATTCACTCATTTAAATTGTACAATTCAATGGGTTTTAATATATTCCCAGAGTTGTGCAACCATCACCACAATCCATTTCAGGACACTTTTATTACTCCAAAAAGAAACCTCATACTTATTAGCAGTCACTCCCCATTTCCCTCCTATCTCCCCAGACGTGGGCAACCAACCAATCTATCCTCTCTACACACAGTAATCCATATATTCTAGAGATTTTATTTATCTGAGAAAGAGAGAGAGAGAGACCCAAAGAGTGTGTTCAAGAAGAGGGAAGGGTGGAAGCGGAAGAGAGGGAGAGCATTTCAACCAGATTTTGCACTGACTGTGGAGCCTGATGCAGGGCTCAGTCCCTTAACCTTGAGATCACGACCTGAGCCAAAACCAAGAGGTGGATGCTCAACTGACTAAGCCACCCAGGTGCCCCAGCAATTATTTTTACAGTAATATATTTTAACAAGAATCTTTAGAAAATGTGCCTTATCCAAGATGATAGTCCTCGAAGGGGTGCTTTCATGTTCTGTGGTAGGCCTAGGAAAGGGAACATATGGAGCAGTGGCAGGACTGACAGACCTCAAATCACACAGTCTATTAGCACACGTTTCCACGAGTCAGAAGTAGTGGGAAGAGGTACACTGCCAAGCGTATTCACCCAATACTACCGGATGATTCCCCTCTTTGGCCCAGTTCTAGGGCCGAAGTCTTCAATCCTGACCACAAAGTTTCCTTTCTGACAAAGGAACAGCTAAAGCGTCACCCCCTGCCCCAACATACAGTACCAAACTCACCTTGCTCTGTAGATTTCTTTTTTTTTATTTAAATGCAGTTAATTAATAGAGTGTATTACTAGTTTCAGAGGTAGAGTTCAGCAATTTCTCACTTTGAACAAAGAAGAGTGAAAACACACAACTATTCAGTGACCTTGCTGCCACCCCGCGGTGGGCAAAATACTCTGGGAAGGTGCAACCCTTTCAGTACTAGCCATTCAAATGGAAAGCTGCAGAAGGTCATTTGTTTTCTATCCTCTGAAGGGGTTGATAACAGTGTTCTGCCCTAGGAGACAACTTGCTTTGCTGCCCTAGCAGTTATCTAAAGGGCTATAGATAATTTTTTTAGAAAAGATTTTATTTATTTATTTATTTATTTATTTGAAAGAGAGAAACAGCATGAGCAGGGTGGAAGGGCAGAGGGAGAGGGAGAAGCAGGCTTCCTGCTGAGCAAGGGGCCCAACTCGGGGATTGACCCCAGGACCCTGGGATCATGACCTGAGGTGAAGGCAGACACTCAACTGATAGAGCCTCCCAGGTGCCTCTATAGATAACATCTTAGTTGGCTCAACAGACATGTTTTAGGCATCTGCTTTGAACTAGGCACTGTACTGGGTACCAGGCATAAGAAAATATACAAGACAGCTTCTCCAAACCCAACCTAGGTGCACCTGGCTTTTACTGAGAACTCTGCCTTGTCCCCAGAAGGAATCCCAGAGAAAAATGCACCTCTCCCCCGGCTTTGCTCAGCTCCTAAAATTCTCATCCAAGTTCATCTTTGTTTTAAGGCTTCAATGGCCCTAGATAATTGCAAGAAACACATTAATCTCTTTTCAATCATCACTGCTTGGTAGTTTTTCAGACAACCCAAACCTTAAGCAAAGCCTGGAGAGGTTGGAACTCTAGAAAAGCAGGATCTGGCACGGGATAAAGAGGGAAGTTATAGGTCCTTGTTACTCAGTGTGTGGTCCGTGGACCAGCAGCATGGGCATCACTGTCAGAAATGCAGGACCTCAGACCTCACCTCAGACTTCCTGCATCAGAAGCTGTGCTTTCATGAGATACACACATGATTCATACATGCTTCAGAGACACGCTGGTCTATAGCAGGCTTTCTCAACTTTGGCACTACTGACATTTGGGGATGGAGAATTCTTTCTTCACAAGGTTTGGGTGAATTCTCCTGTGCAATGTAACATGTTTATTGGTCTCCTGGCCTCTACCTACTGGATGTCAGTAGCACCCCTCTCCACAAGTTATGACAACTTGACATATGACAAAACGTCTCCAGAAGCTGCCAAATGCTCCCTGGCATGGGGGAATCACTCTGGATTGAAAACTACCAGACTAGACCAGTCTTTACTAATTTTTAGTCATTTGAGTATTACCTTCATGATTTTTGCCATCTCCTCATATACTTGTTTTAAAAATGATCATTTTTTCTTTTTGCCTATAGAAATTAGCCTCATCCTAGGCAGTAATATTGATGAAATAATAGGATTGATGTGCCATTTTTTCCTAATACATCAAAGCAAACATAACTATTGGAACTTGAAACACTTGGGACACCTGGGTGGCACAGTCAGTTAAGTATCCCTCTCTTGGTTTCCACTCAGGTCGTGATCTCAGGGTCATGAGATAGAGCCCCATATTGGGGTGCTTGGGATTTTCTCTCCCTCTCCCCTGCTCTCTCTCTCACACACAAATAAATAAATAAACCTTTAAAACGCTTATCTAGGAAGCTCATTTAAAAAATCATGTGCCACAGGTGGAATATCTACCACATTTTAGAGAACCCTGGCCCAAAGTATAGCTCTGGAGCAGGACTGGCCCAAGCCACAGAGAGAATCTGGGTTGTTAGGAATGTTAACTGAATATGTGATGCTTGGAAATAGAATAAAGCCATTAAGGGGTGCCTGGGTGGCTCAGTTAGTTAAGCATCTGCCTTAGGCTTAGGTCATGATCCCAGGGTCCTAGGATCCAGCCCAGCACTGGGCTTCCTGCTCAGCAGGAAGTCTGCTTCTCCCTCTTCTTCTGCCCCTCTCCCTATTCATACTCTCTCCTTCTCTCTCAAATAAATAATCCTTTTAAAAAAGGAATAGAGCCATTAAAAGCAACTTTATTTTTCCTCCCAACTTCATTTCTGGCCAGGCCAAGTTAGTAGGTTTGGGTATTGGGGCAATGCAACTACCTGCATTTTGGAGACTCCAGGAGTAGCCCTTTTAATTTAATCCAGCATGTGGCTCTAATTTCTTTCCCTTCAGTCTGAACTGCTGATGACGGCACTGATTGCCAAAATGATTCCACTATAATCTGACACAAATTTCACATAACCCCTCTTTCAGCCATATGTCAGTCTAATTAAGGAGTCCCTGGTTCTCCTGCCAGAGCTGCCTTCTAAATGTAGGGAAGAAACAATCTCTTGTATGAGTTACATCAGTGATAAAAAGATGATGAATCAGCTGAATCAATAGCCTGTGACCCCTGGCACATTGATTGTAGAAGAAACAATTTCTATGTGACTTTAACTTACGGGTCATTTACAGCATGAGTTATTTCCTACATATGAGCCATTAAAGATCTATGGCACTCCACTAGGAATGATAGGAGAAGGAGAGAGAGAAAGAGAGAGAAAGAGAAAGAGAGAGAGAGAGATAATGAAATCCTAAGTAATGCTGGGGAAAAAATGCATGGTAAGTGCCCCTAGGAGATCCCATAAGCTGAAACTTGGATCCTGGAGCTTCTGCTCCCCTTGGAGAAACCTAAATAATGCTTGTTTGATAACACAATCCCAGACCTCTCCTGATAAACAAGAGGCAACAAGACAGAAGCTAAAATCCAGGCAAACTTGAGCTCTCTCTTCCATGATCCTCTCCGTGTATTTAGCTCTAGTTATCTGGTCAACCACTCAGCCAAAAGATGAGTGTGTGCCTCTCCAGGAGCTGCAAAGTGGAGGCCTGTGTGGGACAGAACTAGGGGCCATGATCTGTTGGCTGGGACTGGGTGAGAGAGGGAGGTGGCTTCCATCCATAATTTAGCTGACACTGTTTATTGCAATTCTTCCTAGCGCTGCTTTCAGCTAGAGGACATGTTTGAGGCTAGGGGTGGAATGTAGGAAGTAGAGATGTATGGGTGAGAAGGAGGGATGGCCTACCATTGTCTAACATGTCATCAGGACACTTTCTCTTTGGGACCTAGGGACATTAATTGTGAACTGGCTTTGAGAGCCCAGAATATACTATGTTGTTTTAAAGACCCTTTAGAATCACCTGAAATGATTTTTTTAAAATGCATACCTGCTGAGGGTTTTGAAGGGGCAGGGGGTGGAAGAGTGGGGGAGCCTGGTGGTGGGTATTATGGAGGGCACGTATTGCATGGAGCACTGGGTGTGGGGCATAAACAATGAATTCTGTTATACTGAAAAGAAATTTAAAAAAAAATGAATACCTGGACCCTATTCCAGACTAATTTGTTTCTGAAATGCTGAGGGGATCCCAGGCTTCAGTATTTTTAAAAAGCTCCCCAACTGATACTAATTTCTTTCCCCAACATTTTATTCTGAACATTATCAGACATGCAGTTAAGTCTGTATCACCCAAATTCTACAATTAACATTTGCTATATTGTTTATGACATATCTATCCCTCTATCCACCCACATTCTTTTTGATACATTTCAAAATAGGTTGTAGACATCGGCACATTTCACCTTTAAACACTTCTGCAGGCATATCATTAGAGTTCAATATTTATTTAAGGATTCTTTTTTTATATAACACATATAATGAAATGCATAAATTTTAAGTGTACCATTTGATGAGTTTTGACAAGTGCATACACTTGTATAATACAAACCCTTATCAAGATATTTAAAAATCCCCTCATGCATCTCCACCAACCTCCACCCCCTGAGATGCAATCAGTGTTTTGTTCTGATTTTTTCCAGATGATTCCAATTTGCAGCCAGGGTGACGAACCCCTTAAAGAGAGGTAGAGACAAATTCCAACTTGCCAGCCCTTTGTAATTGAGGCTGTAGAGCTTGTTGGTTAACAGCTCTGGAGTCAGCTACCTTAGGCCAAGTCCAGCTGAAACAATTGCTATTCATGTTATTTAGGGCTAGTTAACATCTATGAACCCAACGTTCTGAAACAATTGCTATTCATGTGATTTAGGGCAAGTTAACATCTATGAACCCCAGGTTCCTCACCTATAAAAGAGGGATCATAATAGTACCTGTCACACCAGATTGATTGGGAGACTTAAATGAGAGGACAGAAATAACTTAGTGATAAAGTTAACGTTTATTAAGTGCTTACAATTTTCTAGGTGCTAAGCTAATCACATGAGTTATCTCATCTAATCCACACTACCATAATGATCCCTGTGACAGATAAAGAAAGTGGCTTAAAAAGGAAGTACCTTGCCTCAAATCACACAGCTAATAATTGGAAGAACTAGAATATAATCCCCAGGTGGCTTGAGTCTAAAGATCCATACTGCTACCACACTTCCTTTTCTGTGACTGATGCACATGGTAAGAGCTCTAAAATGTCATATATTGGGGCACCTGGGTGGCTCAGTTGGTTAAGTATCTGACTCTTAATTTCAGCTCAGGTCATGATCTCAGGGTCGTGAGATCTAGCATCAAGCCAGGCTCACAAGCTGAGCATGTAGCTTGCTTAAGATTCTCTCCCTCTGCCTCTCCCCTTACCCTCTCTCTTTCTAAAAAATAAAATAAAACTTGTTGTTCCTTTAAAAAATGCCATATATTTACTACATGCATGTTGTATTATATATGTAACATATATGATAATATATATTAGTATACCTGTTATTTGTATAACTTATTTGGTTACAAAGTCCAAATGAAGCCATGGGACCTCTGACACAAAGCTTTGAAATCACAACAGTCCAATGTTGCTAGTCTACACCTTGGCGTGAGCATATATATCTATTGCTTTCCTATCAATGCCCCTTCCACCCTGACTTTGAGAAACACCAGTAGGAAGATGAGTCACCTTGCTGACCAACACACAAAGCTCCCATTGACAGCATCCCTTTGGAAGAAAGAACCATGGGAAGCGCGTTTTCCCCATTAACACATTCAGCTCCCTGGTGCTCTGTTCAGCAGCTGTGCCGCAGTCACTCAGACAAAGGGCCTGCTGGAAAATCAGTTACATCATGGGCTTCAGCTCTGATAGATTTGCCAGGAGCAGCATGATTAACATTGTCACAGAACCAGAGAATGGGCAAGGCTCACTCAAACTACATTATGTTACTCTTCCCCCTAATGAAAATCCCATTAAATTGGACAATTATCCACCAGCAACCCCTTTGAGGTGATTCTTTATGCACATCAGAGTTCATTTTCTTCCTAAGTAAGGTAGAATCACACAGAGCCATCTTACCCTTCAGTCTCTCCTATTGGGCCACTCATTTCAAACAGACTTCCCTCAAAGGAGGGATGACACTAGTTGGTTGGCAAAGGAAAGAGAGTGGCAAGCTCTAGGCAGGGCAGCAGATGGGTGTCTAGTAGTAAACTCTAGCTGAGCCTTAAGAGGAAGTGTTGGTGACAGCTGAAAACAAAACAGTACTTCTTTTATCACCATAAGGAAACCTGCGAATGGCTGGTAAATCAATTTCAAAGCTTTGGAAGCTCAGTTCAGCAGGCAGGCAGCAAAGAGAGTAGGAACAAGTTGGGGAGGGCTGCCGAGCCTTGAAGCTCCTTTGGAATCTCAGACTGCCAGGCTTTCTAAAATTTCTGTGAAGGCTATTAGGGACTCTTCCACCAGGAAAAGGAGCAAGCTGGCAATCCAGCTCAACAAGGGCCTGGGGTTATGGTGGAGTCAGTAATCAAGGGGTTCTTTCCAGTAGAGGAAAGTTGATAATACAGTGCAATGAAATGAGTTTCTCTGTTGGGAAGGTCAATGCTCCATTATCACAACATCCACGGAGTTAATGTCCCCAGAGTAATCACTACTATTATTTGATGCTATCAGCTACTGGACTTGTGGACAAAACAAAGCAAGGCTGGCCTTTCTATCATTATCCTTCTAGCCTCAGAGGGTCTTAGCATCCCATTTAGGTATTGAGCTGTAGGAACAGAGGGAACAAGTTAAAGTCACGAGAAATCCCTTCCTTGGTTCCTGATTCCACAGAAGAGACAAGACAATTGTGTGAATATTAACCAGCAATGACTTGCCTAGTCCTTTAGGAGATTTTTTCCCATGTGGATACTTTGACTCTCAACCTAAGGAGTCAAATATCATAAGGATTGCTCTGGTCCTCATTTAGGGTTATTGGTATATGCACACAAAAAATGGTGCTTGCTGAGCAAGAAATGGGAAGAATTGGTTGTATTTATTCTTGTTTCTAAGAATAATTGCAGTTCCTGGGACACATCTGTCAGATATGCTAAGACATAATATTATATAGCATCAACTCCTGGCCAACAAGAGTCTGTCTGATTCACCACGCATGGCCCAAATGAATCTAAGTCCCCTAAGAAGTGGAGTAAAATCTTTTTTAAAAAATGATTAATAATTTTATTTGATGTCCTTTTTGAGTGCCTACTCTGTACTAGGCACTTTATAACTATATCTAATTATCACAAGAACTTTGTGAAGTAGAGAATGTCTGGCATATAGTAACTACTCAATAAATAGTGCCTATTAACTATCACTATATCCATGTTACAGATGATAAAACTAAGGCTCCAAGAGGCAGATTAACCTACATGAATCACAATCTATAATTACATGTGACAGTTTAAAGTGATCTAGAATTGGATACATTCCTGCCTTGATCTCTTCTAGGCAAACCCAGACTTCTTAGAGTGATAGCTATGGCTCCCTCCATCTATCCTTTTCCTACTTTGATCCCCTAAGTGATTGTAGAGTCCATAAAATTACAGACCTTCCTTAACTTACAGTCGGGTTATGTATGTCTTGATAAGACTATTATAAGCTGAAAATATTTATTGTAAGTAAAAATGCAGTTAATACACCTAACCTACTGAACATCATAATTTACCCTAGCCTACCTTAAATGTGATCAGAACTGTTAAATCAGCCTACAGTTGGGAAAAAATAATCTAATACAAGCCTTATTTAATAATAAAGTATTGAATATCTCATGTAATTTACTGAATTCTGTACCAAACTGAAAAACAGAACAATTATAATCATATTGGTAGTACCCCCATGCTTCATATGGCTGACTAGGAGCATCACAAGAGAGTATTGTACCACATATTGCTAGCCTGGGAAAAGATCAAAATTTGAAACAAGAAGTACAGTTTCTACTGAACACATACCACTTACAGTTGTAAAGTCAAAAAATCAGAAGTCAAACCATTGTAATTTGAGGCCATCTGTAACTGAAATTTGAGAGTAGGCATCCTTGCAGATGAACACATAAAAGCTTGCTCCAAAAGTTATTAAAGTAGATCTCATGCCATAATGAGAACCCCAAAGGAGATCAAGAAAACCGAGGCTCAGTAGGCAAGGCTGGAAGGAGAGTCAGAGTTAAGCTAATCCCTTCTAATTATCTGGGTCCTGCTATCCACCCACTTGAACATAGCCCAGAGTAAATTTAAAAAGCTTTCTGTGACTAGCCTAGGCAGCACTCTTGGGTTTTCTTACCCTTATGGTTGCTTGATGGTTAAATGATTTGTGAGTCCTACTGTAGGCCCTTGATTGACGTCTGTCATATCTTGGTGTTCTCCTCACTCATTCATAATTACAGGGTCGCATGTGGGGAATGATTCATTGCTTTTAAATAAACACACACTTTACATACAGCCTTCTGTGTTAGAATAAAATATAATTACCCAAGCTACGAGCTCCTTTCTTTTCTAGTTCACTAGGAAAACACCAGAGGAAAGGCACTAGCCTATAAAACATAATTGCCCTGGTCACCTTAACCAGGCTGCATAATGTGGATTACCAAATTCATTAGGCTGTCTCCGGTGAGAGATGAAATAGAGGTCAGACTACTACAACAATCCAACTTCCTCTCCTTTTGTGGACTTTTCCCACCAAGACTTCCAAGGTTAGGTTCAATAACCACATTCAGCACCATGGACAACACCACACGATGCCAGTTCTTGTGAGAAACCGGCTACAGGTTACATTAGCTCCCTGAGTTTCTCCTCTTGATTCTGCTTCCCTCCCTTTGTAATCAGAGATTTATGAAGACAGTGTGGTGAGGTTCTCTACTGTTCTATACGAAGAACAGGAATGGGGCAAGAGAGGGCCTTTTGGAAACAGAGTTTTAAGAAAAAAATCACCTGGAGGGCTTGAGAAAACTGATTGCAATGCCCTGTCCCCAGAGTTTCTGCTTCAGAAGTTGTGTGTGGGCCTGGTAATCTGCATCTCTAACACAATCCCAGGTGATACTGATGATGCTGATGGAGGAGGAGGCACATTTTGAAAACCATGCTCTTATACAACGTGTTTGGGCTATAGAAAAGTCAACAATGGCCCAAACTAGCAATGACTTGTTCAAGATCACACAGCTGGCTAATAATCCATCCATCCATCAGGTCCTACATCCCAAGCCTCCTGATTTCCAATCATGTTTTTCCATCCCAGAGCACAACACCCAGGTTTAGACACTAGACTAGCATCTAATGGATAACAATAATGAAAGCTGACAACAATAGAAATGGGTTTAGCCATTTCTTTGTGTGACTCTATACAAAACTGTCTCCAACTTGAACTTCTAGCATACCAAGCCAAGGCTGATGTTTAATCCTCCATGACAGCACCAGAATTGGTTCCATCCCTCTTTCTAGTACTCTGTTCATATCCATCCCACACAAAATTCACAGCAAATTGGTTGCAAACTAAGTAGGGTTGCCAGATTTTGCAAACACTAATTCCAGATGCCTGGTTCCATTTCAATTTCTCATCATTTAACAGCAACTCAAATTTAACTGGGTGTCCTATACTTAATCCTGTAATTCTAATCCTAGGAACTTGCTGGCCAATGTGAAGAACAGGAGTTAACTTCTTAGTTCATCATTCAGCTATGCCCTCCACCACCCAGATGCTAAAGAGGCTAACAAACACCTGACCCCTTTACCACCCTCGTCCACCTGCAGCCTGCCAGCTTGTTGTTGTGGCTCTATTGAGCCAGAGTAGAAAGGCTGTGATTTGAAGAGCAGCAAAAAAGCAGCAGCAGCTGAGCTAGTATCCTCCAGCATTTCTCATTTCTATGAAAAGTTTGATTCTGGTTCCATGCCCTGTGATTAACCAAAACAAGAGGAAGACAAATAAAAATTCTGTACAGCTGTTTCACACTGACAGACCTGACCTACCCAGCTGAGGGTTCTTTGTGTTGGGAAATTGTTACCTAGCAACCAAGCCTTGCAGCTGCCAGACTCCAAACACTGAAAGCATGACTTATAGAAAAGAAGCCAGGAGAAGAAGGGTGGGGTGGGGACTGCATCAATCTGAGCTTTGTCTTGAGGTCTAATACTATATTCCAGTAAGAGAAGATAATCAGGAATTGAAGTCTCCTTCCTGTTTTGATTCAATTGCCAAATCAGGCTGGTTGGGCTCAGCTTCCTGTCACCTCCACCTGCTCTAGCAGTCACCCCTGGGTGTGTAAATGGTAGGGTTGAGGGAGGAGTTCAAATAAAGATGCTTCCCAGAGATGTCAAATATTCTATGATGCATATGGTTTTCATTCTTTGATAATGGAGCTCATCTTTAATCTTCAATACACATCTTCAATAATTGAGTATTTCTTTTCTCCCTCTTTCTCCCCATTCCCTCTCCCTCCTCCCTCTTCCCTCTCCTCCTCTACCTCTTCTCCTTCTTCCTCTTGTTATTCTTCTGCTACTGCTTCTGCTTCTTTTCTATGTATCTATCTATAGATATCTATCTCTGTCCCTCTTTCTCTTTCTCTTTTTAAAAATACAGATGGAGATACCTATCATCTGTATTTTTTTTTATATATCCCAGGTGTTAAGCACTTCCCAATGTTGCAAAAGGTGAAAGATTACATTGGTGCATTTCAAACGGTAGCACTTATGTGAATCATCTTACAGGTTTGGGGTGGGGTCAAGGAAATCTGCATTTCTAACAACTTCCCCATAAACATGGGGTCTATGCACAACACTGCAAAATATTGGTTGATAGTATCTCTTGTCATAAAGTGTTCTTAAAAATTTTTTGTGTAATCAAATATTCTTCATACCAGACCAATTTCTCTTAACAGATAATTATCTTCCAACTTCATATATGCAATTAGGTAGTGGCCAGTTTCTGTCTCTGGGCAGAAGAGCCTCTTCAGGGGGCATTATTAGTTTGCTCTACTATAACCACAGTTGTCTGTCTAGTAAGTATCAATTTGGCCTCTGTCTCCAAGTCCACCGACTTGAAAGGAGGTTGGAATTGATTGCACTGCTCATTTAGAGACTTCATGTTAGTTACACTTGGGTTATTCAGTCCACAGCCCTTTAAGCTATAACAAATGCACAAATTCAGATGCAAAACAAAGAGGTCACCCCCTAATTCCATCGTGGCTGCCCCATCCCATTCTCACAGCAAGTTTGTGTAGAAGTTTTCTACTGTGGTATAACAAATTGAACAGCTTAAAACAACAGCCATCATTATCTCACGGTTTCCAGAGATGTAGAGTCCCTGCATAGCTTCCCTGGGTCCTGTGCTCAGATTTGCACATGGTGGCAATCAAGGTATCAACTATAAAGCTGTTCTCACCTGGGCTCTGGATTCTCTTCCAAGCTTATTCAGGTTGTCATCTGAATTCATTTCCTTATAAGACTGATGTCCTCATTTTCTTGCTGACTGTCAGCTGGGGGCCACTCTCAGCACTTAGAAGCCACCCGCTAACAGGCATCTTCATACAACACTCTACACCCAACCTCACGAGCAGGAGAAAACTTTTTGATTTCTCATATCTCTGATCTCCGGCCCTACGTAATACTTTTTTCTCCAATTCGGTTATTCTATGTGGCCATTTGGAGACTTCATGTTTAAAATTTAAAACAAGGAAGCATCGCAAGCTGTGATATACAATTTTTTGGCTGATAGGTGTACATTATAATTCATACATTAACTATATTACTGAATTTGAATATCTTTCAAATAGAAACTTTAGGGGTGCTTGGGTGGCTCAATCAGTTAAGCATTTGACTCTTGATCTCAGCTCAGGTCATGATTTTGGGGTCATGAGATAGAGCCCTGTGTCAGGCTCCATGCTGGGTGTGGAGCCTGCTTAAGGTTCTTTCTCTCCCTCTCCCTTTGCCCCTCCCCCACCCTCTCTCTCCATCTAAAAAACATTTAAAATTTTTCTTAAATAGAAACTTTAAAAAAAGCTTTGTGTAGCTATAATTCACATTTCATATAATTATTGAAATTATTTAAATTTAAATAATTATTTAAACATTTAAAGTGTCCAATTCATTGAGTTTTTAGTATATTCAGAGAGGTATGCAACTATCACCAGAACAATTTTAGAACATTCTCATCATCCCTAAAAGAAACTCCATTCTTTTAGTAAGGTTTTATGGGAGTGTTGGGCAAGAATGCAGAAATGCCCTCAAGATACCAGCAGGCATTCATCTCCTTTAGAAATCAAGCATATTTCCCAGAGTCCAGAGTCTCTCATAGTTTGTCTCCCTTTCTGATTTCTGCCCATTCAGTTTTCCCTCTGGACTTGGGAAAAAACTGAGGGTTACAGAAGGGAGGGGGTGAGGAGATGGGGTAGTTCAGTGTTGGGTATTAAGGAGGGCATGTGTGGTGATGAACACCTGGTGTTACACACAACTAATGAATCACTAATGAACACTACATCAAAAACTAATGATGTACTATATGTTGGCTAACTGAACATAATAAAAAAAGAAAACAAGCATATTTGATCCTTCAGTTTTGTCTGCTCAAGCAAAATATTTCATGCTCTAGCATTGATTTGTCAATAGGAAATGTCTATGTTTAAATGTAAGTCCTAGTAGCTATGGTTGTCCAAAGGTGAAACTCCCCAACATCTACTTAACTCTCAAAATTAGGCTCTGTGTCAAAAAAACAAAATTCAACAGCAAAGAGGAGGGCTCCAGTTTCAGCTTGCACAAAAAGATAGAAGTTCTTGTTTATAATCCATTCTAAAGGGCTTTTGGCAATGCAAGAATATTATTCTGGTTTCCTAATGTAGTTATCTAATACAAGCCTTTGATTCCTGAAATGTACATGTAATCCAACTGCCTGCCAGCAGTTGATAAGTCTTCTGATAGACAGAAATTCAAAACAGAGGAGTTTAGCTATGTCTCTCTGATAGGAGCTGTATGCTTTAACTCAAGCAGATGAGTAAAAGCTGGACAGGTTTAAGATTTTGAAAGAGGGCTTCAGCTGGTTTCACATCCGTGCTTGCAGTAAACTTATTAGCCT
The DNA here is from genome assembly GCF_010015895.1 of Lontra canadensis. NCBI lineage: Eukaryota > Metazoa > Chordata > Mammalia > Carnivora > Mustelidae > Lontra > Lontra canadensis. Next base: position 4,318,959 of record NW_022631090.1, read on the forward strand.
GTAGGGAATATCTAAAAGGACTTTTACTTGATCAGCCAGCATGGAATGGGAGAGAGAGCATTGACCTATGACCTTGGGTGAGTCCCTTCACTTTACTGAATACCAGATTCTGCATCTGTCAAATGGAGATGATCATATCCATCTACGTTATCTTACAGGGTTATGGTGACAATTAAAATGGGTAATAAAAGTGAAAGAACTTCTCAGGGCACATGTGTAGCTCGGTCAGTTAGGTGTCTGCTTTCAGCTCAGGTCATGATCCCAGAGTTCCAGGATTGAGCCATGCATCACGTTCCCTTCTCAGTAGGGAATCTATTTCTCCCTCTCCCTCTACTCCTGCCCTGCTAGGCTCTCTCCCTCTCTCTCTCTCTCTCTCTCTCTCAAATAAATAAAATCTTTTTAAAAAAGAAGTTAAAGAAGTTCTAAAAGCATCAAGTGCATGTATAAAATATTTTATTTAAATAAATTTAAATATTAAAAATTAAATATTAGAAAACAAATGTTTTCTTCTAAGCAAATATTTTTATTACTACTCAACTCACTTCTTTCTGCTTTTGATTAGAACCATAACTCATATTTGAAATGTATCTCATAGTTCACAGAGCACTTTCACACACACTATCTTGTTTAAGATCTATAATAGCCTTGTCCATTAGGCAAAGCAACAGTGAATTCCTCAAGGACACAGAATGTATCTTATTCATCTTAATGTATTTCCAACACCTAATAAAATGTCTGGCAAAACAAGTGTTTGTTGAATTGATGTATATGATTTCTATTCTCATTTTATAGATGTAAAAACTAAGGTTCAGTGTCAGAGCTGAGATTTGAACTTTTTCAAACCCACTGCACCACTCTCCTGAACCTTATTACTAGTGTTATTTATAGCAGTGGTTCTTAGAACATGACAAACATCACACACAAAGATTGTTGGGACCCAGATTGCTTTGGATTTGGTAGATCCAGAGTGTGAACCAAGAATCTGTATTTCTACCAAGTTCCCAGGTAATACGTTATAGCTTGGTTTGGTCTTCTGACCAGCAGCATCAGTACCACTTGGGAGCTTGTCTGAAATGTAAAATCTTGAATAAAGTTTGAGGAACACCAGAGAACAATGAATCTAGTTGTTTCATGACCTGGTTGTTCATCAGAATCAGTTGGGGGAGCTTCGAAATAGACAGTCTCAGGCCCCTCCCCATGGAAATTCCAGTTCCCAGGTGATTCTGATGCACAGGCAATTTTGGGAAACATTGCTCTGGACTACTGATATTCTAACATATTTGGGTTTTGTTTTGTTTTATTTGTTTTTTAAAGATGGACAGGGGGTGGGGGCAGAGGGAGAGAGAGAATCCCAAGCAGCCTCCACACCCAGCATAGGGCCTGATGTGGGTCTCAATCTCACAACCCCCAGATCATGACTTGGGCTGAAATCAAGACTCCGGTGCTAAACTAACTGAGCCACCCAGGCGTTCCTATCCCAACATATTTTTTATTACAATTGCCCCATCTTCTCTACACTCACCCCCACATCTTATCTTCCCAGCAATTTCCCCAAGGAGTAAATGACCCCAGGAGAGAAGCATTTTACTGAGCTAAAAAGCCTTTAGCAATGGGTAGTTTCTCAGATACATGACTCAAGCATTGCTTTTGAAAAAAATAATATTCTAGATCTTGGGGTAGGCCAAAAGATCAAAGGAGTGTAAGACAGGATCTACTGGGGAGATAGATCTAACACATTAAAATAATTACAAAACAGTGAACGATAAACTCTCTGGTATTCTCAGTATAATAAATATTGAAATAAGGTATGTGAATTGGAGTAGTCCAGAAAGCTTCCCTACAGGGGTGGGCAGTGGGCCTGCATAATAAAATGATCTGGCATTCTTATCTCTCAGACAAAGAATAAACATATGTCAAAAATAGAGGCTAAATGGGGGAATTAGAATATGCACTTTATACCCAACCTCACAAGCTTGTTTGGAAGGACCAATGACAAAGAGTGGATCTGATAAATAACGAAAGGGTAGGAATGGGGAAATATGTCTTGAATAGAAATCGCCCTGGCTTTTCATCCTCTGCAAAGCGAAGCACCTTTAAGTTCAATGCAAGCCAAAGTCCCTCAAGCCAGGAGCAAGTGAAGACCCTTGTAAGCAAAAATGCCTGGTAGCACACTGAAATTTCCAAACCTCATCCGTCTGCTTCCAGGTATGACCACACTCCAAATAGATAATGTAGCTAGAGAGATGCTAGAACTATGCTAAACAACACTTCCTGCTATGGCTCCACATTTACAAAACACTTATGTTTCTTCTTGAGAAAATGTGAATTTTTAGGGCAATGTAGGCCCCCCTTTATTTACCAAGAATGCAAACCAATAATCCATATCTTAGCTTTCAGAATGGAACATTTACTTGTTTGCTAACTTGGGGAGACTTGGAAAATAAAAGAGAATGCAAGTTTCATCCATTGTCCTTCTTAGCATAATTTCATGATGAAGAGGATGTTTTGCCCGGTTGCCAATTAATACTTTCTTGTTCTGTTGGTATGATAATCTCTTACAAATTAATGATGTTCTGTGTTATACAAATCACTTTCATAGATATTTTGATACCTAAGGTCCCTTTAGCTCTAAAATTTTATGGTTGCGTATTATCCTTCTAATGGTCCCATGAAGTAGGTTGAACAAAGTTCCTCAACCCACTCTGGGCCTCAGTTTATCTGTCTATAAAATTCACTATAAAATGAAAAGGCTGTGATATAACATTGGTTTTCAACCTTGGCTGAACAATGACTTTCCTGGGGAGATTTTGAAAATGCTGAAAAGGATGCCGGAGTCCAGTTTCAAAGATTTTTCACGTAATTGGTATGGGGTCAGGCCTGAACACTGGGCCCTCTAAAAGTTCTCCAGGTGTTTCTAATGGGCATCCAGGACTGAAACCCAGCAGACCAAATGAGGTGTAAGGTCTCTCTCATCCCTTAAATTCTGAATCCAGATGTCATTTGCACTTTACAGATAAGGGAACAGAGGCACAGAGAGGTTAATAACTTAATGGGAAATGCTAAGTCAGTTGTAAGGTAGTAGATAGAGCCTATGTCTTTCTACTCCAAAGCTCAGACATCTGTTTCAGGCAACTTTGAGTCTGTTTAATGTCCAAACCTGTATGGTCCTTAACCCAGACTTTGCCCATTCATTCAACATCTGTATTGGATACATAACATATTCTAGGCACTGTTCTAGGTCCTGAGGACACATCCATAAACAAGCCAATGCCTCTGCTCCCAACAGATGTTTGTATATTTCTCTACAAGATTAAAGAGTTTATTCTAGGTATGGTATATGTTTTCCTAAGTAGATTACAAGCACCTCAAGATTAGATACTCTGTTTTCTGGTACTTATTTAAAGTGCCCCAAAGTGCATTGCATAATACCAATAACAGATGTCTCTAATGATTATAGAGAACTCTCACAGTCAGTTATCCTTAACAGAAACTACAATTAAGAAACACTGATAAATTATAAAGATTGGGCATTTTATTTATTCCACATGTTATAATGAAAACTTACTGATATCGGAGATTCTTGTCAGTGGAGAGTTATTTCTAGACATCAACAGGAAGCAGTTTAAGCTAGCCTATTTGGGATCTTCCAGATTTGAGTTATGGAATCATAGAACTTTACATATAGACAGGACTAAAGTGCATACAATGTTTGCTGTGTGAAAAGGAACTCTTAATCTGCTCTATAAAAGTAGAAACCAAGACCCAGTGAGGGGCAGTGGTTTACTCTAAATTACCCAGCTATTTAGTGGCAGAAAAGGAGTCTCTAGGTCCCTTGCCCAAAGGTCTTCTCCATTATTCCTGCCTTTATTTCAGGAGTTAGCAAATATTTTCTATAAAGGGCCATGCCTTCAGACTCCAGACTGAAACATTAACCTTCCTCTCAGTTTCTTGCCTACCAGCCTGCCTGCGTAGTTCAGATTTTACAGGCCCCACAATCACCTGGGCCCATATATATACACATACATACACACATACATACATATATGTGTATGTATGTGTGTGTGTATATATCTATATATATAGATATATATCTCTATAAATATCTATATCTATATATATCTCTATATCTCTATATATCTCCTTTTGCTTCTGTTTCTCTAAAAAACACTGGCTAACACAGGCCATATGATAAATATATTGGGCTTTGTGGACCCAAATGGTCTCTGTTGCTTATTTTTCTTCCTTTTTAGACATATACATAGTTTTCTGACCCCTGATCTATTTTATTGTGAGTAATGAAAAATCAAGTTCTTCTTTGTATTCCAAAGGAAAGTTTCTTAGAGACTGCAAACTCTGATCAGCCTTAATTCTAATGATATTTCACTCTTGCTTTGTATCCCCACTAGTTCTACCTTTGTGTAAAGATTTCCAGAGTCTGTATCTTTGCATTTATGCTGTATATGTTACATACACAAACCCAGCTACCCTACACCATTCTGTTCTACTTCAGGCTAGGTCTTGACAAGGGCAAGGGCAATATGGAGCAAATACTGTCATCCTTGAAAGCCACATTCAGCTGGGGGGAAGGAAGCATATTGATTTAAACAGATCTTTTGCTTTACAAGAAGGGAGGGGAAAAGATTGCTCAATCTGACCTCAAGGTCTTGGCCAGGTCCCTGAGGAGTAGCCAAACCCCATACCACTCAGTGAACTAAGCCAAAGCCAGGACTGTTAAGCCAAGTGGTGGGGCAGGGGAGTCTGGGAATGTTTTAGCCTGTCCAGTGACAGCTATTTCCCGTGGAGTCAGAGCCCTAGCCCTAGACTCAGCTGGAGGAAAATCAGAAAACCAGGGTAGCTATGTAAAGTAAACCCCATGAGGGGGACCCCTCTGTATTTTTACCTTCTACATCAGTTCATCCCCAATTCCAGCCACTACCAACTTCCAGGTGAGGCTTATTGGTAGACCTTTAGCCAACAGACTCTTTAGCAGCCAACATAACAGCAGCAGGAGCATTCAGAACCCCATTTAGCTGTTGCTAAAGAAGATTGTGGTAGAGGTGTCTATATTAACTGCCACTAAAAACAGACATGGATTAAAACAAGCCCCCACCCTGATTCCTCTGGATGAGCTATAGTAATATATCTCATTGCTAATCAGCTTTCATACCCCTTTTTCCTCAATTGCAACTTCAGCCTGGAAATGAATGATACCATTCATCAGTTCCAGAAATCTCTCCTCGAAGACGATGAGGAAGTGGACCCCACTTCCCAATTCTGAGTCCATCAAGCCAGGTGAAATCCTAACTACCGACAGCATTTTATCATGCTTTGTACTGGAGATGAAATATGTTGGAACCCAATTCAGGGTCCTACTTGCTACTTCTCAACTAATCTTTGGGAAGTCTAAGTAACTACTGCTCTCTTGATCTGAATCCTGAGTCACGGCATTCTTATTCACTGATTGGCTCCCATGAGCTCATGACCAGCCCAGGAAACAACCCAGCACATCCACTGCAGATTATCCATTATGCACAGTGGCACAGAGTCTGGGGCCCACCATACTTCTGTGGACCTATAAAAATGATTTCATTTCTTTTAAAATCAGAAAAAAACACTTAGGTTGAAGAAAGCGTTTACATGTATAACATTAATATATTCTTCTTTATACCAACACAGTAGAAAATTATTATTATTATTACTATTATTATTATTGTTATTATTTTAGTGGAGGAATGGGTCCACAAAGGCAAAAGTACCTAGGGCCAACAGAAGTCATGATGCATCTGTAAGTATATCAACTATTCCTTAAGATCCAAAATCTATAGGGGAGGATGGTCCATTTGAGAAACCATACTTCCTTTAATCAGGGGAGTCCTTGGGAAAGCACAAATATCAATTCCCAGCAGTGCACAAGCCAAACACTTGGAACTCCAAGCAAGGCAAGGTTCCATCCTTTTTGCAAACAGCAAGAGGAAATTCACCTATCAACTGCCATATTAAATAAACTGTGGAGTCAAAGACTGCCAGAGGGAAGCTTTTTATCAAGGCTGTAATGTCTCTGGTGAGTAAGACCAGAAATGTCCTGACATATAAATATTTATATACGACTTCATCAGATGAGACAGCCAATACTTAAAAGAAAGAGGGGCACAGGCATGCATACGCAGACACAAAGAGATTTCAATAGGTACTAGTCTCTGGCCCAAAACCTCTTGCAAAGGATATTATGCTGGGTGAGCCATTCAGACCCCTAGAGTCTACCAAATTGTTACCAGGTGGAGAAGCATAGACTTGGTGCAAAAGAAAGTATGAAGTGTACATCTATGGAAAACACTACTACGGCAGTTGAGTCTAATTAGTAAACCTGTCTCTGATTCCTCCAGTGAGATAGCGCAACATGGGGTAGTGGGAGGAGTGCTGGTTTCTATAGGACTAAATCTACTGTGAAGGATCTAAACGGGCAATGCATCTCGCTTTCCTGCACCCTTACCACTGTGGTTGGAGAAGCCCAACTTTAATGCCTGTAGTCAAAAGGATTCTCTTAACCTCTTACAACTTGGGTGAGGGTGGGGCAGCTCTTATAACATCTGCTAGAGAAATCTCCCCTTCTGATCAGTTTCCCCTTTTCTCTCTAGAGTCTGTATCAGGATAGCCGCTCTCAAACACCCACACCCCTGCCACCACCACAAATGAATAGGTGTTACCTTGGTGGTGATTGTGGGTACTCTAGCAACAAAGCTCCCCTTGCCCCAGTTTATCATCCCTGTAAAAATGTAATGGTGCCTGTTTTCTTTCCATTTAATTATTCCTCTGGGCCTCGAAGGGATTTTTTTTTTCTTTTCAAGATTTTCTAATTAAAATGCAAATAAATACCCGAGGCAGAGGGCAATGATTCCCAAAGTGCATTCTACCATATGGTCACTGTTTTTTGTTTTGTTTTGGTTTGGTTTTTTGTTTTAAAGGTTTGGTGTTCAAACAAGTTTGGGGAACACTGGACTACACAAAATCAATTGGGTTTCTTTACAGAGGGTTTATGTAAGGTTTTTTCCTAAGAGGGGAATATACTATGCAATGTTACTAAACTTATTTGATTAAAGAACTTTTGATTGGACTAGTATTACATGTAACACAGTTTTGGGAAATGTGTTCTAAACTGCTAGGATCTAACATGATAGTGAGGATTGATTTGTGAGAGCTTTGCCAATTGAATCCATAAACTGAGATCAAGACTCTGAGAAAAATCAGACCCCAAAAAAGAACTGATTTATCTGGGTATATACTGTAGGTTGGAGCACCATTGGACAAATGACTAGCTTTGCCTAGTAAAATGCGTATATGACATAAGCTATTTCAGAAGGGCATTTTAGCAACCATGTCTAACACAAGAACTAGCAGAGAGTAATGCCCTAGAAGATACGATACTGGACAGGCAAGTTATGATAGATCTGGAGCATGGGAAGTGACCAAGAATCATCATATCCCACAGCCTGACCCAGTCATGACTATCTGCTTGGTTGCCTCTGAGGTCTTCCTGAGCCAGGCCCTGCCCTCTGATCTGTTTCTGGCAATAATCACTGGCAATCAGATAACCTGGATTTGATTGGCTTCATAGCCTAAATATTCACCTGAGACAGACCTTGTCTGCCACGTTTAAAACAGCTGCACACTCTTACCATAAATTCTTAACTTCTCTGGACCTATCTTCATCTAGCTCTCCATGGCTCTCACAGTTCCTAGGCTTCTCCTCCTACCCATCCCTTTAACGTAAATATCCCCATCGTCTAGTACAAAAGGGGAAGTTAGATTCTAAGCATGAGAAGGATTTGCTGTATACTTGCTGGCTTGAAGATGGAGAGAACTATGTGAGAAGGATGTGAGCAGCCTCTATAAGCTGGAAATGGCTCCCAGCAAACAACCAGCAGGGAATAGGGGACCTCAGACCAACAGATCCAAGGAACTTAATTCTGACAAAAAACTGAATGAGCCTGGAACTGGATTCACCCAAGAACCTCCAGATGAAAGCTTAGCCTATCTGACATCTTGACTTCAGGTCTGTGAAACCCTAATCAGAGAACCCAACCAGGTCTGTTTTAACTCTGACCTATAGAACTGTGAAGTAATAAATGGATGCTGTTCTAAGCTACTATGTTTGTGGTAATTTATTATCTAGCAGTAGAAAATTAATACATACCCAAATTCAATTAATCACAAAGCTTTCCAGTTACTACCTCCCAAATATTTCTTGAATCTGTTCTCTCTTTTTCTATGTCCATTACTACTGCCTGAGTTTGGATTCTTCTATTCTCCTTCCTGTACCATACCACACAGCCTCCTACTTGGCCTCCCTACTGGCCTTGTCTTCCTCAAATCCAAAGCAAAAGAGTGACTTACCCAAACTGCTAATCTGATTATGTTATTCTTTTGCTTAAAATCCTTGAGTGGCAGGACCCCTGTGTGTCTCAACTGGTTAAGTGTCTGACTTCTAGCTCTGGTCATGATCTTAGGGTCCTGGGATAGAGCCCAGGGTCTTGCTCCCACTTAGCAGAGAGTTTGCTTCTCCCTCTCCCTTTGTCCCTTCCCCCCACTCATGTTCTTTCTGTCTCTCAAATAAATAAATAAACAAAATCTATGAATGAATGAATAAATAAATAAATAAATAAATAAATAAATAAAATCCTTCAGTGTCTCCTCTCCCTACAGGATAACATCCAAGCTCTGTATCATAGTTTACAAGGTTGTTTCTGTATCTTGCCCTTGACCTCCTCTCATAGTTTACAAGGTTGTTTCTGTACCTTGCCCTTGACATCCTCCCAGCTGCATCTTCTGCCACATATACCTTGCTATTTATCCTGCAACACAGCGTATCTCAACCATAACATTATTGAGATTTTGGGTCAGATCATTCTTTGCTATGGAGAGCTGTTCTGTACATTGTAAGTAAGATGTTTAGCAGCATCCCTGGCCCCTACCAACTAGTTGCCAGTAGCACCCAACACCAATTCATGACAACCAAAAATGTCTCTAGACATGCTGAATGCCCCATGGGGTGAAAACTGCCCTGGTTGAAAATCATGAGGGACCTGCTGTGATTCCCTACACAGCTGGATTTTTTTTAGGCACTAATTGGTATCACAATAGCTGGAAAGGGTAGGGCTTATGATATCAAGAATAAAAGTATTCTAAATCTAGGAAAAATATACTGGGATTCTGGAATCCCATTTGATATATTTTTTTAAAAATTTTTAAATTTTTTATTAATTATTTTTGTTAACATATAATGTATTATTAGCCCCAGGGGTACATGTCTGTGAATTGTCAGGCTTACACACTTCACAGCACTCATCATAGCACATACCCTCCCCAATGTCCATCACCCAACCACCCTTTTAAAGTTAAGTAATTTTGGTGGTTTGGGGGTAGTCTGTGACTCTTGCTACTAGGACTCCCTTCTGTTTAGAAGACATCTTTGATTCTGGAGAATTAGAAGGGCCAGGAAGGGACTAAGATAAATGGAAATGACTTCTTCGTATTTACTCTAGCTTTAAGAAAACTCATGAAAGGGACATTCATGTTTCCTTCTATATTGTTTAGGCAAGAACTGTGGGCCAAATATCTACACAGAAAGAAGAGTGAATTTGTTTGAAGCACCCCTTGCAGAACATGTTTTAGGAACATGGGCTTTTAGGGGACAGGAGAAACCCCAGCACCAATAATTCCATTACTAGGCATGTATTTTAAAGAAATGAAGATATATGTCCACACAAAAAGTTATACACAAATGTTCATAGCAGCATTATTAAAATAGCCCAAAGATGGAAATAACTCAAATATTCATCAACCAGTGAATGGATAAATAAAATGCAGTAAATCCATGCAATGGAATATTATTCATTCATAAAAAGGAATGAAATCCGGATACACGCTACAACATGGCTGGGCCCTGAAAATGTACGTTGAGTGAAAGAAGCCAGCCACCAAAGAAACTACATGTTGCATGACTTGTTTATATTAAATGTCCAGAAAAGGAAAATCTAGAGATACAGAAAATAGATTAGAGGTTGCTTAGGGCTGGGGGTATATGGGGTAAGGGGTGGTAGCTAAAAGGTTCAGGATTTTTTTTAGATGATAAAAATGTTTTAAAATTAACTGGTGATGCTTGTACTTATCTATGAATATATTAAAAATTATGAATTGTACATGTTGAATGGGTGAAGTATATGGTACGTAAATTATATCTCAATTAATCTATTACTGAAAAAGTAACCCAAGCAATTCAGGGCCTTTCCCTACATCCCCTGCTCCAATCCTGCTTAGCACTACTCTAAAGGAATAGGCCATGGGAAAAATAAGTCTGGTTGGGTCTGGGATGTGAAAGTCAGTAGTCTAGAGCATGGCAGGAGACACTGCCAAAAAACAATGGCTCCTTTTATCTTCTTTAATCAAGCCCTTTTGTTTTTTTTCTACTTAATGAGGCTTAGTTAGCCTCATTGCTATAGCAGGGGCCTTGGAGTGAGTTAGTATTTCAGAGCATCTGTACAGGAGAAGCTTCCATGCTGTTAGTTTACATCCACAGCTCCTGGAAGTTCTAGAAAACTTCAGAGTATTTGTCTGCTAACTTTTGATGCCAGGTTACCTCCCGCCCCCCAGATAGGAGAATATGGGCTATTGCTATTTCTAGGCATCATATTAAATTCAAAATTGTTTTAAAAAACTGTCTTCTCTTTTCAATAAATGGTGCTGGAAAAATTAGTTATACTAATTAATAAACAAATTAATAAATAAATGCCCCTAACACACACACCAAAAATGAACCTTGACCCTTACCTCACACCATACACAAAACTGAACTCAAAATGGATCACATACCTAAATATAAGAGACAAAACTGTAAAACTTCAAGAAGAAAACATGGTAGAAAATTTTGAGCACCTTGAGTTATTAGCTATGATACCAATGCATATGGCATAAAAGAAAAATTAATAAAAAATTATAAATTAGACTTCATCAAAATGAAACAAATGCTCTTGTAAAGTTAAGAGAGTCATTCAAAAGATAAAAAGATATGCTACAGACTGGGAGAAAACATTTGCAAATTGCATATATGATAAGGGACTTGTATCCAGAATATATGAAGAATTCTTATAATCCAATAATAAGGAAACAGATAACTCAACGTAAAACTGGTCAAAAGATGTAAATAGACATTTTTCAAAAGAAGATGTACAAATGTCCAATAAGCATGTGAAAACATATTTGGTATCATTAGTTATTAGGGAAATACAAATGAAAACTACAATGAGATACCACTTCACACCCACTAGGGTGATGCCAATAGAGGCAGACAATAACCAGTGTTGTTGGCAAGGATGTGGAGAAAACAGAATTCTCATTCATTGCTGATAAGGATGTAAAATGGTGATGCTACTTTAGAAAACATTTTGGCAGTTCCTTAAAGTTTTAAACATACAACCCAGCAATAACACTTCTAGATGTTTACCCAAGATAAATGAAGTCCACATAAAAAGCTGAACATGAATGTTCACAGCAGCATCATTCATAATAGCCAGAAGGTGGAAACAGCCCAAATGGCCATCAACTAATGAATTAATAAATAAAACAAGATATTTTCATACAACAGAATATTATTCATCCCTAACAAGTAATGGAGTACTGCTATGATATGACATGATGAAACTTGAAAACATGCTAAGGAGTAAACCACAATAAATCGCTTTATTTTATGATTCCATTTATAATAAATGTCCAGAATGTGCAAAACTGCAGAGATAGAAAGTAGATAAGAGATTGACTAGGGATGGGACAATTGGGGATTGAAGCATGATGTCCACAGGGAGTACTGTGTGTGTGTGTGTGTGTGTGTGTGTGTGTGTGGTGATGAGATGAAATTGTTCTAAAACTGACTGTGATAATGCATGCACAACTCTGTGAATATGCTGAAGACCACTGGATTGTACACTTAAAATGGGTAAATTGTATGGTATTGGAATTTTATCTCAGTAAGCGTATTTTCAAAGCTGCATTTGGAGACAATGCTTTTCTTCCCACTTTAAGGAAATGACAGCAGTGGGAAGGATGAAAAGAGTGAATGATAAGAGGCTAGTTACTTCAATGGTTGGTCATAGAAAAATCTTCATCCCTGGGTCAATCTCCACTTGATGATCCTCTTCAGTTTACTCAAGAAATAGCTCTGATGTTAACTTTCCCTAACAGCAGTGATCCTTTCCAGCACTGAAAACTGGCACCACTGTGGTGGAGACACCTTAATCATGGCACTGTCAAATGCCTGTCACAATTTTGGCAGGCTGGCTTTTAGCTTGTATTGTTTTATGATTCTTCCACCCTCTACTCCTCATGTCAACCACTGGAAAGAAAAAGAGGTCAAAGCAAAAATTATAAGTTTGAAAATATTCTTTGGTCATGCCATCACAGAAATTGCAAGAAAGATCTGAACATGAGAATGGCACAAATACTGTAGGGATCATCCAAGGAAACAACATACCCACCCAGGTGAGTAGTACCTCACATCGGAGATCCTGGGAGCACAGAGAATTGAAGGTCATTGAGAAGACTAGTGGCTTGATGAAAAATATCTAGATGGAAACAACACCGTGAGATAAATACTCTGTTCTCATGAAGCTAGAAGTACTCTTAAAGGTCATGTACACATCTCAAAACCTAAGACATGGAGAAGAGATTGGCCCCATATCACATGGTTAGTGGAGAGCTGAGTGACTACTAGAACTCAGGTCTCTGAATCCAAGTTTAGGGCTCTTTCCATAGGCTGAATGTTGGATATCAATAGACTAGTCAGTGTGGGAGACTGGAATTTTATGCCAAAGCTTTTGAAGGAAATGGCCAAGCCCCACTTCACTACTCAGAGCCAAGATCATCTCATCAACAATAAAATTCAAAGAGGATAAATTACTGAAGAAATAACCAATTGCCAGGCTACACTTAGTCCTTTCTTTCCTGAAGGATGGCATATTTGATGTTTGGCTACCACCATCACAGGCCATCTTTCAAAGCACAGAATCTACCTCAGTGTGAGACACCTTGACGTATACACTACATATGGCAAGGTAGTTTGCAAACTGTCTCCTTTCAAAGAGCCCAGCCTGGCTTCCCATATTTGCTCTTTTCTACTTCATACTCAGGCCAGTCTTCTCAAAGCCTGTCTCCAGGAATTGAATCTGCGGAAGGTTGGGGAAGGGGGAATCTTTTGATAAGACAAACATCATCTTTCCAGCCTTCACTGGCTCAAGAGGTCAATGGTAAATGACCTCCATCTTGGGGCATAATTTATGGCCACATGGCCTTTTTGATTGAGCCCAATGTTGGCTGAAAGGGTCATAACACTGGGAGGAAGGAGAGGTTGGCTTTGGGAGGGTTGGAGGCCAGGGAATATAAGTAAGACCAGATGTGGCTGGAGGGGGCAGAGATGATGGGGGATTGGCTACACAAGCAAAGTAAAGACATATTCACCTTGGGAAATGCACTCAACATTTTCAAGGTTAAATCCAACTTGTCTTCTTGTATTTTCTGTGATTGCCTTTGTGCTTGCAGCACCCAGTTATTTAGTTAAGCAAGATGGAGCAAATTTTTTCTGGAATACTTAACAGCCACTCAAACATCCTCTGTGCTCTCATTTTTCCTATTTCATCATCTTATGGTTCAAAACATTTCGTAAAACTCCTGTTCTAGCTTCCAAGGCTATGGGTAATCTTGGAATCGGCTTAAAACCCTTTCACATTATTCTGAGACCTACAATTCCCCATCCAAGTAGTTGGTACTAGAAAGACAGAGACAGAGACACAAAATAAATTCACCCAATTGAAAACTGGCCTAACAAAGCTAACACACATACTAACGGCCATATTTATCCCTTGGGCATCTGTCTTGAGGCAATGATAAATCTTTGACTGCACAGACCTTGGATGTGGACAAAACTGAGACCAGAGATGCCAATAAGTGTAGCATGAATATGGATGGGGTGCGGACCAGCTGCACCCCTGTTTAAGATGCCAAAAAGCTCAGAGTCTATTATTAAAGCTCTGCATCTCTAATGGAAGCACCATGCTCTGTGCTTCACAGAAATGAATTTAAGGTTAGACTACAGAGCTACTACAATCAAGTGAACCAGGAATTTGGGTTCTAGTTTTTATGTGCCCATGATCTTTAAGCATAAACATGTGGCCTGCTTATAGAAATTAATATTTGGATAATTTTGTCAACACACTGCAACAACCACTCCAGCTGCCAAAGAATCAAAGAACAACCTCACCAGAGAATTAAAAATATGCATCATCATCTAGACCTTCATATCTTCCCTGATCTCCTGGAAATCCATTACAGCCCACGGGAGTAGCAAGGGTCCTGCCAACTACTCATTTCATCAGCAACTCCTTTAGGTGAGGAATAAATTGAGACCCCTTTGTATTAATGATGGTTAGTTTCCCTGTCTACACAGACCCCAAATATCTCAGAGGCAATGGGTGAGGAAATCTGTTTTCCATACTGGCAAAACTTAAGCCCTAAAAAGATCAAGGGCTCCAAAAGCCATCCAGACAAAATAAAAACAGAGAGAAAGAGATGACAGCCCTGTCTGCAGATTCCCCATCAATCTCGTAAGCCCATCAATCAAATGGCACACACAAGGACAGAAGCAACAGTAAATCTGGAATCATCAACTGGGTTGTTTTAACTGATCATTATTTAAACAATGAGGAAGAAAACCACGTGATTTTTGTCTACTGGGGATCCGGTCAGAACAAGGCCAAAATGAAGTGATGGTCTTGATTTCATGATTAAAATGTTCCATAACAAAGAGCCTTGACTATGCATTGTCCTTTCTGCCTGGTGCCACATTTAGCCAAATACAGACATGGACTATCCAAGTAAGTCCAAGCCATTGCAACACATGTGCCTTCAGCCTGCATGGAGGAAGATCATATTCCCAAGCAGCAAGAATACCCACCAATAATCAAAGTGACTGACAGATATTAACATTAGAGATGTCATCACCAGAATTGGTGAATGGGCTGGGCTCCAAAATTTTGAGTTTGGCTAATTTTCAGTATACTCAGCACCTATTTTGTAATTAGTAGGTTTGTCCCTGTACCCCCAAATTCTGTTATTTAATGTCCTTGTTGTAACCGCACAACAATGTTTGATTTGTGGGTTACCCCATGCATACCAATCTTACCAGTGAGGTTAGGGTAGTTAGTTCCTAATCATTCAGCATCCTCTGTAAACAGCATTTCCTCATGTGCTCTGCAGAATATATATATATATATATATATATATATATATATATTCCATAAAAAATGTTTGTGGTTAAATAAAATTGGGAAATCCTGGGTCTAAATTATATGGGTTTCCTTCCTGCAGGACTTCTCAGAACATTTAATGTGCCAACGAGCACTGTGAATCTCTAAGAAACGCATATGATTTGCAGCATTTCACCACATTATTTGACCACAGAACCGTTTTATGAAAAGCTGCTGGGGAGCAGGAGATGGGCACAATTTTTAGAATATACTCTGGAAAATGTTGTCTTAAAGGTCTGCCCTCCATGATTTCCAAGTAAGTAACAAATAGGAAGGAGCTCCCCAGGGGCAATACACACTCCTTTGGAAGCCTCCTATCTTTTCTGATGGACGAAGGATAGTGTTTGGGACATTGAGAACAGAGGGCTTCTCAGGACATCTCAGAACATCTATCTGAGCCATGTGAGAAACTCTTTGTCAGTCCATTCAATCAACAATCACATATAGAGATTCCAAGGGGCACCTGGGTGGCTCAGTGGGTTAAGATCAGGTCAAGATCTCAGGGTCCTGGGATTGAACCCTGCATTGGGCTCTCTGCTCAGCAGGGAGACTGCTTCCCCCCCTCTCTCTCTGCCTGCCTCTCTGCCTACTTGTGATCTCTCTCTGTCAAATAAATAAATTTTAAAAAAATCACATATAGAGATTCCACAACATATCAGCAGCTGAGCATTTAAAAAAAAAGTTTGAGACTGCTTTAACTTTGCACAGTGAAGACGGAGCTTACAGAGATAATAAGATACTAAAAACAGGCCTTAAAAGATAACCCCAGGGGTCCAAGTAGGCAGAGGGAGACATTTTTTTTTTCAGGGAGGGGTGGGGCACAGAGGGAAAGAAAGAGGGAGAACCTTAAGCAGGCTCCACACCCAGTGCAGAGGCCAACATAAGGCTCGATCTGAGATCATGACCTGACCCGAAATCAGTAGTTAGACTCTTATCCAACTGAGACACCCAAGCACCCCCAGAGGGAGATATTTT
The DNA here is from genome assembly GCF_010015895.1 of Lontra canadensis. Classification (NCBI taxonomy): domain Eukaryota; kingdom Metazoa; phylum Chordata; class Mammalia; order Carnivora; family Mustelidae; genus Lontra; species Lontra canadensis. Next base: position 4,335,281 of record NW_022631090.1, read on the forward strand.
AAGGAGAATGAACTATATAGAGAGGCAAGGATGCCTGCCAAGACATTGTTCTGCTCCCCTGAGCACTGCTTCACAAAGTTTCTATACACGCATTAAGTCATACATTGACATTTTGTAATGTGCTCCCCAAAGAAATGGGAGTCAGTGCTTGAAGGAGTTGGAGAAAACGTGCTGTTCTGCATGGACTGCTGTAGGATGAAAATCCACCCATCACTGGACTGGAGCTCGCTCACCTGGGAGATAGGGATGTTGCTTCATTTAACATTAAGAGCAACCCCAGAACACCAAGATGTGGTATATTGCTACAAAATATTGGAAATTCATGCTAAGAATGATGGCGGTAAAGTGGAGGGGAAAGAAATATTGTTTATTGATATACATGTAAATTGTTTAGCAATTTACATAGTTTGTCTCATTTAATGATGAATTAATTGTATGCATACATATTTACATCTTGTGTTTTAATTTAGAGTGCTTTCATATCCATTATTTCTTTTGATCTTCAGGAGAATTCTGTGAGCTTGAGTGGGGCAGGTGTGACCAGCCCCTTTGTACAGAGAAGCAGAAGGCTTCTGATAGTTAAGTGATTAGCCCAAGGTCACACAGTAAGTTGCAATATTAATACTAGAAACCAAGTCTTCAGATTCCCAGTCTTATGTCCTTGATTTGTGTTTGTCATACATTACTTCAAAAGACTGAAGGTATAGAGAAGTAGACTTATGCCCAATATAAGGTGAATCTTTCTAAAACTCACAGCTTTTCAACAGTGGACTAGGCTGAAATGGTTATAGAGTATATCCTTGCCATATGCGGGAGATTAAATATCATGGCTTCTCAGTTCCCTGTCAATGCTAATATCCAGTGATCCTAAAATTCCTAGGTTCTACTTCTCCAAGATGAGGTTTCCAGTGATTAAGCCTATTCCGGGGAAGCTCCTGTTTATTATATACCTGGTCCTCAGGAAAGAGATACTCTTTGAGAGATGCTGAGGAGTTTGGACTTTTCCCACTGTGGGTAAATTCATTGCTTTGGTACAACACACACAAATCACATACAACCAATGCTTCCAGGTGTTGCTCAGATCACAAAATGAGGAACAGATAGAGGTCCCAAATTTAGAAATGTTCTCACATACATGAGTTTGAGTTTTACCAGAAATGTAAAATCTTGAAACACCACAGTCTATGTCAGAAATTTTTGGAGGAGCCATAGTTCTGCATTTGAACACTCATCAGTCACGCTGATGCATAGAGTCTGCTTCTTTTGAATCTATCTAGTTGTTCAAGCACCAAAGATATTTTAAGGGGTAGAAAGTATGGACTGATAATAATCCACAGTTGTCTTCTCTGATGGGAGACCAGGATTCCCTTTAGAGCCACCAGAACCAGCCACTGTTCCAATTCCTTTGGAACGTATTTTGTCATACAATTACGGCTCCCTATGTTCAAGAGAATGGTGCATCTGTCTGATGGAGACGCCTGGCTGCATTCTTTCCCAGATATTAATATAGGTGGCACTTTAGTAACATAACCAATGACATGAAGAACCTGATTTGGAGAGGAACAGATGGCAGCATCTTTCTTGGGCTAATTTTAGGATCCTGAAATAGTCCCTTTCTCACACAAAACCATCAGTGGAACCAAATTAAGACAGCTATGTCACATGGAAAAGGGAGAAAGAAAAAACGTGGTCTAGTGTGAGGCAAAGACAATGAACCAAACACTTCAGTGCTCCCCCTGTATCTGAGTCCTTTCATCAACTATGAGGGGTTATTTCAACCTCTTTTCACCAGAATGGACCCTGAACACAAACAAGAGACTGCCTCAGAAAAAAGGAGCCAACAAACCTTATTTTGAGTCATATGCATCAAACGATCAAGGTTGCATTGCATAATAGCTACATTACTATTCATAAGAATGTATAGGACCTAGATTCTAGGTCCTCTGCTTAGTAGACCAGAAAGTTGAGGTTAAGTGACCATTCAACTTGAAAAGACAGAAGCAGAATGAATTTCAAAGGCTCAGACATATGGTCCATTGCTTGCTCTGCTGAAAAGACCTTTCTTCCCAGGGAGACCTAAAATATCAGGTAGCGATAATGGAGGTGGAGGAAGAGACCCCCCAACCCAAAAATGATGCCTCAGGTACAGGGTGGGCATCCAGGTATCTGGAACAACTGAGAAGAAGAGTACTTTGAAAAAAAGTACTTACCTGTTTTCCATCCAGTGTGTAGAGTTTTTTGACAACCCCAGTCTCCAGCTTGATGGCTTCAGTGATATCAGTGAGGACTTGCTCAAAAGAGTGGGCTGTCTTCTTGTTCAGAAGCACACGTACGGCCTTCCGAGGCTTCACCCCGCTGCGGATGATGGTCACCAGCTTGGGGCGCACAAAGTCCTTGTTCTCTCTGGCCTGGGCACTATTGCTGCTAGCCAGGGACTGGGGGGCTTTCATATTGGCAGAAGTCTTCACGTTGACAGACCAGTTGGGATTGACATTCTTGGTGTACTCCACCTTTTTAAAGAAGTTGTCTGAGGAACAAACATAGCTTTCCCCTAAGGGAAGAAATAAGTGGTAATTAGTTGAATAGCAGATACTTGGACTATTCTAACCAAACTCATGCACACTGACCTTGGAGTAGGACTTTTGGATATACGGTGATAGTAACCAACTGTAGGCACAATTTCTAACTGGACTGTCTAACAACTCACCTCGTTTCAAATTCAGGGGCAAGTCATCAGCAAAACATTCTTCATTATAATGGCATACCTAAGTTGACAAATGCTATAAAGCTAAGGGTTTCAAGGACAATGAACACATCTAAATATAATCTAATAAACCAGGTTCTCAAGCTTCGTAGGATTTTACTGCAGTCGAAATGCCTATGTCAGTTTCTCAGATGTTTGTTAATATCTAGGAGGCATTACTGGAGTGTTTTTAATGTGTCTCTATTTCTTAATGTTCCTGTCCTGTTTCTGAACTCATAGCCCCATTCCATGGTTATAGTATAAACCAAAGAGAACTCTCAGAATGGATACAGTTTATTCCAAGTTAAAGTGACCCAAGTGTCCTTGCATATTGGGCATAGAGTTCATATTTCCGAGAAGCCAGATTGTCCTTTGCACAGAGTATATGGCTAAGTAGTAGAATACTGAAATGTGAAATGTGTGTGTGTGTGTGTGTGTGTGTGTGTGTGGTGATTATATATACGTGATGTATGTGTGTATAGTTGTGTCCTTCATTGCTCACCCCCAAACCCAAGTGGAAAAACTGTCTAAATAACAACATGCATGCACACACACACACACACACACACACACCGTTGCTTGTGTTTGCAAATCTAGCCATTGCTTGAGAAATACTTTCCTCTGTTTCCACCACCCAACCCTCATCTTTCCATTTTCCTAAACACTACACCCTCGATCTGTGTGTTCAAGGCCATCTTCACCAGGGCTCACCCTTGGCTGCCACAAGTAATGAGGTGGAGATGTGAGAATACATTATACAGCCAGATTTATGGATTGGAGGAATCTAGCATAATTTTCACATTTACCTTGGGCTGGAGGAAATGACTAACACAGCGGAAGAAACACAGGGGCCAGAGGCAAGGGGCAGGAGTGGGAGATTAGGCACCTGGGACTAGAAGCTAGAGAAAAGAGGAAGAGAGGTAGGCTCAGCCTGGGGGAGAGAGAGTATTGGAAAATGTTTCGTAAAACACATTAGCCTCAAGGTATACAGAAGTTCATCCAGAGGTCGAGCTGCAGAAAACTAGTGTGAGTTAATCAGGCTTAACTCATCAGTAATAACTCTAAATAAATAAGTAAGTGAACCCTGGCCAGGGCAAAGAAAGCATTAAACACAATTATAGTCTGATGGCTCTTCCTTTGGTCTCAGCAGGAGAACCACGCAGGGACATTCAGAAGCTCTGGATTGATAACTCACTCCTTTTGCAAATATCGATTGCTTTGCTGTAGCACCAAATCCTTTAAGTTGTGTAAATTAATAAATTTCTCACTTAGTGAGGAGAGAAGATTCAGTCAGATTCTCTAGGGCACTTTTGTGGACATTTATGTCTATGTGTGAAGGGGACGGGTGAGGGGCTTCCAACACTGCCCTGAGTCCCAGAGGCTATTAGTCTTCTGTCTTGACAGGATCAAGGGATGGTTTGTAGGTGAACATGGGCATCCTCTCCCACTTGATGCACATGCACACACAAACACACACACAGACCTCCAGGATGGAGTAGTCAAAGAATTCAACCAAAAGAAACCCCAATTTCTCTGGCTCCCTTGCTGGCTAATCCAACCTAACCCAAGTGATTAGAGGCTAGGGTCTTTAGTTTGTGACTTAGAATGGTGAAGGGGCCCTTTCAATTCCATCTATTCACAGCCAATATCCCCTACACCCTAGAAATGGCCCCTCACATTAGCATGCCACTGGATTCACAGGTACCTTCCAAGAGGCTAGTGCCTTTGAGTCAGATGTTTTCCATAACTTGTCAAGTACTTTAAGACTCTGACAACTGGTAGTGTAGAAATGTGTAAGGCTATATATTTATGATTTCACTCATCTACAGTCTCCTCTAGAGAGTCAGCTGTGTAGCCCTATTGGGACTCCAGACGTATTTTGCTCCCATCTCTTAAACCTCTTAAGCCTCTGAACTATGAGTGTGATTAACCACCCCCAGATGAAAATGAACATGATGGCAGACAGCTATAGTATCATATGGCACCAAGAACTTTCCGGAGGGCCCAGCTCTCAGCCAAATCTATGTTGCAGTCCTTCCAACAGTACATTTTAGTCTCTCCATTCACTCCTTTTGGCCCCAATATGGAGTAATGGAAAAAGAACAGCTGATGTGATGTCAGTAGGAATGGGGTCTCCAATACACAGTTGTGTGTCCTTGGGCAAGTTACCTAACCTCCCCTGGCTTCAGTTGCTAGTCTGAAAAGTGGGAATGATAATAACAGTACCTACCTCACAAAGTGGGAGCAAGGCACAAATCAGAAGGTGGCTAGCAAGTGCTGAGCCCAGAACCTTGTGCACGGTAAGCACTTGATAAGACCCACCTCTCGTTATCATTAAACCCCTAATCTGAAGGAATGGAGAGAGAATAAGAAAAAAAGAGCAAGGAGGAAAGGAGGAAGAAAGGGCTGAGAGAAAGGAGATGAAAAGAGGAAGAGCGAAAGCCCAAGGAAAGAAAAGAGAAAGAAGCAAGGGCAGCCATCTTGGAACTGAGCTATGATGGTTACATAGTACGACCACTGCCCAGGCCTCAAAGATAAGGATTTCCTGCTGGTTAAGAGGAAGTGTCTGGTTGCTGAAAATGCCATACCCAGGAGCTCAATGGTTAACCCCAGCGAAGCCACTTGCTGCCACTGCCGATGCACACTGAGGGCAGGATATTTTGTAAGACTTTATTTTTTTTAGGGCCATTCTAGGTTCACAGCAAAATTAACGGGAAGGGGCAGAAATTTCCCACATGACCCCTGTCCCCACACACGCATAGCCTGCCCTGTAATCAAGCAGCCCCTACCAGAGGGCGGGATATTTATGGCAGTTGAGGGCAGCACCTTGGGGAATCATACAGACCTGAATTCTGGTCCCAATCAAGCCTTTATGAGCAGTGTGACCTCAGGGAAATCACTTAATCTCTGAGTCCCAGCTTTTCCATCATCAAATTGAAGGTATTACACTAAGCGACATCTCAGTCCCCTTCCCTCCCTAAAGGTCTCTAAGAAGGAATTTTCTTCTCTTTTCCAACCCCAGAAGGCAGTAGGAGGTAAAGTTATTATGGTCATTAAATGTTAAAGAAATAGGTGCCTACTACTGAGGACTCTCCACTTGTACTACTAGAAAGACATCAAAGGCGCTCCTTCTCTAGACCAAGGCCTCCTTGTCCTGATTTTGCAAACATCTGCAACGTCTGCTGCCAGAGCTCCATGCTTCCTGCACGCCCAACTCCCTGGCACTTGGAGCTGGATGAGGCGTGTTTCAACTTTACACAGCTGGGTTCCCATCCTGCCACAGCATCCAAGGGCCATTTCCCACCCATAGAGAGCCTAGAAGGCAAGCTAGCTTCAGAGGCAAGCAAGGCGACAATTGGCTGGAACTGACAATCTGCTTCAGGATGAGGGGGTAAGGAAATGAAGTCATGGAAGCACAGCTGAAAGTGCAGGAAGGGAGCAAGCTGTGGGCTCAAGATGATCTAATGTCTACCTCCATTCACTTTCAGTAGGCCACATTTTCAAAAATATTTAATGCATTCATGTTTCCTCAGTGCAGAATCACTTCTGACTGGGCTTCCTCCTCTTTGCCAGGGCTTCCTCACTCAAGAAGGAAAATATTAAATGATACTTTATTGTATCCTCATATCTATTAATGATGCATCTCTCTCCCAGGTATCTTTAAATCCTTCTCCTTGGCGATGTGCCTGCTTTAGTAGCTGAAGGATAAATTAATGGGAGGTTGGTTTCATTTCATCTCATCTCCTTTCAAATGAGCTATGGCAAAGGAACTGGATCATAACTAGTGTCACCATTCAACTCAGATTTTCAAACAAGACTGTCCCAGTTGGAAATATTCTGTCCCATGGTCCATGTAATAATGCTCAAAACAGTACCCGTAAGATTGATCTGGGTACTCACAAACAAGGAACTGGGGAAAGAATTAGGCAGGAAAGGAAGGAGAATGACTTAGAGATGGAAGACTAAGCAAGACAAAAGGGAAAGTCACTGGTGGGTTTCATTCATTGACCCACTGGGAATATGACTAATACATATATGACCACAGCCTTCATGGCTTCACTGACTCTTTGTGTACCTAAGGAGCTGTGGAAAAGCTGACATAAATAACCTGATTTGGGCCCAAAACTTTCCCCTTGTGACTTTCAGTATCTAACAGACAGTAGACTAGAGGTATTAGACAAGGAGTATCACAGGCCATAGTGATTATTAACCTATTGTTTTTTATTTCATTTTATTTTAGTCTAAATATTTAACAAAGTGGCCATTTGAAAACAGTATGTTCTATGCTCCATCATTCCTTTAAGATCTACAAAACAAAAAAGCAAAACAAAAACAAGGCCTTCTGTACTCCTAGGAACTCCCACCACTGTAGTTATCTGAAAGGAACCTCAAGATCACCTAATCCAGTATTTCTCAAGTTTAAGTGCTCATAAGAATCATCTGGGAACATTTATAAAAAGACAGATTTGGGGGCCCTATCCCTGGAGATTTTGATTCAGTAGATCTGGGGTGTGACCCAGGAATTGATATTTTTCCAAGTCTCTGAAAGTTTGTGAAAGGCAGCCAGGTTTGGGAACCTCTGGCCATCCCAACCCCTCACTAGCATCATCATTATTATTACTTTTTTTTACATCACTAACAATAATACCTTGTAACTGTAGTTTTACCTTGTCTGTATGTTTTTCTATCTATTTCTCATTATATCCTCTCAACCACCCTGATAGATAACAAAGGCAGGTGTTACTAATCTCTTTCTACAGATAAGAGTATTACAACAGGGACACAAGATGTGGCCCATACATGCAATGGAATGTTATTCCTCCATAAAAGGGAAAAAAGTGCTGATACAAGGCACAACACAGATAACCCTTGAAAATATTTTTCTAAGGGAAGGAAGCCAATCACAAAAGACCACATGATGTATGATTCAGTTTATATAAAATGTATGATTCAGTTTATATAAAATGTCCATAATAGACAAATCTATAGAGACATAAAATAGGTAGGTTGTTGCCTAAGGTTGGAGGCAATGAGGGAAATGGGCAGTAACAGCTAATTGGTGAAATCTGGGTGAATAAAATGATCTAAAATTAGATTACAATGATAGTTGTACCACTTGGTAAATTTTCTAAAAACCATTGAATTGTACACTTAAATGCGTGATTTTTATGTTATACAAATTATACCTTAAAATGGTTGTTTTCTTCAGAAATGCTGTTTTGAAAAAAAGGTTATTCACAGTGATGATAAGGACAGACCTATGGTCATGTCGTTAGCAAGCTATAAACAAGGACAACTCAACAGTCATAGATATCCTTTACTGAGTGTTACTCTATGCCAGGAATAATAGTACACTTCATGTTCATTGTCTTATTTAATCCTCAATTAGTTATTTTCACTTTACAGATGAAAAACTGAGGCTCAAGGAGTCTAAATGGTTTCCCCAAGGTCACACGAGCTAGCAGGTGGCAGATCTTGGATTGACAATTTGATTCCAAGGATTTCTTTTCCTGTGATAACCTTCTGCCTCTATGACTAGAACCCACTAACTCTGATTCTTCATCAGGAATCTTTCCAAACTTTTCCAGTGTGAAGTCTCTTGGGGAGCAGTGTGTATGAATGTCTTTAATCTTTCATTCAACCTCCTCCAATGGTGAGTAAGGCAAGGGACTTCTCTCCTCCACTTCCTAGAAGGGAAGTTCCAAAGGACAAAACAGGAGAGAAAAGAACTTTTCCCTCTTTATCTTGCTTATCCCAGTACCCTTTCCCATCTGACTCTGCAGCAGTGGGAAAATGGGTCACATTTCTCAACACTAGCCTAGGGATACCCCAGAATTTCCTTGACTGCATGGGCAGTACTCAGGATTGGGAGGGGGTTGAGGGCCACTACAGCTTGTGGTTGTAAATGCTATATGAATAAATCCAACTGAAACTTATTTACATTCTATATAACCCAGGATGTACTACCATGCATCCAAGGGAGGAATCCAATGTAGCAGGACTCCAAAGTGTCAGAAGAAATGGTACAGTCTTCAAAATTACATTTATTATCTATACTGAACTGAGATTATCACAACACATACACACACACACACATATCCAGGAAGAAAAAGCAGTATCAAGGACTTGTCCTTGAGCAAGGTATGTTAAAAAAATGGATTTGTGGGGGGAGATGTGTGCATGATACTTCTCTTATATCAGACACAAGAACATTCTAATTCCTACTCTGAATACAATGTCCCTGGGTTCAGAATTCTGCCCTGGAATCTGTCATGGTCTTTAAAAAATTACAGCTAGGGGAAATGAGGACACACTAGGTGATTCAAGGTGCTTTGTGACAATTATTACAGAGACACCCCTCAAATTCACCCAAGATATGGATCTCACGGTGACAATACACACACCCTATCAATACTATGTTGGACAGCTCCCTCAACCTCACTCTGAGTCCTTCCAGTTTTCCCTGACTCTCCTTCAAGACAAGGGCTAGGATAGTCAATCCTCAGATGTGCAGAAAAACCCTAGGATTAACCTCTGCCTGGCCATCCAGCACACTGTCCACATGGTCTAAGCCTTCTCAGCATTGTTTTTCAAGGTCAGCTATGTGGCAAAACCTCAGACTTGAACCCTGAGACCCAGATCCAGTAGCTGTAGGAACACTGTCGTTTAGAAGTAACTGGCCCCAAATCACTTGACCTGACTTGAGAAACAGCAGCTATGTGTGAGAACGTGGTTTCGTGCAAGGGAAGCCCTCACGCTCCTTTGTCTGAGAGCACAAGAAACCTAGAAGCAGAGAAGTGGAGGCGGGGTTACTCCCACACCAAGTCATTTAATGTGCTGATTCCCATTCCCTGTTGGCTGTTTCATAATTTGGTTTCCCAAGAGATCTGCCTGCTCTAAACTCACCTGTGTCCGGGGAATGGAAGCAGAGGGTGGGGGAGAAGGGAGGGCTAGAGAGTTGGAGAGAGATCTGGGGAGGGCCATTTGCATGATCAGTTGCTTACATGTTATAGCCATTTAAAAGCGGGCATAGGGAGGCATCCACAATATGAAGGACTTGACGAAGTAAAATATTAAGCATGTGTCCCAAGATCTATTTTCTAAATAACTACCAAAAAAAAGGTGTTGTGAGTGAGCAGGCTCTGGTAAGAGCAGAGACTTCTCTCATTTCTAGGTTTTCAGCAACCTTGTCATAACATTCCATTGTAAAACCAAAGTCTAGAGACACTTGAAAGGAATTTAGGTACAGTGAGTCAGTTCCTATTCTAATAGAAAGAGTCTTTATTAAAATACCAGACATACCTCCAGCTTTCTTTGGTATTTCTCTCAATGACCTCAGCCTTAGGGACACACCCCAGAGTGGGCTTTTTAGAAGCGACAGATGAACAGTGACCACTTACCTAAAAGTATAATCCTTTGTGAATGTGACCAGGAAGTCCTGTTTTTAGGAGGCAGGTTTCCATGTGTTGCAATGTGCAAATAGCCTCTCAGCAGTCCAAAGGATATTTGGCTATCTTTCTGTGAACCCAGCCGAGGTTCCTTCCTTCTTTTACAGCCCTAATGAGTCATGGTCTGCCTCAATAATGTTACTTAGAATTAATTATGAGCAAGATCTAGAGTAAATGACACAATTCAGATTTCCCTTTGTATCCCGACAGAGAAGTACAATGCATTGTCACCACCATCCACGATCCAATGCCAGCAGAGACCGAAGGCCGTGAAGGCTAATGGCTAATGGCCCTGTCAACGCCTACCGACTCAGCAGTAGCAGCATCAACCTGGCGTTCTGACAAATCTATCCCCGAATTTGTTTTTTCAGCGCACTCCAAGAAATGTCAGCACGGCCAAGGATGCCACCCCCACCCCCCACCAAAAGCCACCACCCTTGTTTTACCTTCCTCCAATTCATCCATGCTTCCGATCTTCCTGGATCCATCAATGGTGTAAATGTAACGCACTCCCTGAGGCAGGTTGATGTTGTCAGACAGAGATCGAGTCAGGTCAGCCAGCAAGGCGTCAAAGCTGCGAAAACGGTCAGAGGACACAGCGTACACAATCCCCTTGAAGTAGCGGTCCCCATTGCGGTAGAAACGTACCTTCTTGGCTTTCTTCTCATTGCTCAGCGCCTGCAAGGTTCTGGTTCGGTAGAAGCTACAATGGGCACTGTGAGTGGGGCTGGGCAGCCCATTCATTCGTGAGCCTCGCATGTTCCTGGATGTCTTATCTCTTTCATCAAAATGTCCAAAATCAAGTTCCATATTTCGGGGGAACCTCAGACACCTGAGTGTTGGACAAAGGGGGGTGAAAAGAGGCAAGGAAAAAGGGGAAGAGGGGGAGAATTCAAATATTAGCCAGATCCAGTTTTGCAATCTGCTGCTTGTAAAAAGAACTGGTTGAAAAAAGCCCGTGACCCATCTGCTGCTTGCCCCTGACCTGCAGGAATATTGATCTTAATAGACAAGAAGGAGGGGCTGGGGGTGCTGTTGTGGTGGGGGGTTGGGGTGAGAGATAGGGAGGGAGGCACTCTGGGCGCTGTTCCAAACAGGGGAGAGGGAGGGATTTTGAAATTGCTTGAAATCCTGGGACTTATTGACAGTGGCTCCTATCAAATTGTAACTTCGGGCTAAATACATTAAAACTGGCATCTGTTTCCTCACACATGCCCACATGACTAACAGTTGTAAATGAATCCATAGCCTGACAAAATCCCCTTGAAGAGAATAGAAGGCGCTGGCTGACGTTCACATCTCCAGTTTAGGAAGCAATCTTTGTGCCTCAGTAAAAGGACTACGGAGGGGAAGATTTTTCTTTTATTCCAAACCCCCTTGCCTACTCTAATGTGTGCATCCCTCCCCACCCGACCCCCCAGAATAAACCAGGATTCTCCTTTAAAGGGACAGCCTCCAGGGAATAGCTGGTGTCTTTGTACTATTCATCGAACCCTTTCCCCACCAAGCTGGGGCAGCTTTCCAACATTCATAAGAAATAAGCTGGGGGAAAAAAAAGGATTAGAAAAAAATCAGTTATTTAAGAAGTTACTAGCTCTGCTTTCTCCCTGGTACCATTTGGTCACAAAATCATTTCCTTTCTTTTTTAATTTTTTTTAACATGTGCTCTATCCCTCCCCAACAAGGCAGCTGCATCTCTTAATGCAATAATTTAATCGTTGAAAGATTCCCAAATGAGTCCCTGGGAAGCATATGGGACCTTTCGAAACAAGCACACCTTTCATTGTTCTGGTTTTCTACCCTGACCGATGGGGCATTTGCCCCTCAAGGAAGCAATTCACCTCCAAACTTGTCTATTGCCCAGGTGCGTTAGCTGAGGCAAAAGATGGTCATTTGTCAGATTTGCTTTTTCCCCTTCTGCTGAGCCAGAAAGAGAGAAAGAGAGAAAGAAAAGAAAGAAAGAGAGAGAGAGAGAAAGAAAGGGAGAGAGAGAAAGAAACAGAGAAAGGGAGAAAGAATCAGAGAAAAAGGGAGAGAAATCCAAACATAAAACCAAACACAACAGAAGCCTCGAGCATTAGCAAAGGTAGTGACCACAGCCTAGGAACCCAACTATTAACATGCATCTCACAGATGGGGATAAAAGGACTCACAGAGCAAGCAGGGCTCAGCTGCTACACACTGCCACATCAAGATATTTGCAAGGGACCAGGAGGACAAGAGATAAAGGAGGACTGGTGCCTAGGAGGCTTGCCAGGCTTGATCCCCCTTTTCTTCCAATGTCACCATGACCTGTGCTGAGCTCAGCATTGTCTCTGTCTGACAACCTGCAGTGGTGAGAGACCCCACCTCCTCAAGACAAGTAGCAAGCATTTCCCCGGGCATGCCAGTAACACTTGGCTTTGCTTTAGAATCACGGGTGGTATTATTCTAAATCAACATCACAGTGAAAACAAATGAACATCAAACTCACTTTTCCAAAGGAAAATCCCAGGTAGAGGCTTAGGAAAAAATCCGATAGAATAAGGCAAAATAAAATTTAAGGGAAAAAAAAGGAGAAGGAGAAAAAGAGAGAGAGCTAAAGCGAGCCCTTTGCCTTGTGCTTTTACCGCTTGGCATCTGTTACATTCTGCCTAAAAATCACTGGAAAGCCCCACTCACCGGTTTTCTGCTGGTTGGGTGGAGATGCTGAGAGAAAGAAAACCAATCTCTCTATGCCTTTGTTGTCTGAGCTCCAAGCAAGAAATTCCTGCCAGGGTGGATAGATGCCTTCTAGGTCCTAGTGCCTTGTCCAGCTTCTCCCCTATAACTCAGGCTTAGTGAATCCCCCCAACTCCTATGATTAATTACATGCTTTTTTTTTTTTCAATTCACAGGCTGCATTAACAGCTAGAAAGGTTTCATTTATAACCAACAGGAAATTGCAGGGTGGCAAAAAGATTGCACAGGCAAGTGCAGAAGTTCTAATGAGCAATGTGCTAGCCCCCCCCCACCCTCTTTTTAAAAGAGAATTGGCAATTTCATTTGGCCAAAACCTTGGTCTAATCTGCCTGGGGACCAGACTCAGGCAGTCAAACCAGGCTTCTTAGAAATTGTAGCTCTCTTCCTCTCACCTTCTTAAGACAAAACAATCTAACCTGAACGTTCTTGAAGACATCTTTACTTCATCCATCCAACAACTGGTTGTTTTTGAAATAAGGTCAGTGGTGTAGACTACAAGGAAGAACAAAAAAGACAAGACAAGGGAAAAGATTTCCAGAATTTCATGGGGGATGATGTCGGCAAAAGAACCCCAAAGACCTTTTAGCTTGCTACAATAACCTGGTTAATAGGATCTGTGGCATTTACCTATGAGAGTCTGTGAGTTCAAATCCAACCCAGAGACCTTTCCATGTGAAGTGAGTCTGATGGCTACAAGATAAACATTAATGGCTCCTCAAACTTCCTGTTGGTTATGAAATGTCTTCTTTATATCAAATATGTTAGAAAAGGGAAGGAAGCAACCACATTAAATGTATTAAATCAAATCAAACTATAAGAAAAAGAAGGGAAAGGTGAGAGAGTAAAGGAGGGGTGGGCTATTATCTTCACAACAGAGGCTATGTGTATTAACAGGCAGAGTCTTGAAACACCCGTGACTCCATTGTCGCTTGGCTTCCAGAAAGCTCAGAGCTAATAGCAGGGTCCTTAATGATCTTCTATATGATTCCTAATACAATTCACCCTCCTCTTTAGATACAGCTGTTGATGACTAAGTAAGCATTTTTTTGATGCATGTGTTTTACTATAAGATGCCTCAAAACAGGATAAAAAAAATGACATTCCTTTTCGGGAAGGTGTTGGCAAAGGAAGCCTAAGCTGTCCATGTCAGGGGGTAGACAGCCCCCATGTGCAACCTGCCTCATCAAGGTTGTCCAGCTTGCTGTTGCTCTTCTGGCTGCCAAATAACTAGCTCAGGGGATCGCCTGTGTCCGGTGTGTTCTCTTCCATTTGTCTCTGCCTTACATTGTGGCCATCTCCAGAAAGATAGGGGTTATTCAGGTCAAGGGCAGACACATATCAAGGAATAAGGGCAGGAAAATATGGAAATTCTGGACAATAGTTGTAGCTTCCTGGTCGAGCAAGGTCAATGTCTTAATTTTTTTTTAAAATTGTACATCATAAGTGTTTCATAAATATAGGGTGATTGGCATTGTATCAGAACTCAAATATTTTTTTATTTTCTGGGGAGGATAGAGGAATGGATGGGATGATAAAACTTAAAGGTAAAAGGTTTAGAATAGATTTTAGAAGGGATTTCCTCATGATCTAGACTTTGCAACATTACTGTGGAAGCTGCAAGTTGTCTTTAGGAGACCGTCTGAGGTAGATGATTTTGTGTTTACATCCATCAAAGAGCAGACAGGTGAACAAGATCAAGGTTTCCCCTTGTGAGGTATGTGGATGTTAATGGGTAGTCTTTAAAAACAGACAAAAATGGTTCTTTGGTCAAAAATGTTTAAGAAGTGTGGGGATAAGCTAAATTTGTTTTCTTTACCATAAAATTTCTCCTTTAATATGCATAAAATATGGCATACGTCTCTAAAAAGGAATTCAGTATAAAGGGCTTCCTGCTTTAAAAAAAGAAAGAAAGAAAGCCAGCAAGCTCAGGGGCGCCTGGGTAGCTCAGTCCGTTAACCATCTGCCTTAGGCTTAGGTCAGGTCCCCAGGGTCCTGGGATCAAGCCCCATATCAGGCTCCCTGCTCAGCTCCATCTCCCTCTGACACTCCCCCTGCTTGTGTGCTCTCTCTCTCTCTCAATCTCTTAAATAAATAAATAAAATGCTAAAAAACAACAACAACAACTCAGAACCTCTTTTTCCAGAGCATCTCATGGACTAATGTTTTGTGGATCAACGTTTTGCAAAAAATGAGCTAGATCATTTCACAAATATGCTTCCTCTCAAAGAGCTCTCAGCTACTCATCAGGATTTTTCTCTCACTTCCTCAAAAAAGGAGAATCAGTGCCGGAAAAGAAGAGCTTAGGCATGAGTCCAGGGATAAAGTATATCATTATATATGGAAGTTAACTTTGACATCAAGGGAGACTCATGTTTGAGGTCTCAATGGAGTGAAGAGATTGAAGGGAAAAGATTGTGGGAAAAGTAGCAGTGAGACCTTTTTGAGTAATTCCCATGTGCTCACACTCACTGTCCCTGGAGAGCTTAAAGACTCACTGAGACAGGACAAAAATCATGAAGGGGAAAGACTTAGATCGTTCTTGATATGTTATGGTCTTGGTTAATCAAATTCCGCTTAAAGATCAGGATCAAGGGGTGCCTGGGTGGCTCAGTGGGTTAAGCCTCTGCCTTCAGTTCAGGTCATGATCCCGGGGTCCCGGGATTGAGCCCCACATCGGGCTCTCTGCTCTGCAGGGAGCCTGGAGCCTGCTTCCTCCCTTCTCTCTCTCTGCCTGCCTCTCTGCCTACTTGTAATCTCTCTCTGTCAAATAAATAAAATCTTTAAAAAAATTTAAAAAAAAATTAAAAAAAAAGATCAGGATCAAATAGCAAGACCATTCATCACACACACACACACACACACACACACACAGAGTAACTAGAGTACATTACCTATCAAAAACACAGAGAATAGGATCTGGAGTAGGACAGTGTAAGCAATAGGAAGTGAAGCTGAAAATATATACAAACTGTTTACAGGAACCACAAAAGTATAAAGTACATAGGAATAAATCCAACAAATATGTATAAAACCTTTATTGAGAAAATCCTAAAATGATTGAAGAACATAACAGACATTGTAAATAAATGTAAAACCAGACCATGTTTATGGATGGCAAGAAGCAATGTTGTAAGGGTATCTACCCTCCCTAAAGTAATCTATATCTATATATGAAGAAATTCAAATAAAAACCCCAAGAAAAATTTTTGTGAAATTCATAAATATCTGTTGTGATGAAATATCTGTTATTGTAAGGCTTAAATGAGTAAATATATGTAAAGTGCTTAGAACAAACCCTGGCACATAGTATATATGATACAGGTATTAGTTTTTATTTTCCCTAAAATATTCACAGGGCATCTCCTTCATTCCTTTCAAATCTTTGCCCAAACAACAACTTCTCAACAAGACCAACCCAGACCACCCTATTTAAAGTTACAACTTTCTCTCTTGAGGAAGCACTCCTAATTTCCTTTATCTTGCTCTATTTTTTCCATAACATTTATCATCTTCCAACATACTACATAATATACCTCTTTATTATGTTTATTATCTATCTTGCCAAATAGAATATAAGCTCCACAAGGCCAGAAATATTCTAACAGCTTAAATGAAATACAATTCACCACACTGATAGTAACATCTTTGTTTTTATTTTTTAGAATTTATTTATTTATTTGAGAGAGAGAATGTGTGTGTGTATGAGAAGAGGGAAGGGCAGAGGGAGAGGGAGAGTGTCTCAAGCAGACTCCCTGCTGAGTGCATAGCCGAATGTGGGGCTCAATCTCAGGAACCTGAGATCATGACCTGAGCTGAAATCAAGAGTCGGGTGCTTAACTGACTGAGCCACCAAGAATTTAAAAAATTCTTTTTTAAAATTGTTATTATTTATTTATTTGACAGAGAGGGAGAAAGATATATCACAAAAAGGGGGTGGGGAGAAGAAGCAGGCTCCCCTGCCAAGGTGAGAGCCCAACACAGGACTCAATCCCAGGACTCTGAGATCATGACCCAAATGAAAATAGTCACCTAACTTAGCCACCCAGGTACCGCTTAATACTATATGCAATGCCTAGAACAATGTCTAATACATAGTAGGTCTGGGTATTTTTTAATTGGATTCAGTAAGGGAAGCATGGAATATTCAAAAGATGGTATTGGGACAATTAACTTTCATATGAAAAAAATTAAATTAGATCCACGCTTCACACCATCATAAAAATAAACTCCAGATGTCTTAAAGACCTGAATATAAAGAACAGAACTTTACAATTATTAGACTAAAATATGGGAGATTCTCTTTCAAAAAGCAGAAATCTCATAGGGAAATATTTGTAAATTTGATTACACGAAAATGTAAAGCTTCTGAAGGTGAAAGAAAGCATTCAAACATTAAAAGATAAGTAACAAATTGAGAAAATATATTTAAATCTTATGTAACTAACAAGGAAAAATGTCCTGAGATATATAATATAAAGTTATATCAATAAGGCAAAGGCAAAACTCCAATAGAAAAAAAAATGAGCAAAGGTTTAGTCCAGGTTGTTCACAGGAGAGGAAACCTTGATGGCCAGTAAACCTGTGAAAATATGCTCAACCTCATACATAACTAAGGAAATCCTAGTTAAAACAGAAATTACATATTTTGCAACCATTAGATTGGTAGAAATTTTTAAAATATGGCATAGCGGGTACAGACAAAAACAAAAAACAGCTGGAACTCCCATACAATGTTGGAGGAAACAAATTGGTACAATTTTGGAGAGCAGTTTTGGGCAGTAGCTAGTAAAGTTGAAAATGTGTATCAATCTACGATACAGAAATTTCATTTCTAGATGTCCATGCTAGGGGAATGCTCACACATGGGTTCAAAGAGACCACTACAAGGATATTTATAAAGGTATTATTTGAAATCTGTGAAAAAATGGAAACAACCCAAATGCCCGTCATCAGCATACTAATTTGATTAGTGGTTATTCATACGTGGAATGTTATACGCAGTGAAATAGAATAAATGAGTGTTAAGTGTAAGTGGTGGTGCACAGTCTTGTGCAGCCCTAAGTTTTCATTTTGCTGCTAATGAAATGCCCAGGAGAGCAATTGCAGAGTCATATGATACTTGTATGTTGAATTTTATGAGTGCTAAATTTTCTTCCAGAATGGCTTAAAATCTTATTTTCTCACCAGCAGTGTATGAGAGATCCAGTTCCCGTACATCCTCACCAGTGTTCAGGATTTTTATTTTAGCCATTCTAATAGATGTGTCGTGATATCACTCTATGGTTTTAATTTGCATTTTCCCCAATGTGTCACAGTGCTGAGTATCTTTCACGTGCTCGTTTTCCAACTGTGCATCTTGTTCAGGGAGATGACTCTGCCTTTTCCTCATTTTCTAATTGAATTGTTCGAGTTTGTTTTAAGATTTTATTTTTACGTGATTTCTAAACCCAGCACGGGACTCAGACTTAGAACCTTTGAGATCAAGAGTCTTCTGCTCCACCAACAGAACTAGCCAAGCATCCCAATTTTTGTAATGTTGAGTTTTGAGAGTTTATTATATATTTTAGATATAAGCCCTTTGTCAGATACATGGTTTGCAAATATATTCTCTCCGACTGTTTCTTGCTTTTTCATCCTCTTGACATGGTCTTCCGTAGAGCAATAGTTTTAATTTATTTTTAATTTTAAGAATTGTGCTTTTAAAAAGATCTTTGTATTTGAGTATAGTTGACACACACAAGGTTACATTAGTTTCAGGTGTACGATACAGTGATCCAATACCTCTATACGTTATGCTCTGCTCACCACATGTGTAGCTACCATCTGTCACTATACAACCCTATTACAATGTCACTGACTATATTCCCTATGCTGTGCCCATTTAGTCCCATAACTGGAAGCCTCTATCTCCCATTCTCCTTTACCCATTTTGCCCAGCTGCCCATCTCCCTCCCCTCTGGGAACCATCAGTTTGTTCTCTGTGTTTATAGATCTGATTCTGCTTTTTGTTTGTTTATTCATTTTGTTTTTTAGATTCTACATATGAGTGAAATCATACAGTATTTGTCTTTTTCAGTCTGACTTATTTCATTTAGCATAATGGCCTCTAGGTCCATCCATGTTGTAAATGGCAAGATCTCATCCTTTTTTGTAGGGGTGTGTGTGTGTGTGTGTGTGTGTGTGTGTGTGTGTGTGTGTATACCACATCTTCCTCATCCATTCACCTATCAATGGACACTTGAGTTGTTTCCAGGTCTTGGCTACTATAGATAATGCTGCAATAAACATAAGGGTGCTTCTATTTTTTCAGATAAATGTTTTCATTTTCTTTGTGTTAATACCCAGTAGTAGAATTACTGGATTATATGTTCTATCTATTTTTAATTTGAGTTGAAGCAACTCCATACTGTTTTCTTTTTTAAAGATTTTATTTACTTATCTGAGAGAGAGTGTGTGAGAGTGAGCGAGAGAGAACACAAGCTGGGTGAGAGGCAGAGGGAGAAGCAGACTCCCTGCTGAGCAGGGAGCCTCTTTCGCTCCATCCTGTTGGGACCCCAGGATCATGACCTGAGCCGAAGGCAGATGCTTAACAAACTGAGCCACCCAGGTGTCCCTCCATACTGTTTTCCACCGTGGCTGCATTAACTTACATTCCCACAAACAGTGCATGAGTGTTCCTTTTTCTTCACATCCTCACCAAAATTTGTAATTTCCTGTTTGTTTGTTTGTTTGTTTGTTTGTTTTATTCTAGCCATTCTGACAGGTGTAAGGTGATACCTCACTGTGGTTTTGCTTTGAATTTCTTTGACAGTTAGTGATGTTGAGCATCTTTTCATGTGTCTTTTGGCCATCTGGATGGCTTCTTTGGAAAAATGTCTATTCAGGTCCTCTGTCCTTTCTTTTAATGGGATTGTTTGGGGGTTTGTTTTGTTTTGTTTTGTTTTGTTTGGTGTTGAGTTGCGTAAGTTCTTTATATATTTTGGATTTTAACCCCTTACTGGATATATCATTTGCAAATATCTTCTCCCATTCATTAGATTGCCTTTTTGTCTTGTTGATGGTTTCCCTTGTTATGCAGAAACTTTTAATTTTGATGTAGTCTCGTTTGTTTATTTTTACTTTTGTTTCCCTTGCCTTTAGGAGACCTATCTAGAAAAAATGTTACTGATGTCAAGAGAAGTTACTACCTGTGTTTTCTTCTAGGATTTTTATGGTTCAGGTCTCACATTTAGGTCTTTAATCTATTTTGATTTTACTTTTGTGTGTGGTATTAGAAAATGGGCCAGTTCCATTCCTTTGCATGTAGCTCTCTGTTTTCCCAGCATCATTTACTGAAGAGACTGTCTTTTCCCCATCATATATTCTTGCCTCCTTTGGCATGGATTATTGACCATATAAGCATGGGTTTCTTTCTGGGCTATTCTATTCTATTCCATTCTATTCCATTAGTCTATGTGTTTTTGTGCCAGCACCATACTGTTTTGATTATGTTAGCTATATGGTATAGTTTAAAATCCAGGACCATGATATCTCCAGCTTTATCCTTATCTCCAGCAATTTCTCAAGATTGCTTTGGCTATTTGGAGTTTTTTGTTGTTTATGGCTTCTGCTTTTGGTGTCATGTCTAAGAACTCTTCAAGAAGCCTAGGTCCTGAAATTTTCTCCTGTGTTATATTCTAAAAGTTTGATAGATGTATGCTTTACATTTAAATCTATGCTCCATTTTGTGTCCATTTTTGTTTAAGCTGTGAAGTTTAGATTGTAGTTCATATTTTTTTTGGTCTGTGGATAGGTAGTTGCTCCAACACCATTTGTTAAAAAGATTATCTTTCCTCCGTTGAGTTGCTTTTTCACCTTCATCAAAAGTCAATTGAATATATTTATGTAAGTCTATTTCTGTGTTCTCTATTCTAGCCCATGGATTTGTGTGTCTATTCCTTCTCCAATACCAAACCATCCTGATTACCAAAGCTATAAAAAAGTTTTGAAATCAGGTAAACTGATTTCCCCCATTTTATTCTGCTTTTTCAGATTTGTTTTGGCTATTCTAGGTCCTCTGCCTTTCCATAGAAATTTTATAATAATCTCGTCTGTATCTATCAAATATCTCATTTTTGATAGAAATTGTGTTAAACCTATCTACCAATTAGAAGAGAATTGACATCTTTCTATTTCTCTATTGAGTCTTCTAATCCATGTACATGATATGCCTCTCCATTTATTTATATTTTCTGTGATTTCTTTCCTCAGTGTTTTATAATTTTCAGCATACACATCCTATACATGTCTTGTTAGATATATACCTAAGGTTTTTTTTAAAGGATTGTATATGCTATTGTACTTAAAATTTTGCTTTCTGCATGTTCACTGTTAGTAAATAGAAATACAATTGATCTTTGTATATTGACCTGACACTTTGCAAATGTGCTGAATTCACTTACTAGCTCCATAAGTTTTTTTGTAATTATCTTGTGATTTTCTATATAGATCATGTCATCTGCAAAAAGAAGATGGCTTTATTCCTTTCCAAACAGAATACCTTTTATTTCATTATTTGCCTTATTGCTGGGGACCAAGTCTTCTATAGTTCTATTTTGAAAAGCAGTGGTGAGAATGGACATCCTTAACTTGTTCCCCATTCTTAGATGGAAAACATTTAGCCTCTCATTATTAAGTGTGACATTAACTATAAGTTCTCCTCCTCCTCCTCCTCCTCCTCCTTCTTCTTCTTCTTGTAGATGTTCTGTATCAAGTAGAGCAAAGTCTCCTTTATTCCTAGAGTTTTCTGAGGCTTTGAAAAAAATTATGAATGAATGTTGAATTTTGTCAAATACTTTTTTCTGCATGTATTGATTTGATCATGTGATTTTTTTCTTCTGTAATCTGTTAATATGATTGAGTACATAGATTTTCAAAATCTGTATACTTTTGCATATTTGATATATTTCTCACTGATTTTTAGTTTGAATCAAATATGAATTGTCAATATTTTTTCAAAATTATGAAAAATTACACAGACAAGTAAAAAAAGAAACAGAGTTAGCAATCAGGTAATCAAAATATTTGACATAAAGCATACACAGGCAGAGACAAGAAGAAAAAAAACTAGTTAGAAAATACAGTATACTCAACTCTGCCTTCATAATAGAATCAAATAGGAGGCTTTTACAAACTCTTCTTGACTATGATTTAATTGATCTGGTACTGTTCCCAAGCATTAATACTTTCTAAAGCTGCCCTAGTAATTCTAATGTATAGCCAAAGTTGAGAATCACAGGCAGAGCAGAAAGAACCTAATAAGGTAATCTTTGGAGTCATATCTGATTTGGGATCCAGGCAATCCTTGTATGACCTTAAGAAAATTAGTGGAGTCTATCTATAAAATAGGGATAATATAAGGGTTGTTTTAAGGAATAAATGAAACATCATATGTAAAGTTCCTTGCAGTATGCATAGTGTGTGTAAAAATACATTTATCAGACTCCCAGAATATAGAAATATCACATACAACATATAAGAAGTATCCATAGAGGGAGGGATAAAACCCTTCTTTGCCTTTCCTCCTCCCTACTTGCTGAAATGTGAATATCATTTGTGTGCAAGCAGCCATGTTGCACCCGGAAGTAGAAGGCAGGTTTTGAGAATGGCAGAATGACAAGACAGACTGGAGCCTGGTGATCATGGGGCAACCATATCAGCCCTGAGAAACTTCTTTACAAACTTCGTTTATGTAATAGAGAAAAAAGCTTCTATCTTTTTGAGCCACTGATGTTTACTGTTTCTTCCCTTTTTCTATTCTGCCTGATACAACAATAAAAAATGATGCAACACATAGTCATGTTTGAAGCCACTCTTGATGGGCCAAAAACTGAGAGGGATGTGTGAAAGATGGGGAGTAGGTGGGTTCTGATAAAAGGAGGAAGCCATAGCCTAGGACACACATGGGAGAGAATGTTAGAATATTCTTATAGATGAAGAAATCACCACAGGAGCTCTCCATGCCAAAAGATAAAAACTAGGGTGAAAGAATTGTCTTAAAAGCAACTACTCAGTATCCCAGGAAGAAAAGCCAAAAGACTTGAATTTTGCCCATCACTTTTGCCACCACATGCAGTAACAGAGGGATCTCTCTTCAAGTGAAACCAATGAGTATGGAAGCTTAGTATAGTATGCTGGGTGATGGACAATGGCCAAACAGCATTTATGAAAAATAGAGAGGCACGCAGATTTATCAAGGTGCCCTTTTCATGGCATGTTCTCCAGCTCATCCACTCTGATTGGAAACAGAAGCTCTATCTATTCTGTTCATTCTTTGAAATAGGTTGCCCAAACAGAGGGAACAGGTAGTCTAAAAAGAAATCTCAACTATAGAGAGAAGCATATAATAAGAGAGTCATCAAACACTTAAAGAAAATAACATGAAATATAGACAATAAACTCAACAAATAAAAAGACTTTCATCAGACAAATGGTCTTGAGAGAAAAATCATTCAGAACGTAAGCATAAAATGATCATAATTTTAGAATGGTAAAAAAAGGTATCACATCTATAAAAGAACAAGTATTTTTGAAACAATAATGGGTAAATATTAAAAAATAAGAAATTTTAAAAATAAATATCATGGAGGGGTGTCTGGGTGGCTCAGTGGGTTAAAGCTTCTGCCTTCAGCTCAGGTCATGATCCCAGTGTCCTGGGATCAAGCCCCACATCAGGCTCTCTGCTCAGCGGGGAGCCTGCTTCCTCCTCTCTGCCTGCCACTCTGCCTACTTGTGATCTCTTTCTGTCAAATAAATAAATAAATAAATCTTAAATAAATAAATAGATATCATGGATAAAATTAAAATGTAAATGAAGGACTGAATAAAGATTTGTAAGGGATACAAGTAGAGATCAAATCAAAGAACTGGAAAATTGCACTCGTGCATTCTCCTAAAGCATAGGATAAAGGAAAGGATGGTAGAAAGTAGTAAAGAAAAGGTGAGATGCATGAAGGACAGAACAATCAAGAAATTTCCACATTTGTGTAATAGGAGTTCCACTGAATAAAAATTAAGAGGATAGATGGGAATCAGTATCTGAAGAATGAACAACAAAACAAACAAACAAAAAACCAAAAACACTTCCTAGAATTGAAGCCATGAATACTCAGATTGAAAGGACCCTTTAAGTGACAAGGAGGAGGACTTATAAAAACAAGAATGGTAATTAGAAAACAAAACATTAAACCTAGACACATCACAGTGTAATTTTGGAGCATCAAGGATAACAGGAAAATACTAGAAACTTTGAAAGATGAGGATCACCTACAATGGGACATAGAAGTCTGACATCAGACTTGCCATTAGCAACATCAGACACGAAAGCAATAGAGCATTTATCTTCAAATTGTTGAGTAAAAATAATGTTGAACCTTGGATTTAATATCATGTCAAACTATTATATAATTGGGAGAGTTCTCTCCCACTTTGGACACAGGTGAATCCAGAACACTTACCGACCACAGAAACTCTTAGAAATAATTATTAGAGAATATACTTCGGCAAAAAGAAACTTAATTTGTGGAAAGTAATGGTGTTAAGGAAACAATGCAAAATCATTTGTGTACATTATAGAATTACAAAATTATTGTAAAAAATATGAGATGCAACTTATGTCCAACATGGGAGAAAGTATGGCAAGTGTAAGGTCAGTAAAAGGTATTGCACACAAATTTTGTTCAAACCAAGCAAAACATTTTGTTCTCATTCTACATCAACAAAGAGAATGTGAATGCTTAGGTCATTTTTCCAGAAATTTAGAAGGGCATGAGGGATGTCTGTGGTCACCGGACTAATTTAAATCCCAGGAAACAAATTCTAGAAAGAGATCCATTCCTGCTCTAAAATATCCTTGTGTGGAACAAAATGAAAGAAAGCAGAAAACTGACCTATACAATCGATCCCTTCTCACAAGATTTCATTTACAAAATAGTTCCTGAGCCTCTGCTCTGTGCCAGGCTGTATAGGCACTGAAGGGAGCAACACTGAAAAGACAAAGAGGGGGGCATCTGGCTGGCTCAGTCGGTTAAACGGTTGCCTTTGGCTCAGGTCAGGATCCTGGGGTTCTGGAATCAAGTCCCAAATCAGGCTCCCTGCTCAGCAGGGAGTCTGCTTCTTTTTCTCCCTCTGACCTTTCCCCTGCTTGTGTGCTCGCTCTCTCTCTCTCTCTCAAATAAATAAATAAAATCTTTGGGGGAAAAAAAGAGAAAAGACAAAAAGGAAATGGAAAATCCTTCTCTTTGAAGATCTGGCATTCCTGATGGAATCCTTCAGAAAAGAAGAGAGCTTTTAGATGAAGCTAGTAAATGAAAGACGTAGGTGAGGGACAGACCCACATGGCATTTTAGAAAGCTCAATGCGGTAGTACAGGAGGACATTGTACCCCAAAAATCTGAAAGCAGAGAAACCAAGAAGCTAAGGCAGTCATTACAGACATTTAGTGAAAGTGGCTTTGTGGAAGCTGGGAGGGACAAGCATGGGAAATCGGAGTAAGGTTTCTGTAATCAAACTCTAGAGATTCTATCTTTTGTTGCATATTTAAAATATAGTTCTCTCTTAAGAAGCCGTGTGACATAGTGGAAAGAGTATAGACTTTAGTTAGCTGCATGACTCCAAGAAAGTTATTGAATCTCACTGAGCTTCGGTTTACTCAGCTACAAAATGTAAATACGAATAAGGCCAACCCTGTAGGAATTTTGCAAGAATTAAATGAAATAACAGATACAAAGTTTGGAGCCCATAGGTGGTGATATTAAATACTAACTATGATTTATAAAGCTGCAGTTAAAAATTACCCTACAGATATGTTATTGAATTTGTGTGTATGTCACCTAGTACAGTTGCTATGGCTACATAACTAATTACCTGAAAACCTAGAAGCATAAAGCAACCACTTATTATGGCCATGGATTCTGTGGGTTGGGAATTTGGACAAGGCCCAGCAAAGATGCTCCATAATACCTGGGGCCTCCCCTGGAATCCCAGAGGCTAGGAGCCAGAGCCAAACTCGAGACTAGTTCACTCACTCACACATGTCTGGTAGTTGATGCTGCCTGTCACCTAAGGGCCTCGGGTCCCCTCCATATTGAGCCTATGTGGTCTCCCTACGTGGGCTAGTTGGGCATTGCAGCTGTGTCAGTGATGTGTCTTTATGACGTATCTTTATGATGATCTTTTGTATCTTTATGATGTACCATATCTTTATGATGAACTAGCTTCAGAAATAACATAACCTCACTTCTATTGCATGGAATTGATTGGAGAGGTCATAAGCCCCTCTCCAGACTTGAAGGAAAGAAGCATAAAGCCCACCCTGTCAGTGGGAGGAGTATTGAGATCATAGTATAAGAACACATGAGGTGAGAGACTCTGTTGCAGTTTTCTAGGAAACTATAATCTTCCATATAATCTAAATTTGGAAATTCAAAGAGCAAACGTCAGATGGGATCTCAAAGCTTCTTCTGCCCGTAGAAAGGTAAAATTGCTACACTTAGGATTGGCTAGCACCTTTCAAAATTCTTTAGCTCTCAAAAAAGATTTTGTTTTCTTCTTCCCAGGTATTTGGATAGGAGCTCAACTTACTTTCATTAGAAATAAGGAGCAGAATGTCTTCTTTGGAGATAATGACCTCTCTGTAATCTATTTTGTGTCAGAAATTTTGAATGTATTATAGTACTAACCATCACCACAATCTTGATGGACTATTATTGTGTCCATTTTACAATTTAGACTCCTAAAGGCCAAGGTAGTATTCATCAAGATTCAGGTCCAGCTCGGATTCCAAAGTGTCACTTTTCCCCATTACAATCATAACCTCTATTTACGTAGACTGGAAGGATCATCAGTTAGAGATGCTGGAGAGGGAAGTCCTACACCAAGTGGGAGTTTGGATCAGGACATCTAAGATTCTATGTTTCTCTTCTAAATTTATACATACACTCTTTGCCAATACAAAATAATTTCTATTCTACAGGATCTTATATGATATAATATCACTGACTGTTAGTCCTGCATTGCAAATTTACAAATTCAAACAGAGACATGTTATATAGTGAGTAAGCTCATGAATTTTGGAGTCAGACAGACCTTGGTTTGATTCCTGGCTTTATCATTAACTACCTACATATTTGGATAAATACACAGGATGAATTTAGCTGCCAGTGAAAGAATAATTGATGAAAAGTGGTTTAAACAACAAATCTGGGGACAATTACAGTGTTCTCAATTCAGTGGCTCATCAGGAAACTGGTATTTTCCATTTATTCCCTCTGCCTTCCCTAGTTTGTCACCAGTGTCCGCTTGTATGAGCCATGAGGTTACAGATGTTCTAGGCATCGTGTGAAGAAGCATCTACTTTAAGCAACAGGAAAGACCATTCTTCCCATGAATGTCTTCTTATCCTCAGTGAAAATCTCTCCTAGAAGCCCCTCAGGAGACCTCTGTTCAAGACCCATTGGTTAGGATTAATTCCATTTCCATGCAGAAACCAATTATTGGCAAGGGGAATGAGATCCCTAGTTGACTAAAATTAATCATGATTCGCCTCCTCAAGATTGGAAAGAGTTCTTCTCCCCCCAAAAAATCATGACGACCCTAAGGAAAAAAAATCACGGTTCTATTAGTGAGGAAGTGTGGAAAGGACCAATAAGGTTTGCTTTAGTACTTAACATTTCTGAGCCTTCCAGCAGGTTCATAGTACCTTTTTCCTCAAAGAAATGTTGTGATTTTTTAAAAGAATTCATTTACCTATTTGAGAGAAGGGTGGGGGGAGAGAGAGAGATCATGAGCAGGGGGCAGAGGTAGAGAGAGAAGCAGACTCCCCACTGAGCAAGAAGCCCCAATGTAGAACTCAATCCCAGGACCCTGGGATCATGACCTGAGCAGAAGGCAGATGTGTAACTGACTGAGCCACCCAGGTGCCCCAGAACTGCTATGATAGTAAACGAGATAACTCTGGTTAAGTGCTCAATAAATGTCAGCTATTAATATGGTGGTCGGTGTTATTTGGCTTTTAATTTGGTATCTCATCAAGAGCTGGTCCTTTCCATATTCTCCTGTCCCTCACAGCTTGACGTCAATGCCACATTTATGGCCAGAAGATGGATACAGCAACTCTAGGCATCATATGCAGATAATGTCTATGATCCTCAGTTTCTCAATCTGTAAAATAGACATATTTCTATTTACCTCAAAGATTTGGTACGAGGATTAAATGACACCATTCACACAAGAGCTCAATGAAGTCAGCTACTAGTGTTGCCATTACTGACATCAATACCCTGTGGACAGTGTCTGGCATAACATGAAGTATAAATCAAGAACAAAACAGGGGTGCCTGGGTGGCTCAGTGGGTTAATGCCTCTTCCTTCAGCTCAGGTCATGATCCCAGGGTCCTGGGATCGAGCCCCGCATTGGGCTCTCTGCTCAGCGGGGAACCTGCTTCCTCTTCTCTCTCTGTCTGCCTCTGCCTACTTGTGATCTCTGTCTGTCAAATAAATAAATAAAATCTTAAAAAAAAAAGAAACAAATGGTAGCTGTTGTTGTAAATAAACATTTGCATGTCTGGTCTGTCAAAGAAAGGGTTGGATGATTCGTGAATCTTGGTTAAACGAAACCTTTTTTTAAAAAAGATTTATTTATTTATTTTAGAACAAAAGCACACACAAGCAGAGGGAGGGGAAGAAGGAGAAGGTGAGAATCTCAGGCATGAGATTCTCTGACCCTCCACTGAGCATGGAGTATAATGCAAGGCTCCATCTTACCACCCAGAGAGCCCAAAATCAAGAGTTGGCCACTTAATTGACTAAGCCACCCAGGTGCCCCTAAGCAAAACCGTATAAGCAACACTGGAAGCAGAAATGACAAAGGAAAAAATATACACCTTGGATTTCATCAAAATTAAAAACATTTGAGCTTCAAATGACAGCATCATTTGAAGAGCAAGTAAAAAGACAACCTGCAGAATAAGAGAAAATATTGGCAAATCATACATCTGACAAGGGACTGGTATTATAGGATATATAATGACTCTTGCACCTCAAAAGTAAATCAACAAATAACCCAGTTAAAAGTGAGCCAAGGAATTAATAGACGTTTCTCCAAATAAGATAGAGTAATGGCCAATAAGCACATGAAAAGATGGTCAGCATCATTGGTTATTAGGGAAATGCAAATCAAAACCAAAATGAGAAACTGCTTCAAGCCCACTAAGATGGAAGAATCATAAAGACAGATAATGACAAGTATTGGCCAGAATGTGGAGAAATTGGAACCCTCATGCACTGGTAATGTAAAATGGTGCAGCCAACATGGAAAACAGTCCAGCAGTTCCTCAAATAATTAAATACAGAATTACTAGATAATCCAGCAATTCCACTGCTGGATTATACCAGGTATAATCCTGGTATATACCTGGAATATATTCCAAGTATATGCTCAAGAAAAGTGAAAACATACATACACAGAGACGTTTGTACACAAATGTGCATAGCAGCATTACTCATAACAGCCAAATGGTGGAGAAAACCTAAATCCTTATCAACAGGTGAATGGACAAATCACATGTGTTATATCCATACGATGGAATATTATATGGCCATAAAAAGATATCAAGTACTGAGACATGTTTCAACATGGATAAACCATGAAAATATTATGCTAAAGTCAAGGAGAACACAAAAGGCCATAGGTTTTATGTGTCCATTTACATTAAAAATCCAGAATAGGCAAATCCATAGAGACAGAAAACAAGTTAACGGTTGCCGGGAGTTAGGGGTAAGGGGAATAGGGAGGGACTCCTAATGGATATGGGGTTTCTTTGTGGGGTGGTTAAAATGTTCCAAAATGGATTGGGATGACGATTGCACAGCTCTGTGGATATACTAAAATCTGTCGAATTTTACACTTAAATGGGTGAATTTCATAACACATAAATTTATCTCAATAAAGTTTTTTTTTTTTTAAAGAAGAATGTGTCAAGCCTTGTTAGAAATACAAAGATGAGGGGTGCCTGGGTGGCTCAGTCAGGTGGACAGTCGTCTCTTGGTTTCAGTTCAGGTCATGATCTCAGGGTTGTGGGATCAAGCCCCATGTCAGGCTCTGCGCTCAGCTGGAAGTCTGCTTCTCCCTCTCCCTCTGCAACTCCCACCCCCCCACACTCATGTGCACACACTCTCTCGCTCCCTCTCTCAAATAAATAAATAAATCTTTTTTAAAAAGAAGAAGAAATATGGGGGTGCCTGGGTGACTCAGTCAGTTAAGCATCTGCCTTCAGCTCAGGTCATGATCCCAGGGTCCTGGGATGGAACCCTGCATCAGGCTTCCTGCTCAGCCGGGAGCCTCCTGCTCAGCCGGGAGCCTGCTGCTCCCTCTCC
The DNA here is from genome assembly GCF_010015895.1 of Lontra canadensis. Classification (NCBI taxonomy): domain Eukaryota; kingdom Metazoa; phylum Chordata; class Mammalia; order Carnivora; family Mustelidae; genus Lontra; species Lontra canadensis. The sequence goes on from NW_022631090.1 coordinate 4,365,604, forward strand.
CTCTGTCCCTCCCCCTGCTCATTCTCTCTCTCTCTCTCTCCCCCTGTCAAATAAATTTTTTAAAAATCTTTGAAAAAATAAATAATTTTTAAAAAGAAATATAAAGAAGAATAAAACAGTACTTTTCCTTATGTCACTATTTGTCAGGAAGGTTAAGAACCATACAAAACTAGCATTCCTGGTTCCATTTATGTTCCCACCTTCATTTTTCTTCCATTCCACTTTTAACTTATATCTTATTGTAATTGATTTCTTCTTACAAAATCAGTTCAAATTCTTGCTGGAACAAATTGGGGCATTAAGTGAACAAATGACTTCAAAGATGTGATGATACAAGGTCGAATGAGGTCAGTGCCCTAAAGGAGACACTCCTCAAGTGCTCTGAGAGGAAGTAAAAAGAATTTCTGGAAGGGGGAAAAAACAAAAGTCCCTCCCCCGCCCGCCCCCGCCCACTCCCACAGCATCTCGGGGCTCCTGCTCTCCAAATTGACCACGGGATAAAGATGTCCGAGTCCACAGAAATGGATCCTAGAGGCACATGAGCAGAGCCAGCCAGGAGATGCCTGTTCCAATGTGATGAACTCCAAGAACTTGAGCTGTGTTGAGCTGTTGCCCACAGGGCAACTAACCCAGTGGTGAGAGGGGGAAAGTGATCTGAGCCTCCTGGGCTGGAGAGCGCTGGCAACCTGCACCTGACCGGCGTAAGGAGCATGTGGAGACACGAAATTCTTGGCCCATTAAGCAGCTCTATTGAAGAAGAGCCAGGAACGGGGAGGTGAGTTTTCAGCACGGCAGCTTCAGGCTGAGCTCAGCTGTTGGTGCAGCAGGCACTGGGCTTTCTGCTCAGAAACTGTCAGAAGCATTATAATTAAACCTCCCCGCCTCCCCCTGACCAGGGCTGACAGCTGTGAGAGCAGAGCTGTGAGGAGAGGCACATATAGTCTTGAATCAATTCGGATCCGGGAAGGGGGTGGGAATATTCCACCTCCACAATTTCCACAACAAAGGGCACTTCTATTCCTGGGAAACCCAGGACTCGGAGGCGCCTAAGGCATCTTCCGCAGAAGGATTTCTCTGCATTTGGAAAAAGATATGGCAGCTGTTTATACGTTACGTTACGTACATATCAGTCTTTACGACCCAGCAATTGAACGACTGGGTGTGTAGCCATGAGAAGTGCAAATGGGTATCCGGTAAAAGACTTGTACATGATGATTCGCAGCCGCTGTATTCATAATAGCCCACACTGAACAGCCCAGGTGTTCATCCGTAGAGGACTGGATTAATAAACTGTGGTCCTATCCAGACAATGGAATACTACCCAGGAATAAACAGGGAGGAAGTCCTGATACAGGCAAGATGGACGAATCTCCAAACCACGTTAAATAAAGAATTATGAAAGAATACATTAAATACATTAAATATTAAACACATTACATTAAATACATTAAATATTAAACATGTGTTTAATTTCATTAAACATGAAAGAATACATTCTGTTGATTCCATTTATATCATGCAAAAATCAGTGGTGGAAAAAAAAACAGAGCACTGATTACTTTGTGTCGGGGGAGAAGGAGTAGGGAATAACTGGAAGGGGCACAAGGGAAGTTTCTGGGGTGAGGATTATACTGTATCACTTCATAGGAGTTTAATTTCCACAGGTGAAGGCGTTTGTCAAACCTTGCTGCAGGCTCACCAAGGAGAAAAACTGATTGGAAGATAAAGAGAAATAAGAGTGATGTTGGAAGGAAGGAGAGACATGGGATATTATCAGAGTTGATTTTTTTTTAAATGTCAGTCTGAAGCTACTGATTAAAAGAAAAACCAGCAAAAATCTCGAGGATTTTACTAAAAAGGGTATGCAGATGGCAAATAAGAACGTGAAAAAACATTCTGCATCATTTTCCATTAGGGAAATGCAAATTAAAGCCACAAGGAGATATCACTGCACACTTATTAGAATGGCTAAAATAAAAAATGATGACAAGCCCAAAGGCTGGGGAAGATTGCAAGCAACTGGAAATCTCATATATTACTAGTGGAAATGCAAAACTAAGCAGTCATTCTTGAAAAGAGTTCGGTGGCTTCTTATAAACTTAAGCATGTCCTTACTATGTGACTAAAGAACCCACTTACAGATACTTACCCTAGAGAAATGAAAACTTCTGTCCACACAAAAACCTGTGTACGCGACAAGAATGGCTTGTCTCTGTTTTCTGTTGTCTGAGGCCTCAGCTGGTGAGTCTCGAATGTCTGCGCATGACTCAGATGCCTGAGGACTGGAAGTATCTAGTGGTTTCTTTACCCATCTATCTGGCATGTGAGCTGGGATATGTCAAAGACTGCTTAGGGGAGAATATAGTTAGAGCACCTACAAATGGCCACTCCAGTGGAGTGTCCAGAGAGTGAGCGTTCCAAGAGAACCAGGTGGCAGCTGTGTGACCTTCTCTGACCTCATTTCAGAAGTCACATGGTGTCACTCCCACCCCTTCCTACTGATGAATACAAGTCGCTAAGGCCATCTCAGATTCAAGATCAGAAGACTTAGGCCCTACCTCTTGAAGGGGGTGTGGCAAGTTCTCACTGCAGAACATATGCAATTGGAGATATGGTTGCCTCCATCTTTGGAAAAGGTGACCTGCCACAGGGAACAAACAAATTAATCTATGTATAACTCTAAATAGCCATCGATTATAAAATCCAACAAAAATTACATTTTGCAATGCTAAAACTAAGAGATAAAATATTAAATAACAGTACCAGAAAAAAAATCCTGTTCATGAATGTTTATGGCAGTGCTCTTCAAAAATGCCAAAAACTGGAAAGAACACAAATGTCCTCCAATGAGTGATGGATAAATTAAATGGTACGCCTATACAATGGAAGACTGTTCATCACTATAAAAGAATGAACTATGGATACATACGACAACTTTGATAAACCTCAGTGGTATGTTAAAACATAAATGTCAATGTTGTAGAACTAGGGATAATTGCTGCACTTCATGAATATACCAAAAATACACAAAAGCCACTAAATTGCACACTTTAAGAAGATCAGTTTTATGGTATGAGACCTGTATTTCAGTTTAAGAATGAGAAAAAAAACCCACAATTTTCAAAAAAAAAATAAAATCATGGTTCTCATACAGATATAAAAATGAACATATGTTAAAGATTTATTTTACCCATGTCCATACTATCCAAAGCAACCTGCAGACTCAACGCAATCCCTATCAAAATACCAATGGCGTCTTTCACAGAACTAGAACAAATAATTTGAAAATTTGTTTGGAACCACAGAAGACTCTGAAGAGCCAAAGCTATCTTGAGAAAGAAGAACAAAGGTGGAAGTGCCAGGCTCCCGATTTCAAACTATACTACGTAGCTAGGGTAATCAAAACAGTATGGTATTGGCACAAAAACAGACACATAGATCAATGGGACAGAACAGAGAGCCCAGAAATAAACCTATGATTATATGGTCAATTAATCTACAGCAAAGGAGGCAAGAATATAAAATGGGGAAAAGACAGTTTCTTCAATACATGGTGCTGGGAAAACTGGACAGCTATATGAGAAAGAATAAAACTGGATCACTTCCTTACACCATATACACAAATAAACCCAAAACGGATTAAAGACTTAAGGGTAAGACCTGAAACCATAAAACTCCTCAGAGAAAACATAGGCAGTAAGCTCTTTGACATTGGTCTTAGCTGTATTTTTTGGATCAGTTTCCTCCAGGCAAAGGAAGCAAAAATAAACGAATGGGACTACATCAGACTGAAAATGTTTTGCACTGCAAAGGAGACCATCAACAAAACGAAAACGCAACCTACTGAGCAGGAAGCGAGGTGTGCAAATGGTATGTCTGATAAGGGATTAACATCCAAAATCTGTAAAGAACCCATACAACTCCATATAACAAAAATAAACAATCTGATTAAAAAATGGCAGAGGACCTGAATAGGCGTTTTTCCAAAGACATACAGATGGCCAACAGACACATGAAAAGATGCTCAACATCACTAACCATCAGGGAAATGCAAAGCAAAATCACAATGAGCTATCACCTCCCATCTGTCAGAATGGCTTTTATCAAAAAGACAAGAAATAAAGAGTATTGGTGAGGATGTGGAGAAAAAGGAGCTCCTCGTGTGCTATTGGTACATTTGACAATCAATTGGTGCAGTTACTCTGGAAATCGATATGGAGTTTCCACAAAACAAATCAAACATAGAATTACTATATGATCCAGCAATCCACTTCTAGGTATTTATCTGAAGAAAAGGAAAATGCTACTTTGAAAAGATGTATGAACTTCCATGGTCATCAGAGCATTAATGGACACTAGCCAAGATATGGAAGCAACCTAAATGTCCATCAATAGATGAATGGATAAAGAAGATGCAACATATATCTAGAGTGGACTATTATCTAGCCATAATAAAGAATGAATTAGGAGAGCACCTGGGTGTCTTAGTCAGTTAGGCATCTGCCTTTGGCTCAGGTCATGATCCCAGGGTCCTGGGATCAAGTTCTACCTTGGGGAAGATGCGGGGCGGGCGGTGGGGGCGGGGGGGGGGGTCTGTGCTCAGTGGGGAGTCTGCTTCTCCCTCTGTTCCTGTGTGCACGAGCACTCTCAAAAATAAAGTCTTTAAAAAATATATTTTTAAAAAAAGAATGAATTTGGACCATTTACAACAACATGGATGAACCTAGAGTGTATTACACTGAGTCAGATAAGTCAGAGAAAGACAAACATCATATGCAATCTGAAAAACAAAACAAATGAACAAAACAAAACTGAAACAAATTCAATAATACAGAGAACAAACTGGTGGTTGCCAAAGGCAGGAGGATGCACCAAATAAGTAAAGGGGATTAAGATTAAATAAAACATGAGGATACAACATACAACATAGGGAATATGGTCAGTAATATTGAAACCACCTTGTGTAGTGATAGATGGTAACTAGACTTATTGTATTGACCATTTTGTGATGTATATGAATATCCAATCACTATGTCGTACAACTGAAACTGATTAACAACATTGTCAATTCTTCTTTGGATTAAAAATGAAGATTTAGGGGCACCTGGGTGGCTTGTTTGGTTAAGTGTCTGCCTTTGGCTCAGGTCATGATCTCAGGGTCCTAGCATGGAGCCCTGAGTCTGGCTCCCTGATCAGTGGAGAGTCTGCTTCTCCCTCTGCCCCTCCCTCCCTCCTCCTCCCCATCATGCTTGTGAGTACGCACGCACGCTCTCGCTCTCTCTCAAATAAATAAATAAAATATTTTAAAAAAATTTTTTTTAAATTTATTTTACTCAAAAGAGGAACACAGGCAGATATTAAAACCGGTATAAAGGAAAAGTGAAAAAAGCACAAATTTGTATGGAAGAATTCAATTGCAAATACAGGCAAAATTCGTTTTCCCACAGAAAGGAGGGAAGCCAATCAAAACTCAACTAGATAAGACAGAGTTAGCATGTCTAACAATTACTTACAATTTACAAAACAATTTTGCTCTTTGCAAATTTGCTCAAAGACCATGAATAGGCCTGAATCAGATAGCCTGGAACAGTGTGCTATAGATAATGCATAGTTTTCCATTAAGATTCACACTTTTTTCTACAAATATGTTAAAATTCATAGAACTGTACACTTCCCAATCAATTTTACTTTGTGATCATTTTTAATTTTTTTAAAAATTAGAATTGTTCCAGCTCATGCTCTCTCTCTCTCTCTAATAATTACATAATTTTTTTTTAATTAGAATTGTTCCATGGTGACTTTGTAATAATAGGTGACCAGAATGAAAATGGAGGACCCAACAGGAGCCTGTTGCAGTTGAATACACTGAACACTGGGGAAGTTAGTATTAGGGTGGAGCCTGTGGACAATGAGAAAAACTGATATGCATTTCTGACAGTGAAGACACACATTGAAAGCCATTTTTGAAAGCAGCCCTGCCTAATCTAGCAGAGCAGCTTAGGAGTTGAGAGGAGGGGCACCTGAGTGGCTCAGTGGGTGAAGCATCTGCCTTTGGCTCCGTCATGATCCCAGGGTCCTGGGATCAAGCCCCAAAGTCAGATTTCATGCTCAGTGGGGAGTCTGCCTCTCCCTCTCCCTCTGTCCCTACCCTCCTCTTGTGTGTGCTCACACACTCTCTCTTTCAAAATAAATAAACAAAATCTTTTTAAAAAAAAAAAGGAGTTGAGAGGAAATCCAACTAGGGACATGGGTGGCCTTTGGGAACCAACCCCTAAGCTACTGTCCGGTTTACCAAGTCACCATATGGGAGACAGTCCCCACCCTAACTCTGACAATGGAAATACCATAGGTTATTTCCTCAAATGAAACACATTTATTAACACAAAAAAGCAAGGACAACAGCTTAATTGGTAATAGCAAAAAAAAAAAAATGAAATAGGGCAAGTAGAAGAATGGGTAAGTGGTGGTATGCTCAAACAATGAAATACTATTCAGCAATAAAAATAGGTGAACTGATGATACGTACCAACATGGTAGACTCTCAGATGCTTTATTCTGGGTGAAAGAAGCCGTCCATGAAGAGTACATTCTGTATGATTCCAGAACACTAGTTACCTGTAAAGTATGTTGTAGGTGAATATGGACCATGAAGGGACATGAGGGAAACTTCTGATGATCACATTCTGTATCTTGACAGGGGCTTGGATTACTCACTTATATGTATATGTCAAAACCCAGCCAATGTACCTCTTAAGATGCATACACCTTGCCGTATGTAAATTTCACAACAAAAGGAAAAAGAACGTTAGTCAATTATGGAACTCTAGGTAATGACATGCATACTGAAATGCTTAGGGGAAGTGTAACAAAGCCTGCAACTTAGTTTAATGAATGTATAGATAAGACAGCTAGATGGAAAGGTGTATTATAAAGGGAGTTCAGCAAAATGTAGAATAGGTGGTGAGTATACAGGTGTTCACTGAAACATTCTTTCCACTTCTCTGTATCTTTGAAAGTTTCATAATAAATTGTTAAAAAAATTTTTTTTAACTGGAATCTTCCCCTCAGAGAGAGAGTGGGAAAGAGAGAGAAAGAAGAAAAGAAAGAAGATCCTTCATGAATCCAAGCCAGCAGCTTTCATTTAAAACTGAATTGTACCACATGCTTTCAGCACTGGGTAAGAGCAAGGTGAAATAAGAAATTAATCAAGGGTAAACCTTGGTGCTTTTCAAATGGGTTTCAGGGCTTTGATTTATTGTGTGTGGGGGGGAGCACTTATTCCTCAGAAGACAAGAATCAGCATTTCTAGAAAAGAAAAAGGGAGCCAGGTGCCTATTTCCTGATTCATTTGTAGAGCTGCGTGGGCAAGTGCAAAGAAAAAAAGAACAGAAAAACAAGCACAATATCCCAGGAGTCCTTCTCTCATTTCCTGGGTTATGTACTGTGTATTTTATCAGGGATGTAGCAAAGGCCCTCCTGCTCCCTTTCTTAACCCTTCAAATCCTATTCTTGTCCTTTTCCCTAGATCGAAATCCAAAATCCACTTACAGATCCTAGCCTTGAGGTTAAGGCTTTGATACCAGCTAGGTACAGGAAAGCTACAGCAAAAACGCAAGATTTAAATGCAGATAGGGACGTTGTGGGGTAGGAAGGGATGGGAGCCTTGCAGGGATGGGGCAGAGAAGAGGGAGGATGGAAAGACCATTTTGATGATTCCCCACACTTCTGCAAAACAACACAAATAGATGCACAAATACTGAAGTTCCTATTAGACAATCACAAAAATCATTTAAAGCCCAAAGGGTGTGGGGGGAACCAGCAATGATCTGATCACCCAGAGATAGTATATTTCCATTCATAAACTTTTTTCTTCGTGTGCATTCTGATTTTCTAAACTGTATTTTTATTTTGAGATAATTGGAGATTCACATGTTATTGTTTCAATAGGAAACAATGCTGAAAGTTTCCATATAACCTTACCCAGATTTTCCCCCATGGTATCATGCTGCAAAACTAACATACAGTTATCACCACTGGGACATTGATATTGATACAATCAAGATACAGAACAGTTAGGTCAGCGTAAGATTCTGCAGCAAGAATTCCTCCCGTTGCTCATTTATAGCCTCATTGGTTTCCTTTATACCTCTACCCACTTAACCTCTGACAATCATTAATCTACTCTCTGTTTCTATATTTTTTAGTTTAATTATTATGCGTCTTGGCATAGATTACTTTCAGTTTATCCTGCTTGGGGTTCACTTCTTGAATCAGTAGGTCAACATTTTTTGCTAAAATTAAGAAATTCTCAGCCATTATTTTTTAAAGTACTTTTCCAGCCATGCTTTTTTTCTGATACTCCAACAACACAAATGTAAGATCATTTGTTATAGTCCCAAATGTCCCTCAGGCACTTTTTTCAGGTCACCTTCTCTCCCTTATTCAGACAGTAATTGCTATTGTGTTACTTCCCAATTCACTGAGTCTGTCTTCTATCTGAACTTTTCGGTTGTTGATATCCATTTGCTTTTTCCTTATATTTTCTATTTACTTGTGGAGATTTCTGTTTCATTGTTGAGGCATTCCTTTTTTTTTTTTTAACTCAAGAGGGTTCATAATTTGTTTTGGAGAATTCCATAATGACCTCTTTAAAATCTTTGTCAAATAATCCTGACATCTCTGTAATCTCAGTATTGAAATCTATTGACTGTCTTTTTTCCCTCCGACATTTTCCTGGTTCTTGGAAGGATGAAGGCTTTTTTTCAAAACCTGTGCATTTTCACATTATGTCCTGAGTCTTGGGATCTTATTTAAACCTTCTATTTTAGTGGACTTTTTCTGACACCATTCCAGCAAGGGAAGGAGAGAGTGCCACCTCAGGAGTGGAGTTAGAAGTACAAGTTCTCCACTTGGCCTCTGTTATACCCTATTAAGGAGGAGCTCCTCTTTTTTGCTGTGTGGGGATGGGACTTCTAGCTCTCCACACAGCTCCAATTGACATAATATGAGGCATGGATTCATCACTCTTGACCTGGCTACCTTTGACATTACCCCAGTACAGAATGTGAGGGACACTTTGCTACTGCTGCATGAGCATAGAAGTCCAGCCCCCCAACCCCAGATGGTCTTCCTGACATTATAGTGGAAGGAGAGCTAATTACTGCCTGGTGCAGCTGAAAGTCTCAGCGCTCAACACTGACATTTTCTGGAGGGCGTATTCTACACAGACTCACAAGGGTGAAAGTCTATATTCCCCACTAAACCTTTGCTGGTGTGGGTGGAGGTGAAGTCGTGGATTTTGCTGGTGTTTGACTGGAGTAGAACAATTATTTTATGAATATTTTCTAACATGTTAATCTGTCCCTTTCTTGGTTCTTTGCCTAGAGAGAGCAAGCTTGTGTTGAGTTTTTCTGTTTTTTTCCATAGCCATTGATGTTCCCAGGTTGCTGGCTTCCTTCAGCTTCAACTTTGGGAAATAGGAGATAAAAAGAAAACTCAGGGAACTCACCAGTATGTCATTCTCTGGGTCCTGAGGTCCCAGACCAGTCTGCCTTCTTTGCTTTACCTTTTAGAATTTTTGCCCGTTTGTTTTATATGTAACGTTCCAGGCCTTTTACCAGGACTTAGTGGGAAGAAGAGGGAAAAGTACAACTCTTCTATCCTCCTGGACCTGATTTATGTTCCATTGCCCCAGTCTCTCAGTCCTCCAGTGTGGCAGCCAATGTTATTTCTGTTAACCTTAAAGGTTAAACTGCTAGTTATTTTACCAGCAAAAGATGGGTTTCTTCAGGAATAGAAGAGAATTGCAGTCTGGGACAAGAAGCTGCAGCAAATCTGTAGGAAAGTCCTGAGAACAAAGGAGAGGTATATGTTTTTCTTAAGGAGTAAAGGGGTAAGTTGGGAAGGCTGTTATGAACTAAAAGTCCCCTGGAGTAAACTGGGAGTCTGAAGTACGGTAGATTTTCATTGGCTGAGCTGTTGCCCAGGGCAGAGGATGAGGAAAGTGTTTCTTCATCCTTCTGGAGAAGTAGAGTAATATATCTACATGCAAGGTCAAGTCCGTGTAAGGTCAAAGAAATCTCTTCTTGTTGGATCTGCAGTTGACTAAGAGTGGTAGAGCATGAGAGCTTCCCCTACCAAAACCTCATGACTCCATTTTAGTGAGGTTTCTCATGACTAATTTTCACATTTCACACAAGAACCACAGGGTTGAAGAAATAAGAGATCATAAATCAAGAGTATCTTTGATTGTGGACAAAGGAGGGAAAGGAACATAGCTTGACTGATCTGCAGCTGTGGGTTTGGAGACAGAACCCATCCAAGAGTAGTCACTCTCATTACCACTGCCTCCAAATTGATCAAACTTTGTGGGGATGGGACACAGAACGAATTTTTTTTTTAGAAGGGACAGGGAAGAATAAGATGGATATGAAGATGGGAAAAGAACAGTGACATTTAAGAGGCAAAGCCAAACATAGCCCCCTGTAATAAGAATGGCTGCTACATGCACTACTCTTCCCAAATCTCTACTAGTGCACCTACCCAGAAGCTCTGGGGAGCCTGTCCTGTTGGCTTTTTATGGAAATTTCATTCCATTGGCATGGTAGATTAAACCATTGGCCACTGGTGATGGATTCAACCCTCAGCCTTTCTCTCTTCCACAGAGGTCAGAGGGGTGGGACTAAAAGTTCCAACTCACTAATCACAAGCTGGATTCTTCTAGCAATGGGGGTGGGGGGTGGGGGGGTGTCCAAAAGCAGCCTCATTAACATAACAAAAGACACATTTTTCATTTTCCTTGCTTGGGACATTCCGAGGGTTTTAGGGGCTCTGTGCCAGAAACAGGAACAAAAATCAAATATAGTTTTCTCATTATAAATCACATGAGCACGACAATATAGTGGAGAAGTCAAAGCTGATACATGAAATAATGTGTGCCTGTTATAAGGATGCCATTACACAGTAGCGTGGCATGGTACAAGCACTAGAGACTGTCCGGGTAGGAAAGGAGCATCGAGTGAACAAACACAAGGGAGATTAGGGTGGGGCCAGATAAAGATATAGAAAGCTTGGGAAATCAGAGCAAAGTATTTGTCCTCGATGGCTGCTGTGGTAGGGCTGACGATGGTTGATTTACCTGGCACAATGACTGGCACGGGGTAAGTGACCCACAAGAGCTAAGGGGTACACGCTGCCACTCTTGGGAAGAGAAGTGGGTGGGGGGATTGAAATTGCTGCCTCCTACTCTGAGTAAAGCTTTGGTGCTGATCAAGAAGAAAATGGAGTTCTGGAGTCCACAGAGCCACATAATTAGACCACCCGGCTAGGGTGGAGTATAGGAAATATAAATAGAACTGGCCTAAGGCAAACAAACCCTTGCTTTCTTTTGGCTCTCTGGGAGCCCTTTTTCTGCATAATTTGCTCTTTTTATTCTTTCAGATCCCAGAAGGCTCACGCAGTAAGACACCCTTCCCCAGATTTTGGTAATTTGAGCAGGATCAAGGTGCAGCCCAGGAAAAAGGAGACAGAAAGTGGGAGGCTTAGCCCATTGAGGTCTTATAAAAAAAAAAAAAAAAGACAGGGAACAGTGAAAAAGAAGGGGAAGGAAAGAATACTTTTTCCTATGTCCTCAATGACTTCCTCTTTTTAGGCCAAGCTGTCAGATCCAGTGAAGACAGGTAGGGTGTGGGTCATGGAGAGAAGAGCCAGAGAGAATCCTTGGCATCCTGTTGAGCTCACCCTCTCGTATGGGCCCCATGCTGGATGGGAAAAAGGAGCCCTTGCAAGCACACATGGTCCTTTCCAGGATTGAATAGAGTGTTTTCTCAGTGGCATTTTATCCCCTGGTGCAGTTGAGGTTTTTGAAAATGGCCACAAATTCACCAAAACTCCTCCTATCCAGATGTGGAGTCTACATTCCCTCTCCTTGAATCGAGGTGGACTTGTGACTGCTTCAACCAATGCAATATGTCAGAAGGGACACTATATTAATTTTAATATCAGTCTATAAAAAGCCATGCCACTTCCACCTGGTCCTTCCCTCTGAGGGAAGCTAGCTGCCCCATAAGTTCAAAAGTCCTGAGACTACCATGCTGGAGAGGCCACATGTGGGTACTCCAGGCAATAGGTTCTGCTGATCCAGTCTTCCAGCCATTCCCACAAAGGCACTGGACACAGAAGTGAAGCCATCTTGGATCCTCCCAACTATCCCATCTATCACCTACATATCTCAAGTGACCTCAGTTGATACCTCCAGGAGTAAAAGAATCACTCCGCCAAGCTCCGCCTGAATTCCTGAACCACAGAACCCATGAGCATAATAAAATTGCTGCTGTGTCCCTAAGCTAAGGGCAGTTTATTATTGAGCAATTGTTACTGGTGCAAGTACTTAGTTAGGGTCTCCAGATGGTTAGTTGAGGTTTGAGAGACCCAAGATACCCCACTCAAATCTCTTTCTGTGGAACATACCCCTGGCTTTGTGGTGATGCTGCTCTTCCACCTCATTTTAGTCCATTTTCAAAAATAAGGCCATGGCCAAACACTATATAGTGATATGGCTCACCTGACCTGGTCCAAGAGATGGAAAAGTAAAAAGAGAAAAATATAAACATTGGGGAAAAAATTAATGCTTCTTAAGTGATTTTGTAAGAAAGAAGTGCCAGGTGGAGAAGGATCGCTTCGGAAACTGTCGCAGTGTCTCCTTATCCTGAGAATTTCCCTCTGTCTGCTCCAGCTTCCAGGGAGATGGCTCCAGATTTTGGTTCCTTTCCACCATCAGCACAGCTGCCTTCTCTTGTCACCTCATGTGGATTCACTATGAAAAACTGGGAATATTAATAAGCATGACATCCCCTCTCAGAATCCTTGGAAGGGCCAAGGAGGTGAGAACAAACTAAAAGGAGGCCATAGAAATGGCCAAGGGAACCAATGTCTTACCATCTGGATTTTCAATCATAACCTTTGATAACCTGATGGATGTTGAGGTGTCCACAAGGAAGCGTCCACTATTAACTGGAATTTTAGAATCTGGGGGCATAAAGACACTCAGAGGTCTTCTAGTCTATTTTGCTCATTGCACCCACGAGAAAACTGAAGCTCAGAAAGGGAAGCAATTCGGATCTATTTATTAAGCCTGTAAGTGGAAGAAAGCAGAAAGCAAAACCTGGTTTTCCAAGTTCTGACCCAGAGTTATTCTCACCAGTTATTCTCATCAATGCCTCACAAATATTAACGTGCATGCAAATCACTTAGGGGTCTTTTCTAATGTGAGATATGCCAGGGAGGCCTGGGATAGATTCTTAACCTGTAACAAGTTCTCAAGTGATATCAATACTGCTGGTCCTTGGACCCAACCTTGGGCATAATTCTTAGGAGAGGCCAACAAATCCTCCTCTTCTTGAAATGTGGGGGTCATGGCGAGTGTTGTGTTATTCATGTCTTTTGCTCCACGAGTAGACTTTCCTTTGCCATCTCCTTATGATTCGCCTTCTTTTTTGACCTTCTGGCTGCATGCCTTGGTATCAGCACCAGGATAGAATTTTCTGGTGAAAAGAAATTCTTTTCTCATTCTTAGGAGAAAATGAATGCAACAAGCACCAAGAGAAAAGAAGAGAGGCGACAGCATGGCTAAGTCAATTTTGCTTCTCCATAGTGGCTTTTTGCAGAAGATTTGTTGAAGGTGGAGGTAGAAACTGGCTTCAAAACAAGTTTGGGGGTTATTTCTGGATTTCCTGTCCCCTGTATTCATGGAAAATCCAGAGTAGAAGTATGAATATATAATAGTGTGCCCAGTTTTCTTGTGTGGTTTGTGGAAACTGGTCACATTGCTTTATAGCCACACCGCATATATTTAAAGGCTAAAGCTATGCAGTGGGGTTTCAGTCCAAATGATTCAGAAAATTGCTTCAATCCTTTACTTTGTCAGTCGAGTTCTGGCTGGTACTTAGAGAAGAAGTGGATGAAGAACAGGGAACTTATGCCTTCTGTTTATGCTAGCCAGGAGCTTTGACTGAAGCAAGATTATTTTCCTTCCCAAGTTTAGAAACTATAAGCTCACACTGAAGATGGTTCTCTGCCTTTTCAGTTCTGTGACCCTCGTGACCTTAGATCATTCACTTTTCTCTCTGGAACTCAGTTTCCTCATTTCTAAAATGAGGAGCAGGACTACTTCTAAAGTTCTTAGATTCTAAGTACTATCTCCAGGCCTAGGCAGTGGTCACTAATAAGAAAAACAATGACTAAAGCCGTGAAAATATGCCTCAACCTTGTCCTCCAGGTGCTCTCACTCCCTAATGTAGAAAAAGAGACATGCCTATGAGAAAGATTTTCAGCCATGAGGATCAAAGCAACATCCTTTCTGGTTATCCTTTACTTACCCAGAAAAGTAAATAGGCTGGAAACCTTCTCTCAACCACCAAGAGTTCTGGTATCCTGAGGCTTCTTTCTCTGATAAGCTCTTCCGCTTGTGTCTTTTATGCTTACAGGGGACCAGAAGCAAGCATGGGGGAAAGAGGTAGGACCAGGGAAAGCTGGGGTCTGTACCCTATGGGCCACAGAGTGGGATGACAATCCTGTCCTGTTAGGGGTCAGGAATGACCCCAAGTAATATATGAGTTAGGAGTGATGGGTAGGAAACATTGAACCTCTTTCAAAGGTTTAGATTCAAATTCCTCCGTCCCCATTTTAGAAAGAGAACCAAGGAGAGGAAATAGCTTAGACCTTCTGGCATCCCCTTGGTGAACCAGCACTGCACCTTCCTTGTTTGTACAGGCACTTAGTGTTTTAAGAACTGACTTGAATGCTTCTGATCTAAGAAGAAATTAAAAAGAAAAATATGTAATAAAATGTGGATTAGCTCTAATCTAGCTGCAACATTTGTCTTTAGGAGACAGATACTGGAGTTAGATACTGCCTAATTTATTTTGGGTTTTTTCCCCCTCTTCCTCTTCCTCCTCCTCCTCCTCCTTCTTTTGTTATCTGGCTTGCATGAAAAAACAGAAAGACCTTCTAAGGAGCCACATTATTTCAGTAGGGTCTAATTTTATACTGAGCAGGGTTTCTTTTTTTTTATTTTTTTAAGGTCTAGTTAAACTTTATTTGTTTTATTTACTTTTTAAAGTAAGCTCTAGGGATGCCTGGGTGGGTCAGTTGGTTAAGTGTCTGCCTTCAGCTCAGGTCATGATCCCAGGTTCCTCGGATCAAGTCCCACATTAGGCTCCTTGCTCAGTAGGGAGCCTGCTTCTCCCTCTGCCTGCCTCTCACCCTGCTTGTGCTCTCTCACTGCCAAATAAATAAAACCTTCTAAAGAAATAAAGTAAGCTCTGTACTCAACACGGGGCTTTGAACGCATGACCCCAAGATCAAAAGGGTCATGTTCTACCAACTGAGCCAGCCAGGCACCTCAGAGATCAGAGTTTCTTTCTTTTTTTTTTTTTTAAAGAGAGAGAGGTAAGGCAGGGCAGGAGCAGCAAGAGAGGGAGAGAGAGAATCTTAATCAGGCTCCACCCGCAACATGGAGCCCGACACGGGGCTTGATATCACGACCCTAAGATCATGACCTGAGCCGAAATCAAGAGTCAGATGCTTAACTGACTGAGCCACCCAGGTGCCCCTAGAGTAAGGTTTCTTAACCTCAGAATTCCTGACATTTGGAGCTAGGTAATTCTTTGTTGTGGGGGCTGTCCTGTATTACATGCATTGTATATGTATATGTATGTATATGCGTTTGTATGTGTATGTGTATATGTATCTGTGTTGTGTGTATATATATATATATATATATATATATATATATATATATATGCATTGTATAACATGCATTGTAGCATGTTTAGCAGCATCTCTGGCCTCCACCCGTAAGATTCCAGCAGCACCTTCCTCCCAGCTGTAACAACCAAAAATACCTCCAGACATGGCTGCATGTTCCCGGGGGATAAATCACCCCCCACCTTGTTCCAATCCATTTGGTCCCCACATAAAGAGCCCACCTTTTAATTAGAGGTTATCAGAAAAGATTGCAGTGCACACCTTGGAGCCAGCTGACGGTCTTCTTCCTCTGCTGGATGGGCTTGTCCTCATCCATTAAGAGACCTCTTTGTAGGTCCAGGATAGGAGGACACAAATCTTTCCTCTCAGCTTGACACTTTCATTTGCCACATAGACTTTTCTCCTGTGAGTCCTCTGCAATAATGACAAAGGAATCACAACAGAGGGAGCCAAGGTCTGGTCTGTTTAATAAAGCCATTGCATTGGTTTTGGCCTTTAGATTCTGAGAGGCATTGGTGGCTCCTGTGGTTTAAAGATAAGAGACCAGGGAGGAAGGAAAGAAGGGAGGGAAAGGAGGGAGGGGAGGGTGGACTGAAAGAAACAAAGACAAGCAGAGAGAGAGAAAAAAAATCAGACAGAGGGTATCTGGTCTCTCCTTCACATCTAAGGAAGTAGAAACCCAAGCCAGCTAAGGCAGGATCAGCCATATGATGCTTTCAAATGTCCATATATGGAAATTTCACACTGCAGCCTGTCAATTCTGCCAATTCTAGTCAGGAATTTTCTATTCCGTTTGAAACTTCTGTTTTCTGGAGTTATAAAAAAAAAGGCACTTCTTCTCGATAAATGTCTTATTCCAGGCCACGGTAAGAAGGGAACAGAGCTGAAAATAGGGGTTTTTGAGCATGGCAGAACAAGCTGATAGCCCAGATACCTGAGTTTCCAGCCCAGGTCTTCTGACCGGCAGTGTGATCTTGGGCAAGTCATCCTTCTACAGCCTTATTTCTTTCACCCGGAAAATTAGAGAAGTCCAAACTGTAAAATTTCTAACTTTTCTTCTTTTCAGACAATACACCAAATATTCGGTTTTGAAACTCCGCTGAAGAGCCCCTTGGAATTTGATTTCCAAGCAACTAATAACGCCATCTTGTGGCCAACTTCAAGTTTTCTTTTTGTTCTAAAGATGACTTCTTGAGATAAGGCACCGATGATGATTTGCATTCACTAAGTACATTTCTACCTACCTATCTATCCATCCGTCCATCCATCCATCCATCCATCCATCCATCCATCCATCCATTTTTTCTTCTTTATTAAAGTATAACACTATTCATAAGGGTGATGAATTTTCACAAACTAGGCCCACCTAGCACCCAGATCATGAAAGAGAACATTATCAGATCCCAGAAGCCCCCTTTCCAGTCACTTCCCTCCCACAGACAATGGATTTCACAAATGTAATGTCCAAGCAAAAGGAGCCATGTGCAATTACTACCTGCTTTTCCTCCAGTGGTTACTGTTATCCCAATTACCACTGGCATAGACTAGTTTTGCTTGATTTTGTACTTTACACAAAGCAAATTATGCACTATGTACTCTTTGGCAGCTGGCTTCCTTTGCTCAAAAGTATGCTTGTGAAATTGATCCATGTTGTCACATGTAGTTGTGACTCATTCTCGTTGCTGTGAAACACTCCTCAAGAGCCATTTAAAAATCATTCTGTAATTAAGATCAACTTTGTGGTTTTCAGGAGGAAAACAATGTCACGGGCAAGGTAGAACAGTTTTTGGGAAAGTTACTTATAACCCTCCACCCCAAGGCAACCATTGTTAATATTTTTTAGTATTTCATTTCATCCATCAGTGTTGTTTCATGGGTTCAACATACTTGAGTATAGAATTGTATATGCAGATTTTGTTCCCCTAATACTATAATGTAAGCACTTCATTATGTCATTGAAAGCCTTCGTGGATGTCATTTTTAATAATAGCATTCCTTTACTGTTAGAGATTTGGGGTATTCAGAGTTTTGTTTGTTCTTTTGTTCGTTTTTCATACTAACAAACACAATGAACATCCTTGGCCATAAGATGTTTTCTGTTTCCTGGTGGGGTTTCTTCATGATTGAATATCAGAAAGAGCATAATGGGATGGAAGCCTTTGGAAACAGCAGACAGCTACAGTTTGTGCCTGGAATGGGGAGAAAAGACTGCGGGCAAGGAACTTGTACATACTGGGCCCCTTGTAGTACACATACCAGACACTGCTACGTGCTTGGCCAAAATTTTCTCACTTCATTATCACAAAACTCTGGAGGTACAGACAAAACTGCATTTTGGGGAGAGAAAAAATCAAGGCTCAGAGAGGTTAGGTAACTTGTCCAAAGGCACACAGGAAGTGAAGTGGTAGAGACAAGATTTGGACCCTTGTCTGTCTGGCCACAACACTTGAGATCTTTCAGCTCTACCACACTGCCCCCCAGAGTGCAATTTCAATGGTGCAACGGACATGCACCCTCTTCTGGGATTATCTTTCTCAGGCCTATCACAGTGTCTAATTAATTGCATGTTATCTGGGCAAGGGCAAATTATACTTTTCTCAGCCTTTACACTGAACCAAGATTATCAGGGCTGCTTTGGTCTTCTAGTAGGTCCAAGAGATAGAGATCAGACCCCCGGTGAGTATGAACAATGTTGCTCACCTATGTTCAAAATTTTTAAATGTCCTTTCCCATGAGCTGAGAGTTGGCTTTTAAAATTTTGTTTCCTTTATATTAATGCCTTTGAGTACGCTCTCTTTCCTGCCTCTTCCTCCTCCTCCTCCTCCTACTAATACAACTGTTACTATCAACACCATCACCACCACCAATGGAATCTTAGTTGATCTCCCAGGTTACTTGGAACCAATTAAGGAGGCCAAGGGTAGAATCTTGAAAGAATGAGAGAGAAGAAAAAGCCCTATGCTTGGGGCCACAAGCTGTCAAGGCCTCAGCTTCAGGCCCAATATATGTTAGATAAGTGTTAGCCAAGTGCCAGCCTTCAGCACCGGCTTAGTGCCAAGGCCTGAGAAAGATGTCCATATGTTCTTCTTTGTTCTCAATTGCCCAATGAGTAGGGATTTTCTCTGAGGAATGTGCTCCCCTCTCTTTCAACCTGACACCAAACTAAAACTTCGTGCAACATCTTTACCCTGATGCTAAAGTCTACATCAAGTTTGGGAGACCAATGGACACAAGGCCAATGGGCAACAAAATCCTATTTGTTTCAAAAATGGTTGCAGTAACAACTGGATACCCACATGCAGAAATAAATAAGCATTAATGCTTATCTCATACCATACACAAAAATTAACAATGATCATGGACTGAAACTATAAAAGTCTTAGAAGAAAATATAGGGATAAATTTTCATTGCCTTGAATTGGGCAAAAATCCTGAAAATATGAAAAAACCGTAAGTGAAAAAGAGTAGAAAAATTGAACTTCATAAATATTTAAAACTTTTGTACGCCAAAGAATTAGATAACCTAGATCAAATGGGTGAATTCCTAGAAATCCACAAATTACCAAAACTGACTAAAGGGTAAATGGAAAATCTGAACAGATCTATAACAGGAAGATTGAATTAGTAATTTTAAAAAATTCTATCAACAAAGAAAAGTCTAGGACCAGATGCCTTCACTGGTGAATTCTACCAAACATTTAAAGAAAAATAAACACCAATCCTTCTCAAACTCTTTCCAAAAATAGAAGAGGAAGCAACATACTCTAACTCATTCTACAAGGACAGTTTTACCCCAATACAAAAGCCACACAAAGGCATCACAGGAAAACAAAACTACAGACAAATGTCCTGTAGGAATGTAGATTCAAACATTCCCAACAAAATACTAGCAGACTGAATCTATCAGCGTATTAAAAGGACCAGAGCAAGTAGGATTCATCCCAGCAAAGCAAGGGTTGTTTAGCATAAGAAAGTTAATCAATGTAATATATCACATTAACAGAAAGGATGATTAAAAACACATGATTACTTTAATTAAGGAGGAAGAAGCAACTGATAGAATCCAACTACTCTGTCTTGATAAAAATTTTCAACGAAATAAGAATAGAAGGGAACTTTCTTAGCATGCTAAGGGGCATTTATAAAAGCTTGCAGCTAATAGTGTAATCATGAAGGACTGAAACTATTCCCCTAAGATCAGGAACAAGATGACTGCTTTCACTACTGCTATTCAAAATGTTGAAGTTCATGTCCAGTCAATTAGTCAAGAAAAGAAATTAAATGTACCAAGTGTTCCTGAGTTGTTCACTTTAAAATGGTTAATTTTATGTTATGTGACTTTCATATCAATATAAAAAATTTAAAACTTCTGTGCTTCAGAAGATACCAACAAAAAAGTAAAAAGACAACCCATGATTTTGGAGAAAATATTTGCAAATCATATATCTGATCAAAGACTTTTATCCTGAGTAATTAACTTTTACAACTCAACAATTAAAAGACAAATAACCCAATTAAAAACTCAAGGAGCAAAGGATTTGAAAAGAAATTTCCCCAAAGAAGATCTAGAAATGGCTAACAAGAAAAAATGCTCGTGTGGTGCATAAACAATGAATCGTGGAATGCTGAAAAAAATAAAATCAAGATGTTAAAAAAAAAGAAAAAGTGCTCAACATCACTAGTTTATTAGGGAAATGAAAATCAAAACTACAATGAGATACTGCTTTACACCACCAAAATGGCTATAATTAATTTAAAAAATGGAAAAAATAGCAAGTGTTGGCAAGAATATGGAGGAATTTGAACACTTATTCATTGCTGGTAGAAATATAAAATGGTACACCATCTTTGGAAAACAATATGGCAGTTCCTCAAAAAATTAAACATAGAATTACCATATGATCCAACAATTTCATTCCTGGATATATACCCAAGAGAAATGAAAATGTATGTTCACAAAAAAATGTGTACAGGAATGTTCATAGCAGCATTACTCATAATAGCCAAAAAATCAAAACAACCCAAAAGTCTATCAACTGGTAAATTAGTAATAAAATATGGTACATCCATAAATGGATATTATTCATCTTTTAAAAGAGAGTTCAAGTTCAGAAAACCTTATTCAATTCTTGCCTAGTCTGACTCCAGGGATCACTGAACACTCCCTTCTTCATGTCTCACAGTACCTCACACATGTGTCTATTATACATTTCCTCGTGAGAAATGAACTTATCTACCACCACACTGTTATCTACATCAACATCACCATTCCAGGAAATTCTTGCCTGAAAAGATTAAAGTTGCAAATAAACCTTATTGTACATTCCAGGAACTTACTGAGAGAACCACATACTCCTCAATAGAAAACAACCTAGTGTTTATACCCAAAGACTCTTTGGACCCCTTCCTCAAAATCCTCACCTGCAAGGTCTACCAATCTTAAACTGTTTTATCATGATTCTTATCCAATCATAATCAAGACCTTGTCCACTGAAAGATCTACCATAAACAAGACTTCAAAATCTCATAAATATCCTGACTTCACCTTCACGGCTTATAGATGGTACTGAGTCTATGTGCTAGTTCTCCCCTTCACTGTGGAGAACATACACTCAGGTTTGTCTCATCAGCAGATTGCTTTGGGATACTCTGGAGGAACCAGAATTCCACATTTGTTTACAGATATGCCTCTTTCTACTAGATCTTTAATTCTATAATACATGGACTATGTCTCTTAATTCTCTGTATCTAGCATACTGCCTGGGATATGTCAGCATTTAACAATGAATTTTATTCCAGTGAATGGAGAAAGGAAGGGTAAGCAAAAGGCTTTTGGGCAAAAGGTAAGCAAAAGGGTAAGCAAAAAATAAGAGGCTGCTAAAATACTTAGGAAGCTATTGAAACAACACAGGCTAAAAAAGATTGAGTTTTACATGAGGGCAGTCCAAACGGAGAAGAGAGTGAGACACATTAAGAAGACAGACCATGAGACCACATGACATATTTTATGGGTGGATAAAGGAGAGGTCATAATTAAAACTGACTTTGAGTTTCTGTCTTGAGTGACTGGGTAGATGTCACCCACCAATAACTCTTTTATTCTTTTTTTAATTTTTTTAAAAAAATTATTTATTTTTAGAGAGAGAGAGAGAGAGAGGGATGGGGGAGGGGCAGGGAGAGAGGGAGAGAGAGAATCTCAAGCAGACTCCCACTGAGTGCAGAACCGGACCCCGGTGGGGGAGGGGGACTCGACCTCACAACCTTGAGATCAAGACCTGAGCCAAAACCAAGCATCAGACTCTTTTTTTTTAAAATATTTTATTTATTTATTTGACAGGCAGAGAGATCACAAGTAGGCAGAGAGGCAGGCAGAGAAAGGGGGGAAGCAGGCTCCCCGCTGAGCGGAGAACCCAATGCGGAGCTCTATCCCAGGACCCTGAGATCAAGATCTGAGCGGAAGGCAGAGGCTTAACTTCCTGAGATACCAGGGTGCCCCCAAGCATCAGACTCTTAACTGACTGTGCCACCCAGGCGTCCCACCAATAACTCTTTTAATGTTGGTTATGATTTTAGGAGGAAGAAGAGTATTAGGGCAAGATAATAAAGTCTGTTTGGACATTTAAGTCAAACACACTGTATTTTTTTTTTACTCCATATTGCCATTCTGACTAAAGAACACTGAATCTGGAGTCTAGTGCCTGAGTTCTGGCCCCGGTTTGACTGATTTAGGTACTTCACCATTATCTGTGCTTTGCTGCCTCACAAATGAGACTAAGTGATCTCTATCTATCATTCCCACTCTAATAGTCTTGGACAGAATGATGGTACAGACCAAATCTCTTGTATAATCTGAAGTAAAGATATATGAACTGAGGGCACAACTCCTGATCTCATTTCAGGGTCCTGAGTTTGAGCCCCATATTAGCTATAACGATTACTTAAAAAAATTTTTTTTGGAAGGATACATGAACTGGTCAGTCACATGCAGAACAATGAATATGGGCCATTATCTTATACCATATGTAAAAATCAACTCAAAAAGGATGGATTAAAGACTTAAATGGGAGACCGGAAACTATAACAATTCTAGAAGAAAACATAGCAGTAAGAACCTTGACATAAGTCAGCAATATCTTTTTTATCTGACTCCAAAGGCAATGGCAAATCAACAATAAAATAAATAGGACCACATCAAATTAAAAGTTTCTGCACAGCTAAGGAAACCATAAACAAATAAAAAGACAATATACTGAATGGAAGAAGAAATTTGCAAATCTTATATCTATCTGATAAGTGGCTAATATCCAAAATATATAAAGACACTCACACAACTCAATTAACAAACAAAAACTCTGATTAAAAACTGAGCAGAAGATCTGAATAGACATTTTTCCAAAGAATACATAGAGATGGCCAACAGGTCCATGAAAAGATGCATAATATCACTCATCGTCAGGAAAATGTAAGTCAAAACCACCATGAGATACCATCTCACACCTGTCAAAATGGCCATCATCAAGAAGAAAAGAAATAACAAGTATTGGTAAAGATGTGGAGAAAAGGAACCTCTTGGACACTGTTAGCAGGAATGCAAACTGGTGCAACCACTGTGGAAAACAGGAAAGAGGTTCCTCAAAAAAATTAAAAAGAGAACTACCATATGATCCAGCAATTCCACTTCTGCGTATCTATATGAAGAAAAAGAAAACACTAATTCAAAAAGAGATATGCACCTTATGTTCACTGCAGCATCATTTACCATAGCCAAGATATGGAGGCAACCAAAGAATCCATCGATGAAAGAAAGGACGAAGATGTTGTGTGTGTGACACACACAGTGAAATACTACTCAGCTATAAAAGATAATGAAATTTTGCCATTTGCATTGACATGGATGAAACTAGAGGGTATTATGCTAAGTAGAATAAATCAGGCAAAGACAGATACCACGTGATTTCTCTTATAGATGAAATCTAAAAACCAAAATGAGCAAACAAAACCAAACCCATAGATGCAGAAAACAAACTGGTGGTCATCATAAGGGAGGGGTTTGAGGGGTGGGAGTATGGGAAAAGGGAATCAAGAGGTGCAAACTTCTAGGCATAAAATAAGTAAGTCATGGGAATGTAATGTACAGCATGGTGACTATGGTAATAAATTTATACGGTGACAGGGGGAAACTAGATTTCCAGGGATCATTTCACTGTGTATACAAGTATTAAAGCACGCCTCAAACTAACATAATGTTATATGTCAATTATACTTCCATTAAAAAGAAAAGATATCTAAGAGAACAGCAGAGGGCATCATTATATAAAAGGTAGACTCAGGATTAAAAAAAAAAACCAGTCTGAAGAGTCAATCAGCCTTTTCAGGCCATAATGGATCTTTAAAAAATAATCTCATACTTGTATAATATTTTGTGAAATTGAAAAAATAAATTTACATATGGGTGTTGAAATATTTGATCTGTCCTCACCGTAATCATGTGATGTGCACAGGAAATAGATTGTGCTATTTTATGGATGAGGAGATAAGCTCTGACGCCAGCAAGTTTTCCAGGCACACAAAGCTAGTGAAAAGCAAAGATAAGACTAAAGCCAGAGCTTTCAACTCATCTGTTTCAATGCACTGGCTTGAAAGTTGACCCAAAGACCATAAAGAGGTTTGGATGGTTTCATGAAAAGTAATGAGTGTGTGGCCTCTTTTCTGTATGGTGAATAATTATTATAGTACACATACATATATAAAAAATAAGTCCTCTGTATTTTCTGTAGTTGGTCTAATCTTATCCAGGAGCTCTCCACCTCAGTGGGACACAGGTGGTATAGGGGAAAGTTTATAGATCCTTCTAGAAATTGGAATATGGAAAGCCAATTGACAGTGCCATCCCTCTCTGCTTGTCTCTGCTTGTCTGTGCTGCAGGATGACTGGTCTGGTCTTCTTTCTGGATTTACATACACTGCATGCAAGTGGTTCTGACCCTCAGTGGCCTTGTCCAACTTCCAAGCTTCCTTTGGTTCAGTGATCCTGGCAGTATCTCCATGATCCTTCAATGGGGCACATGATAGGTGGATCAATTTGGGTCTTACAAGAAGCAGATACTAACGTGGGTTTAGACGTGCAAGACAAATTTCACAGCATTCTAGGAGTCAAAGCAAGTTACAAGGCCAGCCCAGATTCAAGGAGGATAAATAGAATCCAACTCCTTAGAGGCAGAATGACATGCATATACCATAATGGGAGGCATTGTTGGCCATCTTTATAAAATATTTGAAGTCATGCAATTGGAATAGATCACTCAGGGACTGAGTATAGATAGACATAAGGTAAGGATTGAGGTGAGGGACACTCCAGTGATGAAGAGAAACCACTAAGCAAGACTGAGAATAGTAGCAACCCATGAGATGTAGGAAAGTCAGGCCATAGACCTAGGTTCAAATCCCAGTGTTACCTTGGATACCTCAGTGAGTTTCTTAAACTTGCTAAGCCTTAATTTCTTCATCCATAAAATAAGGATCATAATGATAGCTACTTTTCTATTCCTTTTCTTCATCACAAGCAGAGAAAGAATAAGTAAGTAAATAAAATTTTCTTTTCGATCAAACACAAGGAAGCCATTGGTGACTTTGGAAAGTGGAATATTGGGAGCAGAAGAGAAACCGGCTGAGGAATAAAGTGGAGCTTCTTTCAGGAACCCTAGCTATAAAGAAAAGGTAGGGGCTAGAGTGGGACAAAGCATCAATTGTGAAGTTTGTTGTTGTTGTTTTTAAAGATAATAGAAAAGAAGGCAATCCTGACATTTGCGAAGACATGGATGGACCTTGAGGATATAATGCCAAGTGAAATAAGTCAGGCAGAGCAAGATGAATACAGTATGATCTTACCTATATGTGGGATCTAAAAAAACAAAAAGCCTTATGGATACAGAGAACAGATTGATGGTTGCCTGAGGTGATAGCTGAGGGGTGGGCAAAATGGGGAGGGGGCCCAAAAGGTACAAACTTCTAGTTTTAAAATAAGTCATGGGGAGGCAACATGCAGCATGACACTATAGTCAATAATACCGTATTGCATAGTCGAACACTGCAAAGAAAGTAGATGTTAAAAGTGCTCATCACAAGGAAAAAATATTGTAACTCTGAGGGGTGATGGATGTTGACTAGACATCGTGATGATCGTTTTGTAATTACACATGAATACCAAATCATTCTGCAGTACACCTGAAACTAATATAATTTCATATGTCAATTGCATTGCCATTTTTTAAAAAGAGACTAGGTATTTGAATATGTTTAAAATGCCTATGAGAAGGAGCTCATAGAGAGGGAGTGGTTGAAACTACAAGAGGGAAAGGGAGTCAAAGATGGAGACGTGGTACTCAGAGTATGAAATTGGAGGGATCCAAGTACAAGTGGGATGATCAAGTTTGGGCAAGAGGCAGGACTCGTCTTCCACCAAACCTGGTTGCAAAGAGATAAAGGAGGAGTGCAAATACAGATAAACTTATAGGCAGTATCTGTTTCCTTACTGACTCAGAGAAGAGGTGGTCTGTGATGGAGAGAGGCTGGCAGTGAATCAGAGTCTAAGGGGTTGAGAGAGTGTGGGGCCAGAGACAGCCTAGGAGGTGGGACAGTTCGAAGGGTGGTCCCAGGCTGAGGGTTCAGCTGTAGATCTTGCAGCACCAAGGGACTTGCTGCTGCAATTAAATCCAGCAGAGCTCTGCTGTCCTAGGAAAGGAGCAGGGTTGATGGATGGGGTGGCGTTATCCAGGCTTGGGTTTCATAGGGCAGAAGCTTGTCTAATTTTAATGCAGACTTTTAGAGATACTGAGAATGAGAAGTCAGGTAGGAGATCTGTGCCAAGCTTGAATTCTTATTTTGGGTAGTAGCCAGTGACCTAGAAATGTCTAGGGACTGAGGAAGGGGGACCTGAAAATTTCTGGGCCCCTACCATTCACCAAGGCCACAGGACACATAGGGGCACTTTCTCATTTAGTCCTCAAAACCTGGGTTGCCTTGGTGGCTCAGGTCATGACCTCTGTATCCTGGGATCAAGCCCCACATTCTGGCTCCCTGCTCAGCAGGGAGTCTGCTTCTCCCTCTCCCTCGGCTGCTACCCCTGCTTGTGTTCTCTCTCTTTCTCAAATAAACAAATAAAATATTTAAAAAAATAAACCTCAAAACCACCATGAAAGTTAGCTACAATCATCCTGGTTGTACAGATGAACATCACCAAAGCTCAGGAAGGCTGAGGAACCTGCCTGAGCCTGGTTTTCTTGCTTTGCTTCCTTGGGAATGTGAAGGCAAGTTAGAATATTGAAGGGCAAAGTGCGCATCAGGCCATGATTAGCTTTATAACATTATTTTGAGTCTCCACACACACTGCATGTTTGGTGTTCCTTTGGGAAATAACAGAGATGAGGCCAATCAGCAGGCCTCTCTCTGCCTGGATGAGGGGAATGTGCTCATTTATAATTCTGTCTTGTAAGATACCAATATGGTCACTTAGAAACTCCATCTGGCCTACTCTCTTTTTCATTACATTTTCTTGAGGAAAACTCTCCCTCTCTCTCTCGTCTCTATCTCTGTCTCTGTCTCTCTGTCTCTGTCTCTTTCTTCTGCCAGCCCTAGCCCCAGACCCTGCCCTTAAAAATCTCATTCAATGGGGGTGTCTGGTGGCTCAGTTGTTGGGTGGCTCTGCTTTGGGCTCAGGTCATGATCTTGCAGTCCTGGGATCAGGTCCCTCCCACCCCCATTCAGGCTCTCTTCTCAGTGGGGAGCCTGCTTCTCCCTCTCCCTCTGCCTGCTGCTCCTCTACTTGTGTGCTCCCTCTCTCTCTCTCTCTCTCTGTCAAATAAATAACATCTTTAAAAAAATCTCATTCAATGGCTTCTCCAAGTTCCCTTTTTAGAACAGTCTCTCTTTAATTTCCCTTTGACTCAGGTCAGGATGTCATTCCTTATCCTTGTCTCTTCATAGCTGATTAATGATGTCACCAGTTCCCTTCCTTGCCAGCTTCCGGCTTAATTATAATTACTCTCTCAGGTTTTAGAGAGAAATGACACAGTGTCTAGCATGACCAGGTCTGTAGGATACTTACTAATCCTAGGTCTCAGGTGTACATGATCAAGTGATGGAAGAATCCTGAGGAAACTTCCTGCTGGAGCATCCCTTTATCTTTGGTGTAGGGTGGGTGTCAAAAAAGGTTAGCACCTGGATTGGCCTTCTGTAACCAATTAGAATGAACTATGGCTTAACCCTGGAGCTGCACCAGGCCTTAACCCGTTAGTTGCTGTATGATGGGGAATATAGTGAAGGCCGGGGGGATGGGCCTGCCAGGGTTATGTATAAGTAGGGGTTTTAGAACAATAGCTACTTGTCGGACAGTAGGCGAGGATTTTAAGGATTTTACAATTGGAAGAATCTCATGGGGACAGACCAGCCTTAGTGAGCCATGTGACCAAGGGAAATACTCAAGGACTGGCTGAACCACAGGATAGTGAGAGTCTGGATCCTGAGACAAACTCATGCAGCAGAGTCACCATGCAGCTCGGAATGCCACCCTCCAGCATAAGAAAGAAACTTCTATTTGCTTAAGCCACATTGGTCTGGGTCTCTGTTACAAATAGCTGAAACAATATCTCAAATGGGAGGGTTTTGTGGGTTTATCTCTGCTATTTTTGGATTCCTCTGAGCCGAGTACATATATATCCATTCGGCTCAGAGGAATCAAATATATATGTATATGTATATGTATATGTATATGTATATGTATATGTATATGTATGTATTCCCTTCTAACTACCACGTTAAGGAGAAGTGATGCTAGAAAGTCACAGGTGCTAAGATCTGTTATTGATTTAAGGTCTATTATACCCTCTGATTGAGTGATAAGACACTCACTTCTGCGGTGTACATTAGGCTCTCTTAAAGGTTGTTGTGATCATTTGGATGACCCCATTTGCCTCTCTTGGATCAGGAATCTGATATCAAGGTACCACCTGGGAGGTAGAAGGAAACAGACCTTGATCTTCTGTAGTCTGTAGTTCAAATAGGGATAGATTCACATTCCCCTTGAACCTGAATATTCCCATGAGAAGAAGGTGATATGAAATAACACATGGAGCTGTGGGAGAGGAAGGGGCCACCTGTTCAGCCAGCCTGGTCAAGCTAGCCCTGGGGATCACTGAGAAGAGAGATGATGCAATTGGAATGGAATACTGTTTGGCCAAATTGAGCAGTAGGATCCTCTAGGCTAAGTAGTAACCTGATACCTGTTAGAGTTAATACAGACTTTATTGCAGACAAGCTGCTTTCTCCCTAAAATAATCTGTGAATTCACAGTTAGCAGGCACTTCTAGGCACGGGGATGGCTTATGTTTTCCAGAAAGTGGTCTTCTCCCTTTAAAGTCAGCTGGAGGGTCTTTTACAAACTTTTCAGCACTGCTCAGTAATTCCCTTCACTCTCAGCTGAGCATACAGGCAGGAAACCCGATTTTAACATGAATCCTAGACATCAGATGTGTCCCCCCATCAGGAAAACAAATGAGATGGTAAAATACTATAAGCCCAAGGTCTGTGCTCTCTGGTTAGAAAATTTGAGCTGGGGTTCCAGAGCTGTTCATCAAGAGTTTATTGTAAAGTTGCAGTCAGAAATAACGATTTCCCCCAAGCAACCCCAACAAACATTTCTGCAACTCCTTTCACCTTTACTGAGCATGTATACACTTGTGATCTCACGGAATGCCCCCAACAACCCTGTGAAGTAAGTACTGTTATCCCCATTTAACGGATAATGACGTCAAGGTTTGGAATGGTGACATGACCTCAAAATGACTTCCAGCCAGTATTGGGAGAGAATCAAGCCTTGAACCCACACCTGTCTTCCTTCAAAGCCCAAGCTGACAGTGAATTTCTGCATCTGAAGTTAATTTTGAAGGTCATGTGAGGGCGTGGATCTGGCTGCTTCACCTCTTGAGCCCTGGAGTTTGCAGTTAAGGGGTTCACTGGAGACCTGTTTTCACAGAAATACACAATTTCTTATGATTCTTGAGATGTGAGTGGCAGTTGTCAGGGACGATATGTTAGCTTTAGTGACTGGCCTGCTATGAAGAGTCCACAGACCTGGCAGCATGGGGAGCTCGGGGAGACACCAGGGGTGTGAAGGATCCACAACTCAGATCACTAGTTAGCCTAGAAAGAAAAATGATTGTGTCTCCATTTGTTGGGAGCTCATCATGGGAAGACAGAATCTGATTAATGGAAAATTTTCTTCCAGGAAATGGTTTCACTTCTAGGCACGGGGATGGCTTATGTTTTCCAGAAAGTGGTCTTCTCCCTTTAAAGTCAGCTGGAGGGTCTTTTACAAACTTTTCAGCACTGCTCAGTAATTCCCTTCACTCTTACCTGAGCATACAGGCAGGAAACCCGATTTTAACATGAATCCTAGACATCAGATGTGTCCCCCCATCAGGAAGGGACACAAGCTTGTCTGTTTTGGCTTTTTCGTTTGGCTTAAGACAAGGACTTTTGCCCATCCAAGGTGAAATCAGAACCTGGGCCTAGGGAGCTTACACAGTGTATGTTTCATTAGTGATCACCTTGGACTTGGGGTCCAAGGTGAGTGGACTAGGCCTCTTTCCTCTGGGACCTGATGAGAAAGATCTGTTGTTTGGGTACTGAGCTCAGCCTAGTGATTTAACAACAAATAACAGGGAAGGAGAAGGTCCCCGAGGGAAGCAAGATAGCGTTTGGAACAGAGTCTGAGTTTATAAGACAAGCCTCTGGGGCAATAGTCAACTTCTATGCATATTCACTCTCAAATACACATGCCAACTCAGAGTCTGGTGAGGAATATACAGCACTCACAGGTCAGTATGACAGAATCATTAAACCAGGGAGGAAATTATAAATACCCATAATCAAATTAAACAAAAATATCTCATTCATTCATTAATCAAGCACTTGAGTGTGATTCTGGTTGTTCTCTAACCATAATGTATATCAGAATTTCTTTTCCTAGCCACTCCCTTATTATGAAATGACTGTCTATTATCAACCTCCCTAAGCATGGTTGCTATGCAGTTAGAATTCACTAGAAGTCTGGGATTGGCTGTTTTATGGTTGGTTACCTGATGTACCAATTAAGATGCTCTTGGCTATTAAAAAAAAAAACAAACAGAAAACTTTGTCCTCTTTTTAAATCAGGGGATTTGGATTTTTTGGGTGTTGAGTTGTACTTGATGATACCTTTCAACTGCTGAATCAACCCACCCTAAAGCCTGCTCTGACTTAAACAGTCAGGTAGCATATTAGTTTCCTATTGCTGCTATAACAAATTGCCACAAACTCAGGAGCTTAGAACAACATAAATTTATTATCTTATAGTTCTGGAGGTCAGAAGTCTGAAGTGAGCCTTGCAGAACTAACATCAGGGTGTTGGCAGAGCTACATTTCTAAGGATCTAAGGGGAAATTCATTCCTCACATTTTTCATCTTCTGGAGGCTGCCCACATCTTCTGGCTCATGGCCCAGTGTCACTCTGACCTTTGCTTCCATTCTTCCTTCTCTGACTCTGACCTTGCTGCCTCCCTATCATAAGGAGTCTGGTGATTATATTGGGTTCACCTGAATAATCCATCATCATCTTCTCATCTCAAGATCCTTATCTTAACCATATGTGCAGAGTCCCTTTTGCCTTGTAAGGGATCATATTCACAGATTCCAGGGATGAGGACATGGACATCTTTGATGGGCCATTATTCTGTCAACCACGGGTAGTTCACTACATTACAAAACCAGGAACACAAAGTCAGAGCAGGCTTCAAGTCTGGTTGAGTCAGCAGTTTAAAATGTCATCAAGGACAGCCCAACTATAAAAAAAGACAAAAGGACTAATTTAAAAAGGGACAAAGGACTGGAATGGACATTTATCCAAAGAAGATATACAAATGCCCAATGAGTACATGAAAAGATGCTTAAATGCCTAGCCATTAGGGAAATGCAAATTTAAACCACGGTGAGAAAGCACTTTACATCCACTAGTATGGCTACTATTGCAAAGAAAAACAAACAAACAAACAAACAAAATAACCAGTGCTAGTGAGGAAGTGGAGAACATAGAACCCTCTTCCTTTGCTGGTGGGAATGTAAAATGGTGCAGCTGCTAGAAAAATTGGTATGGCAATCCATCAAAAAATTGAACATAAACTTACCAGATGATCCAGCAATTCCACATCTGGGTATATACTCAAAATATTTGAAAGCAGGGACTCAAACAGATATTTGTACACCTGTGTACATAGCAACATTATTCACAATAACCAAAAGTTGGAAATAATCCAAGCATCCATAGACAGATAAATGTATAAACAAAATGTGGTATCAACAGACAATAGACATTTTATTCAGCATTAAAAAGGGAGGACGTTTTTACACCTGTTACAATGTGGTTGAACCTTGAAGACATTAATCTAAGTGAAATAAACCAGTCACAAAAGGACATATATTGGGTGCCTGGGTGGCACAGTGGGTTAAGTGTCTGCCTTCGGCTCAGGTCGCAATCCCAGGGTCCTGGGATCAAGTCCCACACTGGGCTCCCTGCTCCACAGGAAGCCTGTTTCTCCCTCTGCCTCCCTCTGACTCTCTCTCTCTCTCAGTCCCTCATGAATAAATTAATAAAATCTTTTTTTAAAGGACAAATATTTATGACTCCTCTTAGATGAGGTTCCTAGAGCAATCCCATTCATAGATACAGAAAGTAAAATGGTGCTTGTCAGGGGCTGGGCAGGGAGGGAGAATGGGGAGTTAGTGTTTAATGAGTACAGAATTTCAGTTGAGGAAGAGGAAAAAGTCTTGGAGAGGGATAGTGTTGTGGTTGCACAACAGTAAGACCAGACAGAACAACACTGAACTGTACACTGAAAAAAGGTGTGAAGATGGCAAATTTTATGTTCTGTGTATTTTACCACAGTTTTTCAAAATGTCACCAGTGACAGTGACCCAGGTTCTCTGCATCACTGTGGTCTGTTACCCAGAGATCAGCTGCTATTATTATTTTTTTAACTGTACTCAAAAAATTTTTATTAACATATATCATAATGTTTGTTGCAGGGGTACAGGTCTGTGAATCATTAGTCTTACCAATTCACAGTGCTCACCATAGCACATACCCTCCCCAGTGTCCATAACCAAGACACCCTATCCCTCACACCCCCACACCCCAGCAACCCTCAGTTTATTTCCTGAGATCAACAGTCTCTTATGGTTTGTCTCCCTCTCTGGTTTTAGAGAAAGACAATCATCATATGATCTCACCGATATGAGGAATTGGAGAAACAAGACAGAGGATCATAGGGGAAGAGAAGAAAATATGAAACAAGATGAAACCAGTTACTATTATTATAAGGCTACATGCTCCTCGCAGGTCATTAGAAAATTGTCAGCAGCATTCGGAGCCATGGATTTTCCGGCTTACAACCTAGCTCTTGAAATCAAGGACATTTCCTAAAAGACTCCAATAACCCTTTACTTGAATTTCAGGCAGGTTGAAGTGTCTGAACCATAACTGGCAAAAGGGTAAGTTTATCCTCATACCCATTGGGTTTGCACCTTGAGTTGAGAGCAATTTTCCAACTTGCCTAGCTGCAATTCAATGGAAAAGAGATGAAATGAGTAGCGAAGAATGAGCCACAATGATCGTTATGGCCATACTATACGATGTCTGCAGGAATCCCGACTCAAGGGCACAGACCAGGGTGCAAAACCTCTGTGCAAAATTCAAGCCCTCCTTCCAACTCCTCCCCAGCGCTCCCGTCCCAGTGCCAGCAACACTCCCCTACATCTCAGTTCAGTTGACCGCCCCCATGTCTTACCTTAAGTCAATAGGGGAGGTCACACCTCTGGAGCACGTGTGTAGACAGAGAAGGCATGAGAAAAGAGGCCACATTTACATTTGTGTCAATATCACCTGGCAAGTGCCTTGGAACTAGGGCTTCCTGAATCCAACCCAAGGAATGCTGAATCAGAAACTTAAAGATTAAATTTAAGTTGTTATTTCTCTTTCACGAATTTGCATTTTAAGAGGTCCCCTAGGTGAGTCTGATGCTTGTCAATGGAATATGCTTCGAGAAACACTGGTCATGTGTTTGCTAAGAACTGTCCTGGGTGGGGCGTCAGGGTGGCTCAGTCTGTTAAGTGTCTTCCTTCAGCTCAGGTCATGATCCCGGGTCCTAGGATCAAGCCCTGCATCAGGCTACCTGCTCATCGGGGAGTCTGCTTCTCCCTCTCCCTCTGTCCTTTCTCCCTGCTTTCTCTCTCTCTCTCTCTCTCCCCCCCCTCTAAAATAAATAAATAAAATCTTAAAAAAAGAAGAAAAGAACTGTCCTGGGTGCTATGGGTAGAGTGACAAAGATAATATGGGCCATGTCTGGAGGAATTCTCAGTCCATTGGATAGAACAGATACCTTGATAAGTATGACCTGATAGGTGTGATGGTAGAGATATGAATAGAAACCTAAAAGCTTTATCACTGTATTGCACCCCTGAAACTAATACAGCACTCTATGTTAACTACACTGGATTTTTTTTTTAAAAAGGATTCTATGAGGCTGATACTGTCTAAGGGAGTCAGGAAAAGATTCACAGAATATTTAGCTATAGTGAGATAGCATTACAACAGTGACTCCATGTTGGAAAAAAAGAGAGGCAGACAGAAAGAGAGAGAAAATTTTTAATAATGCAGGCTACCAGGAAGACTCAGCATATCCCAGAGTCTGGTGATCATGAGAAGATAGAAATACATTTGGGATTCCCTAATGGGATCTCCCTTCCCCACTTCTCATGGCTTTAGCATTTTACTGCACTGCTCTGAATGTGATCCCGGGATTTAATGATACATAGTTTTCACATACCTATTTATGTCCCAGACTGTATACACAAAACCATGCATCATGTGCTTTCGGATGGTTCAGTAAATTTTCAAGGGCAGTTTTGACTATATGCAGCTAAACCTGATATTGCTGCCTTTAGACTGAATTTCTCATCTCCATCCCTATCCCATCCTGACACCTTAAACAGCAATTTTAGATAAGGAGTGTCAGTTATCCAGGTGGAGAAGTAGGAAGAGAGATTCCAGGCAGAAGGACCAAAATGTCAGACAGAGGAGTTACCAAAAAGCAGAACCCACCACGGGGGAACAGCCAGTCTGAGGTTCCTTCCACTGGGGTCTCAGAAGATGTGTAAAGTAAAGAAGCAGGAGATGTGAAGAGGCAGGTCAGGTGAGTGGAGATAATTAAAGACCAAGCTGAAGAATGTGGTCTTTAAATGGAAGAAATTAGCCATTGAAGAAGTTTAAATAAGTGGTTCACCTGTTTATTTAAAGATTTATTTTATTTTATTTTATTTATTAGAGAGAGCACAAGAGGGGTGGGTGGGGGAGGACAGAGTGAGAGGGAGAAGCAAGGTCCCCACTGAGCAGGGATCTGGAGTTGGGGCTCAATCCCAGGACTCCAAGATCATGACCCCAGTGGAAGGCAGATGCCCAACCGACTGAGCCACCCAGGAGCCCCAGTAATTCACTTATTTAACTAAAGTGATCTGAGTTCTAGAGAAATCATGCATTGGCCAGGTGGTAGCCAGAAATCAGAGAGCCAGGGAGGCTCAGTTAGGTTCATTTTACTAACACCCTTGGTGTAATAAAAGCAACAAAACAGAACAAGCTGCCAAATGTGTAAATTATTTGAGATGATTATGTTTAACCAATTAATGCTTTTAATGCACCCACTAACTGGACTACTATTTCTCCGATCTCATCTGAAGGTGCTGATTCCAAGTTGCAAGCCCAGGCCACATCCCTGCCCCAACCTGGTGTTACTCGAAGATTCCTTTACATCCTAAAACCATGAACCAGCCATTTAATCTCTCCCAGCCACAGTTTTCTCACCATGGGGAAAAATAAGCACTTTATAAGGACTTGGTGCTCGGCAAGTGTTATCTCATCAGTCTTGCAATATAAAGAGTCCATGGCCATGTGCACCCACGCAGGGGCGCCCATGCACAGACACCCGTGCACTTGCGCCAATGTACTGTCCTGGGGCCAAGGTTCAAAGGGAGGATGCACCCCCCAGGCTCTCCCAGTGCTTCTTCCTGCTTCTGTGTTGAATCCCCATCCACAAAGAGAAAGTAGAGCCTCTACCACAAGGACTACCCATCAGAGCTCCCAGCCTGCACCTTCACCTCTGACCAGCTGAGTTATGCCATCACCCTGTTCCTTCTCCCAAGAGTGTTTGCAAAGCAATTTCTAGATCTGGCTGCAGAATTAAAGAGTGCCCTTTTCCATGCATGTTAAAGAGATTTAAAGAGATTTCTGGTCTCCATTCATCTTTACCAAGAATCCCTCAGAAGTAAGGGTGGGAGGGGCGTTTCTCACTGCTGGTGAGCTTACACCTGCAAAGGCCCTCATCCACAAGCGCTTTTGGGGTATTTACCCTTCCCCCACTTCCCCCCACCCCGGGCTCATAGATCAGCACTCCCTTTGGGCTCTGTGTTTTTGTCTGAGGCCCAGAGACCCGTAACTCACAGTAACAATTCCCCAGCTGAACGACAGCAATAACTCACAGTGGCCGCAACAGGCTTTCCAAGTT
Source organism: Lontra canadensis (assembly GCF_010015895.1). Lineage (NCBI taxonomy): Eukaryota > Metazoa > Chordata > Mammalia > Carnivora > Mustelidae > Lontra > Lontra canadensis. The sequence continues at coordinate 4,402,013 of NW_022631090.1, forward strand.
CCTGGTAACTTTGCAGAGTCGAGTCATTGAGCTGGCGTGAGATCCAGTGCTTAGAAACTCTGCTTTATAATCAGGGTGATTTCAGAACATATCGTCAGCTAAATGGGTCCCTGGGCCTGAGCCAGCCTCCCAGGGCTCCAGTTCCAAGACTCACCGTTGGCAGGATTCTGTCACTCAGAAGTCCTGGGGGATTGGTGTATTTTAAGAGCCAGTAAAGGACTGATCTGAAAAGTTGCTTTGGAGGTTTATTCATGGGACCATGGTGAAAAAAAGAAATCTCCACTTACCATCATTATACATGATGACAGATAATACTTGATGGTGCCCCGATTATACCCAGATCTTTTACTAATGTACATGGCAGAAAATTTGAATGAAAACATAACTGGTTCACTTCTAACTGCCCATTCTCCCTTTAAAAGGAGGATAACCACCACTGTCTCCTGCTCCAACACGAAATGATTTGGTGGCTGAAAAATGATTGCATAAATGCAAATCACTTTTTGGCTGAAAAATGATTGCATGGTCGTTTCATATCCCCCTACCTTTAAATACAGCTGGACTGAAAATCACCCCACACCACTGAGCATCTCTTCCTTTCTTAGTGACCCACTTCGGGGTTTAACAATTTGCGCTACCAAGAGTATTTGCAATAGCTCTAGCCTAAATCCCTCCAGCTGCAAGTTAATCTTCTGTTCTTTCGTTTTAGTCTTCCCATTGAACATCTTCCAGTTGCTAACTGGTCATATGCCATATGTTCTCTTCCCCACGGTCCTTGTTCTTTGAAACATCTCTAACAAGCTCTGTGCACCAACCTTTTAATCGACTCTGTTAATCTTCATAAAAGCCTCTCCAAATCATCCACATCTCTCGTGAATTGAGTGACTATGACCAACAACAAAAAAGAAAATTCAGGAGAATGAGAAAAGATGAGTCTGCAGGAAGCTTTTCCCCATTCCCACTGTTTATATCTCTGATCTTTTGAAGAATGTTATTTAGTGTTATTTTTACAGAACACATGTAGTACATGTCCAAAGTAGAACATGTTTAAAAAATAGAACAAAAAGAAGGAAAGACGATCTCCTATCATCGGACCACCAAGTTGCATGGATTTCATGTTTGTGCAGACATACATGTGTGTTTATTCAAATTGAGATCACACTATATTTGTTGTTTGTATCTTGCTTTCTTCAGGTTGTATTTCACTGGTATTTTCTATATCATTATCCAACCTGAGATCAAGACCTGAGCTAAGGGTTGGACACTTAACCAACTGAGTCACCTAGGCACCCCCATCCAAAGTATGACTTCTAAAAAAAAAGATGTTATGTAATTATTTATTTGACACAGAGAGAGCACAAGCAGGGAGAGTGGCAGACAGAGGGAGAAGGAGAAGCAGCCTCCCCACAGAGTAAAGGGAGCCCAATGTGGGATTCGATCCCAGGACCCTGGGATCATGACCTGAGCCAAAGGCAGTCACTTAACCAACTGAGCCACCCAGGCACCCCAAAGTATGACTTTTTAATGCTAACCTAATTCTCTACCTTGTGACTGTATCTCAGTTCATTTCATCATTCTCCTATCACTGGGCATTTAAATGGTTTCTAATTTCTCACCTTTTATAAATAATGCTGTATCAATATCTTTGTACATGTCTTTATCCACATTCCTGATCTTTTCACAAGGCAGCACTTATGTGTGTGTGCATATGTAAATATATTTGTTTTCCATACCCCCAATAAACTGTCATTCAGATTAGATCTCTGGATAATTTTCTATCAAATTCATATGTAGTCTCTGAATAACAAATAAACCATGGTTTTCAATACTTTTTTGTTTTGTTTTAAAGATTGTTTATTTATTTATTTATTTATTTGAGAGAGAGCGTGCACACAAGCAGCAGGGTAGGGCAAAGGGGAGGGAGGAGCAGACTCCTCTGCTGAGGAGGGAGCCGGACGTGGGGCTCAATCCCAGGACCCCGAGATCATGACCTGAGCCAGAGGCAGGTGCTCAGCTGACTGAGCCACCCAGGCGCCCCTATGGCTTTCAATTCTTAAAAATCTCCTCCGTAACTACTGGAGAAAACTCCAATTCTTTAGCAGACCTTCTGAGCTCTATGTTTTGCCCCTGACGTCTACAACTGTGTAGTATACTTCAGTAATTCAGACTTCTACTTACTCGCACACTTCGGGATGCTTAATACCTTTGATTACACCACTGGCTCTGCCTAAAAAGCATCTCCCATCTTTTTTCCCCCTCCAGAGTCCTAAGTATTACTTCAAGGGTCCGTTCATATGTCCTCTCCTCAGGCAATCTTCCTTGACTTTCCAGGTTGGTCTAAGTGCACCTCTAATGTGCACCCAAGATACCTCGTGTGTGTTGCTAACACGTTATACTGAAATCCATTTTCCTTTCTACTTTTGCCAGTAAACTTGAGGACAGAGACCATGTCTAATTCATCCCCCAGTGCTTAGTAGAGTCTCTAATATATGGTCATAGATACCAGTTCTGCTGAACAGAACTGAGTACCTTTTTGTGGCTGTACCTATGCTCAATGACAGTAACTCAAGAGGTGTTATTGAATGAAATATCAAAATAGTAGTAGGGTAGAGGAGATTGGTTTCAGAATATGTAGTTATAGAATAACTATCATTCAATGCTACAAATTACTCTGGCTTAATGGAGGAAGGAGCAATCAGTTCTGCTAGGTGCTGGATAGTGATCTGGCTCATATGATTTTGTTTACTGCCTCTAAAGCATAGGAATCCCAAAGAGTCCCCATGATGCTTGATCAGTTGGATCTATCTGTCTCCTTAATTATCATTTAATTTTAATGGGATTTCTATTGTTGTCCTTGAAATTTTTTTAAAGATTTATTTATTTACTTATTTATTGGTGGGGGGAGAAAGAGAGAGAGCACGTGTGAGCATGCTGGTGAGGGTGGGGCAAGGGGAAAGGGAGAGAGAAATTTCAAGCAGATTTCCTGCTGAGCACAGAGCCTAAAGCTGGGCTTGATCTCATGACCCTGAGATTTTGACCTGAGCCGAAATCGAGAGTCAGACGCTTAACTGACTGAGCCACCCAGGCACCCCTGTCCTTGAAATTTTCATATGTACAGTCAACGCAATCTTGCCTCCAATCTGGCACCATCTTGTCTCCCTGGAAATGTATTTTGAAGTGTGGAACTAGCAGAAGAAAATGGGACACTAGACTTAAGTATATCTAGACAGAATGTGTCTGAGAAGTACCCTACATCCTGTGTTTCTCTTCTGACTCACCCGCATCAGAAGAAGAATGGCTCCTCTACAAGAGGGAGGGCCCTGGTTCAGCCACAGGGACTGATGTTGCTTCCTCCTTTATCAGTAGTTCGATCCCCAGCATCGGTTACTTGTCGATTAGTCCTCAATGACGGCCATGTTCCCAGGCCTGCAGAATGGCAGCTAAACCAAAACAGCCCTCTACCAACTGGCTTTTCCTAGGAAAAGGGTATGAGAGGGAATTACGGACCCACAGGCCTCTTCCTAGATGGGAGCCTTGGGGCTAAGATTGAAGCAGCTGACACCTGTTACAAAGCGAATCAGCATAGTCCTTCAAGAGCTAGGGCTGACCAACTCTGCTAAGCAAGAACAGATGGACGAGCCACCAACCAGCGGATGAAGCTGATACTGGGGCTCCCACATGGAGGACAGATCTGTTTCTATATGCTTTAAAGACCATAGAGCTTTTTAGAAAGGCTGAATCCCGCGAAATAGGCTTATAGCTATGATTTTAATATATGCAGTCCCCAGCTTACAAATGAAATGTGTTCCAGAGGTTTAATGGTTTGGAACTCCAAACACATTTTTCCTGTAGAATTAAGGTTATACACTAATTATCAGGTTCCCATCCAGCCCACAAAAACCATATTAAATCCTGCAGTGTAGCTGAGCTATGATACTGGAGTAGTATTTGGAGTTCTATATTCTAATTCTGGATTAGTTGCTGGGGGCCATGTAATAGAGAGAAGTGAAGAACCCAGAAGAAGTCGTTCTCTTCAAACCCCCGCTTCTCTCTTGGGAGCAGTCCTGGCCTGCTTTAGGTAAATTTTCAAACATGGCAAATTGTTTTTGAAAAACCCTCACCCTCTTTTCTGCACCTTTCCAAGGCAGGGCCCCCGTGCCTTTGAGGCTACACTAAGCCCCCAACTTGACAGCTCCCTAAAACTGTCTTAGTGTCTTCTCCAGTCTCCCTCGTGGCTCCCAAATCTCCTCTTCTCCCTCAATCTCCATGAAATGACTCTTAATTCTCAGAAGTCCCAAACCTAGCTCCTCTACTCTTATGCCAAACCTGTTCTGCTTCTGATTTTTCAGGCTTGGTTAATAGCAATACAATTCTTATGCAGTTAAGTTCAAAAGCCCAGGGTCCTCTTTGATGTCTTTTTCCCTTGCTACTCACAGTTCCTCAAATGTCTTGTTGATTCCACTTGCGGAAAGTCTTCAGATATCACCATCCTTCTTTGGGATCTCATCAGTGTAAGGATCCTTTGGCAGCTGCCATATTGACATCACTGTCTATAATCTCTCACTTGAACTAGAACCCAGCTCTTTCCTCTTCCCTCTGCTGATGGATGAACCTTTTCTAAAGCACAGCTTTAATCACCCCCTCCATGATTCCCCCAATGTACCCCCCAGATCTAGCACTGGTTCTCCTAACACATCACAGCTACTCTTATTCCATTTACTCTTCACAACCCAGGTAAGGTAGCTATTCTCATTCCCTTTCTGAAAATTAGGAACAATAATTTACTGAAGGTCACTGGCCTGTTCAGTGATGCAGCCAAGATTTGAACTTGGGTTTGTGTCCAAAAGCCACAGTCTTTTCACTCCATACCACCTCCATCTATAGGCCAGATACCTTGGGTTGGTCATCTAGGCCTTCCACGATCTGGCTCTGTCTTATCTTCCCGTCCTCTACTATGCCGCTCCTCTTTATACCCATTCTATTCCTAACCAGACCACTTGCTGCTTCCCAAAACTGGTCTGGATTCTCGTACCTTTTTGTCTATGCTTTTTGTTGGCTGGTGAGAACTTTCCTTGCTAAGACCCAAAGCAAACGCTTTCACAAAACCATCCCTATTCCCACCCCATCCACCTACAAATACACCCGAGTACTAGCCAAAAGTTCTCTCCCTTTGCCACACCTCTAATTGTTGCTTCATTTTAAATATAGCCTAAATAACTAATTGTAGTTATTTGAGTGGGGTTTAGAAACCCAACTACCACTTTAAATCCTTAAGGACAGGTACCCAAACTTTCCGCTCTCAGTCCTAGCAAGTGGAGGTATCCGTGGTAGAGATCCAGTTAATGTTTAAGGTATGAATTATTAGTACAAATTAAGATTGCCATGTAAAACAAGGCTGAGTGTCATGATGAGGATTTTCTTTTTGGTGAGAAAGCCCCCAGAGGATTTTGATCAGAGGAAGACCAGCACAAAAGTTGTATTTTTAGAATAACTAATGAAGATTCAAGATACAAGTTAAAGCGTTACCTGGGTGGCTCCGTTGGTTAAGTGTCTGTGTTCAGCTCAGGTCATGATCCTAGACTCATGGGATCGAGCCCCACATTGGGCTCCTTGCTCAGTGGAGAGTCTGCTTTTTCCTATGCATGCCACTCCCTTGCTTATGCTTGCACGCTCTCTCTCTCTCTCTGTCAAATAAATAAATAAAATCTTTGTTAAAAATACAGGTTAGAGAGATCTGTGCTGGATGAAAATCTCAGCTCTGTTATGCATCAACTCTATGACTTTTGGCAAGTTGCTTAATCACAACTTTATTGGGATATAATTTACCTACCACAAAAATCACTTTTTAAAGTGCAAAATTCAATGTTTAACATACTCACAGTATCAAACCATCACCACCAATTCCAGAATATTTTTATTACTCTGAAAAAAAATCCCATGCCCGTTAGCAGCAGCTCCCCATTTTCCCCCAATTCTGCCAGCCCTTGGCAAACACTAAGGTACTTTCTGTCTGTATGGAATTGCCTATTCCGGACATTTCACGTAAAAGGAATCATACAATATGTGTTTTTGTGACTGGCTTCTTTCTTTCTTTCTTTTTAAGATTTTATTTATGTATTTGCCAAAGAGAGAGAGAGAGCAAGAGAGTACAGGAAGGGGGAGCAGCAGGCAGAGGTAGAGGGAGAAGCAGGCTCATGATCTGAGCCAAAGGCAGACACTTAACCGACTGAGCCACCCAGGTATCCGATGACTGGCTTCCTTCACCTGGCATAATGTTTTGGAGATTTGCCCATGCTGTAGCATCTATCAGTCCTTTTTATTGTTGAATAATATTCCAGTGTATGGATCTGCTCATTTTCCTTATCCATTCATCAGTTAATGCCTATTTAGATTCTTCCCATTTTTTTACTATTAAGAATTATGTTGCTCTGACCACTCATGTACAATTATTTTTTGTAAACATATGTTTTCTTTTTTTTTTAAGCCACATCCAGCATGGAGCTCAATGTCAGGCTCGAAACCATGACCATGAGATCAAGGCCTGAGCCAAGGTCAAGAGTCAGAGGCTTAACCAACTGAACAACCCATATACCCAGTAAACATGTTTTCAATTATCTTGGCTATTTACCTGGGAGTGGAATTGCTGGGGCACATGGGAACTCTAATGTTTAACTTTTTCAGGAGCTGATAGACTGCTTTCCAGTTATTCTGCCAATTTACATTCCCACCAGCAATGTGTGAGAGTTCAAATTTCTCGAAGTTCTCACCAACACTTGCCATTTTCTGGGCTTTTAAAATTATAGCTATTCTACTGGTTGTGGAATGGTCTCTTGTGGCTTTGATTTGCATTTCCCTAATGACTAATGTTGTTGAGCATTTCTTCATGTGCTTATTGGCTATTTGTACAGCTTCTTTGGTGAAATTTCTAGTCATATTCTTTGCCCATTTTAAGATTAAGTTATTTATCTTTTTATTGTTGAATTGTAATTGTTCTTTATACATTCAAGATACAAATCCCATATCAAATATATGATTTGCAAATATTTTCTCCCATTCTGTCTTTTCACTTTCTTGATGGTGTTCTTTGAAGCACAAATGTTTTTAATTTTTATGAAATCCAATTTATCTATTTTTTCCCTAGGCTTCTTGTGTTTTTGGTGTTATATCTAAGAAATTTCTAATCCAGGGTTATGAAGGTTTGCATCTCTGTTTTCCTCTAAGAGTTTTATAGTTTTAGCTCTTACATCTAGGTCTGCAAGCCATTTTAAATGAGTTTTTATATGGTGTGAGGTAGGGGTCCAACTTCATTCTTTTGCATGTGGATATCAAATTGTCCCAGAACCATTTTTTGAAAAGACTAAAAAAAACAAAACAGAACAAAACAAAAAACCAAAAAAGAAAAACCATTCTTTTCCAATGAATTATCTTGGCACCTTGCCAAAAATCAGTTAGCCATAAATGTAAGGCTTTATTTCTAGATTCTCAATTCTGTTTCATTGATCTATGTGTTGATAACTATATTCTAGGCCAGATCACACTGTCTTAATTACTGTTACTTTGCAGTACATTTCGAAATCAAAAGGTGTCAGTGCTCCAACTTTGTTCTTTTTTTTTTTTTTCAAGACCATTTTGGCTCTTCTTGTTCTCTTACATTTCCATATGAGTTTTACAATAAGCCTGTTAACCTTTGGGGGAAGAAAAAAACAATAAGGATTTTGATTTTGTGTTTGATTTTGATTTTGTGTTAAATCTGTAAATCAATTCAAGGAGTATTGCCGCCTTGACCTTATTAAGTCTTCCAATCTATAAACATGGGATGTAAGTCATTTAACCTCCCTGGACCTCACCTGCTTTATTTCTCAAACGGGAATAATAATAGTCATTCTATCTCACAGGGTTTTTGTGAAAATGAGAACATTCTTCTTAGATGGATTATTTATGACAGCATTATAGGAATCAGTATAACTTCTGGATGTGATAACTTTGAGGAACATTAAAAACATCAGTTCACGGTCATTTTAAAGCCAGTTTAATTTCTTTACAGCCACATTTTCTATTTACAAAGTGCCTATTGTGTGGTTGGTGCTTAGTAGGCTCCATGGTAGGAGCAGGTTCTAGAGCCAGATGACATGTTTTCAATTCACAGTGTACCATCCCAATTGACCTTAGACAAGTTACCTGCTTTTCTGGTACTCAGTCTTCTCATTGGTAAAATGGGGATAATAATAGTACCTACTTCATAGAGCTCTTGTAAATATTGCATGAATTAATTCATCTAAAGTGCTTGGAAGTGTGCCTAACACATAGGATTCAATAAATGTCAACCATCATTCCAGCATCATATAGAAGTACTTTAAGGCCCTATAACGAGTGGCATTTACAGCCACATGCTTATGACACTGACTCCCATTCCATGGTTTGCACCATTTGAGTAAGTCAAGCATTTGCTTGGAGCTGGAGTAACTACCCTTTGTAAACTAGACTGGAATGGAAATTCTCACAAAGCAAGCTGGAGTCTCCAATTTCCCTGGGTGGATATACAAATAAATAATGGCTTTTAAAATGCATTTGACATTGTGCAAAGTAAAGCCCTTCTTAGTTAAGCAGAAAATATGCAGACTGCTTGGGATAATGGTTTCATGGAAAACCAGTGCAATGACATGGCATCGTTTTCTTTCTCAGGAGTCTATTTTCCTCTGCTTCTAAGTTTAGCTTATTAGAAACAGCTAGGGGAGAGAGTCAGAGCTGTAGATGTACATCCATGCTGTGCCTATCTCTATGTCCTCAGACACAGTCTGATCTCCGATGGCATGTGGTTCTAGAGAGATTGCATTAGATTGATTGCTGGGAAAGCATTCTGCCTGCTACCAGTCTTCTTGAAGGCTGAGCTCAGGGAAATCATTTCTGAAATTGCTGTAGTCTGGAGCAGACTGGAAATCAGGGCATCCAATGCCATAACAACAGCATGAAAAAGAAACAGAAATTTCTCATAGAACCAGAAGACCGAGGGGCTTGTAGGGGCCCTCGACAAGCCCCTGTATCCTAGTTTATTCCTTAGCTTCTAGGAAGGCCTAGAGTAAACTCATTCAGAACAGACTGATGTATGGCCCCCAGCCCTGCACTGTCTGCTACTTAATCCATTTCTCAACTGAGGAGAGAAGGACGACATAGGAAATCTTCCCACCTCAAATCCCTCAATTCCCCAGCATGGAAAACCTAAGAGACAAAAGGGCAGGGGAGGAAAACCCAAATAGCAACAGATCCCTTGTGCCGGCCAAGTGTTGCTTAGCAGAGCAACCTGGGTATTGGATGTGGGCATAGCCATGTGGAAGCAATAGGAAAACCAGCAGGAGCCTTGTAATCCAACTTCAGAGGAAGGCTCTTACAAATATTTGAGACATTCTGATGAAATTATTTCCTCTGTTTACTGCTAACAATAATTAAAAGCACTTTATGGAGTGAAAAGCTGATAAGTACTGGCGAGAGCTTAATGTGAGCCCTGAGAAGAGCTGCATTCGTCTCTTTTGAAACCTAGGATGGTGCTCTCAACCCCCTTGGTCTCTTCTCCCAAATTCTGTTTTCTATTTGGCCCCTGTTTTCATTCCTTGCCACCAAAAAGTGCTTCCATTTCCCCATGTTTACAAATTAGGCTTCCATTCTTCCTGCTCATTACAATTCACCAGCTTTATAGTGCAGATCCAGCTAAATACAAGGTAGAGAGAAATCTGATTGAATGTATTCAATCTAAGGTGGAGATGATTGAAAGCTTTTAAATGATCTCAGGACTGCATTTTAAAAGATCAGCTTCATCCAAATTAATTTCTGATCCTGAAAAAAATTGAAACTAAGTGTTTTGATGAATTTTTCTAAAGGGAATTCTTGGTGCCCTTCAGATAACACAGGGCTCTGCCCACACTGTGCTCATTACATTCAAATTGCAAACTCATCCACGGCAGGGAATGTGGTCACAACCTCAAAAAGCCCACCGACTCAGAAGCATAAGGCTCTGAAGCATTAGATTTTAAAGGAAAGTGAGAATCAGAGCTTTGGAAGTTGCTTATTGAGTCCCTGTAAAACTTCCCAGATGGTGTCTTCCTGTTGGAAGCCTCCTCTTTGTTTCACATCTACAGAGCAGTCTGGCCAAGGCTAATGATTACCCTATCTTGGAGTTGCCCTGCTGAGAGGGCAGTAGGTAAGAGATGAAGGAGAAAATAAGCATCAAGATGGCGCTTAGATTTTGAGATGCTCTAAACTCAGGGAGGAAGAGAGAGAGCCCCTTGGTGTATACATTAACCTCAGCCAACTGGGAAGATGGCATCCTTTTTGCCCTCTCAATTTGACGGCTGGTGAAACTGAGCATTGGATTGACACACATATTTGTGATACGGGTATGCATTGCTCAGCAGCCGCAGGCCAACTTGCTGCAGACTACAGGTGACAGATTCTTCAGTGAGGTTCCACCTGGCTGGCCTCTAACTGATTGTCAGGTGCATGGCTGGGCTCAAGCTTTGGAAACACACTCTACCGTAAGCTTTTTCACTTGGAGTTCCCATTCTAATCATTGGTACCACACTCCTCCCCTGCTTCCACCTCCAGAGACACACTCTGCAGTTTATAAGGGTGTTAACTGTACCTACAGTTAAGTATCACCATCCCTCTGAATGATAGAACAGCCAAACAAGAACCCAGAGAAAGGGAAAGTTAATGAGCTGAAAGATTGGATAACTTTCAAAGCAGGCTACCCGAAAACCTTGAAAGATCTTTAATGCTGATGGATTTAGCTGCTTGGTATCTTTCATAGAAGCAGCGATATTTATTTTTTATTAATAATTGCTTTTTAAATCTCTTCATTGACACCTACCCTGCTCCTTTACCTGTCCAAAACACCCTGCCCATTGGTTCTCAATCATGATTGTGAATCAGAACTATGAAAAAAATGTTGTTTGGTTTTTTTTTAAATCTAGATGGAGGCACCTGGGTGGTGCAGTCCATTACGCGTCCAACTCTTGATTTCAGCTGGCATCATGATCTTGGGGTTATAGGATCCAGCCCCACTCCGTGCTCAGCATGGAGTCAGCTTGTCCCTCTCTCTCTGTTCCTCCCCTCGCTCGTGCTCGCTCTCTCTCTCTCTCTCAAATAAATAAGTAAAAATTTTTTAAAAATCTAGATGACCTCGTCCCACCCCAAAGCTACCGAATAAGAGTCTTTGGAAATGGGGCACGAATATTCACATTCAAAAGCAAGTTCTCCAGATGTTTTTGAGGCACCACCAAGGTTTCAGACCACTGCCTTAGCTTCACCTGGGCTAATCCTATCTTTATAACAACATTGCGAAGTATGTATTATTGCCTCCATTTTATAGACGAGGAAACCGAAATTCATGAAAGTTTCATGATTGGCCAAGGTTACAGAAAGAGAAATGCGCTAAGCTATGATTCAAAGCCAGGCCCATGCACAAAAGAACATGATCTTTCCACTCTATCACACTAATGGGCTGTGCATAATTTGTCTCACTACTCTGATATTGACCTTTTTTAAACCAGATGTCTTGATCTTTAGAGTAGCTACAATCTCTAGTAGTTTCTATCTCTTTCTTGATTTCTAATTCTATCATACTGATGTTTGTCCACTCTTTTAATTCCAACCGTCATTTTCCTTAACAGAAAAGATGGAAACCAAGCAATTCTGTATTGTCCTTATATTTATTAACATTATCCTATTATGTTATTGATCTCAAGCCACAATCAAATACTCTCCTTCTTTGGTGGTATGGAGAGGTTGTTCTTAATAGTTTCTAAAATCATTGAGTCATTCCAGTTATTGGCTTTGCTCATTGCAGGGTCATTCCACTCACTTATATTTGTGTTTGTATCAGTGTCCCTTCATTCATCTTTTGTGAATGTATATTATAACTATTTGCACATGTATGGGTTATATGTACATGTGTGTATAGGTACTTCAATGCTACAGATCATGAAAGGCTTTTTTATGGAAGGAATTTTCTCATGTGAGAAAGAGAGAGAGAGCAGGGGATGGGCAGGGGGAGAGGGAGAGGGAGAGAGAATCCCAAGCAGGCTGCATGTTCAGTGCTGAGCCCGACCTGGGGCTCAATCTTACATCCCTGAGATCACGACCTGAGTCAAACCAAGAGTCAGATGCTTAACTGACTGAGCCCCCCAGGTCCCTCCTAGAAGGAATTTTAGAGATCTTATTTGTTCCAGTGTTTTTTTAATTTTTTCTAACCACAGAACACTTTCTCCAAGCAAATTTCAGTTCAGAATCCCAATGTATAAAATAAATATCAGTGGAAACTGGTAAAGCAAGAAAAGACCCATCTCTTTGGACCTTGAGGCGGCTGCACAGCACAATTCGAAAAACACTGTTCTAGTCAACTCGGATTAGGAAATTAGAGCCCAGAGAAGTAAATCAACTTTCCAAGGTCACACAGCATGTAATAAATCAAGACTAAAAATCAAATTTCCTAACTTGAAGTCCAGTTTCTAACCTGCTTGATATGGTAAAGATGAAAACCAGCATCAGGTCCAGAAAGTTCTGGAGAGCACTCCAGTTATAGGTAAGAAGAGTAATATTAACAGTTAATGTATCTTGATCACTTATTATATGCCAAGCACCTTTACTGTTTTACTTCTGGCTATCTTCTGACTCTTTTAGAGTGCCTTTATCTGAACTACAGTACTGTACCTACTTCATTTTCATGTCTCTAAGTGGGACACCTGGGTGGCTCAGTTGCCTAAGCAGCTGCCTTTAGTTCAGATCATGATCCCAGGGTCCTGGGATCAAGCTCCACATCAGGTTCCCCGCTTCTCCCTCTGCCTCTGCCTGATGCTCCCCCTGCTTGTGTTTGTACTCTCTCTGTGTCAAATAAATAAATAAAATCTTTAAACAACTTTAAAACAACTTTATCAGTATACAATTCACATGTCATAAAATTCACCCACTTAAATATTACACAACCCAATGATTTCTGATATATTCATAAGAATCATACAACCATCCCACCATTTAATCTTAGAACATACTTATCACCTCAAAAAGAAGCTTCACACCCATTGGCCGTCAGTCCTCAACCTCCCCTCCCTGAAACCTTGGCTACCACTAATCTACTTTCTGCCTCTATGAATTTACGCCTTCTGGACATTTCATATTAATGGAGTCATACAATATGTGGTCTTTTGTAATGGACTTTTTTTTTTTACTCAGCATGAGGTTTTCAAGGCTCAGCCATGTTGTAACATGAATTAGTGTTATATTCCTTTTTATGACTGAATTGTATTTCATTATATGGATATACCACAATCTGTGCATTCATTAGTGATAGACTCCTTATATCTTATTTGAACCACTGAAATAGCATTATTTTTTTAAAAATTCTTTATTTGTTTATTTGACAGAGCAAGAGAGGGAGAAAGAAAGCACAAGTAGGGGGAGAAGCAGACTCCCCACCGAGCAGAGAGCCCGATGTGGGACTTGATCCCAGGACCCTGAGATCATGACCTGAGCCAAAAACAGATGCTTAACCAACTGAACCACCCAGGCATCCCTGAAATAACATTCTAACCAGTGTTCTTATCTACATTATCTCCTCTACTCTTCCCATTGCTATTAGAAATATTTTGTGAAAGTACCTATTTGCTTTAGTGGTTCCCCATTCTCTGCAGGAAATCACAAACTTAACTGCCTTGAGAGGCATGACATGTCATACAAAAATGTGAAGTTGTGAGTTGCAAGACAATTTTGAGTGGTAAGTTCAGCGGTCAATTGAGAGTGCAAACCCTACTTAAAGGCAACAAAATATTCAAAGCTGAATTTTTAAAAAAACCACTTTATTCATATAACAAATACTCATGCTGCTTCTCTCCATGTTTGGTTTACAGAAGAAAAGCCAAACCACTCAGCAGAGCTCTTTATCATGACCTAACCCCAGTCCTATTTCCAGGTTCCTCTGCTGCTTCTCATCTTCCTCCTCCTACCCGTTCCCCCTTACTCCATGCTCTAGCCATGTAATGTTTTTGGAAGGGCCCCAATTCATACTTTCAGACCTTTATGGCTTTTTGTTCCCTCTGCCTAGAATGCCCTTTTCTCTTCCTAGAGAGGTAATTCCTCACCCTTTATGATCCTGCTTGAACTAAGTGTGACCTACTCTAGCACCCTTTGAAGTATACCTTTTTTATCATGCCTACCACACTGTGGTGAAACATCCTGTGTGCACGTCTATCTCCCCAGTCATACTGTGAGCTTCTCCAAGTCAAGGATATTGTTCTAGTCAATGTTGTATTTTTTTAGAAACCTATCAAACTACCAGCAAAACTCTTGTGGTAGTTTGTTGGTTTTCTTGTCCCACAGAGCACGTGTTTCCAGCTACCAGTGTTCTCCAGCTAGTTGTTGTCTGGGTCTAGATAATCCCCTCTGCCTGGTGGTCCATAAAGAGGAGGCTCCTGTTACCATATCTGGCCAAGAAGGAAGGAGATGCTACCTTCCCTGCCTTTCCCTGGAGCAACTATTCAATGGACCCAGAGAAGGCTGAAGCAGTTCTTGGTTCAAAGCCATCTGAAGTTGGTGTGTCAGGGTCTGAAACTAGACACTATGATCTTGGGCTGGCTACTTCAGTGTCTCATACCTCATAGGGGGATGAACCTTATTGTCAAGGCCTGGGAAGTGGAGTAGAGAGCTCCTAACCACATGATATCTGGGACCCTGGAGAGTTTTCCACATGAACTTACCTCCTTGTCCAGCTTGCCCCCTCCCCTCTCCTTCCCCACAGCCCCCCAGCCCTTTGTCTTTTTGTCTCAAACTGCCAAGCCACCTGCCAAGCCACCAACTTACCCCTTCTCTCAGTCACTTTTCCCAACAGCAATATTCAAGCATCCTTCTGAATTGCAAATTTTGCAGCCTCAGAAGATCACTGGATGTCAACATATTTTCTCCTTTTCTCAGTTTCTGTTGGTCTGCAGAGGCCAAGGTCAGCAGTCTTAGAGGTGAATATTGATCACAAAGGAGTTTTTTTACTCAAGTCTGTAGGTTTGTTCACTCCCCAAAATGTTGGTGATTAAATAGATACTTCTTGTTATGAGAATTTCACTTTCCTCTTGAATATAACTAAGACTCTGGGGCACCTGGGTGGCTCATTCAGTTAACCTTCTCACTTTGGTTCAGGTCATGATTTCAGGGTCTTGGGATCAAGTGCCATATTAGGCTCTGTGCTCAGCAGGAGTCTGCTTCTCCCTCTTCCTTTGCCCCTCCTCCAGCTCATTCTCTCCCTCTCTCTCTCTCTCTCAAATAAATAAATAAAATCTAAAGCAAAAAAAAAAATAACAGACTCTATTTCTTATGAACTAGTACCCTTGTCTAATGCTAAGAAAACATTTGCTATTTCCCAGGCTAAAGTCTCAATCTTTCCCTTCTTTATTCCCCTCCCTCCCTTCCTCTCTTCCTTCCATCCTTTCTTCTACATTCCTTCCTTTCTTCCTTCCCTCTCTCTCTTCTTCCAGAAGCAGTGGGAGGGGGAGGACAAGAAGACAGTTAAACATAGCTTGTTATATATTTTATTTGTCCAAAGCAAACGTCTCAACAAGGATAATTTCTGTTAGTGAAATACAATTCCACACACTTTTATTGAATGACTTCTATGTGTCAAGCAGTGTCCTGATTGTGATTTGTTACCATGAGCCGATATTATAAAATTCCTCCAGAATTGGCCAAATCCAAGGACTTTAGACTTGATGCCAAATCCCAGAATTTGCTCTAATATTTTTATACAAGATCAATTGCATTCAACACAGCCTAAAGGTTGGGTTATATTGTTAACAGCCTAGAAGTACTGCTCCCAGTGTTTTCATCTAATAGACCAGTATGGATTTATTACCTACTATGTTCTAGATGCTGTACTAACAATCATGGCTACCATGGTGAAAAAGATACCTCTGTGTCGTAGAGAAGGCAAATGCATACACTACTAAATGCATTGCTGTGTGGTGAGTGAAATGAAAAGAGTGATTTAGTGCAGAGGCTTGCAAACTGCCCACCACCCATTTTTGTGAACAAAATGTTGCCTGTACACAGACACTCACATTCATTTACTTATTGTGTATGGCTACTTTTATGCTACAATGGCAGAGCTGTTGCAATAGAGACCATGTTTGCAAAGCCCAAAATATTTACTACCTGGATCTTTAAAAAAAAAAAAAAAGCTGACCATCTCTGCATTAGAGAAACAAAGTCTGTTTGGAGAAAAGTAAAAAAGCATCAAAGAGATGGCATGTAAGCTGGAACTATTAGAATTCACCTTACATTTGTAGGTGAGTAAGGAGGAGAAAATATTAGAAGCAGAAAAATCCTACAAAGAAGTTGAACAGAGATCTAGAGGTATAAAAAAATAGCCTTTACCAAAAACCATTAAATTCTGTATTTTATTTTTTTGGAATTCTATATTTTAAGTGGGTGAATTGTAGAATATGTGAATTACATGTGAATAAAGTCCTTTTTAATTTTTAAAAGATTTTATTTATTTGAGAGAGAGAGTAAGAGAGACACAGCAGGAGGAGAGGGGGAGGGACAGAGGGAGAGAGAGAAGCAGGCTCTCCACTGAGGAGGGAGCCCCACATGGGGCTCGATCTCAGGAGCCTGAAATCATAACCTGAACCAAATGCAGCCACTTAACGAACTGAACCACCCAGGTGCCCCTAAAGTCTTTTTTAAAAAACAAGTTGGTTGAGCATTTGACTCTTGATTTTGGCTCAGGTCATGATCTCAGGGTCCTGGGATTGAGCCCTGCATTGGGCTCCTGCTCAGTAGGGGGTCTGCTTGAGTATTCTCTCTCCGTCTTTACCTCTCTCTCTCCCTCCCTGTAAAGTAAATAAATAAATCTTTTTTAAAAAAGATCCTTTTAAACACATTACCTTCTTGGGAACTGGCCCTGGCCCCGTATGTTTCAATGGAGCACTCCATTGAGCGGGACGGTTCTATGTAGTGCATTACAAGATACTTAAACTCTCTGGTTCCCAGGCTCTGTGACAACCAAAATCACTACCACACATTTCCAAACACCCCTAAGAAGGTGTTAACAGGCTCACTGAGAACCCCTGATAGTTCAGGGTGTCTGGAGCACAGGGTGTATGGAAGGGGCAGCAGGAAGTGGCAGGCTAAGATGTTTACATGTTATCCAGCAGGCAGTCCTCTGCTCTACAGTTCAAGGACCAAGACATTTCCCTTGGAAAAAACTGATCTCTCCCTCTAGAGAGGGCCTTCCCATAATATCCCAAGATCAGCCTGAGACAGAAAGTCCAGAAAAATTAGATGACTTCCATATTTCCATTTCCTGCCATTGCCCATTCTGCAGAACACTGACCATCCTACCAAACCATGGTCGACTCAAGTGAACAAATCAGCTATAATCATAGACACAGCTGAAATATGCAGCTCCATATGGAAAAAAGTGGGTCTTTTAGTATGCATTACCAACTGGGAATCCTCCCTTCAAAACCACTATTAACATGCTGATAAGACATCTGAAACACTCAATAAATAAAAGGGACCTTAAGAATGGTGCAAATGCATTCCTAGGTTCCAAAGTCCCACAAAGTGACCATGACTTATTTTCATCATTGCTTTTAACCCTTGCAACTCTTTTCTTTTCCACACTTATTCAACACTCATTTGAGAGCAGGCACAAAGAGGCATTCTCAGGAGGGAGTGGGTTAACAGTATTCAAATAATAAGCATTTCAACATGCTAAGGGTATTGGGAGGCAGAAATAAAGATCTCTCTTCTCCCTAACTCTCAAGGTCAGCCAACTCTAAGCAGCAGTAATGTTTCCTGGGCCTTGATGAGAAGGGAATATTTCGAACAAAATGACAGCTTCTCTGATACATGGGTTTGGTTGGGTGTCCAAGAGCACTCAAGGAGAAAGTTCATTTTCCCAGTATAGGAGAGGGAGGGCTAGGGAGGTTTGTAGCTGCTTCCACTTTAAAGACCCTTTCCTGAATATGTTGCAGATTAGAGTCCAATCAGCCTAACTTCTCTTTGTGCCTCCATCTCATTCACAAATTAAAACAACATTTTATGGGGTCCAGTTTACTCAAAATTGTTGTAATTATTGCTTCATTGATTGCAAACCAGGAACCACCCTCTTCTCTTAAATACAGACAGCTGGGCCATCTGTTCCCTATGAATCATGTAAACAGAGAAGACTTGAGAGAAGGATTTAAACACTTTCCAACCTGGTTCTGCCTTATTTCAAAAATGCAATCAACTGTCCAGAGACTTAACAGATGCAATGCTTAAGATCTGACCTGCCAACTTGATGCTCTTGTGTAACATAGAAAGTTATGGTTAGAAAATGAGGTCAAAGCCTTCAACCTCGTCACATTCATTTGCCCTGTTCATTTAATTAAGGTGTTTTTTTAATTATATAGGAAAATACATGAACATGAAATAAAAATTCAAGCAATACTGAGCAGTACAATGAAAAATAAAATGTTCCTTCTCTGTCCCTTGTTCCAGGCAAATCCCTTCAGACCTTTGACTTTTCTGTGTTTGGTACTTTTGGTGTTAATTCCATTATTCTATTTCTAGATTTACCAACTTCAATCTGTATCTACTGAGGCTACCCACTAAGAAAGATGATGAGTTTGGCTCCCTCGTCTTCTCTCTTGATGCAGCCAAGAATCTAACTCATTAATCCTACCTCTCCTGTCTTCCTTGAAATTTCTGTTGTAGTCTTTAGTTTTAGCTTTTATATAAGTGAACTTCAAAATTTAAATAATACACAAAAGCCTTGATTTCTTAATCCATCTACTTGGGTTTTATTTTATTTTAATGCAGTCAAATTTAATATTTTCCTTTTGAGGGTTTACATCATTTGTCTTGTTGAGGAAATCCTTCCCTGCCACAAGGTCACAAAAACATTCTCCTATATTTTATTCTAAAGTTTTATCTTTTACACATAAGTCCCTAAACCATCTGGAATTGATTGTTATTATTGTGTATAGTGTGAAGTAGAGATCCAATTTCATTTTTTTCCATATGGAGAATCATTTGTTTCAGCACCATTTATTAAATAGTCCAAGTTTGCTTCCCTATTTTGTAATGCCATTTCTGCTATATATCAAGTGTTAAATAACACTTTCAGGGTAAGTGTTGGTCTGTGTCTGGGATCTCTACTCTGTCTCATTAGTCAGTTTGTCTGAATTGAATTGCATACCTTGGAGTCACTGTGCTCTCTGGGCATTGCTTGCCTCATCTTTAAAAAGGGGATGACGATACTTTGCCTTAACTACCTCAGAAAGTTGTTGGGAATAATGCATGCAAAGACACTTTGTTAAATGGAGAGTGTTATTCAAATTATGAAATAAAAACATGCTAACATCAACATGACTTTAGTTATCATTTATATTTAGAGAGGAGGAAAGTGGGGTTTAGATCAGACAAGCCATCTGCCCACATAGAAGGTATCTTTATTATGCTTCTAGACTATGCTTCCCAAAGCTTCAGCATAAAGCAAAGGGCATTGCATTTGATCCTCAAAAAAAAACAATCAAGTCAAGGACTTAATCTGCTAGGACTGTCTGTTGGACATTGTTCATGTTTTTTCCAAAATGTGATGTAATTTCTGAAGTTTGACATATTATTTCCTGTAGGAGTCTGTGCCTTATGGCCAATTTCAAGGTTGAATGGTACAAATGCAATTTTGCATAAGCCACCTCTGATTTAGCAGCAGAGATTGATACACATTACAACCACTTAAAGAATGGCATCTATCCAGTTGATGCCAGTCATGCCGCTATTATGTGTTAAGATAAAAGGCACAGTTAGGTGATTTATATTGATGCTTTATGTAAAACAAGAACATTTATTTATAGAAACTGGCCCATCTGAAGATTGGCAGACACACCTGAACAAGAAGACAAAAGTTTGATTTAAACATTAAAGAGCAAAAAGGATAATTAAAAACTATCATTTTCCTTAAGTTAGAAAAAATCATGTCTTAGTCAAAGACTGAACTTAGGCAGATAGTCTATAAACAGAGAATAACCATTATCATATGATAGAAATATGCTAGTCACCCAAAATAGATTAAACATGGCTATGGTTTAATGATTAATAATGAAATATAAAATAACCAATGAATGGGTCAACCGAGAAATTAAAGACAAAATTTTAAAAATATGGAGAAAAATGAAAATACACTGGTCCAAAATCTTTGGGATACAGCAAAAGCTGTTCTAAGAGGGAAGATTATAGCAATACAGGCCTGCCTCAAGAAACAAGAAAATTTTCAAGTAAATGACCTAACCTTACACCTAAGGGAGCTAGAAAAAGAACAAACAAAGCCTAAAGCCAGTTGAAGGAAGCAAATAGTGAAGATTAGAGCAGAAATAAATAATAAAATATAAAATAAATATAAAATACCCAATGGAACAGATCAATGAAAGCAGGTGCTGATTCTTAAAAAAGAGAAACAAAATTGGTAAACCTTTAGCCAGACTCATCAAAGAAAAAAAGAAAGATAACTCAAAATCAGAAATGAAAGAGGAGAAATAACCACTGATACCACAGAAATACAAAGGATTATAAGAGAATATTATGAAAAATTATATGCGAACAATTTGGACAACCTAGAAGAAATGGATAATTCCTAGAAACATATATCCTTCCAAAACTTAATCAGAAAGACAGAAACTTTGAACAGATCAAGTACTAGCAATCATAGGGAATCAATAATAAAATAATAAACTCCCAACAAAAAGAAGTGTAGGGCCAGATGGCTTCACAGGTGAATTCTACCAAACATTTGAAGAAGAGTGAATACCTATTCTTCTCAAAATAGTTCAAAAAATAGAAGAGGAAGGAAAGCTTCCAGATCCATTCTATGTGGCCAGCATCACCTGATATCAAACCAGACAAAGACACTACAAAAAAAAAAAATAAGCCAATATTTCTGAGGAACATAGATGCAAAAATCCTCAACAATATATTAGCAACCCAGATCCAACAATTCACTAAAAAAAAATCACTCATCACTATCAAGTGGGATTAATTCCAAGGATGCAAGTGTGGTTCAATATTTGCAAATCAATATACATGACATATCACATTAACAAGAGGAAGAATAAAAGCCAAATGATCATCTCAATGGATGCAGAAAAAGCATTTGACAAAGTACAACATCATGATAAAAACTCTTAACAAAGTAGATTTAGAGGGAACGTATCTCAACATAATAAAGGCCATGTATGAAAAACTCACAGTTAACTTCATATTCAATGGTGAGAAACTCAGAGCTTTTCCCCTAAAATCCAGAACAAGAAAAGGGTGTCCACTCTAACCACTTTTATTCAACATACTATTGGAAGTTTTAGTTACAGCAATTAAACAAGAAAAAGAAAGAAAAGACATATAAATTGGTAAAGAAGTAAAATTTACACTATTGGCAGATGACATGATACCATATATAGAAAATCTTAAGGAACCGACCAAAAAACTACTAGAACTAATAAATGAATTCAGTAAAGTCACAGGATACAAAATTAACAGACAGAAATCTATTACATTTCGGCACACAAATAATGAAGTAGCAGAAAGAGAAATTAAGAAAACAATTCCATTTATAATTGCACCAAAAATAAAATACCTAGAAATAAACTTAACTAAGGGGGTGAAAAAGTAAATAAAATTTAAAAATAAAACAAGTCCTCTTGTATCTGCCACTCAGATTAAAATACAGTACATTATCGATACCTCAGAAGCTCTTAGTGTATGCTCTATAGCACCTCCCCACACCCGGAGGGTGAGGTGACCCCAATCCTGGGTCTTATGTTATTTTCTTGCTTTTGTTTGTAATTTTGCCATGTAATATATGGGTCTCTTAAAAATGCATTGCTTAATTTGTATTTTAATACTTACATAAAAAGGAATCAGGTGTGAATAGATGACCCAGTTGGTTAAGCAAATGACTGCTGATTTCAGCTCATGTCTTGATCTCAGGGTCATGAGTTCAAGCCCTGCATTGTGCTCCACATTGAGCATGGAGCCTATTTTTTTAAAAAAGAATCATACAGTTTGTATTCTTCTGCATTTCTTTTCTCTCATTGAATGAGCCTTAGATACTTTTATAACTTATACAAATTCAACTGTATAATAGGAAAAGGAAAGAAGAAAAAAGAAATAGTAGGAATATTAGAAGAATGATCATTTAAATACTGCTAGCAATTCTCTTCCCCATCTAAAGTTATAAAATAAAATACAGGACACCAAGTTGCATTTGAATTTCAGATAAACAAAAAGAAATAGTGTAACTATTACCTGGGACATATTTATATAAACTAATATTCAAATTTAACTGGGCTTCCTCTTTTATTTTATTTGCTCTCCCATCTCTTTCAGTGACCCTGCACCCAGAGGGCATGAGGCATAAAAAAGTGACTCTCCTTTCTTTAAACCTTTTCGAATATCATGTGACTTTTATAGTGTGACAATTTCACAATGTTACGTGTAAATCCAGTGCTCAACTGCGGATACGTGTTCTAGTGCTGGAGGTAAACAGGCTTGTTGGAAGATATGTTGGTCTTGAGCACAGCACCTTCCCAGGTTATTTTTGAAGGTAATTTTGATTATACACAATTTCACAGTAAGCACACACAGCCTCTAATAACAGAGACTCAACTACAACATTTTAAATACAAGAAATTACCTCCTCATATGGAGGTAGTCTAGAGATAGGCAGTGCAGAGAAGATATAAAGGACTCAAGTGTCTTCAGGGACTCAGACTCCTCTATCTTTCTGCTTCACCATCCTTAGTGCCAACTTCTTTCCTAAAGGTTACTTCATGGTTCAAAATGGCTACTAAAGTTCCAGGCATCAAGTCCACATACCAGGCAGGAAGTATGAGAAGTAAAGGGTAGTATGAGCATTCACCAGCAGTCTGTCCAATTTTAAATAGCTTTCCTGCAAGTTCCTCGTAATAAGGTCCACATTGATCTCATTAGACACCCCTAGGTGGAATGGAAGTTCAGGAATCCAGTTTTTAAGAAGCACATTACCGTCCAGGAAAAATCCCTTTAACTAATGAGGAAAGGGAAATTGGATATTGGATAGGCAATTAGTAGTCTTTTTCACTGATTTTTTTTCCTATATACTGAATTAAAAACCTACCCCCTGAGTAATATAGGATTCCACTGTGAGAATATAGTAATATAGGATTCCACTGTGACTGTTTTTAGAGGAAATTGTCTAAACTCTTATTCATTGCTCTTTTGGTCATATTCTTTCCAATTATATTAGCATGTTTGAAAAACAACATGTGGGGGATCCTGGCTGGCTCAATCCATAGAGCCGGAGAGTCTTGATCTCAAGGTTGTTAAATTCAAGCCCCACGTTGGGTGTAGAGATTACTTAAAAATAAAATCTTAAAAAAAAAAAAGAAAAACAATGTATACAAATTTGCCATAGACTTTCCTCCAAACTACTACTATACTGCTATAAATAAGTAACCCCTTCATTTAAATTCTTCATAAACAACATACTTTGTAACACATAAGTATTAATGGTTGGCACTAATGAAAGCAGTCAGTCTTTCTAAAGGAACACTTTAGTTTTAGTAACAAATCTAACATCAATTTTTATACTAATAATCTACATTTAAAGGATCTTGCAAACAAGTCATGTACAAGTAATATGATCGTGTTTCCTAAAGTCTCTGGAAGGTTCTCAGAGATACACTATCAAGCCATGGTTCTGTTCTGACACAGGTACATATTGGTGCTACACCTTATCCCCTTGAATGTATCAGCAAACCATCATATCCAGTTTGTGGGTTTCCAGAATCCTTGTTTCCTTTCTGAGCCACCACTTGAAAGGGGTAGGAGGGTGCAGCATAAAAAAAAGGGAAACAAACACCTTTTTAAAAGAAGTTACAGAGAAGTCAGGTAAGGAAAGAGTTTGAAATAAAGAGACAAAATGTTGTTATAGAGCTATTTATATATGCTATTTACTAATGATTTGCTGTATGATCAAGAGTTGGTTTACAGCAGGGGCCTCTGGCTCAGCGGGTTAAAGCCTCTGCCTTCAGCTCAGGTCAAGATCCCAGGGTCCTGGGATGGAGCCCCACATCGGGCTCTCTGCTAGGCGGGGAGCCTGCTTCCTTCTCTCTCTCTGCCTGCCTCTCTGCCTACTTGTGATCTCTCTCTGTCAAATAAATAAATAAAATCTTAAAAAAAAAAAAGAGTTGGTTTACAGCAAAACTCTACCGTGTTCTGTAGGATGGCTGCTGGCTCCCCAATCCTCAGCTTTTCCAAGTGTGAGAACCAGTTCTAGGAACAGGAAGTGTCTCAGTCAGCTTGAGCTGCTGTATCAAATTACAACTTTTCATGCTACTTTCCCAAGACGGAGAACAGAGTCAGGAAGGAAGCTCTCTCGTGTTCTTATAAGGGGACTCAGGGCATCCATGAGGGCTCTATCCCCATGACCTCATTAGCTCTCAAAGGCCCCACGTCTTAGTATCATCACGTTGCAGGGGTTAGGATTTCAACATGTGAGTTTGGATGTGGGGGGGACACAAAGGACACAAACTTTCAGTCCATAATAAAAGGGCTGCCAACTCTTCATCACATTCTTCCGCATTAGCCTCCAAAGCCAAGTCCAGGAGCAGAGTGATAAATGTCACTGCAGTTCATTGCTTGGCTCCCACTTTCAGACTCAGACTGACCAGCTTCCAGAGATGGCTACACACACCGAGATGTGCTCCAACTACACAGCGATACAACTCGCTATAGTCAAAAGGAGAGAAACAAAACATGTTGTTTACCTTCACGTGTTTCTACCTTTGATCACAGGATTTCCTCAGCCTGAAATATCCTTTCCTGCATCGTCTTTATGATATCTCAACTCATATTGCATGGCCCAGTCAAGGGCTAACTCTTCGGCGAAGCCATCCCTAATCTCCTTAGGCAGAACTAATTTAACCTTCCTCCATACTTTCAAGTCTCTTTGGTTAGTGCTGGTAATTCTGCCTGGCATGCACTTTATTCTACCTTGTATTAAGTGTATCGACATGTTTTTCCCTTCCACTAAATTGTGAGCAACTTATGATCTGGGAGTTGAGGTTAGTTCATCTTTGCTCGTGATATGGAATCTCTTGGTGCCCATGGCTCTTCATTCAAAGTAGTCGTCATCCCGTGATATTGCTTGGGAAGAAAAAATAAACAGTCATTCTTTCTTTTATTCACCACCAATGAAGCCTGCATTGAAACAGAGTCATAAAGTTCTCTCAAGACATAATCTGCTATGAACCAGTATTATATTTAACAAAGGACCATCTTGTGCTCCATCCAGAGGAGTATTTGTAGGGCAAGCTCAGCAAATCCTTTTTAAGATGCACCCCTAAAATCCAACCTGCAGAGTATTCTGGGAAGTCTCCGGAGTACTCTTTGGAAACCATGAGCCAAACACCACTAAAATTTATGTCTGTGTCTATTACCTATTCCTCAACATCTGTTCTTGCTGTCTCCATGGAAAAGAATTTTTTAAAAAATGAACAAAACATAACTGTCCCTATCTATCAGCCAGCTTCACCATCAACTGCGATCTAGTCTCAATCCCAGTGGTGACGTTAGATGAGAAGCTGCATATTTCCAACCCACAGATGTTGGGAGGAGTACAATGCTGATCTGGCTCTTATTCTAGTCTAGTGCTACATTCAAGGGAGGAACCATCTTACCCACTCATCAGTTGGCCTTTCTGCTTTCATTATTGCAGACACGTTCGTGCAAATACCAAACCTCTAAAGTCAGCACTTTGAAACACAGTTTAGTCTATAGTCTGGGCCCAGTTTCAACTCTGGGAACATGCATTTCAAAATGCATGTCAGGGTTTTTGCCCCTGCAGTCCTCTTGGCTGGATAGGGCAAGAGATTAGCCAGGGAGGTGCAGGAATCAGAAAAATGTTCAGCAGTCTCTTTGCTTCTTCAGCCAGGCTACCAGACAAACCTCTGAATCCCCAAAGTGATTTGTGCTCAGTCACACTGTGTTCTGAGAACAAACACTTTGTAAACATCGTAGAGTTAGAAAGGGCAGGGGATTTAAAATTATATAAACCTGGGCTTAAGTCCTGGCTCCTTCCCTTAGGAACTATGTGACTCTGGGATAAAGCACTTAAATTTTTTGAAGGACATACTATTTTTTAAGCAGTAAAATGGAGTTAATGCTTACCGCATAGGATTAGTGGAATGCATAACTGAGATAATGTAGGGCCCAACACCCAGAAAGCATTCATTTAGTAATGCCTGCAATCTGTGCTTCTGAGTCGTCAACAAAAGCTGAAGGGTAACACGCACTCGCTTCCATTGGCACACAGTATTTTTGGTTTTTTTTTTTTCATGTGTTCACAGCTCACGTTTTTCTCACAATAACTATGCAATACTAAATACTAAGTAGGCCCTATCAGCTTCAATCTGAGATCTGAATTGTCCTTTAGTTCCAGCTAAATTGCAAAGCCTCAAGGACAACTAAACTTTTAGGCAGCATTTTCAAAGGGCCTGAAAGCAGCTTTTGATAAAGATGAAATAATGATAAAGATTCTAGGCCTTAGAAGATGGCTAACACCAGAGGGTAGGGGATATAACCGTGGCCTACCTCAAGACTCTTGGATAAAAATAAGAATATTTAATTACTGAACACCAGCTATGTGTCAGGCACTGCTTGAAGCCCTTCACATGGAAGGTTTCATGTAATCCTTGCAATAACCCTTGAAGGTCATATCATTACTGTCCCCATGTTGCAGACAGAAATACTGAGACATGGAGTGGTTAAGTAATTTTGCAAGATTTTTTATTGGCAGAGCCAGAATTTGGATGGCAACTAGACCTTGAGCCTGTGATTTTAAGCATCATATATGAGAGCAGCTGACATCTGGTAGCTGTCAATGGCAAAATGCATGGGATATAGTTCTAAGTACTTCACATGAAGTCCCTCATAACAATCCTTCAACAACCTTTAAATGCCAGTGCCATCATTAGCCCCATTTGACCGATTAACAAAGTGTGGTTCGGAGAGTTATTTGCCCAAGACCGCACAGCAAAGAAATGACAAATAAGCCAAGATACCAACCTAACCAAACACTTTGGTTCTGTGGCCTGCGCTCTTGACAACTATCTTACACTGGCCCTCCGAGTAGAACAGATACCATTAATCACATCTAACAGATGAAAAAAGCTAAGGTTTCATAGTCACTCAGCAGAAACGGGACCTCAATTCAGGGTCCCTAAATCTTGGCTTCTACTACAACACCTGGCCTCTTTCCATGGAGAACCTGACCGCTTCCCTTCACGGGAAGGACTACATGCTGGCTTGGGACTCGGGCCTTTCCACAGTTCTGCATCTGTCAAATAGGTAAGCTCAAAGGCAGCTTCTTGGTCTTTGGTTATGTCACAACAGTATGGCTGATCCATTGCTGTTCTTTTGTGGTATTCTGAAGCCGAGAACTCCCAAAGGCCTGATCTAAGAAGACGATAAGGAATAAATAAGCCCAGAATGTTTCCCCCAATCTTCTCCCTCTCCCCCTTCAGGCCTTAAAGGAACTGCACTGGCAGTTATCACAAGAAAACCAATCATTCAGCCAGCGCTACCTAACAAATCGCCTTGAAACTATTTTAAAAGTGACAGATGAGCGTAAGGTCCTGGAAGGCACATGTTCCCGCTTCCTTAATTGCTGCTTAACTGAAAGCATGAGGCAAACAATATTGAGAATCTTATCTCGGAAATGCACTACCTCAGATGGAAGAAGATGCCGTACATGTACCTATTAAATGGACCTATGGAAACCTTGTTTGCTCAACATTAATTAAGAGATGCTAATATAACCCAGCACCTGCAAACGAGCCAAGAAGACATCTATGGAATACTGGGACAAGTACTTCATATTTTTATAACCCTTTTATTTTTTATTTTTTAAATAGATTTTTATTTATTTATTTGACACAGAGAAGGAGAACAAGCAGGGGGAGAGGCAGGCAGAGGGAGAGGGAGAAGCAAGTTCCCTTATATTCTAGAGGTATTAGAAAGCTAAATTCCAGTGTTTGTTTATCAAAGCATCTTGAGCTACTTCAGCTATTAAAAGGGCTATAAAGGGGTGCCTGGGTGGCTCAGTCGGTTAAGCAACTGATTTCTACTCAGGTCATGATCTCAGGGTCCTGGGATGGAGCCTCATGTTGGGCTCCCTGTTCAGCGGGAAGTCTGCTTCTCCTTCTCCTTCTCTCTCTCAGCCCTCCCTATCCACCCTGCCTCACCCACACCTTCCCCCACCCCACTCATGCTCTCTCTTTCTCTCAGATAAATAAATAAAATCCTTTTAAAAATGCAGTTTTCTACTGGGTCACACAAGGATAATCCATACATTCAGATAGGTCATTAATAGCCATTACCTCCTCAGGCCTAAGCATTTTGGAAAATGTACCCTAGTACGTGAAAGAATAGGGCAATCTGGAATAATGTAGAATTACAGTGTCCTATTATACCAAAACACATAAACGCTCAAAGAGAAATGAATAGAATGAGAAGAATAATAGAATGAAAGCCAACAGGCATTGCTTTCAATTTCTTTAAGGTGGCCTAAAAAGAAAAGCCTAATCCAATTGCTAGTGAGGATAGACTAAAACCATGTAAGATAATGCTGAGGCAGGAAATTAAAATTTTAAATAGGTAACGGTGTAGTAGAGCTGTTTAAATTTGATGGTGGTGTAGAACTTTGATAGGAACAAGTTCACTATATGATATATATGAAAATGAATAAAAGTGATTATCCAGTAAGTGGACTACAGTCACTGCAAAAATTGTGCTTTGGGAGTGAAATATGTCATAGAGGAATTCAAGACTTTGGGCGAGTTGTCAATGTCTCAGGACATATTTCTCTTGAATGGAAAAGTTATCAATGT
This sequence comes from Lontra canadensis, assembly GCF_010015895.1. Taxonomy (NCBI): domain Eukaryota; kingdom Metazoa; phylum Chordata; class Mammalia; order Carnivora; family Mustelidae; genus Lontra; species Lontra canadensis. Next base: position 4,430,956 of record NW_022631090.1, read on the forward strand.
AAGAAAGGAAGGAAGAGTAGAAATTAACTACACCAAGTAGGTAATGGTGATTCTTCTTGACTTAAAGGCATGCAGGAGAGCTTCATTTTTTCTTAATGCTCTTCTCTCTTTTCCAACTTTATATACAAATGAAATCTAGTCTTTTGTAATCAGAAGAGACAATCATTATTACCTCCTGGCCATCAACAGAAGTAGTGTGTAGAGAAGGGTTGTACCAATACAGTATTTGTGGGAGTATAAACTGGGGACTCCTTTTGGAAGGCAATTAGCTGTATCAATAAAACATTTAAGTTTAAATTTCTTCAACCCAACCATTCATCTTTTCTGTGCCCAGATATGTACATATAAGGACAATCATTGCAGTGTTGTTTTAACAGTAAAACTTAGAACATACCCCAGTGTTCATCAATAAGATATTGGCTAAATAATTTAAGTTACATATTAAGGGATAAAAGACTTTAAAAGAACAAGGTGAAGGGCGCCAGAGTAGCTCAATTGGTTAAATGTCTGACTCTTTGTTTTGGCTGAGGCTATAATCTCATCCGTCATGAAATCAAGCCTCCCTCTGCCTCACCACCATGCGCGTGCACTTGCTCTCTCTCTCTCTCTCAAATAAATACATCTTAGGGAAAAAAGAACAAGGTGAATATGTAACTAATGACATGGAAGGCTGTCCACAGTATATGGTCAAATGAAAACAAACTGCAGAACAACGTGTGTGTAATCTCATTCCTTATATGTGTATATACACAGAGACACATATTCACACATGAATAGAAAAACTCGAGAGAAAGAGAAACTAAATAAAGTGTTAACAGTGGTTAGTTCTATAAAGGTGAGGGGGAAGAGTGGAGAGGACTTACACTTTTTATATTTATATATCGCTTAAGATTCTTTTTAAATCCTTAGCATGTATTGTCTTACAAAAAAAAGTTTTTCATCCAAAGTAAGCAATTTGACAGTAGAATAGATACATGCTGGTGTAGCTATTAAAAAAAATACTTAAACAGTAAAATGATTCAATGTGGGTGAATCTCACAAACATAATATTGAGCAAAAAAAAAAAAAAGCTTCAGAAAAATACACCCAGCATGAGCCTATGTATGTAAAGATCCAAAACATGCATACAACCCAAATAACATTGTTTAGAGATATATAAAGAGGAGCAAGGGGATGGCAAACACAAAATTCAGAATCATGGTTAATGCTAGAAAGGAGGAAGGATTACCCAATGTACTTCAAAGATTTGGGTTATATCCTATTTCTTAGGCTGGACGCTGGGTGGATAGATGCTCATTTTATTATTATTACTTAAACACTATGCATATGTTATATCTACTTTTCTTATATATAGGGCAGACTTCATGCATGGAAATTACAGGAGAGATTTAATAATTAAAAATTTAAGCAGAAGGGGAAAAAAAGCATCTATGTAATCCTGAAAAAAGCCATTACACACAGATACACAGTCAAATTAACTCATTCACATTGAAGGTTTAGAAGCTGAGTGGAGCCATAAAAGTCTGACCTGGGGGCAGATGCAATTTAGCTGACGGTCTCTAGAGATCTGAAATCCTACCACCAAGGAATGAATGGATGGCATAGATTTGAGGCTGTAGAAAGAAGAGGGGAAGCGTTTCGGATGAATTGAAGGCAAGGAGTGCTGCTGGTGTTCCCACATTGCATCACAACACATGGAGAACAGAAAAAATCTTCTCCCAAAGAGATCAGGAAGCCAATGACTGTATTGTAAAACTTCTCTCCAGGGCTCCTATCGGGAAACCACTCTCAAGTCTGATGTACAGACTGCAGCTATGTCAATGGAAAGGCTTCCAGGATGACCACTGAACTCTAATAACTCGGCGAAAATATCCACTGAATTGAACCCAAATATTTGAACTGATAGCCCTAGAACAACATGATTTTTTTATATTTTCAGGCTTCACAGAATATTCTGCCATAAGCTCCTATTAATTAAATTTAACCGAAACAAATCTAATCACCCCCACCACCTTCACTCTCTCCCAGGGAGAGAAAACGGAAAAGAAAAAATGTTTTCATTTGCTCAGACATCCTGGTTTTGTAGAAATGATTTCAAATCCTTTGTTTCTTAATTGATACTTTTCTCCCAGTAATTAAAGCATGGCAATAAATAAGGACAGAGTTTTTTATATTGCTTGACAATGATGGGGTCAGGTTCTCAGTCTCATATTCATCAGCCCGAGATGGGAAGCGGCAGCACGATGGGGGAAACCCATCTGTCTTTATTAAGACTTGGCACCAAAGGAGGACAGAATAGAGAAGAGCTCATTTAGTAAATGGCACTTCCCATTCTGCAAAGCGACAGAAAATTTACTGCCCTGTCAGTAAGAAAAAAATAATCCACTCAGAGAAAGTTGTTGTATTAGGGAGATTTAAAGAGAAAAAGCTTTTTAGTGATATTAGGAAGGCAAAAAATTTATACCTAATAAATTTTTTTATTTAATTTATTTAATTTATTTAATTAATTTATTTATTTAATTTATTTAATATTTTTATTAGGTAAATATACCTAATACATAACTAAGCAGGACAAAAAAAATCTGCTCCAAGCCATTGTTCACATGGCCTCCTCTAAGACCCTTCCCTTCTAGATCGATTGCTATCTTTTCTATTATTCAAGGCCAGAAACAAGCCCCAGTACTACCTGAAGCCTTCGCTAATTTTAGTCTAAACTACTTTCATCTTCCCCTTGCCATACTAGTGGGCATAATTTAGCATCATAACAATTGAGCATTTTACTATGTATTGTCATTCCCTGATTGTTTTATGAACTGATTGTTTTGCCCCACCAGACTAGAAGTTTCTTCTGGACAGAGACTGCGTCTTCAGTATTCTTAGAGCTCCTTCCAGCACCCAGCAGGGTGCTGGGCCCATCATAATTGTTCCATAGATGCTTGTTAATTGGTTTTTTTTTCCCCTGATCTAAATCCCACTCTCCATGGTGACCATCTTCACTAAACAAAAACCTGAAAAAAAGATAGCATAATTTCTTACATAACTAATAGGTATTTATCAAGGTAATACACAAACAGGGTTAAAACCTAAGAGAAGACAGGAGGGTCTCTGATGCAAAGCAACAGGCTTCTGGTCCACCATGCCAGATCCCATAGTCATGCCCTCCAGGATAACCTCATTTACCCATTCTGCTATTTTGTAGTTACCTCTTCCTACCCCTACATAAAATGCCTCTACCACCGGTCTCATTTATATCATTCTCTTTCATCCCCCATTCATATAATAGAGTTACATAATTATTTTGATTCCTCTCTCAGTTGCTTTGAATCTCACATATTATGGGTGCAATGTCTTTATTATAGGTTTCTTCCATTCTCTTACTTTTACCTTCCTAATGTGTTTGTCTGTTACAAGCATCGCTCAATTGCAAGTTCAGTTCCAGGCCATGGCAAGAAAGCAAATGGCACAATAAAGAGAGTCAGATAAATTTTTGGCTTCCCAGTGCATGTAAAAGTTATATTTAAGGTATACCATTGTCTACCAAGTGTGCAATAGCATTATGTCTAAAAAAAATACACATACCTTAATTTTAAAAATACTTTGGTGCTAAAAAGTGCTAACCATCATTCCAGCTTTCTTTCCTTTCCTTTTTTTTTTCTTTTTTAAGAGAAGGGAAGGAGGGTTTGGGGGGGGAGGGGAAGAGGGAGAAGGAGAATCTTAAGCAGGCTCTGTGTCCAGTGTGGAGCTGATGTGGGTCTCAAGCTCATGACCCTGAGATCAGGACCTGAGCCAACATCAAGTTAGATGTTTAACCGACTGAGTCACCCAGGCATCCCATCACTGACACTTTCAGGGAGTCATCATCATTTTGCTGGTGGAGAGTCTTTCCTCGACGCTGACAGCTGCTGACTGATCAAGGTGGTGGTTGCTAAAGGTTGGGATGACCATGGCAATTTCCTAAAATAAGACAACAATATGATTTGTTGCATCAATTGACTCTTCCTTTCAGTTGGACACTTAGAGGCCATTGTAGTGTTATCAGTTGGCTTAATTTCAATATTGTTGTGTCTCAGAGAATAGAGAGGCCCAAGGAGAGAGAGACTGGGGAACAGCCAGTCAGTGGAGCAGTCAGAACACACACAACATTTATCAGTTAAGTTCCCTGTCTTAAATGGGCACAGTTCAGGGTGGCCCAAACCAGTTATAACAGTAACATCAAAGATCACTGATCACAGATTACCATAACAAATATGATAATAAAGAAAATGTTTAAAATATTATGAGGGGGGGGGCGCCTGGGTGGCTCAGTGGGTTAAGCCTCGGCCTTTGGCTCAGGTCATGATCTCAGGGTCCTGGGATCGAGTCCCGCATCGGGCTCTCTGCTCGGCAGGGAGCCTGCTTCCTCCTCTCTCTCTCTGCCTGCCTCTCTGCCTACTTGTGATTTCTGTCTGTCAAATAAATAAATAAAATCTTTAAAAAAAAATATTATGAGGGGGAGCCTCGGTGGCTCAGCTGGTTAAGCATGCGACTCTTGATCTTGGCTCAGGTCCTGATCTCAAGGCTGTGAGTTCAAGTCCCATGTTGGGCTCCACACTGGGAGTGGAGCCTACTTAAAAAAAAATAAAATAAAATATTGTGAGAATTTCAGTGCACATATGCTAAATCCACATAACCAGATATTTTCTCCAACATATTGAAAAGTTGGATGGCATTCATATGATTTTGCTAAATAGGTGTTGTGTTCAAATTTGCACTTGTTGTCCATGCTTGAGCAATCTTTCTTAAACCATCATCCCAAGTCTGAAAGATAAAAATAATTGAAATGGAATTATGGATATTTGTTTGGATTAAAGTTTTTCTAATGATTGTCATCAATTCAATTTTGTTTAAAGTTATTATTTTACTAAAATATAGTTTTCTTTGGTATCAAAAAATATTGTGAGAAGTACCAAAATGTGACATAGAGATGAGAAGTGAACAAATGCTGTTGGAAAAATGGTGCCAATAGAACTGTTCATCACAAGGTTGCCACAAACCTTCAATTTGTTAAAAAAAAAAAAAAAGCAATATTTGCAAAGCACAATAAAACAAGGTATGCCTATATGTTTCTTTTTTAAGATTTTATTTATTTATTTATTTGACAGAGAGAAAGAGCACAAGCAGAGGGAGCAGCACATAGAGGGAGAGGGAGAAGCAGGTTCCCTCCTGAGCAGGGACCTCCCCTCTCCCCAATGTAAGTAAGGCTTGATCCCAGGACCCTGGGATCATGACCTGAGCTGAAGGCAGGCACTCAACTGACTGAGCCACCCAGGTGCCCCTGCCTGTATGTTTCTTTTGCACTCTTTCTATAATCATAATTAAGTCTTCTGTTCTTTGTCTGTAGGTTAATCTGAAATTTAAAGTCAGTCATCAGTGTGTACTTTATCGTGACTATGTACATAGCATTTACCTCAGGGCCAAGAACTAGGTTATATTTCCTTTCTTATTGAGCTTTTTTATTTTTTCTGGAGTTTCTAGTAGCATTTTTCCCCCACATTATTTTATCTGCCTGTATTACATTTTCAGTTTGGTTGTTGATTTCTTTTCAAAGTCTTCATCATAACCAAAAAATGGAAACTTTTTTCTGGAAACTTCCTTCCCACAGGCCTTCAGCTACAGACTCCACTGTGGGCCATTTTCTCTCTAGACTTACTTCACAGCTACCATCCTGGAACTTCATTGCTCGGAGCCACTCTTCAAGAGTTGATGTCTTCCTCCCTCTTGGTTTATTTCCTTTTTTTTTTTTTTTTAAGATTTTATTTATTTGTCAGAGAGAGAGGGAGAGAGAGCGAGCACAGGCAGACAGAATGGCAGGCAGAGGCAGAGGGAGAAGCAGGCTCCCTGCAGAGCACAGAGCCCGATGCGGGACTCGATCCCAGGACCCTGGGATCATGACCTGAGCCGAAGGCAGCTGCTTAACCAACTGAGCCACCCAGGCGTCCCAATTTCCTTTTTTTTTCCTGGACTAAATCCTCAATTTCCTTTGAAAGTATTTGCTGCAGATTAATTCCAGAAGACATCTGTATCTGAAAATGCTTTTATTCTACTCACACTTGACTGATAATTTAACTGGTTATAGCATGCTGTGCTGAAGAAAATCATTTTCTTTTTTTTTTTTTCTTTTTGTAAAAGATTTTATTTTTAAGTAATCACTACACCCAATGTGGGGCTTGAACTCACAACCCTGAGATCAAGAGTCATATGCTCTCCTGACTGAGCCAGCCAGGCGCCCTGAAAGTCATTTTCTTTAGAATTTGAAGGCTTTGCGCCTACATTGTCTCATCTGTGAAATTTCTGATAAGAAATCCTATGTCAGGGCGCCTGGGTGTCTCAGTCAGTTGAGCATCCAATTCTTGGTTTCACCTCAGGTCATGATCTCTGGGAAGACGGACTGAGTCCCACATTTGGCTCCAGGTTCCAGGGTTCTGTTCAGCATACTTGGTATTCTTTCCCCCTTCTTCTCCCTCCCCCTATGTTCCTCCCCAACATGCACTCTTTCTCCAAACTAAATAAATAATTTTTTAAAAAAAGAAATCCTATGTCAATATCATTCTCATTTCTTCCTAGGTTACCGTTTTTCTTTGTGAAAGCTTTGAGAATGTCTCTATACTTTGCATTCTGAAATTCCACAAAAATATACTCTGAAAAAAATCTCTTGTTTCATTTCTTTGATCATTTTGTTTTATTCTCTCTTGAATTCCTTTTAGTCAAATGTTGGATCTCCCAGGTTTACCCTCTATGGATCATTTTTTTCCTAGCTCATTTTACTTTTTTTAGTCTTTTTTGTGTTACTTTCTTTGATATTTCCTCAACTCTATCTTCCAGCTCTTCCCTTGAATTTTATCTCAGAAATGATATTTTTATCTCAAGAGAACTTTCCTTTTCTCTGATCATTTATTTTCAAATATCGTATTCTTCTTATATAAATGAAATGTTTCCTTGAAACTCTCTTAGTATATTAATTAGCGTGTTTGCCTCTCTTTTTTTTCTCTCTCTCTCTCTCAAGGATCCTGTATTATTTTTTTCCTATTTGTTTATCAAATTTAACTTTGAAAGCTTTCCTCAAATATCTGGTGGTCATTGATTTTTTGTTGTTGTTGTTCACATGGGAGAAATGAGGCAATGAAAAAGTGACTGAAAGCTTCATATACATGAATACAGAGCTAACTATTTTGTTGGGAGGATTCCTAAGTGCAAAAATGTTGAATACTGGGCGCCTGGGTGGCTTAGTGGGTTAAGCCTCGGCCTTTGGCTCAGGTCATGATCTCAGGGTCCTGGGATCGAGTCCTGCATTGGGCTCTCTGCTCAGCAGGGAGCCTGTTCCTTCTCTCTCTCTCTCTGCCTGCCTCTCTGCCTACTTGTGATCTCTCTCTGTCAAATAAATAAATAAAAATCTTTTAAAAAAATGTTGAATACTTTTCTCTTGGACCTCCCAATATCTTTAAAGAACAATATTCCCATCTTGGGGACATCATGGAGGAAGGCATTCTGCCCACCAGAGTGGGGAGGGGATAGGGAAAATCAGCTCTATTTTTAAAAATGACTTAATTTATTCTCCCCGCTGCTGCTTCATACCTCACTCATTCTCTTCTCCAAACCCAGCATTTATGCAGGAAGGAAAACCTTTCTCTTTCACCATCCCACCACTTTGCAAGTATCCTAAGCTATGGCCTCATCTGTCACCACTCTTCCATCTGTTTTCCAGCATTCATCCATCTTTTATCCACTGATGGCCTTTTTCACCCATTCTCTTCATCATCGTGAAATTACATCTTTTGTATTCCTCTGTTGCTTTGGGATGTACAGGCAACATATGCATGTCATCTGTCTGCCATCTTTAACTTATTAAAATACATAAACTTGCTTTCATTACAGTCTGAGCTCTCACTGTGCTATTCATCTCATTTCTTCTGGAGTACAGCACTCAAGAGCATCATACTCATTGCTGGGTTGGCATCCACCTGATTTAGTACCGAAAGCCCATGATACAGGATACTGAAACATTACAACAGTAAACTTCCATATACTCCTTTCTTAAGCAGAGTTTTCTTTTCTTTTCTAGTTTCTTTAAGATATAATTGACATATAACATGTGTAAATTTAAGGTGTACAACATGATGACTTGATAGGTATATATATTGCAAAATGATCACCACTATAAGGTTAGTTAACATGTCTGTTACTTTATGTAGTTATGTATGACCTCACATAGTTTGCTGGTGAGAACTTTTAAAATGCATTCTTAGCAGCTCTTAAGTACACACATACAGTGTTTCTCATTATAGTCACCATGCTGTACATTACATCCCCAGAACTAATTCATCTTCTACCTGGAAATTTGTGCCCTTTGACCACTTTCACTCACTTTCCTTACTGGCCCACATTGACAGCCACCCACCTATCTATGTTTCTATGATTTCATTTTTTTAAAGATTCTACGTATAAGTGATATCGTACAGTATTTGTCTTTCTCTGATTAATTTCACTTAGTATAATGGCCTGAAGGCCATTATGTTTTTGCAAATGCAAGATTCTCTCCTTTTATGGCTGAACAATATTCCATTTCATATATAGATATAGATATCCATTCATCTGTCGACACTTATGTCATTTTCATGTCTTCATTGTTGTAAATAATGATGCAAAAAACCTGGGGGTGCAAATCAATACAGTAATTTCTTTTTGCTTGAATATATACCCAGAAATGGGATTGCTGAATCATATGGTACTTGTATCTTTAGTTTTTGGAGGAACCTGATGTGCTGTTTTCTGTGGAGGCTACACAGTTTAGATTCCCACCAAAAGTGCAAGAGCGTTTCCTTGTCTCCATGTCCTCACTAGCACTTTTCTCTTGTCCTTTTGATAATAGCCATTCTAATAGGTGTGGGGTGATAGCTCATTGTTGTTTTGATTTGCATTTCCCTGATGATGAGTGATGTGGAGCACATTTTCATATGTCTGTTGGTCATTTCTATATCTTCTGTGGAAAAATGTCCTTTCATGTCCTTTGCCCATTTTTAATTGGATAACTTGTTTGTTTTTCCCGTGAGTTGTGTAAGCCGCGTATATATTTCAGATATTAACCCCCTATAAGATACACAGTCTGCAAAATATTTTCTCCTATCCTGTAGGTTGCCTTTCCATTCTGTTAGTCATTTCTTTTTCTGTGCAGAAGCTTTTTAGTTTGATGTTGTCCCACTTGTTTATTTCTGTTTTTATTTTGTTGCTTGGGCATTTTGTGTCATATCCAAAAAGACTTTGCCAAGACCAATGTCAAGGAGCTTTTACTTTATGTTTTCTTCTAGAGTTTTCAGGTCTTACATTTAAGTGTTTAGTTCATTTCAAGTTACTTTTTGTGAATGGCATATGGACATTTTATTAATTGTGTATGAATTTCATTTTCCCAACCCCATTTATTGAAGAGTCTATCTTTCCTCCATTGAGTATTCTTGGCTCCCACGTCAAATATAAGTTAACCATATATATATGAGTTCTTTTCTAAGCTCTTGGTTACGTTCCATTGGTCTATGTGTCTGTTTTTATGACAGTACTGTACTGTTGTTACTATAGCTTTGTAATATAGTTTTAAATCAGGAAGAGTGATACGTCCTGCTTTGTTCTTGTTTCTCAAGATCGTTTGGGTTCGTCATGGTATTTTGTGGTTCTATATGAATTTTAGGATTTTTTTCTATTTCTGTAAAAAAAATTAGCAGATTTGGGGCACCTAGGTGGCTCAGTCAGTTAAGCCTCTGCCCTCAGCTCAGGTCATGATCCCAAGGTCCTGGGATCGAGCCCTGCATCAAGATTCCTGCTCAGTGGGGAGTCTGCTTGTCCCTCTCCCTCTGCCCCTGCTTGTGTTCTCTCTCTTCCTTACTCTTTCTCAAATAAATAAAATCTTTTTTAAAAAAATAAGCAAATTTTCCATCTATAGACCAAGGTGTCTGATAAAGTTTTAGTACAGTCAGTTCATTAGGCAATTACTTGTCTTTTCCTCCCAGGGCAGTGGTTCTTAACCTGAAGAGCTAGTTAAAAATACATATTCTCAGTGTGCCTGGGTGGCTCAGTCAGTTCAGCATCCCACTCTTGGTTTTGGCTCAGATCATGATCTCAGGGTCACAAGATTGAGCCCCAAATGAGTTGGGCTCCCTGCTCTGTAGGGAGTCTGCTTCCCCTCTCCCTCTGCCCCTCCCCCTGCTTATGCTCCATCTCTCTCTCACTCTCTCTCTCTCTCAAATAAGTAAATAAATCTTTAAAAAATACATATTCTCAGTTCTCAGCCATGCAGAAGATCTGGGATAGAGCCAACATTCTATATTTTGGAAGAGCTCCCTAGGTAATAAAGCATAGCCCTGGTTAAGAACCACTGACCACTGAAATGCCCACAACGGCAAGGCTGAGCCTTACCCATTGTCATTCCTCCTGGTTCTAAACCCTATTATTGCTGACTGTCGGGTGACATGGGAGGCTCTAAGGTGAGCATTTTCAGAGAATAGTTGCTGCATGGCTACCTCAATAAAAACCCACCAAGCAATTAACACAAAATTAACAGATTTAACCTGTGCTCAGAAAATCCACATGTCCGAGGTCATCCATGTGAGCGATGAAGGTAGGAGCAGTACTTGCACCAGTCTCCATATGTAGTCCAAGCCAGATAGTACTATCCCTTCTAAATGCCTAAACATGTAACAAGAAGGTAAGAAATTATATTATCGCTGTGCTAAAGCTTAGTTACCAGAAAAAAAACAAAATCAAAAACAAAAACAAACAAAACAAAAAAACACATTCCCATAAGGATAAAATGAGCAAACTCTGAATTTGAGCAATGTACTAGGTTTGATTGGGTGGAAGTGTTATTTTTAAAGGGGAGCACTAGGGTTCTAATCAAGACAACCTGACATTATTGACAAACTGTCTTATTTTTAAGACCTATAATAAATCCTTTTGGAACTTTGACATCTTCACCCCCAGGGGAATCAGAAGTGAGCCAGACAGAGCTGCTGATTTGGAAATATTAGGAAGGGGCCTTAGGCATAGCTTCCATACCAGGGCAAGAGTACACTACAGTGGCTAAGAGCATGGGTTTAGCGTCAGACACAGCTAGGCTAAGAGATTAGGCTCCATCACTTACTAGTTGTGTGACCTTGATCAAACTGCTTAACCTCTGCAAGTTTCATTATTCCTTTCTGTAGTTTCTAAAGCAAACCAAACTCTGTCAAGCTTTGGTGTTTCTATATAGGCAGCTCCCTCTGCTTAGAATACCACTCACTTCCTTTTACCCTAACTCCTACTCATCCTTCAGGTCCCAAGTTGATGTTGCCGCTTTCAGAAAGCCCCGATTCCCTGATCAGAGTCAGGCAATGCTCTTCTGCATCTCTTCCCCAAGTTCACAAAACGCAACTTCAATTATAATGTACGTATGGTAATTGGAAGTTTTAAAAAATTTGTTTCTTGCACACATGAGGAACCAGCAGACTAGGGCTTATGTGCGAAATCTGATCCATGACCTCTTTTTGTATAGCCTTCAAGAATGGTTTTGGCATTTTTTACAGAATTGGTTCAAAAAAGAGGAATATACAATAGGATATTTAGTGTCCCATAAAGCCTAAAATATTTACTATCTGGGTCTTTGCAGAAAAATTTGCTGACCCCTGCCATAGACAATTAGCAGTCTGAAGGTGACAACGAATTTTCATTTCACTGTGTGTCCTATTTCTAACCCAATGCCTGCCACATAATATGTACTCAAATGTTCATCGAATGGAAGAATGAATTAACTAATCCAATCAATATTTTTTAAAGTGTAACTTATGATAAGTTCAAGAAACAACTTTATTTTGTCTACCGATGTGCAAAGAAAATATACTCCATTAGGGTAAATTTTTCCCTTGGATAGAAATTTGGGCAGACCACATGACTTTTCTGTTCATTTCTTCGAGAATCAACAGTCTCCAGATCACTTGAAGTCACAAAACATGAACTTGGTTCCGTAATCAGGGCATATTCAGTCCGAGATATGAATCAAATTATTCAGGCTCACTGAGAGATAAGGTTCCCCTTCCTACCCCATGCTAAGGCCTATAGGTCATGGCCACCTGCCTTTGGAGAAGGAGGGGCTGTTGGGTTTTCTTCTTTTTCTCTCCACTTATTAACTCCTATTTGGACCCTCACCAGGGCAGAGCAGGAATAGAGAAGACAGTAAAAGGATTAGTCAATTCTTCCTTGGTAGAATGAATGGCTTCCCACTTTCTGGGTCTCTGGCTCTTCTTTGGGTTCTTTAAATGCCCCCATCCCTGAGGATTCCTCCTGTACAATTTGGGAGCCCTGGGTTGATGCATCTCTATTTAGGTTCATAGTTTACAACTCCTTCTTCAGCCCCTGAGAATGTGACTGTTATCTCCAGCTATTTTTTGCTGGGGTTTCTCCACCTCTCTAGGTGGTTCTATTAGACAGGGTCCAGGGTGACCCCAGCTTGGCTTTCTCTTTTGCATGACCCCCATTTGGTTTCCAGGAAACACTCAAACATCCCTTGCCCTGACAAATCCTGGGAATGCCAGCCAATCCCAACACAGAGAACCCTGTCCTCCTGCCAAGGGCCACATTAGCTTTCTCAGAATGGAGGACAGCCCTAATCCTCTGCCTTTACTGCAGGGAACAAATGTCAAGCTCTCTGCATGGTCTTTGTGAAACACCCTCTCACTAGGGTTGAAGTGAAGGAGGTAACATGTCATGTATCCAAGCACTCCTGCAGAAGGTGGTGTGAAGACTTAGCCTGGCAACAGATCTCTCGAAAGAAATGTTTTCACGAGTTTTCCTTCCCACTCTCCTCCACAATCGGGCTTCTTTTTATTTCTTGGAATCTGTTCTGGAACATTTTCTCTATAAATTCTGTATATGATCATCTGAGATAGGGGAACCTTTTATGTCTCCCTGGAAACTTGACTTTCAATAATATCATGTTACCTAGGGCTTATTTTGTTCTAATTAGGAAAGAAAAAAATTAGACTTGGTGAAATCTGGTATCCAAGTAGCCTTATTCTCTTCGGAGCATCTAACATGTAGGGCTTGCTTCAGAGATATTTCCTCATATCATTCTCGTGATGAGAGTCTTTCCGACCTTTACACATGAGAGAACTTAGTCTCAAAGAAATTTATTGGCTTTTTCAAGGTAGCCCCGAAAATACAGATCAAAGTTGAGGCTGAAATCCAGGTCCATCTGACTTCAAAATCCATGGTGTATTTGTTACACTATAACCTTAGACGTTCTCCACTGAAGTGCCCCAGATGGCAGAACGGAACGAACATGTTTCCATGGAGAAGACGGGTAGCCTGAAGAGGTCCCGCCCTAAGTGCAAAATTTCTCTTAAGTCTCACACTTGATTGTAAAAATGCTTATCAAATGTGATTTTGTTCTACAATATGTGTTTATTTTCATAAAAACTGTATCGCAAATTATCGCTCAAATTACCTAGGTCCTCCCTGCTGAAGTTTCAAGTAAAATTAATCCTCCAGAAAAATGCATTATGTTTACCTTGTAATTTCATGAGTCTTGAGCATACCACTCCAGTTTGAGCAACCCCAGCAGAGTCCATAAGGTATTAGATTATGCCAAAAAAATGTTAAGGATTTGAGGGGGAGGGATGCCTGCGCGGCTCAGTCGATTAAGCATCTGCCTTCAGCTCAGGTCATGATCCCAGGGTCCTGGGATGGAGCCCTAGGTCAGGTTCCTTGCTCAGTGGGGAGCCTGTTTGTCCCTCTGCCTGATGCTCTCTTTCTCTCTCTCTGACAAATAAATAAAATTCTTAAAAAAAAAAAAGGATTTGAAGGGGAGACTCCACCACCATAACCCCCAGAATGAGGAAAATACAGAAGATGCAAGGCTTGTTAGGAGAATTTGGGGATTAAGGGGAAAGCACTGCAGTAATTTCTTAATGACTGGCATAACACTATTATTATATACTACCATTATTACACTATTATTATTGTATACTATTATTACCAATTTTGTAGTAAAAATTGCTGATGACCATGAGTTGTTGAACGAACAATGCACTAATGTTATAATATTGGAAAAGTAACATGAGGTCCATTCAGCTGCTCTTAACCCGTGGGCCACGGAGCATGGAAATTCTATGCCTATTTTTGAGGAAGTGAAGGCCCACAGCTTTGATTAGGTTCTCAGAGGAATCCAAGACCCACAAGGGTTTAAGAACCACTGCTTAAAGAGCAGAGAATTTGAGATCATGCTGCCTTGTCAAATACTTGCTCCAAGCTTACTAAATTGCACAAGATACTTCCTCCTTGAGCCTCAGTTTCCTAATTTGTAAAGTGAGGATAATAATACCCAGGTCATAGGGCTGTTGTGAGGGTTCAGTGAAGTTCTCTACATGAATCACTTGAACAGAGTAGGCACCCAAGAAATGTTAATCCCCTTCCTCCTGCCACAGTATCTATAACACAGTAGAACCATTTCAAGTACAGGTGGACATGCCATTTATAATAGAACGCATACCCAGGACACATACACTTTCTATAAAGATATTCTGCACTTGCTTAGACCTCCAACGAGAAACTCAGACGGAGATTCCAAAATTGATGTTACATTTCCATAAGAATTCAAAATAAAAGTATTCAGTTGGTGCCAAAAAAAAAAAAAAAAGTTTCCTGAACGTGGGAACACACCTCTGCATCCACTCTGTTTGCAAAGATGAAATCATTTAAATCCCACTACATGCCGGCATGCTTGGTTTCAATTCTAAGCATCTATTACTATCAGACCTTGGATGAAAAACCTCCTGATTTGAGCAAGACCTCTGATCCTCTTAAATGACACGTGGAGAAGCTTTGACAAAGACAGGGAGTCTTTGCTAATCCTATAGCTGTGTGAGGGAGGCTCGAAGGGGTTAAAGTGGAAGGCTTATACAAACTTTGCTTCTCAGCTTCTCTCTTATCTCCTCCCTCTCCGCTGCACGCACCGCCAAGGCAGAGCAAGGCTGATTCACTACCTTTCCCGCATACTCTAAACTGTTGCCTGCAGAAAGAGGACCTGGGGACTTAAGTGTTCAGACTGCTTGCATTCAAGTGTTCCAGACGGTATGTGCACATCCACACAGGCACCCCTCTTGGCTCTTTGGGGTTTATAAGGAGCAGGCATCTGAAACTGCGCTCTGAAGCCGTTTAAGTGGCAACTGGCATTTTAAGTATCTAATGCAAGGTGCTTTTCTGGGTTTGCGCTGGAAAGGTCTGACTCTTGAGGAGACTGAGAGAGAAAGCGTACTTTGCATGAACGTTGTCCTGCTTCTCTGGCAAAATGAGGCTTGCATTCTATTTTCCAGATATGCCAGAGGTGTTCCCGAACAAGTTGCCTGTCGGTGCAAGCTTCAAAAGAGATACTTAAATGGCCAACCCCATTCATCCCGTAAGCCAGGAAAGGTAAGAGAGATTTGGAAATATTATGATGTTATTCACGGTGAAATGAGCGGCATTATCTTATTTATCGGCAGGTGTGACAAATAGGCACCATCTGCAGCAGAAGATACAGCAACTCCCACTTGAGAAAGCTTATTACTTAATGGCTCTAGCCATTGAAGAAGCACTTGCTGCTGGAATTGTTTTTTTTTTTTTCCATGGGGCTCATGTGAAACTAGATACTCTTAACAGCTTCTCCCTCCCTTAGTTTTCTCACCCTCACACTGGGCAGATAAATACGAAATGGAATGCCTGCATTCACTCCTGCAAGCTGTTGCAATTGATCATTTGGGCTCTCTCGTATGAATTATTCCACTGACCATTATCCTTACCTATCTCTTGGAATTGCAGAAAAATGCAAAGTTACCAGGCGAATTTTTTTCAGAACGTTATCATGTTAAATAACAAAGCAAAAGTAACTACTAGGAGCTCCTTCAGAACCAACAGTGGGGTCCAGGTCCATTTCTCTCTATATCCTGAGCTATTAGCCAAGTGCCTGGTAGTTGGTGGGTACCCAAAGCTTTGCTGAATAAATACGGAACTGATTTAGGTGGTCCAGGCAGAACTTTGTTGCTCTTATTAGGAACAAGCTTTATCCAAGGGATCCCTTTCAGAAATGGATGGAGAAAGCTCCACATTCCCTTCATGATCTGGGTGGGCACATTATTTTACCTCTGTGAGGTTACATATACTATGTTGATGTGGAACATTACTAAAGACTTGGCATTTTGATGTTTAGACCAAAACACAACAATTCTTTTTTTTCTTGGTTTCTTGGTTACCAAGCGTTTTATTTACCAAGTTAATGACAAAACATGCAATCAGAAAACCAAAGGTGCATTCACATCCCTTGTGGGTATTTTGATTTACATTAGAAACGTGAAGAGAACCAGATGTTCAAGTTAATGGTGGATGTTGGACCATTATTAAATTAATCTCTTTGCCTTTGTGGTTCCCCCAAACTTCCCTCCCCACCCTTTTTCCTCCTCTCTCCTTTCCCAATGTTTTCCTGCATCCCTATCTCTATCTCTGCTTCATAGTCAATCATTCTCTCCCACCTCTTATTCATACATCCCTCATCATCGTACTCCTCACATTTCCTTCCTTCCCTTCTCCCACTTTCTCTCCATTTCCCCCCTAATTCCTTACCCTTTTTCCTATCCCTCACTCTCCTCCTTATGCCTCCATAGCTTTCAATCACTTTTACAAAGACTGGAGTCTGATGATTATTTTTTAAGCTTCTAAGAAAAGACTGCAGGATACTAAAATTGTGTAAGGGTCTTTCCATGAAAATCAAATCCTTCAGAAGCAATAGAATTTCAATTCCTTTTGAAATTGCGCTGTGCTTTTTCTTCACAAATGGTACAGAGCTTTGAACAGAGCAATCACATTATCTGTGCAACCCATTAATTAGTTAGCAATGGGAGCTATGGCAATCCTGTTTGGAAAGCTCTTACAAGAAGTTGTCACAGGTACAGGATCAGAGTAATGAAGGGGATTCCCCAGTACCTCACTCTTCGTTTACTCATCTCAAAGTCCTTAATGGATTTCAGAAATTAAATCAATAGACCTCTCTGAATTCACCAAGGTGTTTGGTCTCCTGCAGACTATAGAGGTTTTAAGAAATATGTGATTAGTTTTCCAAACCCTCAAATGGAATGTGTAAAGAGATTGACAACTGTACATGAGATCACTGTTCTCCACAACTTCTCCAAGCTTTACAGAATTCTAATAAATATTTAATAAATATTCAGACCTGAAGAAGATTCAGGGTCAAATGTGTAGGAAGCAGACAATGAATTATCAGTTGTTACTGAAAAGCATCTATAGACACAATTAAACTTCCTAAAATGTAAGTCTATAAACCCATCCCATGTTGTTCTTTAACATTATATAACGGATAGTAGTAATTCAAGAGCAGAGTTTCTAACACAGTGATTATTCCTTAATTCCAGATTATAATCAGGAATCTAGTTTCCTTTGCACAGTAAGAGATGGGAAAGAGCAATGAAAAGAAAAGGGAATTTCCGGCTGTTCTCCAAGGTATATGAGCAGTCAGAACAAAAATAAAACTATGCTTCCCTTCAAATTGTCAGTGCTAGGTACATTTCTTTGTACCCATGCATTTACTCAATAATTATCAAACAGCTACTGCGAGCAAGGTTAAGGGATAGAATGGTGAAAAAAGATCCTCAAGGGGTTTATATATTACCACTTGGGGGGAAACACATAAAATAGATATTTACAATATTAGACAAATGTAAATTCTCTTGGAGTGATACAGAGCATGTGGAAATTGGGATTTAGGTGGGAAATTAAGGTCAGTTTCATGAGCTGAACCATGAAAAATGGTAGCGTTTCCCCAAACAGAGATATGTAAAGATGAAAGGAACTGTCAAATAAAAAAGGAAGGCAGGGAAGTAGGTGACAGTGAACATTCCAGCTTGTTGGGAACAGAAGGTAGAAGGATATAAGTCATCCAGGACCAGGGCATTGTCAATTTTGAATGCCAAGCTAAGGAGAAAGACGTGAAGTCCAAAGGCAATAACAATCCACAAAAGCAATATGTGGGCCTCCAAAACTTGACTCCTTTGTCATCCTATTTGATAAGTTGTAGAGAAATCATATGGTAATAGAATGCATAATAAAAAGAACTCGATACTTTTTTTATGAAGTTAAAAACAAAACTAAACAACATATTGTTTAGGCATAGGGGTATGTGTGTGTGTGTGTGTGTGTGTAAATAAAAGCAAGGTAATGACTCACAAAATTTGGAGTATTGATTATTTTGGGGGGAGCAGTAAGTAGTAGGACAAGATGGGGAAGCACCTAGGTAGATATCCATGGAAATTATTAATCATTGTCAATCTGAAAGTTGGTGGGTGTTTAATCACAGATGTTTGTCCATGAGTGTTATTTTTTTTCCATGCATGTTATGAAGTAAACAAATCTGTGTGGTTGAGGTCTGCGGTAGACTAAAAAGATACTCCAATGCTAAAGAGGCATCTACCCTTGGCTGACACCAACAGTGAGTGTTTATTTTCCTTCCACTTCTCTCCTCTATGTGGGCTGCCTGGGACCATCAGAGTCCTGAATTTGAAGCACTCTCCTGTATTTGGAGAGGGGTGTTGCTCAGCCCTGGCTACAGATCAAGGTCACCTGTGGGGCTTTAAGCATTACAAACATTCATGCCCCACGCAGACCTACTGAATCCGAGCCTCTTGGGGAAGGACCTGGTACACACATTTTCAAACCTCTTCCTAAGGGATCCTGAGGGCAGCAGGGACTAGAAACCATTCCTTGCAGAGTGTGCTTCGAAATTCGAAGTGGTTAGCTTATCACAAATGTAGATTTCAAGGTCCTAGCCCCAGAGATTCTGATCTAAAAAACAAGGAATAAGACCTTGCAATCTGCATGTCCTAAGCATCTCCCAGTGATTCTGACAAAGGGACTTCCTGGGACCACATCGAGAAACACTGCCCCAGAGGTTCCAAAACACTAGGGACTCCGGGTGATGACTCTGTGTATTCATTTCCTAGGGCTGCCATAAACAAAGTACCACATACAAGGTGGCGTAAAATAACAGAAATTTATTCTCCTAGGTCTGGAGGCCAGAAGTCTGAAATCAAGGCATCAGCAGGGCCATGTTTTCTCTGCAGTCTGTAGGGTAGAATCTTCCCTTGGCTCTTCTAGCTTCTAGTGTTTGCTGGCAACACACAGCATTCCTCGGCTTACAGATACATCACTCCAATCTCTGTCTCTGTCTTCCCTTCTGATAAGGACACCAGTCATATTGGATGAGGGCTAAGCTAATGACCTCATTTTAACTTGATTACATCTGCAAAGACCCTATTTTGAAGTGAGGTCACATTCACCTGTGTAAGGTGTCAGGCCTTCATATGTTTTGGAGAGACACAATTCAACCCAGAACACTGTTTAAAATAGTTGTTTTTTTTTTTTTTAAGTAGGGCCCCAAACCACTGATAAGACCGATTAGCTATGTTCTTTGGCTGGGATATCTAGAGAGAAAGACCTACAGTTACCTTTGAAAACTCAGTGTACAAAGAACCACTTGAAAAACTTGGGTTTAGGATGCATATTCCTGGGCCATGATCCAAGATATTAGAATTCAGGAGGCCCAAGGAGAGGCCTAGAAATCTACATTTCAAATGACATGGGGGAGTTGACCCATGTATCACGCCCTTGAGAAAAACTGGATTTAAGAGAACAAGCAAGGTCAAGGACCAGGTGGTTTGTGGAGGAGGAGCTCCCAAGAACAGACCTGAAATCTGCATTGGTAACAAGCTGCTCTGATGAACCATTGCCTTTGAGAGATGGTGTTTCTAGGGAACTAAATGATATCTACTGTAATTGTCTTTTCTACTTGCTAGTGAAACAGAAATAAAAATAAATGTAGTTTTAAGTAGTGGAAAAATGTTTCCTAGACCTTTGGTCCAAAGACAGTGGGAAGATAGCTTGTCTTTTCACCCTTGTTTCTTATGAACCAGATGGCTCTGCTAGACAGAGCAGTAGATTGGTAGACTAAGAATGCTGATTACAGAAAGTATAGTATGGACAAGTGAATACAAATTTTAAGTGCTCCCAGGCTAGGGGCACAATTCCAGATTATTGTAAGAGTAGTGTGATCGTGGGAGCTATTTCTATGAACTCTCTTCTGTTATGTTAACAAGAGACAGAACTAGGCTACGTTGTCAGCTCTCTCCTACTACTGCACAGAGAAGCTTGATGGGTGATGGAGGTTTATATTGGTTATTTTAGTCATCCATATTCAAAATTCATGTTCAGCATGACAAGCTAAATCATTTTGGAAGATGTCAACATTAAGTAGTTGACCCCAATCACACACTGCAATGTTTTTGCCAATAAAGACAAGGCTCTGTCTTTACCAATAATGGAAGGTATAGTTATTTGTTTGGAACAGACATACCCTCTCAATTCCTTCTGATATACAAATACTGGGGAAAGAAAGTACGTTCTTGGGGCACCTGGATGGCTCAGTTAGTTAAGCATCTGTCCTTGGCTCAGGTCATGATCCCAGGGTCCCAGGATTGAGCCCTGTATCGGGTTCCCTGCTCAGTGGGGAGCCTGCGTCTCCCCCTCCCTCCTGCTCTGCTCCCTCTTGCTATCTCTCTCTCAAATAAATAAAAATAAAATCTTTTTTAAAAAGTACATCCCCACTCCACAGACCTAAATGAGAGGGAAAAAACACAAAAACAAAATTGGGGGAAGCCTGCATTCCTAAAAATTCTATGATTCATTAAAGTGAGTCATGGCAGGGGGACCTGGAGTTTGAAAAATGAATCCTTAGATTTGAGTCTTCTTTATTTTATTTTTTTTTTAAGTAAGCTCCATGCCCAACATGGGGCTTGATCTCATAACCCTGAGATCAACAGTCACATGCTCTACCAGGCACCCCTAGGTCTTCTTTATTTCAGCGCTAGGATTTCCTGGTTAAGCCAGAGCAGTGGTTCTCATCTTGGCTGCAATGTGAGAGTCACTTGGGAGCTCTTAAAAAATACCAGTATTTGGACCCCACCCCAGACCGATAAAATCTGACTCTCTAGAGTGGTTTCCAGGCCCCTACTGTGGAGGTTATGATTTAGGAATTCTACTTTGGGACCCTTGGTCTCTATTTTATTAAGTACCTTGGGTAAATCTTATGACCAATTAGTTTGGAAAATACCATCCTAATCTAGCCTAGTTATTAGTTCTGTACAGTGATCTGAATTTTTCCTTTATTTAATAACCATTTACCACATAGCAAAAGGCATTCAAATTGAAAACTCAGGATATCATTTTAAAACTACTTTGCCCTTAACAAACATTTTTGCAATATGTCCCTTAATTTGTATCCCAAAAGAAATTGCCATCTGTTTCTCTTAGATACCTGAATCTTCTGTTTCTGTTTTTGATTTTCAGGAGTATAAATCTGTTGAAGAATCTTAAGAGTCAAATCTTCTGAGCCTGGACAGAGTGCTGCGGGCATCTCTGAGGCCACCTCCTTCTGAGAATTACCAGGTCTGACAACACTTCCCTCCAGCCTACAGTGAGGGACGTCAACACACGTTCTCTTGACTTACAGCCCTCAAGCCGTGGCAGCTGGGCAGGAACCTTACCAGCTCCATCCTGAGGGGAGACTCTGAGAGACAAGAAGGGTGAAAATTCAGATATGCTGAGCCTGAAATACACAAAAGCCTTTAGAAAGTCTCCTCACAGAAGAACCCAGTTAAATAACCACGTGATTAGTGTGCACACTTAGATGAGCCATAGGTAAAAGAAAGAACCTTTCTCCCACCGTCAAAGTAGAGTAAAAGTCTGATTTCACACTTGGTGATCTCTTGTGCCCATACCAGTATTATAGACCAGTTTCACCATTATTTGTTTTAATCAGTATGAGAGTAGGACTGTGGAAAATAAGAGTTATTTATATATTATTTTTTTTAATGATTAAGAATTTCTGACAAAACCTATTGAGGGATAGGGGTGCTGGGCTGGCAGACAGAGTGTAGCCATTGCCAAACTAGAACATCACCATTTTCTTGCTTGTGCACCACTGACTTGGTTCAGGTCGTGATTGCTTTGTGTAAGATTGTTAGAACACCTCCAGTGTATTCAGAAACGGTCTGAGTGACTGTGGAATGCCTTGAGGGCAATAGAAAGCAAAAAGAAACAGGTACCCACAGAAGTCTTGAGTGATGACGGAGGTGCATTTCAGGTACCATGGAAATCTCACCGGCCGGGCCCATTTCCCCACCCTGGCAACAGAGGTTGACACCACCTCAGATAAGTATTCCAACCTCTACATGTATGTGGGCTTATTCTTGAGCCTCCTGGCCATTCTCCTCATCCTGCTCTTCACGATGCTCCTTCGGCTCAAACATGTCATCTCACCCATCACTTCTGAGAGCACTGAAAGCGTCCCTCAGTTCACAGATGTAGAGATGCAGAGTCGAATCCCCACTCCTTAAAGCCAGGCTGACGACAGGCTTTAGTGGATCTCAGTAAACCCTTGGATGTTGATGTCCGGAAAAGCTTATTTTGTTGCACGTGGCTTCTCGTGTAGAGAAATCAACAAGTTGTTTATTGAATAAGCTGTTCGTGGTTTGTGTGTGTGTGTGTGTGTGTGTGTGTGTGTGTGTGTGTTGTTCTTTATCTTGATTCTGCTTGTGGGATATCTAAAAGGCTTAAGACTCGTTCTGTGCCAGGAATAAAGGAAATGGCAGCTGGTTGGGAGGGCAGGTTGCCATAGTAACCAAAGAGAGCCTGGGCCCTGAGCAAACCTCAGACCACAGAAATTCATATGCAGCTATTGTAAAAAACACAGGATCCCTGGAAGTTCCAAGAATAAGAAAGATCTGCTTTCACAGGGGTTAATGGTTCAAAGAGAGTACCCCTGAGAAAAGGACAAGCTTTAATTGAGCACTTGGACCCTAAAGACTGGCCTCTGCTGACATGAAGCTAAATCATGTCAGAGGTTAATAGACGGACCACAAACCCTTTTCCCAAAGAAACTATGATTTTATCATCCAAGGCCATTGGGTTTGTCCCAAACCAAAGAAGAGATTTAAAGAAACTGTTGAAGTTTAAAGAGCAAGTTTGCAGAAAGAAGTTGCTAGTCAACAAATTCATCTAGAGAGGGAAAATGTGCATTTTATATCTGTGTTATTACTATTACTAGGCTTTCAAAAACTTAGATAATGGCAGATGTATTACAAAAATCCAGAATCATGAGCTTCCCCCAAACCAAGGGAAAAGTAAGTCCAAATGTGGTCATGACAATGAAACTTCCATTATATGTGCAGTTTCTTTATCTTTTTCCTCCCTCCCTGTCACGTTCCAGGATTGAGTTGCACCAAAATATGAATTTTGTTTAAAGATGGCCCTGGCAAAAAAGACCCAACTAGACTTTAAAGCAGAAATGAAATAATCTTGGTATTCTGTCATTGTATGATTGTGGCTTTGGACAAAACATTCAAGCCTCTGGGTGCCAGGTTTTTCTTTCTGAAAAATGATCAGAGAGCTATTTAGTCACAGGGCTCCTTTTAGATCTGAGTGTAAGAAAAAGACAAAGGAGGAAAAGACTAAACACCACCCTCCTGCAAATCCTTATTAAGATCAATGTCCTCAAATGTCACATTTGTCTTTCCTGGAAAAGGCATTTCCCTTCCTGATCCCTGCCAAAAGATGAAGTGTTTCCCTTATTACCTATAAGAGAAATATATTTTTTAAAAATTCCATTCTCATAAGTAGCCTAGTACGCCAGTAGTACAGAATTTGATTTTTTTAAAAAATGAATGTTCCAAAAGGGAACCAAAGGAGAGGAGTCCTATTTACAAATTAGAAATGAGAAGGCGGGTCATCTACTTGCCGCCAAAAAACGAACACGCACATTATCAATTTCTACCTGCTTAAAATAATTCTATCCGCCTTAAAAATTAGTTCTCTCTGGCCCCTAAAGGGTGATCATCAAATGTCACAGGGTGCTCCCTCGGGAACTGCGGGTGTGGTGAGGGAGAAATGGCCTGGACTGGACCGCAGGTTAATGCCCCCTCCGCCAGACATGCAGCTCTCTAGTCTGTTACCAATTTAGATTGGCCCCTTTACTCTGATCTAAATCTAGCTTGGTGGTGAAATTCCCAAGTGCTTTCTACTTTTATACAGAGTCATTTGCCAATACTCTTCTCTCCAAGGGGCTGCAAAGTGTGAAATCCCCACATGCAGAGCTAAACTTAGCAGCAAGTCTGCTGCCTCTGGCTCACTTGTTACAATAAGCGGACCTTGAGAGTTGGCAGCTGATTTCTGCACCATTCAGAAGAGATCGGCAGGCAGGCTAAGACTCCAATAGGGCATGTACTTCCTTTTAGTCATTACATTTTCCAAAACACATAGTGACGCTTATATTATTACATTTGGTGGTTCAAGTTGTGTCTGCCCTCAACAGCCAGACTCCACATACCCTTCAACATTTTAGTTCTTAGCAGCCTTACACGGACTTCATCGAGGGCTGGCAATGTCTCCCACAATTTCTTAAGGACACAAATATCCCCTTGCTCCAGGCTCTCCCTTTTGTGCTCGCAGTATTTGAATGCACTTTACGGTTAGGAAGTCAGTGGCTGGATAACATGAGGGAACTGAGGAGACTTTCAACAGCGGTGACTAGCAAGATACTCAATGCCTTGTTCCCAGAGCTGATGAAGAGACAGGCTACGAATTCATTCCTGTCCATTTGACCTCCTGAACCCTAATTTCTGGACCTTAAAACTACTCTTTAATCACTGGCTTGGATGAAGAGTCCTGATTTATGATTAGGTTACTCACCTGGAAAACAACCACCCTCTTTCATCACAACTGCCCCCATGGGACCCAGATCTTCACTGAGCATTAACCAAAACCCACAGCACAGTTGCACTAAAATGGTGACCTAACCAATGCCTCCCCCACGCAATTTCTAGTGATAACATAAATGGAGGTGCATCTAAGCAGATGTGTCATTATGGTGACTCACATGCTATTTAATCTTTAAAAATAAACCGAATGTTTTCATCATAGCAAAAT
Organism: Lontra canadensis; assembly: GCF_010015895.1. Lineage (NCBI taxonomy): Eukaryota > Metazoa > Chordata > Mammalia > Carnivora > Mustelidae > Lontra > Lontra canadensis. The sequence continues at coordinate 4,456,033 of NW_022631090.1, forward strand.
TACTGTAAAGACAATAATTTTTCCATTTGTATTAATTTTATTCTATCCCTCGATATATTAATTAACATACATTACTACTCAAAGAGGCAGCTAGAGCAATCAGTGAGCATAATTTGAATTTATCCATCTATCCAAAATGCTGACTTGGCAACTCCCTCCCCTATCCCCACTCTCCAAAAGTTGCATGATAACCTAAATGTATATAAACAGGTTATTTATGTGTAGATCTGTTTTAAGGTGAAAGAATGATTCTTTACTTTTTATTATGAGGACCCATAGGAAATTGTCATTTCCATAGGTCAAAAGTGCTCAACTCTCCACGATTTCATGTAATTCAACTTAATAAAAAGAAGACTCACATATGAACTTTCTAAATGGTACACTCTCCTAATATGTTTAAAAGTAATTCAATTTCTAAAAATGTACCTTGCATACATTTCAGAATCATGGGTTGTATAAAACAAGGTATATTGTAAAAAGACATATGTATTATGTATGTAGGAAATATTAAGGTTAATCAAGTAAAGATGTGTTCATCCAGCCTAACCTTTCCATCCATGCCAAATCTGAAGCTTTGGACTCATAAGTGACTTTGACTGCTACAGACCCCACTGTACTTACTATGTAGGTCAGAGAGGTCCACTTGATTCAATGAAATGGCTATATTTAGTAATACATTTATTCACCTGCATTTGTACTAAAGGAACTTTTTTTTAACAAAATGAAGAACTGTGTAAAAAAAATTTGGTTTCTTTTGTTTGAAGTTGCCAATATTTCAGATAGATTCATATGGTATAAAAACAAACCTAATATTTCAATTACTATTTAGCATGTCATTTTTGATCCCTGGAAAATAAACTTCTTAGTTTGCTGATAATACATATCTATTGTCTGAAGAATGTAAAGAACATTAGTCTCTTCACCCTGATATAAATTGGAACAGCTGTAATTTGTGGAGTTTGTAATTTTTTATTTTTATTTTTGAGAGAGAGAGAGAGAACGTGTGCACTCAGCACATTGCCTGACTCAGGGCTTGATCTCATGACCTGGAGATCATGACCCGAGCCCAAATCAAGAGTCCTACACTTAACTGACTGAGATGCCCTGTGGGATTCATAATTTTGAGATGTCGTTATTTCTTCTTGTCGTTATTTCTTCCCCGCCTTTATTTTCTTCTGATTTGCAAAGTTATTGATGCATTTGTTTCTAAAGTAGTAAGATGTGAAAAATAGATAATGAATGCCAGCTTCCAGTGAAAGTGATCCAAGAGTGAGATAAGGCATCTAAAATATCAGTCTTTCAACATTTCCCTCCCCTCATAGGTTATCAGTCTTAATGTACCTTTCCCTGTGCTTTCTTTATTTGATCCTCACAGCCACCCTGTGAGTAACTGGGTGGAGGTATTATAGTCTGTGTTACGTGAACACAGAGGTGATGGAGGCATTCATGGTTACACACAGGCTGAGTCAAGACGACACTGTCAGTCTTTGAACTCCTAGTTTAGTACTCATCCCACCATGCTTTGCTTTCTGAGCACTGAATAGATATTTCAAAGCTTTCCATGCTGCAATACTCCAAGTTCTGCCAGCAACAATTGAGCTCTCTAGATGATTAACTCCCTGTGCCCAAATTCAAAACAAATGGGCAGAATTCCTCCATCTCTTCAATTTTATAGCCAGAGCAATGCATATTAACAGACTGTAGGAGAGTTTACACAAAGGCAGATCCTGCAGCTTTAATTTACATGAATGAAGGGAAGAGGCAGAAATATGGATGGATTATCACCCGCAATGCAAATCCCAATCCTCTGATCAGTTGACTTAACGCCCACAGCCAATGCCAATCCCTCATATGCATGATTATCTCTCATCTCACCCCTAGAAAAGAGAACACCCCCCTCTTAGGTAAAAATAGTGCAGTTTTAAAAAACTGTGTAGTGTTCTATGTGTAAACAACAGTTCTATTTGTGCTCTATAATAGATGCAATGACATTAAAAGGGAGAGAATTGTTGGCTAAAGGAGGGTCCTCCAGCCACAAAGAATGAATTGTTGTACCTGTAGGAAAAGGAGACAAAAATATGGAACATAGGTACGGCAGGACAAGGAAGTACACCTATTAAATATAAGTGAGGAGATTTTGAAAGATAACTTGAGCAATTCTAGGTATTCCGATTCATTTTCACATCAAGTAATTATTGAGGACATCATGTATGGACACAGAGGAGAATAAAAGAGACAGATTGTACACTGTACTAGACTAGGTTCTGCAGATCTAATCTGCAGTGGGCAAGTTTGCAATCTGGCAAAAATAATGAGTACCTAAATTCATTCATTCATTTATTCTCTCATTCAACATTTATTCAGCACCTCCTGTATGTGCTAGCTGTGAACACAAGGCACAGCCTATGCCCTGGTGAAGGTTATAGCATACTGAGATAGACACCACCAATCAGTTTGTTACGGGGATACTATATTCTAAAGACAAGGCATAGAGTGCTTGGGTACAGATAAAATGGCAGGGATGCTGCCTTTCCAGGCCTAGAATGTCAAGAAAGACTTGACTGAGGAGATACTATCTAAACTAAAATCTAAAGGATGTGTAAAAGGAGAGAAGGGGGCAAACCTTCTATTGTGGACAATGCTATAGGGTTTTTTGTTTTATTTTTAGTACAAAGAGGAAGAGAACTCTTGGAGGAATATGGAGGACAGATTGAAGAGTGGCAAGAGTGGATGTAGGGTGACCACTTGACAGACCATGGCAGTGGTTCAGAAGGGTAATAAGTCTAAGGTAATACCTTAGACTTGCCACCAACAAGTGGTAGTAGGTAGGGATAAAGAGAAGTGGGTAGCTTGGAGATAGACTTGGAAGATAAAATCAGCATTACTTGGTGATGAATTAGATAAGCAGTAAGTGGGGTAAGTAAGAAGGAGGAGTCTAGAATGACTGGTTTGAACAAGAATGGTGGCTGTATTCACTGAGACACAGAACACTGGTGGAAAACTGGATCAAAGGAGATGTGAATTTGGTTTCAGACATGTTTAACTTAATGTGCCTCTGAGGCATCTATATGCAGTGTTGAATAGACCATTGAATATACAGGTCTGGAGCTCACATGAACATAAACATCAGAGGTGTTCATAGATGTGATTGTCCAGGGAGGAGGCTGTAGAGTAGACTGAAGAAAGGACAATAATGTAATACAGGATAAGCCCAAATATGCTCCTCCCTGTTTGGGGATGATTAGAGACTTATCAAGCAGGTTGGAAAGAAGATTAGGCTTAAGGGTTTACAAACTAAGATTGCCCAGAGAAGCTTGGGAGCAGAAGTAGAAAGTCCTTTGGGGAGAGGGAGGACTTCAGCCTGCGGAGACCAAAATCATACAGTAAGTACAAAGGTTCAGAGCAGGACCAGAAATAAGACGGAAATAGAGCCAATAATCAGAAGCCAGAAACTAATGGAACAGTGTAGGTACAGTTATAGAATAATATAAAAAGGATCCCAAGAGTCTGCAGTGACACAGCGTGGGTTGGCAGACACAAGAATGTGATTGTGTAGATCATGGCTCCAGCTGGAAGCAGGTGGCATTCTCAAAAAGGGAGAGTAAAGAAACCTTAAGGAAAGGAGTATTTACAAAAGGGTCGGTAAGATTAAGGGCTAACAACAGATGGCAGAGCACCTAAAGACTAGCAGCAACAGAAAGCTTCTATGACCACTCCTGTGCTTGAAGTGGGCAAAGGGAGGGAATCATGATTGGAATCTGGCCTGACATGTAGCCATGAGGAAGAAACCAAAAAGCTATGGCCTTAGATAAAGAGACAAAGCCAGTAGGGGGCTAAAGAATTAAATACCCCACTTTGTCCTCTACCTTCCATTCTGCTGTTGCAGACAGAATCTACCTGGATGCCACAGGGCAAACAAGCCCAGGTAATGCAGTTTGTAGAGGTCAGCCTCCTAAACAAAGAGCAGAGTGGAGAAGCTTTATGCACATGGACATGGAGAAGACAGGGAATCTCCTGCACATAAGTAAGTAGCCATATTGGGATGGCTTAAAGATCTGACTAGCGGTTTCCTGAATAAGATTTTACCAAAAAGTGATAAAGCATTACTACTGGCTTTGAAAGTAGTTATATCATTCAGTCCGATCAGAAAAACCAAAACCACTCTAGCTTTCCAATGGAGGGAATTTAATATAAAGACTTGATACATATGATAGAAGAAAACCGGGAAGAGTGAAACAACCTACAGATGAGCAGAAGCAGAAAGAACCACCAATCCTAAAGCTTAAGAATTAATGGGAAGGGGGAGGAGTCAAGATGGCAGAGGAGTAGCAGGCTGAGACTACTTCAGGTAGCGGGAGATCAGCTAGATAGCTTATCTAAAGATTGCAAACACCTACAAATCCAACGGGAGATTGAAGAGAAGAAGAACAGCAATTCTAGAAACAGAAAATCAACCACTTTCTGAAAGGTAGGACTGGCGGAGAAGTGAATCCAATGCGACGGGAAGATAGACCGCGGGGGGAGGGGCCGGCTCCCGGCAAGCGGTGGAGCAACGGAGCACAAAATCAGGACGTTTAAAAGTCTGTTCCGCTGAGGGACATCGCTCCAGAGGCTTAACCGGGGTGAATCCCACGCAGGGTCAGCGTGGCCTCAGGTCCCGCAGGGTCACAGAAGGATCAGGGGTGTCTGAGTGTCGCGGAGCTTACAGGTATTAGAACGGGGAAGCCGGCTACAGAGACAGAGCCGAGGAGTGACTCTCAGCTCGGGGTTACCTTGAACCGGTCACAGGCTCGGTCAGCTCAGAACGTGGCCGGAGGCCAGGGTGACGGGAGTAATTGGGTGCTGTTCTCTGAGGGCGCACGGAGGAGTGGGGCCCCGGGCTCTCGGCTCCTCCGGGCCGGAGACTGGGAGGCCGCCATCTTCATTCCCATCCTCCGGACTCTACGGAAAGCGCTCAGGGAACAAAAGCTCCCGAAGGCAAACCCGAGCGGATTACTCAGCCCGGCCTCAGGTAAGGGCGGTGCAACTCCGCCTGGGGCAAAGACACTTGAGAATCACGACAACAGGCCCCTCCCCCAGAAGATCAACAAGAAACCCAGCCAGGATCAAGTTCACCTACCAAGGACTACAGTTTCAATACCAAGGAGAGCAGCGGAATTCCAGAGGAGGAGAAAGCAAAGCACAAAACTCATGGCTTTCAACCCATGATTCTTTAGCCTTGCAGTTAATTTAATTTTTTTTCCTTTTTCAATTTTTTTCTCTTCTTCTGCTGAATTTTTTTAACTTTTACCCTTTTCTTTTTTAACGTTTTTTTAACTAGTTTATCTAATATATATATATTTTTTTCCTTTTTATATTTTTTATATTTTTTCCTTTTTATATAAAAAAAATTTATGGAAACAAATGATAATGAAAACACAATGGTTCAATATCTGTGGGACACAACAAAGGCAGTCCTGAGAGGAAAATATATAGCGGTACAAACCTTTCTCAAGAAACAAGAAAGGTCTCAGGTACACAACCTAAATAAAATATATTTTATATTTTATAGTTTTCTTTTTTTAATTGTTTCTTTTTTTTTTTCTTTCTGAACCTCTTTTTATCCCTTTCTCCCCCCTCACGATTTGGGATCTCTTCTGATTTCGCTAAAGCATATTTTCCTGGGGTTGTTGTCACCCTTGTAGTATTTTACTTGTTCCTTCATACACTCTTATCTGGACAAAATGACAAGGCGGAAAAATTCACCACAAAAAAAAGAACAAGAGGCAGTACCAAAGGCTAGGGACCTAATCAATACAGACATTGGTAATATGTCAGATCTAGAGTTCAGAATGACGATTCTCAAGGTTCTAGCTGGGCTCGAAAAAGGCATGGAAGATATTAGAGAAACCCTCTCAGGAGATATAAAAGCCCTTTCTGGAGAAATAAAAGAACTAAAATCTAACCAAGTTGAAATTAAAAAAGCTATTAGTTAGGTGCAATCAAAAGTGGAGGCTCTCACTGCTAGGATAAATGAGGCAGAAGAAAGAATTAGCGATATAGAAGATCAAATGACAGAGAATAAAGAAGCTGAGCAAAAGAGGGACAAACAGCTACTGGACCACGAGGGGAGAATTCGAGAGGTAAGTGGCACCATAAGACGAAACAACATTAGAATAATTGGGATTCCAGAAGAAGAAGAAAGAGAGAGGGGAGCAGAAGGTATATTGGAGAGAATTATTGGAGAGAATTTCCCCAATATGGCAAAGGGAACAAGCATCAAAATCCAGGAGGTTCAGAGAACCCCCCTCAAAATCAATAAGAATAGGTCCACACCCCGTCACCTAATAGAAAAATTTACAAGTCTTAGTGACAAAGAGAAAATCCTGAAAGCAGCCCAGGAAAAGAAGTCTGTAACATACAATGGTAAAAATATTAAATTGGCAGCAGACTTATCCACAGAGACCTGGCAGGCCAGAAAGAGCTGGCATGATATATTCAGAGCACTAAACGAGAAAAACATGCAGCCAAGAATACTATATCCAGCTAGGCTATCATTGAAAATAGAAGGAGAGATTAAAAGCTTCCAGGACAAACAAAAACTGAAAGAATTTGCAAACACCAAACCAGCTCTACAGGAAATATTGAAAGGGGTCCTCTAAGCAAAGAGAGACCTTAAAAGTAGTAGATCAGAAAGGAACAGAGACAATATACAGTAACAGTCACCTTACAGGCAATACAATGGCACTAAATTCATATCTCTCAATAGTTACCCTGAATGTTATTGGACTAAATGCCGCAATCAAAAGACACAGGGTATCAGAATGGATAAAAAAACAAATCCCATCAATATGTTGCCTACAAAAAACTCATTTTAAACCCGAAGACACCTCCAGATTTAAAGTGAGGGGATGGAAAACAATATACCATGCTAATAGACATCAGAAGAAAGCAGGAGTGGCAATCCTTATATCAGATCAATTCGATTTTAAGCCAAAGACTATAATAAGAGATGAGGAAGGACACTATATCATACTCAAAGGATCTATCCAACAAGAAGATCTAACAATTTTAAATATCTATGCCCCTAATGTGGGAGCAGCCAACTATATAAACCAATTAATAACAAAATCAAAGAAACACATCAACAATAATACAATAATAGTAGGGGACTTTAACACTCTGCTCACTGAAATGGACAGATCATTCAAGCAGAAGATCAACAAGGAAATAAAGGCCTTAAATGACACACTGGACCAGATGGACATCACAGATATATTCAGAACATTTCATCCCAAAGCAACAGAATACACATTCTTCTCTAGTGCACATGGAACATTCTCCAGAATAGATCACATCCTCGGTCCTAAATCAGGTCTCAACCGGTATCAAAAGATTGGGATCATTCCCTGCATATTTTCAGACCACAATGCGCTGAAGCTAGAACTCAATCGCAAGAGGAAATTTGGAAAGAACCCAAATACATGGAGACTAAACAGCATCCTTCTAAAGAATGAATGGGTCAACCAGGAAATTAAAGAAGAATTGAAAAAATTTATGGAAACAAATGATAATGAAAACACAATGGTTCCATATCTGTGGGACACAACAAAGGCAGTCCTGAGAGGAAAATATATAGCGGTACAAACCTTTCTCAAGAAACAAGAAAGGTCTCAGGTACACAACCTAACCCTACACCTAAAGGAGCTGGAGAAAGAACAAGAAAGAAACCCTAAACCCAGCAGGAGAAGAGAAATCATAAAGATCAGAGCAGAAATCAATGAAATAGAAACCAAAAAAAAAAAAAAAAACAATAGAACAAATCAACGAAACTAGGAGCTGGTTCTTTGAAAGAATTAATAAGATTGATAAACCCCTGGCCAGACTTATCAAAAAGAAAAGAGAAAGGACCCAAATAAATAAAATCATGAATGAAAGAGGAGAGATCACAGCTAACACCAAAAAATACTGACAATTATAAGAACATACTATGAGCAATTCTCTGCCAACAAATTTGACAATCTGGAAGAAATGGATGCATTCCTAGAGACATATAAACTACCACAACTGAACCAGCAAGAAATAGAAAGCCTGAACAGGCCCATTACCAGTAAGGAGATTGGAACAGTCATCAAAAATCTCCAAACAAACAAAAGCCCAGGGCCAGACGGCTTCCCAGGGGAATTCTACCAAACATTTAAAGAAGAACTAATTGCTATTCTCCTGAAACTGTTCCCAAAAATAGAAATGGAAGGAAGACTTCCAAACTCATTTTATGAGGCCAGCATCACCTTGATCCCAAAACCAGACAAGGATCCCATCAAAACAGAGAACTACAGACCAATATCCTTAATGAACACAGATGCAAAAATTCTCACCAAAATACTAGCCAATAGGATTCAACAGTACATTAAAAGGATTATTCACCACGACCAAGTGGGATTTATTCCAGGGCTGCAAGGTTGGTTCAACATCTGCAAATCAATCAATGTGATACAACACATTAATAAAAGAAAGAACAAGAACCATATGATACTCTCAATAGATGCTGAAAAAGCATTTGACAAAGTACAGTATCCCTTCCTGGTCAAAACTCTTCAAAGTGTAGGGATAGAGGGCACATACCTCAATATTATCAAAGCCATCTATGAAAAACCCACCGCAAATATCATTCTCAATGGAGAAAAACTGAAAGCTTTTCCGCTAAGGTCAGGAACACGGCAGGGATGTCCGTTATCACCACTGCTATTCAGCATAGTACTAGAAGTCCTAGCCTCAGCAATCAGACAACAAAAGGAAATTAAAGGCATCCAAACCAGCAAAGAAGAAGTCAAACTATCACTCTTCGCAGATGATATGATACTATATGTGGAAAACCCAAAAGACTCCACTCCAAAACTGCTAGAACTTGTACAGGAATTCAGTAAAGTGTCAGGATATAAAATCAATGCACAGAAATCAGTTGCATTTCTCTACACCAACAACAAGACAGAAGAAAGAGAAATTAAGGAGTCAATCCCATTTACAATTGCACCCAAAACTATAAGATACCTAGGAATAAACCTAACCAAAGAGACTAAGAATCTATACACAGAAAACTATAAAGTACTCATGAAAGAAATTGAGGAAGACACAAAGAAATGGAAAAATGTTCCATGCTCCTGGATTGGAAGAATAAATATTGTGAAAATGTCTATGCTACCTAAAGCAATCTACACATTTAATGCAATTCCTATCAAAGTACCATCCATTTTTTTCAAAGAAATGGAACAAATAATCCTAAAATTTATATGGAACCAGAAAAGACCGCGAATAGCCAAAGGAATATTGAAAAAGAAAGCCGAAGTTGGTGGCATCACAATTCCGGACTTCAAGCTCTATTACAAAGCTGTAATCATCAAGACAGCATGGTACTGGCACAAAAACAGACACATAGGTCAATGGAACAGAATAGAGAGCCCAGAAATAGACCCTCAACTCTATGGTCAACTAATCTTCGACAAAGCAGGAAAGAATGTCCAATGGAAAAAAGACAGCCTCTTCAATAAATGGTGTTGGGAAAATTGTACAGCCACATGCAGAAAAACGAAAGTGGATAATTTCCTTACACCACACATGAAAATAGACTCAAAATGGATGAAGGACCTCAATGTGAGAAAGGAATCCATCAACATCCTTGAGGAGAACACAGGCAGCAACCTCTTCGACCTCAGCTGCAGCAACATCTTCCTAGGAACATTGCCAAAGGCAAGGGAAGCAAGGGCAAAAATGAACTATTGGGATTTTATCAAGATCAAAAGCTTTTGCACAGCAAAGGAAACAGTTCACAAAACCAAAAGACAACTGACAGAATGGGAGAAGATATTTGCAAACGACATATCAGATAAAGGGCTAGTGTCCAAAATCTATAAAGAACTTAACAAACTCAACACCCAAAGAAGAAATAATCCAATCAAGAAATGGGCAGAAGACATGAACAGACATTTCTGCAAAGAAGACATCCGGATGGCCAACAGACACATGAAAAAGTGCTCCATATCACTCGGCATCAGGGAAATACAAATCAAAACCACAATGAGATATCACCTCACACCAGTCAGAATGGCTAAAATTAACAAGTCAGGAAATGACAGAAACTGGCGAGGATGCGGAGAAAGGGGAACTCTCCTATACTGTTGGTGGGAATGCAAGCTGGTGCAACCACTCTGGAAAACAGCATGGAGGTTCCTCAAAATGTTGAAAATAGAACTACCCTATGACCCAGCAATTGCACTGCTGGGTATTTACCCTAAAGATACAAACATAGTGATCCGAAGGGGCACGTGCACCCGAATGTTTATAGCAGCAATGTCTATGGAAAGAACCTAGATGTCCATCAACAGAAGAATGGATAAAGAAGATGTGGTATATATACACAATGGAATACTATGCAGCCATCAAAAGAAATGAAATCTTGCCATTTGCGACGACGTGGATGGAACTAGAGGGTATCATGCTTAGCGAAATAAGTCAATCAGAGAAAGAAAACTATCATATGATCTCCCTGATATGAGGGAGAGGAGATGCAACATGGGGGGTTAAGGGGGTAGGAGAAGAGTAAATGAAACAAGATGGGATTGGGAGGGAGACAAACCATAAGTGACTCTTAATCTCACAAAACAAACTGAGGGTTGATGGGGGGAGGGGGATTGGGAGAGGGGGTTGGGTTATGGACATTGGGGAGTGTATGTGCTATGGTGAGTGCTGTGAAGTGTGTAAACTTTGCGATTCACAGACCTGTACCCCTGGGGATAAAAATATATGTTTATAAAAAATAAAAATTAAAAAAAAGAAATTAAACTGTACTAAAAATTCCTTACAAAAAAAAAAGAAGTAATGGGAAGAGGTAATATCATCAGAGCTTAGCAGCTGGGACCCTCTTTGGTCCCCCAAATCATGGGACCACAGAAGGGGCTATCTGGTAGAATCTGGGGCCCTAATGGAAAGGGATCTTTGGCAGGAGCTACAACCACGAAGGAGAAAGATTTTGAGCCATTTTTGGAAAAGCATGTTGTGGCTGATTCATGTCTTCTGTGGCAGAAAGGCTAGTGGAAACATATGTGCCATAGATCTTTTGTTATGGACATTGGTATATTTCCTTATACCATGTCTGCGTAGCATGGGTAGAGTGTTACTATAAGAGCTAGCTAGAAGCAGAATTCCTCTCAGGAAGAAAACTGTCCTTATCTGACAGAACACTTATTAATAGGCCATTTCAGTTGTGGAAAGATAACACTCAGAGTATAGCTGGTTTGAGCTAGAAGCAAGAAATAGATGGATAAACTATAACATAAGAAATGAACATGTGTTTGAAGGATTGTTGGGCATGAACTAGACATGACAGGTAAAAAAAGTACAAAGTAGACAAGGGGACCTAGCAACATGGCAGGAGGCTAGGGGCCAAGCAAGAGGGAGAACCAATGAAGATTCTCCCTTAGAAGAACTTTGAAGAACAGCAATGGTTAATGTTCAATTTTAAGCCTTTTGCTATGATAGCCTAAAATATAACCCTCCTCAATGCCCCCCAAAACCTCCATTAAAGTCTGCAACTCATGCTGCCTGGAAATATCAGTACTTTGGTAAGCGAAGGGGCAGAAGATGGACTACAAACACAGAAGGCAAAACAGAGCAAAAATGGTGAATTTGGCAAAAGCAGAAACTTGGACACAAAGGTTAATAAAAGAAATAGAAGACTTATTTTTACCCCAAACCTTAGATACTAAAACTCATTAGATGCCTAGAAACAGGTTAATTACACACCTAAATCAAGCCCTTCAAAATTTAACACTTCAGACTACCAGAATATCCAATACTTGTTTACCAGTCTAATAAATATGCAGGTGATGCTGAAATCTGCTAGCTAATTTTTTAAAAGATTTTATTTATTTATTTGACACAGAGATCACAAGTAGGCAGAGAGGCAGGCAGAGAGAGAGGGCGGAAGCAGGCTCTCAGCCGAGCAGAGAGCCCTGTGTTTGTAATTTAAAGGGAGTGGAGTTGAAAAATAAAATAAAATAAAATAAACAAAGGGAGTAGGGTTTACAGACAAAGAATTTTAGCTTATTGCGCTTCTAGTAATGAAGATTCCCCAAAATACAGCAGGTTTTTGTTTTTTGTTTGTTTCTTTTTTGTAGAGTAGGCTATTTTTGAAGCAGGTCAAGAAGGCTAATGACCATTATGAGATAATGATAATAAAAATCACTAACATATTTTGAAGACTCATTATATGTTAAGCTATATGTTTAATATTCTACATGCATTCTTATTTAAACAACAAAATCCACAACAAAATCCAACAAAATCCATTCTTATTTAAACAACAAAATCCACATTAAACAACAAAATCCATTATCCTCATTTTACCTAGAAGAATATTGAGGATTACAAAGGTTAAATAACTTGCCCTAGGTCATGCAGCTAATAAATGACACAGAACTGACATTCTAACCCATCTCCAAATGACTCCAGAAGCCATTTGCTACCATTATGCTCTACTTCCTACTTAATTCTATAGGAGCAATTCATATATTGGCTAAGAAGATGGCCTGGGAGAATTCTAATTGTAAGATTCTATATGTGTGCGTGTGTATAAATATGTACATACAACATATGAGCTGTGTGTGTGTGTGTGTGTGTGTGTGTGTACATCTCTACATAAAGACACTCTTTAATCCATGGAAAATATGAATACAAGATGACCCTCTCAATAGAAAAAAAATCAACATAAATTGACATTGATACAAATTGAGAGGAGGTTGTAAAATTTTGGTGGACAGAACATGGGAAGTGATGAAGTCCTATGAAGTTGACCAAGGTGGAAATAGATGGCCTGAGAACCAGGATTAGAATGTATTGAAACATCACCTACTTCAATTGTAATATAATTGGACCATCTGTGATGTTGAATTAAAAAAATTAAAGATCTATATGCCATCTGAATAAAAGGACACATAGAATTGGCCATTTTTTATGAAACAATAGTACCTTTTTAAAAGTTTTGGTTTTTTTTGTTTGTTTTTTGTTTGTTTGTTTTTAGTAATTTCTACTCCCAGTGTGGGGCTTGAACTCATGACTCTGAGATCAAGAGTCACATGTTCTACTGACTGAAACAACCGTGCGCCCCACAACAGTACTTGGCTACCTCAGTCAGTGGGGCATGCAACTCTTGATCTCAGGGTTGTGAGTTCAAGCTCCACATTGGGCATAGAACTTACTGTAAGAAAAATTTACTCAAAATGTTAAGCCTACAGAAACGTGCAAAGAAATATTAGAAAAGATATCGCATTTTACTTGTAAACCCATTACTACACTTTGGCAAGTCTTAACACTTTGCCATATACTAGCTTCAGCTTTTTTTTTTTAGCTTCAGCTTTTCTAAGAGAAATAAAATATTATAGGCAGAATTGACGTTTCTGTGCTCTCCCACTTAATTCTATTCCTCTGCCCTAGAGCTAACTACTGAGAACTGAAGTCATCACCGCTACTCTCTTTGGACACTGAGGACTGAAATGACTTACCCTCCCCCCACCCTGCAAATGCCTTATTCTTGACATTAATATGATGACTCTTTCAGGAGATTCTTGTCCAAGCAAATGGCTTGATTGTTTGTTATTAGCAACTTCCAAAAAGACTCACCAACTTTTCAATAGAAAGTGACAATGGCAGTTTGTTTGTTTTTAGATTTTTATTTATTTATTTGACAGACAGAGATCACAAGCAGGTGGAGAGGCAGGCAGAGAGAGAGGAGGAAACAGGTTCCCCACTGAGCGGAAAGCCTGATGCGGGGCTCAATCCCAGGACCCTGGGATCATGACCGGAGCCAAGGGCAGAGGCTTCAACCCACTGAGCCACCCAGGCGCCCCTCAATGGCAGGTTTTGCCCTAAGATTCTTTGACTACCTCTTCTCAAAATCCTCCCATTGCTGTTGTCACCTGTCCTGCACTGTTATATCATGGTCCTTATCCAATCCTAATCAAGATCCCACATTATAAGACCCACATTGAACAAAACTTCCAAGTCTCAATAAATTCTGACCTTTCCTTTCTCCCTCTGAGATACTACCAAAGCTTCAGGAATGTGGTATTCTCCCCAAATAAACTCCACAAGTTGTGTTTATGCCATTTGAGAAGCCAGCATTTGACACATTATTCTCAAATTGGTATTCATTATTACAATGCATGATTTAATTTGTTTCCTACATAGGTATGTGTCCATATGATATGTAATACTGTTTTAAAATGCATGCCTTTAAACTTCATATGAATATACTATAATGTACATATCCTTCTGCAACTTAGGATGATGATGATGCTTATTAGGTTTCTGATATTTATCATTAATTTTCACTGTTGTGTTCCATTGTATAAATATACAGCAGCCCCCCCCATCCACAGTTTTGCTTTCTGCAGTTTCATTTACCCATGGTCAACTGTGGTCCAGAAGCAGATGATCTTCCTTTTGATGTACAGTCAGAAGGTCAATAGTAACCTAACACTACATCACAATGCCTAATCATTCACCTCACTTTATCTCATCATGTAGAGACCACATTCACATGGCTTTTATCACAATATATTGCTATGATTTTTCTATTTCACTGTTATTGTTGTTAATCTCTTACTATGCCTAATTTTATATGTTAAACATTATCACAGGTACACACATATAGGAAAAGACAGTACATACGGGTTCAGTACTACCCTTGATTTTAGGCATCCACTAAGGCTCTTAGTATGTATTCCCCATGGAGAAGGGGAAACTACTGTATCACACTTCCTTTATCCACTTTCCTTGATGAGTGTTTACTGTAGTATTATAGAAGTACAACAACTTTCTTGTGGTTAGTATTTGCCAGGTTTATTTTCACATACTTTTACCTACAGTATGTGTTCTTTTTTTAACTTTGTATTTTTTTTAGCTTTGAACCTTATAAGTACAATATTAGTTAGATTTAGCTTTCTTATTGCATCTAAAAGCTGTGTGTTTTAACTGGTGAATTCAGCTCATTTATATTTACTGGGATTACCAATATATTTTGACTAATCATTATTATTGTATTATTTCTCTTGGTTTTTATTTGCTTCCCCCTTCCCATAGTTCATTCAGTGGCTTAATTTTTTATTGTTTTTTTGTTCTCTCTACTAATTTGGAAATTAGGTATTTTATTTCTATTTTTTAGTGATTCACCTTACAACATTAAGATATTTTACTTAGTGTAAAATATAAAGTTCATCAGCATATCTAGTCTCTTTCATAATACAATGAGCAGTAGAATTTTTTCAGTATAATTTCTTTTCTCTCATCTATACTACTCTTTTTAAACAACTTATTTCCATCATTTGAGTTTTTATTTTTCATTTTTATTAAAGTAATCTGTGAACAAATATTAAAATTCTTGAAACATCTTGAGTAAAAAAAGCCTTAGACAAATGGTAGGTATTTTATGATCACATCTATATTAATTTCTAGAACTGTGCTGTCCAATCCAATAGTTACTGGCTATGTAGGGCTATTGAGCACAGGGAGTTACTAAGCTACATGGGGCTTCTGATATATAATTACTCTAAGTTAAGATGTACTATAACTGTAAATTGCACACTGGATTTCAAAGACACACCATGAAAATAAGGATGTAAAATATCTCATTCATGATTTTTATGCTGATTACATGTTGAAAATGGGAACATTCTGGAAATTTTGGATTAAATAAAACACATTTAATTTAGTCATCTGTTTCTTTTTACTTTTAGTAACATGGTTTATAGAAAACTTAAAATTGCACATGTGGTTACAATTTTGACTCACATTATTTTTCTATCTGAGAGTGCTATTCTAAAAGAAGCAAATCTTACCTATGGTGAAAAAAGTCTAAACAGTAGTTTCTTTTGGAGAGATGGAGGTGGGTGTCAATAAAGAAAGTCAAGAAGAAACTTCTTATGGTAATGGTATGTTTTACATAGTGATGGAGGTTAGCATTACACAGGTTTTTAATTTGTCAAAATTTAGACTTTTAAGCTCTAATTAATGGTATGTATGCTAAACTGTTTAGGGTGAATTATATTGCTATTTTCAATTTATTTTGAAATGCATCAAAAACTAAGAAGATTTGAGGGATGGATAAAGGGATACATAAATAGGAAGTTGTATGATGAAAATATTGCAAAGTGTTCATTTTAGAATATAAGCGGTGGGTATACATTTGCATACTATACAATGCTTCCAATTTTTTGGTTATGTTTGAAAATGTCCACTATAAAACGATGAATAAAATTATACATGTGGATAATTTTATAAGTTAAACACATGAAACAGTGGTTTTCAAGACACTGGTTATCAGGCAATTAATGACAGTTGTTTGTAGATATGAGAAGCAAATGAAATGACTCCTACAATGGCCTTAGCTTTAAGAGATTTTCAAAGCCATAGCATAGGGAAGTATTGAGGCAAAGGCCAGTGGACTTTCTCTATTGATATGGCTGAGTCTGGAGACACCAATGCAACAAAAGTTAATAAGAAGAAGCAGGACCCCAGAGACCAGCAGAGGACTGCTCTTAAATATATCCAACAAATGAGATAAAATGAGATCCATATCAATAATCATATGAATGCAAATGATCTAAAGATCTAAATTAATAGGCAACATTTGTCACATAGAATAAAAAACTGAAGGGATGCCTGGGTAGCACAGTCGGTTAAGTGTCTGACTCTTGGTTTTGGCTTAGGACATGATTTTATGGTCGTGAGATCAATCCCCATGTAGGGCTCCATTCTCAGCAGGGAGTCTGCTTGAGATTCTCTCTCCTTCCCCCTCTGACCCACCAACTCTTTCTCTCTCTGTCAAATAATTTTTTAATTATTTTTAAAAAGATATTTTAAAAATTTTTTTAAAAAGTATAAAAAGTTAAGACTCAATGATATGCTACTGGCAGGAAAAACACTTTAAATATTAAAAAATACAAATAGGTCCCAAGTAAAAGAATAGAAAAAATATAGCATGAGAACAATAAATAAAAGAAAGTGGGGGTAGGGGGCAAGGGGCAGCTGGGTGACTCATTTGGTTAAGTGTCTGACTTCTGCTCAGGTCATGTTCTCAGGATCCTGAGATCAAGCCCCACATCAGGCTCCCTGCTCAGTGGGGAGTTTGCTTCTCCCTCTGCCCCTGACCCCTGCTCATGCTCGATCTCTCTCTCTCTCTCTCTCTCTCAAATAGATAAACTCTTTAAAAAAAATACAAAGAGTGTTGGAGTGGCTATAGTAATATCAAAGTCAATTTCAGAACAAAATATTACCAGGGATTAAGTATTTAATTTTGTAATGACAATGGGGTCAATTAATCAAGAAGACATAACAATCCTAAATGTTTATGCACTAAATTACGGGGCTTTAAAATTCATGAATCAAAAGTTGATAGCACTGCAAGGAAAATCAGATAGACCCACAATTATAATCTAGGAGTCCCTATGTTCCTTCCTGAATAATGGGTAAAACAAGTGGGTAGAAAATTAGCAAAGATATAGTAGACTTAAACACCACTATCAACTAGCCTGACCTGATTGCCATGTATAGAACACATAATCCAACAACACCAGAATGCAGTTTCTTCTCAAATGCTCAGGGAATATTTACCAAGACAGACCATATTCTGAGCCATAAAATAAATGTCAATAAATTCAGAAGGATTCAAGTCATTCAAAGTTTGTCCTTTGACCACAATGGAGTTAAATCAGAAATCAGTAACAAAATGATCTTTGGAAATTCCTATAATATTTACAAATGAAATAATATTTCTAAATAAGGCATGTATCAAATAAGAAATTAAAAGGAAAATTTAATAATAATTTTAACTAAATGTAATTTAAGCACAACTTATCAAAAATTATAAGATGCTACTAAAACTATGCTTAGGGGAAATTTATAGCACAAGATGCCTCTATTAAAAAGGAAAGATGGGTTCAAAGGAATAATGTCATTGTGCACCTTAAGAAACTAGAAAAATAAAATATTAAGCCTAAGGTAAGCAGAAGAAAGGAAATAATGAGAATCAAAGCAGAAATTTATGAAATAGAAAACAGAAAAACAACAGAGAAAAATCAGTGAAACCAAAAGCTGGTTCTTTGAGAAGACCAATAAAATTGGAAAACAACTAGTGAGATTAATCAGGAAAAAAGAGAGGATGCAAACTGCAAGTAGCTGGAATGAGAGAGGGGATATCATGACAGATTCTACAGATATTAAAAGACATGATAAGGGAATAATTTAACTCTATTCCCATAAATTTGATGAATTAGGCAAAATGAACAAATTCACTGAAAGGCACAAATTACCAAAGTTCACACAAGATAAAGCAGATAATCACACAAGATAATCTGTAATATATATATATATATATATATATATATATATATATATATGTTATATATATATTTATATATATAACAGGTAAAAATCCTCCTACAAAGAAAACCCCAGCCCTTCTGACTTTACTGATGAATTCAATCATACATTTAAAAAATAAATAATAACAATTTTATATAAATTCTTCCAAATAATTTAAGAGAAGGAATACTTGAACTCATCATTACCCTGATATGGAAACCACACAAGGACATTACAAGAGAAGCAAATTATAAACTAATAACCTCATAAACATACACATAAAATTTATATTTTAGGAAATGAATCTAGCAAGGTATAAAAAATATAGCCCATCATTATCAACTGGGTTTTATCCCACAAGCGCAAGGTTAGATTTACATTCACAAACCAATGTAATTCATCATATTAACAAACTAAAAAGAGAAGAATATGATCATCTTAATAGACACAGAAAAAGTATTTGACAAAATTTATTCATGGTAAAAACACTTGACAGACTAAGAATAGAAGGGAACCTCCTCAACCCATTAAGGGTCATGTCCAAAACCCTACCACTAATCCCATATTTAATGGTGAAAAACTTCATGCCTCACTCCAAAGGTGAGGAACAAGATAGGAATGTCTGCTTTGCCACTTCTATTCAACACTCTGATCAGTGCAATCTGGAAAGAAAAAATAAATACATAAACGGCATCCAGTTTGGAAAGGGAGAAATAAAACTATTTTCTGATAACATGATGGTCTATGTAGAAAACCCAACGGAACGTACCAAAAAAAAAGCTGCTAAGACGTATAAGGGAGTTTAGCAAAATGGCAGGATATAAGATTAATATAGATCTGTTGCATTTCTGTATATTAGTAACAAGCTATTGGGCTAAATATAACTAATGATGTGAATGACCTGCACACTAAAATTGCTGAAAGAAATTATAGAAAATAGAAATAAATAGAAAGATGTTTCCTGTTCATTATTTGGAGAACTCTATATTGTTACGATGTGAACTCCCCCAAAATGATTGATAAATTCAAAACAACATCAATCAAAATCCTAGTAAGCTTTTTTTTTTTTTAAAGAAATTGATGAGGAGGTTCTAAAGTTCATGTTGTTAGAAAGGGAGAATTCTTCTTACCCTCATGCCCTCAACGTTTTCCAGCTGGACTAAGAATTCAATCGACAGGAGACAGATTAACAGGAGGTAAAAAATCAAAGTTTTATTACATATGCACGGAGGTCCAATAATGAAAATGGGACCTAAAGAAATGACTAAGACAGGCGGTCTATATACATTTTAGATAGACAATAGATGTATGAGGAATTTACAGGATAAGGAAAACAGGGGTTTGGGAGTCCTGGTGTTTTGTTTTGTTTTGTTTTGTTTTGTTTTGTTTTGTTTTGTTTTGTTTTGCTTTGTTTTAAAGACTTTATTTTTACTCAATTTCTACACCCAGTGCAGGGCTCAAACTCACAGCCCTTAGATCAAGAGTTGCACACTCCACCAACGGAGCCAGCCAGGCACCCTGGGAGTATTAATTAGTAAGAAATTCTAAGCAGAATTTGGGCTGAGGGAGTAGATTAGTAAAAAGTAACAAGGCTTATTTCTACATCTTTCTCAACTTTAAAGTCCCTATCTCAGGTGGTAAGAATGTTCTTTTCTTTCTTAATATGGGGAGGGTATTTTTCATATGGGTGATTTGTTTCCTGCTTTCAGGGAGACAGAGAGAGGATCTGAGTATCCTTGCACTGGCTTTTTCCTGAGTAGCTTCAATTCAAAGTAATCAGTATGCTATTGTGGTGTATTTGAGGGTAGCCTGCCCTGGGCCCCTACAATATGGAAATGCAAAAGACCTAGAATAGCCAAAATCATTCTGAACAGAATAAAGTTAGGGGCTAACATCTGATTCCAAGACTTATTACGAAACTATAGGAATCAAGACAGTATGTTATTGGCACAAAGGTAAACAAATAGATCAATGGAACAGAACAGAGTCCAAACATAAACCTAGACATCTGCAGACAACTAATTTTTGACAAGTGCAAAGTCAAAGCAGTGAATAAAGAAAAGCCTTTTTGATAAATGACAGTGAATATCCATAAGCAAAAATATCACCTCTGATCCATATCTTGCACCATATAAAAAATTAACTCAAAATGGATCTTGCACCTAGATGTACAAACCTAAAACTCCTAAAGGCAAATATAGGAGAGAATATTTGTGACCTTGGGTTAGGCAAAGATTTCTTAGATTTGACAGCAAGAGCACAGTCCGTAACAGAAGAGAATGATAAATTGGATTTCATCTAATTTCATCTCCTTTTTTTTAGATTTTTATTTATTTATTTGCCAGAGAGAGAGAGAGAGAGAGAGAGAATGAGTGGGGTGGAAGGGCAGAGGAAGAGGGAGAAGCAGGCTGCACGCTGAGCAAAGAGCTCCATGTGGGACTCAGTCCCAGGACCCTGGGATCATGACCAGAGCTGAAAGCAGACACTTAACCTACTGAGCCACCCAGGTGTCCCCAAAACTTTGGCTCTTTAAAAGACAATGGTAAGAGAATGAAAAACAAGCCATTACTTTCTCTTTCATGATACACTCCAGATCACATTCTGCTCCCTCCACCTGGAAAACCCCTTCCACCTCTGTACCTTTAATGTACTGCCATTCATTCATCAAAATAGCTTGGTTTGTCCCCAATATCAAGGTCTATTGCTTCTGTGTGACTCGGTGGATGTAATTGCTTATATTCTTGCATTTAACCCACTGAGCCACCCAGGCACCCCTTATATTCTTGCATTTAATCACTGCACTGCAATCTATTCATTTACATATATGTGAGCTCCTTGATGGAAGACATTGATCTTTACATCCTCGGTGACTACCACAGAACCTGGTGCCTAGCAGATGTCCAGTCATAATGGATAGCTGACTGAACAGCTAAATACCATATGTTGACTCTCATACTGCATTTCCTCTGGGGCCTCTAGCTGAATTTGCTCAGGGGGCATATCTAATTCCATAAGCTGGCTCGCCTACTCTGTTCCAACCAGAAGCAGTACATCCTGGTTACCCCCAACTGGATGCTGAAAGACATCAAAGACTGATACATACTGTGAACATTTTAGTTGTCATTACAGAGAGGGTAGTCTCCTTTAACAGTTGGGAGGTTGCTTTAATAAACAAGTTGTTCACTTCTACAGCCTAAATGTGATAGTAACATTGTTTTTTATGTATTCATTTACTTACCAAAGTTTTTCCTCATTGTTCTTCGCAGTTGTTCAATTCTGAAAATTTCGGATTTGATAGAACCTAAGTTAGGAAGATTTTACTTTACCTGAGGAAAATAAGGATAATCATAATAATTTTGGAATAAAACAAACGCTTTCTTCTAGCATATGTCCTAGGACCGCTTTATAATCTTTTTCATTTGTTAGTAGGAATTCAGGTTTGAATGTCTCCGTTTATTTTTTTAAAGATTTATGTATTTATATATTTATCTTGAGAGAAAGAGAAAGCATGCATACACGCTTTGGGGGATGCACAGAGGGAGAGAAAATATCAAGCAGACTCCTTGCTGAGTCTGTACCTCTCAGAGGCTGATGCAGGCCTCAATCCCAGGACACTAACATCATGACCTGAGGCAAAATCAACATTTGGACGCTCAACTGACTGAGCCACCCAGGTGTCCCTTCATTTATTTATTTTTTTAAAATATTTTATTTATTTATTTGACAGAGAGAGAGATCACAGGTAGGCAGAGAGGCAGGCAGAGAGAGAGGAGGAAGCAGGCTCCCTGCCGAGCAGAGAGCCCGATGCTGGGCTCGATCCCAGGACCCCGGGATCATGACCCGAGCCGAAGGCAGAGGCTTAACCCACTGAGCCACCCAGGCGCCCCCTTCCATTTATTTTTAATCAGAGTTTTTCATTTTGCTTGATCATTATTAAATGATATGTGTGCTATTGCTATCATAGCAGGTTGTGATGGGAATAGTGGTGCTGTCATAAATTCAGCCTTGTAGCACAAATTTGAAGGTAGAAGAAATGACAATGGACATAACAAAGGAAAACTTGCTGCCATTCAGATACATGTGATAATTAGGGAAAGAACCATAGGAAATGTTTAAAAAGCAGTTTAAATATACTGATGACTGTTCCTTCAGAATGTAATGGAAGGAAATTTTTCCATGACAGCTGTGCTCATTTATATTGGATTCATGTATATAATCAATCTGAACAAGGTAGTTACACAGCAGTGACTAATGCAATAATGATGAGATTCGGAATCAGGGACAATTGAATATGCATCACTTGCTTTTCATATGTAAATCCCATCACTAACAGAACATTACTGTTCTCTTGTATCTCCATATAACATTGTAGTTAATAGGAAGAGCATGATAGAATAACGGGAGAAAAGGTCCCTGTGTTACATCTGCAAATTGACAAGAAGCCACAAACGGCAGATTTAAATTATAACAGATCTTTCCTACAGGTACTTAGCAAATAGTTTAGGATGAGACCGCAACCAACAGATTTGTATCTAATTTACAATTCAACTACAATTCTCTGGTGGGTATTGATTTCTGTCCTTTTCTCCAGGAGCAAAATGTGCAAAGTACTTTTTTAACTCTAGATTCAGATGAATGTAAATATCTGCATCCAGTGATGACATCTGGCCAATTTGCCTAGAATGACATCAATAAACGGGTCATTTTATCCCCTGAAGGAAAATGTAGATTTGTTAAGTGTTCAGCATTTCTCACACTCAAGTAGCAAGAGGGGGTAGGAAGTAATAGAACAGAGGCACTTCAATTAGAAACTGCCTGGTGACCTAGCATTAAAACTTTTTTTTTCAATTTATTTAGCAGAATCAGTCAGAAATATTCCCTTAAGTTTGCCCTGGATATATAATCCTCTGGTAAGCACAGTGGAAGGAAAACTTGACTAAGTGCCACTTTTATCCTCAAGCAGCATATGTCATCTGCATAGGTAGACAAGATTTCATGAGGGAGCCTAAAACATTCACAAACTTTTTCTTCATCAGTAATGTTAGGAGTTAGTTGGACAGATAGGTAGTCAGGGCCGGTGTCCCCAACAAGAAAATATGGAGTCAGGACAGCTAACATAAAAGAGCCCTGACATTCTGCTTTGCAGCCTTTGCAGAAATGACTTCTGCACAACGTCCTAAAATAAGACAAGTAACCGCAAAAGCATTTGTCAATATCATGGGCAAGGGGCAGCTAAGACCTAAGCCCCCAGATGTCAGCAAAAAAAAAAAAAAAAGCCATCAGCAATAGATTTTAACCTAATAGGTAGATAGATACATGACCAAAACCTTGACTGACATGAGTCAGCACACCCTGATTGCTTAAGAGAGTTCCATGTATTGTGTGGAGCACTGGGTGTGGTGCATAAACAATGAGTTCTGGAACACTGAAAAGAAAGAAAAAAGAAAACAAAAACACTAATTCAAAAAGCACCCCTTTTATTGCAACATTATTTACCATAGAAAGGATACAGGACAATCTATGTGTCCATTAATAGATGAGTGGATGAGGAAGTCACACACACACACACACACACACACACACAGGAATACTACTCAACCATAAAAAAGAATGAGATCTTGCTATTTGTGATAACATGGATGGACTCAGAGGATATTATATTAAGGTGAAATAAGTCAGTCAGAGAAAGACAAATACCATGTGATTCACTTATATGTGCAATCTTAAAAAACCCACAAATGAACAAATAAAAAAGACTCTTTAAACAGATTGATTGATTGGTTGATTGATTGAGGCAAGGAGGGGCAGAGGGAAAGAACCTTTAAGCAGACTCCATGGTGAGCACAGAACCTGACCTAGGTCTCAAACTCATGATCCTATGATCATGATCTGAGCCAAAAACCAAGAGTTGGATGCTTAACCAATGGAACACCAAGGAACTCCAAAATAGACTTTAAATACAGAGAAAAAACTGGTGGCTGCTAGAGGGGAGATGGGTGGGAGGACAGAGCATACAGATAAGGATTAAAAGGTACAAACTTCTAGTTATAAAATAAAGAAGTCACAGAGATGGCAATTACAACATAGCAAATAGTCAGTAATATAATAATGTTTTATAGTTACAGAAGATGACTACACTTGTCATCATGAGCACTGAGTAATGTATAGAATTGTTGAATTAATATGTTGTACACCTGAAATTAATATAACATTGTATGTCAGTTATAGCTCCATAATAAATAATACAAAAATAGAAATCTGACTGACAATCTGCAAAAACCAGCCCAAGAACCCAACTTATTTTCTATAAGCTAGACTGGTAGGAAATTATACTAGTGGCTCTAGCAACTAGTCCAGGAAGCAAAACCATACTCTGTAACAATCAGCCCAACACAGCCAGGACTTGATGTATAAATGACAGCTTTCCTAATTTTTGTCCTAGCAACCAATGTAGGACCAATCAGAGACAGCCAAATATGTATCTCTAACTTCCCCATGTGAACAGTCTCCAATCAGAGGATACCTGACGCTATTCTTTTCTCCCACAATAAGGCTTTCCTACTCCTTACCTGCCTTTAAATCTGTGTCAAACACAAGTAACGGTGGCTCTCTCCCTTGCTATAGTAACCTTTGAGTAGCCCTTTGCTTTTTCTCATTTGGGTGGTCTCATTTATGTCCATATGTTCATCTTTGCCTCAAGGTCTTGGCACTTTCTGTACCTTCTGCCTGGAATATTTTTCCACTTTACATGGGCTGTTTACTTCATGAATTCAGATCTCTGTTCCAAAATTACTTCCTCAAACAGATCTCTCCTGGTTGTCCTATCTAAAATACTCTTCTTGAAACCATTGGTTCTAATCATTGATGTTCAAAAAATATGTACAGACTAGAAATATTCTACAGGAAGTTCTACCCTTGCATAAAAAGGCATATAAAGCCCATGTGAACCCAACAGCCTAACACATAAGGAGTACCTACAACAACGCTGAAATGTATCTGAACTCTGTGTTCCTGGAAGTCAATGTAAGGGAAAAAATATTTTTCCTTCAACCCTGCCAGGTTCTTGGCTGGATTTCTACAACAAAAAACAGATTAATAAGAGAAAAGCATGCACATTTAAGTTTTACATAACATGGGAGACTTCATAAGGAAATTAAGACATCCCCCCCCCAAAAAAACACTTAAACCTGAGTGTTTTTATATTAGGCTTGATGAAGAATGAAAAGTCATGGGGAAATATGATAAGATAAAAGGGTTAACTTTAAAAATAAAACTGACAGGGGTGTCTGGCTGACTCAGTGGTATATGTGACTCTTGATCTCAGGGTTGTAAGTTCGAGCCCCATGTTGAATGTAAGATTACTTAAAAATTTAAATTAAGGGGCACTGGGTGGTACAGTTGGTTAAGTATTTGACTCTCAATTTCAGCTCAGGTCATGATCTCAGGGTCGTCAGATTGAGTCCTGCGTTGGCTTCTTCTCTCAGTGGGGAGTCTGCTGGAGATTCTCTCTCTTGCTCCCTCTGCTCCCCCCAACAATAAATAAATACATAAACAACCAAATAAATAAATAAAATACTTTTAATATTAAATTAAATTTTAAAAAATAAAAAAATAAAATTGTCATTTATTTCACTAGCAAAATTAGTTTATTCATGACTAGCAAAGAATTACAATCCAGGACAGGCAAGCTATGGCAAAACCATGGGCATGTCTGAAGAGCAAAGAAAAGAAACACTCTTTTATAGAAGAAAGTGGGAAGTTGAGAGGGGCTGTTATAAACAAAAAGTCTGTTGGAGTAAACTGGGAGTTCAAAATGTAGTGGCTTTTCACTGGCTGAGTTGTGGCATTCTCTCATCAGCTGAGCTGTTGCTAGACAAGAAGAACATCTCTTTCTCCTGCTGGGGTAGTGAAGTATAGACTCTTTCCTGGGGGAATGAGAGATACATCTCTTCCTTTTGGGGTCTCCAATTGACAGCTCTTGGTAGGTTGTGAGACCTCCCCCTTCTAGCCTCCCAACTCCATTTTAAATTACATTTCCTTTTATTAATTTTCACAAAGCCAAGGGTAGTTAACTGGGGGAAATTTTAGCAAGACCTCTTTGGTCAGATTCTCTCTATCTGCAGAGATAAGGATTCTGCTTTCCTTTGGGTCTATGGCGAATAGGCACCTTTCACGTGAGGGTCTTATGACCTACTTCAGGGAAAGGTCAGAGAGTCCTTCCTGACCTACCATTTCTCAAATTCCTTCAACTTAAAATATTCAATATGCTAAGGTGCAATATTTTGTTGTAGTGTGTTCTGAACTCCTTCACTAGCAACAGTTAATAAACTCCTTTATATTTCAACTAACATCAAAGGACCATTCTCTTCTCATGTATTTCCAGGTAAGACCCATCTACTCCTCCCTTATAACTCCCATATGCCTCTTGGATAACTCCCTTGTTTACTTGCCTGTATAAAACCTCAGGTTCCATTCCTTTTGTTTGAGATGTTCCTTATGTATAAACATTCTCCCTATCACAATAGCCTGAATAAAATAATTTCTATAATTGTCTGATATATTCTGTCTTTCACAACTTACATCTGAAACTCCTTTCCTTTATGTACTCCCCCTACACACACACACACACACACACACACACACACACACACTAATAAAAAGGGATTTTGTTCCATGATCCAAATAGATTAGCTAAGCCTACTATGAGAACATTTGCTTTGGATTGAAATTTCCATGCAAGATGCTTGTTAAAGTGCTCAAGAAAATGGAGCAGTGTCTTTCCCAAGTTTATTTTAACAGGTTGTAAGACTTTCTTGTGCCTGCTTAGTAATAAATATGTGTGGGGGGTAATTCAGTTTAGAACTTCATTCATTGTCACATGCAGTGTGGTAGCAAAGCTGGGCACATGAAGATCTATAGTCTTCAACTTGTAGATACTGAATCCTGAAAGTTCAATGGTGGACTGCTGTGTCCACAAATCTTAAACTATTGTATCATGATTCTTAGTCATAACCAAGCCCCTTCCCAATTGAAAGGCCCGCCTTATAATGAACTTCAAAAACCTCATCAATCTCCTGACTTCACCTTCTCCACTTATAGATGATATCAAGTCTGTGTTGAGGTGGTGTTCCCCTTACTGTGGAGAGAACAAGCTTACCCTTGTCTCATCAAGCAGTTTGGTAATATTTAGGGAGCCAATGTTTATAACAAGAACGTTCATCAAATCTTTTATAAGCTCCATTTCCTTAGCTTGATATTTCTCACGAGGTCTTTGGTTCTGCAACCAGGAATTGCCTTTCCAAAGGTGTTTTTTGGAACTCAAGCTGCACAGTTGGGGACTGTGATTTCATATCGTCGTTAGCTTTTCATATATCTCTCTCACTCACATACTTATCTTTAGTTATTTATTTGTAGACCTGAATCTGAAAGGACCAGTTTAGAACCTATGTCAATAATCCAGGTGAGCAATGGTGAGGACTCTGACTAATGCAGCTGCTATAGGAATAAAGGGAGAGAATGTTTAAAAAAACATTAAGATAAAATCCATAACATTGTTTAGTTAACTAGATTTAAGAGTGAGGGGGGAAAGCCAAGAATTGCACTGAGGTTTCTAATTTTCAAGAATGGTAGAATTGTATGTCATTCAAATGATCAAGATTAGGGACACCTGGGTGGCTCAGTCAGTTAAACTGCTGCCTTTGGCTCAGGTCATGATCCCAGGGTCCTGGAATCAAGACCCGCATTGGGCTCCTTGCTCAGCAGGGAGCCTGCTTCTCTCTCTGCCTCTGCCTGCCTCTCTGCCTGCTTATGCTCTCTCTCTCTCTCTCTCTTTGACAAATAAATAAAATCTTAAAAAAAAAAGATCAAGATTACTTTGGGACAGCTGACTGGCTCAGTAGAACATATGACTCTTGATCTCAGGGTTCTAAGTTTGAGCCTCATGTTGGGTAGAGAGATTACTTAAAAAATAAAATCATTGGGAAAAAAGATCAGGAATACTTCTATTTTTTATGTGAAAATGTATTGAGCAGCTACTATATGTAGGGCACATGTAAGGAGGAAGAATACAATGGTGGGAGGGGTTATGTTAAATGAGAGTTTCCTGGAGGACAGTCAAGTGGATACAATTAATGAGTAGTTGATAAGGCTCTGAAATTCATAGAAGACATTGATATTGGGGGGAAAATGTGAGAACCATTAGCATGGAGTTTATTACTAAAGCTATGGGATAACATAAAAATGAGGGGAGAAAACTATAAAAATGTCTGGAGAGATAGGAAAAGAACTAGGAAAGAAAGTGATGTCACAAAAACTGGAAAATTAGAACATGTTAAAAAAAGGAGAAATTGGTTAACGAAAATAAATGTTGCCCAGTGGTCAGCTAGGGCTTGCATTCTGCAAATTAGAACATCCTTGATAATTTCAGAAAAAATGGTTTAGTAGAGCGGTGGAAGGAAGAATAAATTACTAGTTCTCATAATTAATCTATTTCAAAGGAAGCCTAATAGATTTCAGTTACTTTATGTTTCTGTAGGTTTCCCTTTGAAAGATTAAGGGCATTTTGATTGGAACCTTTCAAGAAGATTCTCTTTAATGGAATGGATAGTCTTTGAAAATGTATTTATTCAACTTTGTATTAACCAGAATCTTGGCCATAGAAGGCATGCAATAAATTATTGTAAAATTGAAGATAACACTCACATCTCTCTCTCATGCTGTCATATATATCTCTGCATATACATATATATGATTTTATTTTGAATAAAATATATTTTGTATTTTAATATATCCAATTTTATTTGGAAATAATTATAGACTCATAGGAGTTTGCAAAAGAAATGCATGGGGAAGCTCCATGTACCCTTTCCCCAGCCTCCTCCAAAGCTAACATATTATATCACTATAATACATGATCAAATCCCCAGAAAAACGACTTTGGCACAATCCATTGAGCGTATTCAAATTTCAACAGTTATACATGCACTAATTTGTGTATGTATGTAGGGAGTTGAGGGAACTCTGTGAAATATTATCACATGTGCACTTGTGTAGCCACAACCACAATTGAGATACTCAACTGTGTCATTACTACAAGACTCCCTCACTTTATCCCATTATAGCCCCACTTGTCCCCCTCCTCCCCATCCCCAACACCTGGCTACTAACTGATAAGTTCTCTACCTCTATAATTATGCTACCTCATGAATGTTAAATAAATGCAATTATGCACTATCTTTTTGAGACTGGCTTTTTTCCACTCAGCATAATTTTTTTCCGGTTCGTCCAAATTGTGTGATTCAATAATCCATTTTTCTGAAGTGCTGAGTAGTATTCCATGGCTTGCATATATATACCACAGTGTGTTTAACTATTCACCCTTGGAAGGACATTTGCGCTGTTTCAAGTTTTTGGCTGTTATAAATAAAGCTGCTACAAGCATTCATACAAAGGTTTTTGTGTGAAAATGTCTTCATTTCTCTGGGATAGATGCCCAGCAGTGTAATTACTAGGTTGTAAGTTTCATGTTTAGTTTTGTTAGAAACAGCCATACTGTTTCCCGAATGGCTGTACCATTTTACCTTTCTACTGGCAATGTATATGAGATCCAATTTCTCTGCATCCTCCTATTATATTTTTTTTTCATTTGGCTATTCTGATAGTTGTGTAGTGATGTTTCCTTTTTTCTAGTAAGATTTTATTTTTATTTATTTGAGAGAGAGACGGAGATAGCAAGAGAGGTAGCTAAAGAAAGCATGAGCAGGGAGGAGACAGAGAAGCAGGCTCCCCGCTGAGCAGGGAGCTCCCATATGGGACTTGATCTCAGGACCCTGGGATTGTGACCTGAGCTGCAGGCAGACACTTAACTGACTGAGCCACCCAGGCACCCAAGTTGTGTAGTGATATTTCACTGTGGTTCTAATTTGTATTCTCTGATGGGTAATATGAAATATCTATTTGTGTGCTTATTTTCTACCTGCATATATCTTCTCCAGTGAAATGTCTCTTCCTATATTTTGCCTATGTTTTAATTGTTGAATTTGTTTTAAGATTGATTTTATGTACTTATTTATTTATTTATTTGAGAGAGAGAACATGAGCAAGAGAGAGCAGAAGCAGGGGTGGGGGCAGGAGATGCAGAGGGAGAGAGAGAAGCAGAATCCCCATTGAGTAGGGAGCCCAAAGTTATGGGGGTGAGGGGCACTCTCTCCCAGGATCCTGGGATCACAACCTGATCTGAAGACAGACATTTAACCAACTGAGCCACCCAGGCGCCCCTTAACTGTTGAGTTTTGAAAGTTCTTTATATATTCTAGATAACCACCTCTTTGTCAAACGTGTGGTTTGCAAATATTTTCTTCCATTCTGTAGTTTTTTTCATCTCTCTTAACATGGTCCTTTGCAGAACAAAAGTTTTCGACTTTAAGGGGCCAATTTATCCTTTTTTAATTTTTTACCTTTATAGACCATGCTTTTGGTTTCAAGTCTAAGAACTCTTTGCTTAGCGCTGGTCCCCAAAGGTTTCCTATCATGTTTTTTCTACAAGTCTTACAGTTTTTACATTTTACGTTTAAATCTGTAATCCATTTTGACCAGATTTTTGGATACGGTGTAAAATGTAGGTGAAGAATCATTTTCTTTTTGCCTGTGGATGTCCAACTGCTTCAGCACCATTTGTTAAAAGGGCAGTCCTTCCTCCATTGAATTGATTTTGCTCATTTGTAAAAAATTAATTGGGTATACTTGCATGGATCTCTTTCTGGGTTTTTATTCTGTTCCACTGATTTATGTCTATCCTTCTGCCAGTACCATGCTGTCTTAATTACTGCTAATAAATTGTAATCCTTAACAATGGGGTAAGGGATTCCTCTCACTAATATATATATATGATATATATAACATATATATCATATATATATACACATATATAATTTTTTTTTACTTTGCCGTTTTATAGTAATTGCTGTGTGGTATGAGTTACAAATTACTTCTAACATGGGTTATAGAGTTGCAAAGAATTAGAATACAATAAAATACGTGTTAAGCTATAACTGTATAAGAAATAATTTAATATTAGTTCCTGATGAACTGATATAATAGAAAGAACATTGGCTTAGGAATCAGGATACCTGGGTTTCATATCGAGTTTTGACATTGACATGCTATATTACTTTAAGCATGCCTCTCTTAACCTCTCAGTCTGCTTCCTCATCTGTAAAATGTGTAGGAAGTAGATAGTTCCTAAGGTCTTTTCTAGAAAAACAAAAAATTCCTGAGTTGATTTATTCTATGTAAATTATGTACACAGCTACCACACTGTATAAGTACAGGAGGCACCATTTACACTGTATTCTCTGTCAGGGTTTGGAAATCTATAACCCAGGTGGAGTGGGAGGTAAATACAGATTGTAGCCATTTTTTATGTAAATAAAGTTTTATTGGAACACTGCCATACTCATTCTTTTACATTCTGCCTGTGATCACTTTCTCCACTACAGTTCCAGAGTTGACTGGTTACAATAGAGACCCTATAGTCAAGAAAGCCAAAAATACTTACTTTACAAAAAAAATTGCCAGTTCTTAGTCCATATGAATCCTGCTTCCTGAAATTGTGTGACTATGGTTGACCTAATATTTAAATGTCTATCTATGAGGGAGAAAGTGCTGATTTGGCAAGAATTAAACTCCTCTTTAGCCATATATTAATTTATCACTACAGTTAGAAAATAATCAGGGTAGGGAACATTCTTAATTTTAGTGCCATCATGCCATTATTATCAAATTAATATATTGTAACTAAGCCCTTTCAAATAGTAACAGAAGTTTAGCCTAGGAGAAATAGGCCTTGATGTAGTAATTTAGATTTTTTCATTCAAGTTCTTTCCAGTTCAAAAAAAATATCTGAGCACCAATGAGCATCATGAGATGCAATGTGTGCTGTAAGTTAAGAAATGAGTAAGGCAAGCAGCGCCCGGGTAGCTCAGTTGGTTAAGCATCTGCCTTCAGCTCAAGTCATGATCTCAGTGTCCTGGGTTGGAGCCCTGCATTGGACTCCCTGCTCATCAGAGAGCCTGCTTCTCTCTCTCCCTCTGCCTGCCGCTCTGCTTACTTGTGTTCTCTATCTCTATGTCAAATAAAATAAATAAAATCTTTAAAAAAAAACTGATATTACAGAAATGTATAGAATCATAAAAGACTACTGTGAACAATTATACGTCAAAAATTGGGGTCAAGGCCTTCATAAGATTCCCTGCTTAGCGGGGAGCCTGCTTCTCCCTCTCCCTCTGCCACTCACCCTGCTCATACTCTCTCAAATAAATAAATAAAATAAATAAAACTTTTTAAAAATTAAAAAAAAAGAAATAAGTAAGACAAGATTCTTGCTGTCAAGGAAATCACAGCCTAGTTATGGGGAAAGGGAATAAACCAGAGAAAAAGTCAACATGATTAAGACTCATTGTGATAAGTCAAAGGGTGTCTGTGGGGTTCTAAGAACATAAAGGCTATGTTGTCCTTCATTTCTTAGCTTCAGTGGCTTGCTTCTGTGGTGGGAGGTAAAAGTTTTCCTCCACCTGCTTAGAGTCTCTGGCTGAGTCTGAAAATTAAACTGACAGGGAAAGATTAACAGGAGAAAAGGAAAGATGAACAGAAAAGCATTTAGGTTTTATTAATTTTTACCTGTACATGGGAGCCTTCACAAGAGAATGAAGACCCAAAGAAGTGGTTGGAACAGGACGCTTTTATACATTTTAGACAAAGAAATTTGTGAAGAGTTGATAAGACAAAGGGGTTTGGGCTAGGGTCGTTAATGGTGAAGAAGTAACTAGGAAGATAAGGGTTAGTTTAACAAATTTCCTTTATACGATTTCTCTGTTGCTTTCTGGGATGATTAGAATCTGTCTCCAGTAAAATGAGAATTTATATCCTACCTTTAAGCTGAAAAGGGGGAGCTTTTTCAGTGTTTACTGCTTCTTAACTCTGCCTTCAGATCAAAAAATTTCTTATGTCAAAGAGGCGTATTTCAAGGTGACATATTTTAATTTCCTTCCACATTCTATCACTCTCCAAGTGTTGTCACTTAGCTTGCACTGGAGTGGTTCCTTTAAGGTAAGCTTTCAGGTTGCCTGGGTGGCTCAGTTGTTAGTGTCTGCCTTTGGCTCAGGTCATCATCCCGGGGTCCTGAGATCGAGTCCTTGGATTGAGTCCCGGTTTGGGTTCTCGGCTCAGCGGGAAGCCTGCTTCTCCCTCTCCCACTCCCACTCTCCTTAATTGTGTTCTCTCTCTCACTGTGTCTGTCTCTCGGTCAAATAAATAAAGTTAAAATCGTTTTTTAAAAATGAGGTAAGCTTTCTGTGAGTCAATAGTATTAATAATGGTTCTCCATTCATGACACTTCTGAATTCCAGAGTTTTTAGTTTTACTACATTTAGAATATTTGAACTGAATAAAGAAAATGTGATGTATACACACACACAGAAATACTACTCAGTCACAAAAGAAGAAAGAAATTCTGCCATTCACCACAACATAGACAGACCTTGAGGGCATTATGCTAAGTGAAATACGGCAGAGAAAGACAAATCCTGCATGATGTCACTTATATGTCAAATCTTAAAAAAAAAAAAAATCTCATAGAAGAAGATGTCAGATTTTGGGTTACCAGGAGTGGAGGTGGGAGAATCTGATGAAAGTGGTTAAAAGGTACAAACTCTCAGCTATAAAATACATGTTGGGGATAAAGTACTGGGGGTATAATGTACGACATGATAACTACAGTTAACAATGTTGTACAGTACATTTGATAGTGGTTAAGAGAGTAAATATTAACAGTTTTCATCACAAGGAAAAAAATTATTGTAACTATATGAGGAAACAGATGTTAACTATACATACTGTAGTAATCATTTCACAGCATATGTATGTCAAGTCATGAAGTACACCTTAAACTTTCATAAGTCTTGGAGCACCTCGGTGGCTCGGTCAGTAAGTGGCTACCTTCAGATCACGTTATGATCCCAGGGTCCTGGGATTGAGCCCCATGTCAGGCTCCCTACTCAGTGGGGGTCTGCTTCTCCTTCTCCCTCTACCCCCTCCCCCTTGCTCATACTCTCTCTCCCACCCCAAAATAAATAAAATCTTAAAAACAAACCAAGAAAACTTACACAGTGCTATACATCGATTATATCTCGATAAAACTGAAAGGATAAAAAGAAAAGAAAAAAAGAAAGCAGAATGTCTGACCAGTACATACGTATATATGTGGTTGTTCTCCTTCCTGCAAAATATGCCTGGCACACAGTAAGCCCTAAATATGTGATTATTATAAATACCATCCCTCCTCCCTTTGCTCCCTATCTTTATTTAGGTGTTGAGCCATGCATATGTTTTCTCTACCATGCCTCTCCAACCCAGCCTCTCTGCTCTGTTCTCACACGCTCTTACTTCTTTCTTCTGGAGGATTCTCCGCCCCCCATTCAATTCACCCCACCCAAAGTCAAATTAATCTTTCTAAAATGAAGCTCCAGGGGCACCTGGCTGGCTCAGTGGGTTAAAGCCTCTGCCTTCGGCTCAGGTCATGATCCCAGAGTCCTGGGATCGAGCCCTGCACTGGGCTCTCTGCTCAGCAGGGAGCCTGCTTCCTCCTCTCTCTCTCTGCCTGCCTCTCTGCCTACTTGTGATCTCCGTCTGTCAAATAAATAAAATCTTAAAAAAAAAAGAAATCAAGAGAAAAAAATCTTAAAAAAATAAAATAAAATGAAGCTCCAATGATGTGAAACTGCCCCTCTCCGCATACATACAACAGTGGTTTCCAAGTTGTAGACTCTGGACCCCTGGGACCCTAAGAAGCAATTGGAGGAGAGATTCTGGAATCCATATGCACAGAAATGTTTTCTCAATTGACAAAATATACTACAAATACAAGATGTGAGTACATTCCAAAGACAGAATTCTGTGAGCCTTATAGTGTGTTTCTGGCAACAAGAAATTCTCCAAACCAAAGGCTGGACACTGGACCCCACTGAAATTTCAGTTTGGATTTTTTTTTTTTTTACCCTACTCATACCAGAATGAAGTGTGTCTTCAATATATTTTAGCCAATCCATGTATTTTGGATATCTTTAATTTCAACAATGAGAACTCATTTCTAATATTCATTAGGCTAATTAATAAGCAACACAATATTGAAATTTATTTAAAGAAAAATGCCATGAAACGTTTGCATTGATGAGCCCCAGAAAATAGTTTTTGTTACAATATTGAAACTTAAAGAAAAAAATGCCATAGCTAACAAGCCTCACATTTCCCCAATAAAAGCCAGCTTCCAATAGTCACAATTGCTAATTAGTAAAACACCTGCTGTTGCTATAGATAGCTTTGCTCTAAATAAAGGAAGCACGTGTAGGAGCAACTTTAGGGGTAGATAACTCCTCACTAAAAAGATCTGGCTCTCCGAACTGTGAACTCTCAAGTAGAACACTACTTGCATCTGGGTTAGTAACATCAACTAATACACACAAACAATGTCACACTGTTAAAGTTAGGCTGAAGTGTTCTAACTCACAAGTAACCTAACAGTTGGTTCTCTGACTTCTACTTGTAGTTATCCTTTCCTTCTTCCTAGGTCATCTCAGATGATTGTTCCGTAAAGTCTTTCTACACAGCTCTCTCCTGTGAGCTTCTATTGCATTGAGGACTTCTTTTATGATGCCCACGTTTAGCCCTTATAGTACCTTAGTTCACACTGATCCTCAGAGTTAGTAATAAGGCATAGCCCGTTAAAAGCATGAGCTCTGCAAAGGAAAAAAAAAGAAAGAAAGAAAAAGCATGCAAACAAAAGACAAACCAAGAAACAGACTTTTTTCTATGCAGGCTCCATGCTGGGTGGTGCTTGAACTCACAGCCCTGCAATCAAGACCTGAGCTGATACCGAGAGTCAGATGCGTAACTGACTGAGCCACCCAGGTGCCCCGAGAAGCTGGCTCTTAACTGTAGAGAACAAACTGATGGTTACCAGAGGGGAGGTATGCGGGAGGGGGATAGGGAAATTGCAGGTGGGGATTAAGGAGTGCATTCATTGTGATGAGCACAGGGTGATGCATGGAGTTGTTGAATTGTACACCTGAAACTAATATAGCACAATGTTAACTAGACTGGAATTAAAATTAAAAATGTAATTTAAAAAATCACATCAAATGGAGAAAACAAAGTATGAGCTCTGGATTCAAGCTACCAGAATGTGAATCCTAATTCCACTTGTGACCTTGGCAAGTCCCACAAGTTAGTTAACTACTCTGTGCAATTTCTTTATTTGTAAAATGGGGATACGGCAAACTGACTATAATAGGAATATGTCGTATTGACCGAGAATATTTAATTCCGCCATAGTAAACAAGAAAACAAATGGGAGAAATGAAATTCATATGTATATTAAACTGAGACAACGAGGTTAGTAACCCACGAGACATTTTAGACGTAAGGTAGGATGTATGTGTACAAAACATAAATCAGAAGGGATAGAAAAACTAAGTAGGCACTAAATATTCATGAAGCACGGAAGGCACCTAATATTCATGATGCAGTAAATATACATCAGGCCCCTGAGACACCAAATATTCACAGCACACTAAATATATGAGGCACTCAGTATTCACGAGGACCTAAATCAGCTGCCCACAACGGACATCTATTCTGTGCCAGTGTATCCTTTGGCGAGGAAACAAAAAAATAAAAGTCCCTAACTGCCCATGGGGCTATGGCAAGTTTCAGCTGTGGACAGGTACACGCGGCCCTACAACTCTCCAAGAGAGAATGTGTGCCTAATTGGCTTCACGCTTCTTTCATTCACAGAGCCTCTTTGCTCAAACCTCACTGCTGGTCTTCATAATCACACCATCAGTGCACGAGGCTGATGAGGGATGAGAGAAATAGGACATACAAACATTGCATAGGCCAGGTGTGGTTCAGCTCGCTGGCATCCTATCCTAAGTGTGTTAACATACTCCATTTTTCTCCCCTAACATCTTAATGTAAATGTCAAATTGATTGAATAAATCATGTGATTTGAGTGATCTCAGACTTACCAAGTTTTTAGGAGCCCAAGCATTCATTATTCTCCCACACTGTAGTTTTTTTTAAGATATTATTTATTTATTTGAGTGTGTGAGAGAGAGAGAGCACATGAGTGGGGAGGGGCAGATGGAGAGGAAGAAGTGGGCTCCCCACTGAGCAGGGAGCCCGATGTGGCCGCTCAATCCGTGGACTCTGGGATCATAACCTGAGCCAAAGGCAGACACTCAATGGACTGAGCCACCCAGGTGCCCCAGCTCATTTTTTTAAACAGCCTTATTGAGATATAACTCACATACCATTACAATTCATCCATGTAGTGTGTACAACTCAATATTTATTGGTATATTACATCAACTTTTTAAAAGTTGTGGTAAAATGTATAACACAATTTGCTATTTTAACCATTTTAATTGCACAATTCAGTGGTATTAATCACATTCACATGCTGTGCAATCATCACTGTTTCCAAAACTTTTTTTTATTTTTATTTTAATTCCATTTATTTAACATACAGTGTAATATCAGTGTCAGGTGTGCAGTAGAGTGATTCAACACTTCCATACATCACTCTGTGCTCATCACAACAAGAGCTCTCCTTAATCCCCATCACCTATTTCCCCATCCCTCCCACCCCACCCCATTCCCTCTGGTAATCATGAATTTGTTCTTTATGTTAAGAGTCTTGGGGCGCCTGGGTGGCACAGTCAATTAAGCATCCAACTCTTGGTTTTAGCTCAGGTCAAGATCTCACGATTCTGTGCTCAGCTGAGAGTCTGCTTATGACTCTCTCTCTCTCTCTGCCCCTCCCCCATCTCTAAAATAAAGATATTTTATTTATTTTCTTAAATGATTTTATTTATTTATTTTGAGAGAGAAAGAGAGCACACAAGTGAGAGAGAAGAGCAGAGGGAGAGGAAGAAGCAAGTTTCTTGCTGAGTAGGGAGCAGATGGACATGGGGCTTAATCCCAGGACCCCAGGATCATGACCTGAGCCAAAGGCAGACACAACCAACTGAGCCACCCAGGTGCTCCTAAAGTAAAGAAATCTTAAAACAAAACAAAACAAAACAAAACAAAACAAAAAAAAGAGGGGTACCTGGTAGCTCAGTCAATCAGGCGTCTGCCTTCATCTCAGGTCATGATCTCAGGATCCTGGGATTGAACCCTGCATCAGGCTCCTTGCTCAGTGGAGAGCCTGCTTCTCCCTCTCCATCTGCCTGCCACTCCCCCTGCTTGTGCTCATGCTAGCTCTCTCTCTCTCTGTATCAAATAAACAAACAAAAATCTTAAAAAATAGAAAATGAAAAAGTCTGTTTCTTAAAAAGGGGGGGGCAAGAACAAAAAAGAGTCTGTTTCTTGGCTTGCCTCTCACTTTTTTTAATTACCCCCAGAAGAAATTCTACAACCATTAAGCAATAGCTCCCCAATCTCCCTTTGCCCCAGCCACCATAATCTCTAATCTACTTTTGATTTCTATCAATATGCCTAATCCAGGTTCATACAAGTCGGATCACACATTTGTCTTTTTGAGTCTGACTTCTTTCACTTGGCATAATATTTTCAAGATTTATCCATGTCATAGAATGTGTCAGAATGTTTTTTCTTCTTTATGGATGATTAATAGTCCATATTTTGTTTCTTCATTGATTTGTGGATGCACACTTAGATTACATAAAGGAAAAAGCTCAGTCTTCCATTACCTGTGTTTCTCTCCCATGTGTCTCCTTTGCTACTCACACAGAATACTTCACTTATGACACTTTGGGTCACCAAATGTGTGTGGGTCTTTCCACCCACCTCAGCTGGGTTTCCTATACCAGTTGGGTGTCCTACAATTCAACTCAATTCTGGCACTATCTACCTGGAGATAGTGTTGGATCCCAAATTCAAGAGCCCCATCTCGCAAGACTGCTCCCACCCCTCCTGCAGATGTCGATTATAGTAGTAGGTCTCCAGGTTACCCTCAACTTCTGTCCATTTTGGCTCCAGAGGAGAGGTTCTCAGGACTCCTGCCTGGGGTTCGATTGATTTGCTACTGCAGCTCACAGAACCCAGGAAACACTTATGTCTGCCAGTTTCTTAAAGGTTATGATAAAGATGAACAGCCTTGGGGCACCTGGTGGCTCAGTGGGTTAAAGCCTCTGCCTTCGGCTCAAGTCATGATCTCAAGGTCCTGGGATCGAGCCCCGCATCGTGCTCTGTGCTCAGCAGGGAGCCTGCTTCCTCCTCTCTCTGCCTGCCTCTCTGCCTACTTGTGATCTCTGTCAAATAAATAAGTAAAATCTTTACAAAAAAAAAAAAGATGAACAGCCAGATGGTTGAGATGTGTAGAGCAAGACCTGTGGGAAGGGGTGTGGAAGCTACTGGGGGGCTACTCTACCAGAACCTCCACGTATTCACCAACCTGGAAGCTCTCCGAATCCTGTCAGTACAGAGGCATGATGGATTAAATCATTGGCCAATAACAATTCATTCAACCTCCAGCCCCTCTCTCTCCCAGAGGTGGGGAAGGGGGGCTGAAATTTCTAAGCCTGCAATCACAGGAGTTGGTTGTCTTGGCCATCAGCCTCTAAGCTTAGGTGGTGGTCCAAAAGTCACACATTAACATGACAAAAGACACCTTTGTTATTCTCATTGCTTAGGAAATTCTAAAGATTTTAGGAGCCCTGTGCTTCTCAAAACCATGAGGAAGACCAAATATAGGTTTCTTCTTATAAATCACAATATCACACATTGTTTCCACCTCTTGGCTATTGTAAATAATGCTGTCTACAGATATCTGAGGTCCCTGCTTTCAGTCCCTTTGGTATATACCTTGACACTGAATTGCTGGCTTATATTGGTAATTCTGCATTTAGTTTTTTGTGGAACCACCAAACAGTTTTCCATAG
Organism: Lontra canadensis; assembly: GCF_010015895.1. Taxonomy (NCBI): domain Eukaryota; kingdom Metazoa; phylum Chordata; class Mammalia; order Carnivora; family Mustelidae; genus Lontra; species Lontra canadensis. Next base: position 4,496,385 of record NW_022631090.1, read on the forward strand.
CACTTTACCATTTCACAGTCCCACCAGCAACATACTAGGGTTCCAATTTCTCCACATTCTGGCCAACATTTGTTATTTTCATTTTATTTCTTTATTTGAGAGAGAGAGAGTGAGCCTGAGCAGGGGAGAGAGGTAGAGGAAGAAGTAGACTCCCAGATGAGCAGGAAGCTCTATGCGGGTCTTGATTCCAGGACCCCAGGATCATGACCTGATCCAAAGGCAGACAGTTAATGGACTGAGCCACCCAAGTGCCCTGTTGTTTTCATTTAAAAAATTGTAGCCCTCCTAGAAGTTGTAAAGTGGTATCTCACTGTGGTTTCTATTTGTTTTCCCCCAAATGTCCCCTTTAGCTGTGCCTAAGCATATCTCCTAGAGCTAACTTGAAAAACTCTCCCAGTAAAGGGCTGACAGTCAATATTTTAGGCTTGCTGGGCCACAGTCTCATTCACAACTCCTCAACTCTGCTGCTGTAGGATGAAAGCAGCCAGAGACAATCTGTAGACAAACGAGCCTGCCTATGTTCCAACAGAACTTTATTTAGAGAAACAGGGAGTGGGCCAGATATTTTAACCCATGCTCCATAGTTTCCAGACCCTTTATCTAGAGCTATACAGTCACTGTGACTAAATATGGTCCACATACAAAAACTTAAATATGAAGGGTCACATTTTTGTTTATTTAAAAATACTCAAACAATATTTACTGAGTACCTACTATATTACCTCCAGGTGATAGCTGCTGGGTGGACAATAGTGAACAAGATTGGGTTCCTGCTCTCAAGGAGTACTTTGGTAAATCTGAGATACTTTGAGCAAAATGACTTTTTATTATTTTTCTCATGCAACTGAACAGTTAGCTTTGCTATGGAATATTATAGTTTTATTACAACAGGGAACAAAACAAAATACCACAACTAAAGGTCTAAATTCTCCCGGAAAAAGTTTTTGAGTCAATCCATTTGCTCATCTATTTGCTTTCCCCCCCCCAAAAAAAAACCCCATAGTAATTACTTAAGGAAGCAAGAGATGCTCCAACGCCAAATGATTTCTATGACTACTTCTCCACTTAAATTTTAAGTTCATTCAATGTGTTAAAAATCCTAAGGATGTGTAGTTGATAATCTTTGCAAGTTTTCCATGTTTAATCCTCTCCGTTACACCTTTCACACTCAGTGATATCACTGAGGTGATAAAAATTGACTGTATAGGGGCACCTGGGTGGCTCAGTAGGTTAAGCCTCTGCCTTTGGCTCAGGTCGTGATCTTAGGATCCTGGGATCCAGTCCCACATCGGGATCCCTGCTGAGCAGGCAGCCCTCTTCCCCCTCTTCCTCTGCTTCTCTCCCTGCTTGTGCTCTCTCTCCTTCTCTCATTCTCTGTCAAATAAATAAATTCTTTAAAAAAATAAAAGAACTGACTGTACAAAAGAAAATTGAAAGGGTGAAAAGGACAAAGATCAAGTCAAATATGAGTAGAGATAATCATGTTTTAAATCTTATAATTAATTTAACTTGTACAGTGCACAAAGAGATGCTGGCAGCAATAGAAAGTTCCTGGATTAAATCAAGACAGTCTGGGGATTAGAAATGACATTTAATAGAATTATTGTAAGCATATTTTATTAAGATGAATGAAATACATGTTTTATCTGAGTTTCTGAACACATACTGAGCAATTACGAGAATGCTTAAATAAATCATTAGAAGCTTCCACCCACGTTAATCCCCTTTAATTAGACAAAAGCTTAATAGAAAAGATTAGTCTTTACAGAGCTATTAGTATTTGAAAACTAAATTCAATTTGACAAATGAAAGAGAGTAAATTCAAGGCAGAGGATAGGGCACGGGTCTAGCCATTGGGAGGTCTATTCGTGTGTCTGATCCCTTGTCTAAGCCTGTGAAAAGTACTTTAAACCTTCAGTTCTAAATTGATGGGTGGATAGAGGGAGGGATGGATAGGTAGACGAACATGTGATAAGGCAAGCAAAAGAAAATGTTAATCATAGAATGTGGGTGGTGGGAAAATGGGGGTTCACTGTCAAATACTTCTACCTTTTCTGTATCTTTGAACATTTTCATCATAAAATCTTGGAAATAAGAAAAATCCTCAGTTCTGTGTAGTAAATGACAACAGCATCACAGTCCCACTCCGACTATAAAATATGGATGTGTGTGTGTGTGTGTGTGGTGTGTTACCTGACATGCTAACCAACTTGCAGCACCTTCTATACATTTCCCACATATTTCTCTATTGTATCTCTAATTTAGCACATTAGACTGGAAGAGATCGTGGAGATGTTATTCCTTAATCATCTTCATTTATACCCACTTCCCTGGTTTAAGGAGAGCAGCCACAAGAACAATCAGAAGAGCGTGTGCTGGAAGTTCTGTGTCACCACCCTTTATAGAAATTCAGATTTAAGGTTGTCAGTCCATCAGAGTAGTGCAATGGTAGAGTTCACCATCTCTGTGGTGAGAGATGAACCATACTTCTCAGGAGGGAGAGGATAATGAAGAAAGACAAGGTTGCTTAAACAAATGCTCATTCCTTACTATTCAGTTGACAAATTATCCAATTCTATGTTTGTACCATCAAGAGAAAAAGGGGTCTTGTTTTAAAGGGGTAACTCTGTCTTTTCACATGGGCTCTTACCGGTTCCTGATCATCGAAGGGATTAATAGTCAGGGCACTACTTAGAAGCCTGCTGGCTAGAGACACAGAAAAAAAAAAAAAACGTTTAATGCAGGTTAGGTGGAGGAAGGAAACCATGAGATGCAGCGGGGTATTAAAGCTCTGTGAGGCAGAGACTTTGGGGTTGTTCTTGTTCGCAGCTGTATCCCCAGGTACTAGAACAGAGCCTAGCATAGTAGGTTTCAATAAATACTGAAAGGAGAGATTGTCCCCATTTGACTGGGCTGTAAACCCGTTTAGGGCATGGATCCTGGCTTATCTCTGATCATGTTTTAAGAAAACCAAGTAGCCTAGCCCAAAACGAAATCCCCATGGGTTGAAATTAGAATCCCAATGGGATGCAGCTTTTCTTATCATAGACGCTGTGATCACAGCTTCCAAATTGTTCATTCAGCAATGTTAACAGCATAACAATTTACCCTAGATGAGGTGTGCATTTTGAAAAATAAGGAAAGAAAGGAAACTTCAACTTTTCTGATGTTTAGAGGACTAATATTTCCTATTTGTAATTTCAAGGCATTTTAGGCAGACTAGAGTATATTCCAATAGACTATTTTCTCCAAAAATTGCCTACCATTATGTGGCTCTGACTTTTAGATGACTGGCAGAGCACTTTTGAATTAGGAAGTATCAGCGATTGCTGTTCCTGAAGAAGAAAAGAGAACTGATAAATTTGCAAATTTTTCACTGACTGTTTGAGATAGAGCTTATAATTCATCCCTTATTCATTCGATCATTCAACAGACGTTTAATGAATTGCTGTGATGCTTCAGGCATTAAGCTAGGCCCTAAGGAAAAAAAAATAATAAGACTTGATTTGTCTCCTAAAGGAAGCTCACAGCCTAGTAGGAGAGAGATTATCAACTATCACAGTGCAGTGTGATAGAAAAGTCTTCTAGAGGGCGCCTGGGTGGCTCGGTGGGTTGGGCCTCTGCCTTCAGCTCGGGTCATGGTCTCAGGGTACTGGGATCAGGCTGCGCATGGGGCTCTCTGCTTAGCGGGGAGCCTGCTTCCCTTCCTCTCTCTATGCCTGGCTCTCTGCCTGCTTGTGATCTCTGTCTGTCAAATGAATGGATAGGATCTTTGAAAAGAAAAAAAAAAGAAAAGTCCTCTAGAAAAAGAATGGAGGAATGGTAAACTTAGGCATTTTTCTGGCTTACTTTATTAACAACTATCACTGATAATAGAATCATTTCAACCAAAAATGGAATCTTTTTCATATGAGAACACTTGTTGCAAAGCTATGAACCAACTACATTTTTAAAAAAAGAAAATGCATTTTACATTATTATTTTGTTAGTTTATTAGTGCACATGATTTTTTCAATCAAAAATGAAAAATAAATTATTATAATGGAAGTACAAGCTTCAAAAAGTAGCATAATTTTTTAGAGGGGGTAGAGGCGGAAGGGGAGAGAGAGAGAGAGAGAGTCTTAAGCATGTTCCACAGCCAGTGCAGAGCCCAACTTGGGGCTCAGTCCCACGATCCCCATGATCTCACAACCCTGAGATCATGATGTGAGCCAAAACAAAGACTTCAATGCTTCACTGACTGAGCCACCCAGGCATCCAGTGACATAATTTTTAAAGCAACTTTCTTGAAATATAATTCATACACTCTGAAGTTCACCTTTTCATATGTATAACTCAATGTTTTTTTAGCATATGTACAAGATTGTGCAACCATCTAATTCCAGAATGATTTTGTGTACTCTAATAAAAGTCTTCCCCATACTCATTGGTAGCCACTCCCCATTTCTCTTCAAAACCTCCTTCCCAACTCTAAGCAACTACTAATCTACTTTTAGTCTCCATGGATTTGTCTATTCAAGACGTTTCATATTAATGGGATCACATATATGGCTTCTTTCGCTTAAGATAGTATTTTCAAGGTTCATCAGTGTCAGAGATAACATCAGGACTTTATTCTTTTTCATAGCTAAATAATATTCCATTTTAGTATCTATACCACTTTTGTCCCTTCCATTAGTTTATGGACATTTGGATTGTTTCTACTTACTGCTTCTCAATATTGACAATATATTCATTTACTTGCTCAGTCCCCGAATGCATATAAAGTAGTCGCAGAATTGCTAACCCATTCTCCTGTAAAAATCAAATCTACCAACAAGAGTACAATATTTGTTTCCAATTCTACTTTTATCCTTAAGTTATAGCAAGCATAGTAACCTCATTGTGTCATGGGAAAGCTCCCTCCCAAGGTAAGTTTCAAATGGTGAAACTTATGATGGTAGCCTTTTAGTATGAATAAAATGAAACTGCCTCATTCAAAAAGGTAAGGAAGCTCCAAGGCAAAAGGTGGGGTGGATGGCTGTATGGGAAAAAGTTTAGAACTGAAAGAGAATGAATAGCACACTGCACAGGCATTTTATAAAAAGAAAGTCCCAGTGGCACAAGATTTAGAAAAGTCAGCCAAAAGATGCATGACCTTATGGTATATGTGGGTGCTAAGGGGCAAATCTTTTCAGAATCCTGCAGGAGGTGACAGACACAGGTAGGAAATGAACCTTAGAGGTTGCTGGCTGGAAATTATGCGTCATCGAGAGGCCAATTTTTTTTCCTGTAGTCTTCATGTAGTGTATCATCAAAATACTGTCATTTCAGTTACTTATGTTAAGTCTTAGATGCCCATAAAAACACACAAACACTTTGATGTGGTCATGTTATTCATTTGAAATAAAGTTAGGTTCATTTGTTCCCATTTCTATTCCATTTTTGTCTTGCCCATCCTTGTTGATTTTATTTATTTTTAAGTATGTGAAACATTAGCATGGTTCCAAAAGTCAGAACTAGACAAAATGTACATTCAGAGAAATATAACTCATTCATATTTCTTCTACTCTTTTTCCATATCCCCTACTTTCTACTTTATTACTGCCCAACCATTGTAAGTAACTAATCTCATTAGTTTCTAATTTCTTTTCCTGTTTTTTCTGCACAAATAAGCTGATACAGGAGATATTTTCCTATATCCCCCTTTATTTCTTGTGTGAAAGGTAGCATACTCTTTTGCACTTTGCTTTTTTCCCTTAACATTATATTCTGGAATATAATGTCAGTTATAACATGTCAGTTTGTAAAGGTCTTCCTCATTCTTTTTTGTATCTGCACAGTGTTCTATTTTGTGATGTACCTTACTTTATTCAAGCACTCTCTTGCATGAAGATTTAGGTTGTTTCCAGGAATTTGAAATCACAATGCTATGTGAATAACCTTGTGTGCATATATTTTATATTGTTGTAGGTCTATTCTCAGGGTAAACTCCTGGGGACAGGATTGTTTTGTTGAAAGACAAATACACATGTAGTTTTGTTAGATATTTCCAAACATCTCTACAAAACGACTGTACTACTTTGTAGTCCCACCAACGGTGTCTGATAGTGACTGTTTCCCCACAGCCTTACTAATAGCAGGTGTTGACATACTTTTTATTTTCACCATGAGACTGGAGCTTTTAATACATCTATACACTTATTTTTTGTTCTCCTGAAATAAAATAAAAATTAAAAATCAAAAAACTTATGCAAGGCAAAAGTTATGAAAATAAAGCAGATGTATCACTATTAATGTCATATAAAATAGAATCCAAGATGAATAAACTTAATGGAACAAAGAGGGATACATCATGGTAGTTTTATCTGCCAAAAAGATAGAATAGTCATGAACATTTAGGCATCTAATAAAAGAGGTGTGAAATGTAATAGAAACTTAAGGAGAAATCACTCTCATGCTAAGCGACTTCACCTTGTGTATATTAGTGATCAAAAAACCAAGCAGACAAAAATAAGGTCTCTTAAGTTGGATTACCCATAAAGCAGACTTTGAAGCAGGACTCAGTGTGGGTAGTTTATCTGGGAAGTGGTCCCAAGAATCACTTCCAAAGAAACAGAGTGCAACCACTGTGGACACCTAGAGCTCAATCCTGTTAGCAATTCTCTGAGCAGCTTCAACAGAGCAGGCCTTAGATGGGCTCATCACAGAACAGAGAAACTGGGGCATTTATCCATTGATTTTTGCCTTCCTTTGTTTGAGTGTTGTCCTCCATCCCTGGGACATTAACCCCACATACTTTTAGGTTTCACCTGTACAGTTTAGAAGACTTCCGCTGCTTCCAAGAAAGCAATAGTAGAGAAATGCTATGACTTGTGCCTGGTTCAGGAAATTGGCAGTGAAATAGCAAGCTTTTACCATGCTGAGCTAAAATCAGATGGATCCAGCAATCTGGCATGGTGGACCAGAAACACCAGCCACCGTGCAGTTACTGATGATTTGAATGATATGAATCATCTTACATGGGGGCTCAATGTTAATAAGGTATAATGAAGCTTAAGTAAGTAAGTAACTAAGTGATAAGTAAACTTTATCATTTTGCAGGAGGGACCCATTTCAAGTGTTAAGCCAGGGACTGGCACCAATCGTGTTTTCAGTATATAACTCTGGTAAAGGACAGGATGGCTTGGAAAAGGGCAAGAAGGAGGGGAGGCTGGCTAGTTTATTGCAACTGTTTAGAAAACTGAGATAAATTGGATCTGACTTGAGCTAATGAAAATGGAATAAAGAAGAAAGACTTGTGAGATAATTTGGAGCATAAAGGACAAGATTTGGGGGAAGGAGAGTTGGGCAAAGAGATGGTGGTTGTAATCAGTTAATCTTGGGACATGTTGAGTTTGTCTTTACAGCATCCTGATGACATAGATAGGAGAGATATGATGATGTGACAAATCAAGAAAAATGTGGTCCCTGGGTCAGGTTGTACTTGCCCCAAACTACAGAGCTATTTCGTTTAAAGCTGAGGACTAGAAGCCATGCTTCCAACAGACATCCAGTTTCATGTTCCCTCATTCAAGTAACTGACAACGGTTATGAATGATGTAAGGGCCTATTTAGCCAGAGCAATGCCATCTGGTTAAACAGTGATTTTGTTGTTTATGCAGTAAAACTTAAAGTGTCCCTGCTCCCCCTTCCCCCAGGGGACTTACTTAAAACAAGTCCCAGAAACTGGTCCCAGGTAACAAAGCCCAAATACAAGGGTGGGTCAGGCCAGGTGGAGGTATTCAATCAGTGGGGGTACATACTGTCTCCCTAGCTACCAAGGAGTATGGGCCCCACCGTTTGGGTGCCTTTTGGTTGCCAATTCTGACCAAGGTGATAGGCTAGTTCAAATAGCTACTATAGGGTAAATTGTAATTCAATTGTCCACCCATGTGTGACCTAGAAGGACTGTGCAGCTTTCTCTGTGTTACAATCTCATTGGCCACCTGTGCGTGGCCAGGCCCAGCCACATGGCCTTTGCCCTTAAAACCTAGTCTGTAAGGCAGAGAGAGGTCTCTTCTTTGCAAGAGACGGCCCTGGCCTGTCAGTTTGATTCTCAATGCTTGAGGCGAAATAAAGCTTTGCTTGACCTTCGCTTTGTATCAGTCTCGTTCCTTTGACCATGGACCCAACAATGGCACTAAGCTGCTCTTCTCAGTATCCATTTGTGGAAGAATATTTTCCCTGTTGCAACACATGACTGTCTCATTAAAAATTGTTTTTTAAAAAAATGAGAAGTAAAAATGTCTACATCCTATCATACTCTAAAAATCAAAAAGGTGCTAAAAATTCTCATAGAAAATGAGGAGTCTAAGATCAATGTGAAAATGGGAAGTATTAATGGTGGCAACAGTATAACAAGAACATTTTATTTTTTTTAAAGAGAGAGAGAGAGTGCAGAAGCAGCCAGAGAGGCAAGCACAGGCCAAGGAGATTCCCCACTGAGCACGGAACCCGATGAGGGGCTCATCCCAGGACCCTGGGATCATGACCTGAGCCGAAGGCAGACCCTTAACCAACTGAGCCATACAGACACCCCTAAAAAGACCATTTTAACAAATAAGAATGTACACATTTGTGTGTTCTTCTAAGGGGAAAAAAAGAATATTTATTCTATGGATGCCATATCACCTGCAAACATTTTACTTCTTTTTGAAATTGCTTCTGAGCCAGTTTTTGAGTCAGAGAAGGAAAACTAAAAAGAAAATTTATAACCATACCTCATATACAACTGATGGGAAATTTTTAATTAGTATGCAACCAGTACTTACAAAAGCTACAGACACGAGAACTGATTCAATGAAAAGTATTAAAATGCACAATTAATTCCAAGTGAATTAGCAAACACCTAGTCTGGGTCGATGATAAATTGTGTGACAAGAAGTTGGCATAGAACCTAGCTGAGTAATGTGCTTTAGTGAACCTTCACGGTATGATGGTGGGTGGAAAGGGCAACCAAGCTATAAAAACCCTGCAGGTTGATTTTATGCGAGATGAAAATTTCTGCAAGTGACTATAAAGCCAGTAGACTAGGAATTATATCTCTCTTTTGCTGAGTTTTCCCCGATAGCATCACACCAGAGATCAGAGAACAATGACTAGAGTGCTGTACTTAGCCTTAGATTGTGATCTTAATGTTCACATTGTGATGCATTCGCCTTACCACCCACAGGGTTCAAAGCATTTTTGAGCTATAAATGAGTTACCACTCCGGATCTCCTTTGGCCACCATGAAAATGTTTTGGAACTAGAAAGAGGAGATGGTTGCATAACATCGTTCATGTACTAAATGTCACTGGATTGTACACTTTCAAATGGTTAATTCTTTGTGAACTTGACCTGAATTGAGAAAAAACAAACAAAAAAAGACCACCCATTCCTGAAACATACTTTGCTTGACCTTATCATACAGCAGCTCACTCTCTCAACAATCCTGCGAGACAAACATTCTAATTTCCGTTTCCAGGATGAGGAAGCTGAGGTTGAGTGTTTTGCCCAAGGTAGTTTAGTAGAAGAGTAGGGGTTCAAACTAAGTCTATCTGATTCCAATTTCCAGGTTTGAATATTAATAGAAGTCCATAAAGGGGAATGGTCAGCCACCACTTAGATGAAAATTCTTGAAGCAATTTAGCTCAATATGAAAAGAAGAATGTGCCTGTTGAAACTTGCTTTCTTCACCCACTGTCGTGGAGAAAGAACTATTTGTGAGGACTCCCTCTGAGGAGAACTTTTTACTGGAACTGGAGTATAAAGTAGAAACGTATTCATAAGGAGAAAGATAAGAGCCCACTTATTAGACTAGGCTATCAGGTCAGAAAGGGACATGGTAGGAAGACGAGTTTTATGCTGAGTGACTGACCGAGATCTGAGTAGAGGATTCTTTACTTTTCCCTCCCTGACAACCAGATTGTTCCTAGAGACTGGGGCAAGGTTGAGCCTGCATGTCTGGGCATGTGACAGAGGTTATAGGAGCTAAACTAGAACCTAGAAGCTCACCTCTAGGAACCCTTTTTCTCTAGATGTCCAGTTCCTAAAGTTCCCCTATGATGGAGAATCTACACATGTGGCTTCCAACACTTTAATTCTTTCTTGCTTTGTTCCCCCACCCCCATACCCAAGGTATTTGCAGTGTCTGGTGGAAAAGAACTATAATGTCATGCACTTCCCATAGGTTCTGCCATCTGACCTGTATAATGTAATCTAAAAATAGTCAATAAAACTATAAATTCAAGGAATTATTACTTCATATTTCAATTCTGAATATAGTATTTTTCTTTTTTAAGGATTTTTAAAAGATTTCTTTTCTTTTTTTTATTATGTTATGTTAGTCACCATACAGTACGTCATTAGTTTTTGATGCAGTGTTCCAAGATTCATTGTTTCCATTTAACACCCAGTGCTCCATGTAATATGTGCCCTCCTTAATTCCCATCCCCAGGCTCACCCATCTCCCCACTCTCGTCCCCTCTAAAACCCTCAGTTGGTTTCCTGGAGTCCACAGTCTCTCATGGTTCGTGTCCCCTTCCGATTTCTGCCCCCCTTTCAATTTTCTGTTCCTTCTCCTAATGTCTTCCATTTTATTCCTTATCTTCCTCAAGTAAGTGAAACCGTATGATAATTGACTTTCTCTGCTTGACTTATTTGACTTAGCATAATCTCCTCCAGTCTCATCCATGTTGATGCAAAAGTTGGGTATTCATCTTTTCTGATGGTTGAATAATATTCCATTGAATATATGGACCACATCTTCTTTGTCCATCTGTCTGTTGAAGGGCATCTCGGCTCTTTCCGCAGTTTGGCTATTGTGGCCATTGCTGTTATGAACACTGGGGTGCATATGGCCATTCTTTTCCCTACATCTGTGTCTTTGGGTTAAATATCCAGTAGTTCAGTTGCCGGGTCATAGGGTAGCTCTATTTTTAACATTTTGAGGAACCTCCACACTGTTCAAAGTGGCTGTACCAACTTGCATTCCCACCAACAATGTAAGAGAGATTTTTAAGTAATCTCTACACCCAACGCAGGGCTCGAACTCACAGCCCTGAGATCAAGAGTCACGTGCTTCACTGAGTGAGCCAGCCAGTCACCCCAATATTTTTCTTAAGTAAACAGTACAGACAGACATAAAGAATAGGTTGTATTCTTAAAATTCCTTCAAAACAATGGTAGAGCAAAAAAGAAAATAAAGCTTAGGAGATAGATCTGGATTCAAAATCAGATTCCATTAACTTTGAGCAAGTTACCTATCCTCTCTGAGCTGGTTTCTTCCTCTGTAAAATGTAAATGATGATCCGCCCAAGGGTTGTTATTATTTTTAAATGAGATGTGTCATTATATGTACAATAGTGCTTAATATGTAAGTACTCAGTAAATGTTAGTTTCCCTTCCCTTCCCTTTTATAGCAATAATCTTAGAAATGTCTGATTTTACTTTGAAAAGTCAACAAGGAAACAGAGAAAATGGGGTAGGGCCAGATAATGTTTCTAACAGAAAGAGGAAAGAAAGCCCTGACATCCAGGTCCCTGGCCACCAGGGACAACTAGATCTTGGTGTTCTCCTACTGAACATAAACGGTCTTACAGATCATAAACATCAAAAAGGCCATTCTGTGATTACAGTGTATCAAGGCCAAAAAAAAAAAAAAAAAGACTGCTGTGTAATCATGTTTGAACCTAAACGAAATGAGAACCCTCTCCAAGGGGCACCTGGGTGGCGTCAGTTGGGCATCTACCTTTGGCTTAGGTCATGATCCTAGAGTCCTGGGATCTCACCCCAGGTAAGGCTCCCTGCTCAGCCGGGAGCCTGCTTCTTCCTCTCCCTCTGCCGCTCCCCTGCTTGTGTGCTCTCACTCTCTCTCTGTCAAATAAATAAAATCTTTTTTAAAAAGGGGGGGCACCTGGGTGGCTCAGTGTGTTAAGCCTCTGCTTTCGGATCAGGTCATGATCCCAGGGTTCTGGGATCGAGCCCCACATCGGGCTCTCTGCTCAGCGGGGAGCCTGCTTCCCCCTCTCTCTCTCTTCCTGCCTCTCTGCCTGCTTGTGATATCTGCCTGTCAAATAAATAAATAAAATCTTTAAAAAAAAAAAGAACACTGTTCAAGCCATGCAAATGATTAAACATTCCCCTATCCTAGCTGATATTAGTGACTGACGCTTCTGTGCCAATTACAGCTCATCCTTGGGCTAGTCTTCCCTTCTTGTAAGTAAGATATATTAAAATACTTAATCATGGGATTACCCCCACTTCTTGAAAGCATCCCGTATGGATGGCTGCATATCCAGAGAAAGACAACTTCCTTCAACACTTCCCCAAATCACCTAACATGGACCCAAATCCTATATACTAAGCCCTTTCTGAACTCTCTTAATGAGATGCCCCGTGGATCCCCATGGTGGGCATCCTCCCTCCCTGCTACAAGCAATAAACCCAAATTATTCTATTACAAGTATGCTGCTGGTGGCCTTTGGCTGGAGGGCATTGATGTAACTGATTGTGTGGTATCAGCTCCAAGGTCTGAAGATACCAAAAACACCCCGATTTTGGTCTTTTTTATACTAGTTCCTTTCCCCACTTTCCTCAGCACATACTTTTCAAAATTATGCATTTAATCTCAATATTATTAAGATATATCAGGTAATTTAATCTGTACAGAGGATACTCAGAAGCTTCCTTGAACTCTGTTGTAGATTCCTGAATCTCTGCTTACATAACAGATTGATGACTGGGCTAGATGTTAAGGGCACGTGATGGGTAACTCTATCTTAATTACTAAGTTTAAAGCCATAACCACTGTTTTCTCAATTTTAGCACTACCTTCTGATCAATAGCTCAATTTCCATGTAGATGTAGCACATGTCCCCCCCTTTTCATAGTAGCCAAGATATCTTTTGTGAATGTTTTATGTAAATTTCATTGTTTGTTAGTGTAACATTGTCATGATATCCACTACCTACTCAGAGAGAGGAAATGACACAATCAATATAGATCTTGGCATACACAAGGAAAGGATAAAAGTTAATAAAATGAAGGAAATAGTAAGGACCATATGAGAAGTAAAAACCAGAAGCTTGGTAAGATCCCTCTAAGTTTTAGAATTAGCAGTGTCTTTGGGCTCATGTAATGAGGAGAATTAGGGAAAAAGACCATTTCACCTGAACTGGGACAGCAGAGCAGAGGGCTAAAGAGAGGTGAATGAAACTAATGTTAATTGAAAATCTACCATATACCAGGCTCCATGATAGAAACTTCATATAACTTCATCCCATTTAGTTCTTGCCATACCACCTTGAAATACATTATGATTCCCATCATACAGAGTTTCAGTTCAAGACAATAAAAAGTCTTCCAATCCATAAGTGACAGTGGTCAAATTTTGCTGGTATGTCCATCTTCCCAGGTTAATTTCTTAATACAATGCCACTCCTGGAAATTACAGTCCTGAGACTCAAAAAATTCATTATCTAATGTGGAAGACAAAAAAGATGACAAAATTACCAGAGGGCTAACTAAAACAATTGCATTCAAACATGGCTTAATAGGAGAAATAGCGTTCATAGGAAGAGAATCCAGATTTTTCTGAATCAGGTAGAAAAATACTTGAGCTAGGAAGGGCTACTTTCTGATGCTAAACTAAAAATGTAGAACTAAGGAAGTTTCTAAATAAAGTATCTCCTGTGCAAGACACTGTTGTTTGCTAACTCATCAGCTTTTCTTTCTGACTTTTCTTTTTACTAGTTCAAAACTGAGTATGATACTTCTTGCTACATATTGCCATTATATAATGAATTTACAATGCCATGGGTAAAGAGTTCTTTCTATTTCTCTATAATTCTGACATTGATTTCCCCATTTCAAAGTTGTTACATAGGCACATATATGATGAGTATTTTAAAGCTGTTTGCATTTGTTTTTACACATTTTCCCTATGTTGAATTATTGTTCTTATTTCATTAGATATAAACTCTCTGCCAATTTGCTCCCCATTTTAACAGCTCAATTGGACTAGAATTCACATACCATACATTGTAGCCATAAAATAAGTGTATAATTCAATGTTTTGGGTATATTTAAAGGGTTGTATAACCACACTAGAATCTAACTTCAGAACATTTTTATTTTCCCAAAAAGAAAACCTGTACCCATTAGCAGTCATTCCCCATTTCCCCCAACCCCTCACCCCAACCCTAGGCAACCACTACTCTACTTTTTGTCTCTACAGATTTGCCAATTCTGGACATTTCATATAGAATAATACAATATCCGGTCTTCTGTGACTGCCTTCATGTTTTTAAGGTCCACCCAAGGTATAGTATGTATTAATGTTTCATTCTTTTTTATTGCCAAACAATATTCCATTTCCCTCTACCTTTTGTTTGCTAACAGAACCCTGACTTTGATCATGTATAAGTCAGGCTTATACGTCAAGGTAGGTCACATCACAGATGGTCAATCTTAATTAATTCAAGCTAGGATTTCTCAAAACCAGGCTGCAACCCATTAGAGAGTCATGAAACCACAGTCAACATGTTTCTTATTTTGGTAAAAAAGCACATAATACAAAATTAACCATTTTAACCATTTTTAGGTAAATAGCAATTTGTGCTATTTACCTAATATGCAACAGATCTCTGGAACTTTTTCATCTTATGACACTGAAAATCTATTAAACAATAACTCTCCATTTTCCCCCTTCCTCCACCCCCTGGCAACCACCATTGTACCTTCTGTTTCCATGAATTTGACTAGACACTTTATATCAGTGGAATCATGCAGTATTTGTCTTTTAAAAATATTTTATTTATTTATTTGAGAGAGAGAGTTGAGGGAGGGACAGAGAGAGAGGGAATCTCAAGGAGACCGTGCTGAGTGCAGAACCGGATGCAGGACTTGATCTCTCAACCCCGAGATCATGACCTGAGCCGAAATCAAGAGTCAGATGTCTAACCAACTGAACCACCCCAGTGCCCCATATTTGTCTTTTTGTAACTGTTTTCTTTCATTTACCATAATGTCCTCAAGGTTCATCCATGTTGTAGTATATAACAGGATTGTTTTCTTTTTTAAGGCTGAATAATATTTCATTGTATGTATATACCACATTATCTTTTTCCATTCATCCTCTGATGCACATTTATGGTTCTATTTCTTGGCTACTGTGAGTAATACAATAGTCATGGGTGAAAAATACCTTTTTGAGGTCCAATTTTCACTTCTTTGGTATGTATATCCAGAAGTGATATTGCTGATGATATGGAATTCTGTTTTCAGTCTTTTTGAGGGAACTTCATACTGTTTTCCACAGTGGCTAGACTGTTTTATATTCTCATCAACAGTGTGAAAGTGTCCTAATTTCTCAACATTATTACCAACCTTGTTATTTTCTGTTTTTTTTTTTTTTAATTTATTTATTTTTTATAGTGGCCATCCTAATGGGTAGGAAGGGATAGATAGCTCATTATGTTTTTGATTTGCATTTCCCTGATGATTACTGAAGTTGTACATCTTTTCAATATATTTGTTGGCTCTGTATATATCTTCTTTGAAGCAATGTCTATTCAAGTTTTTTGCCCATTTTCAAAGTCATTTCATTTGTTTTCGTTGTGGAGTTGTAGTTTTGTTTTGTTTTTTTTTTTTTTTAGATTTTATTCATTTATTTGTCAGAGAGAGAGAGAACACACACACACAAGCAGGGGGAGCAGCAGGCAGAGAGAGAAGCAGGTTCCCTGCTGAACAAGGAGCCTGATGTGGAACTCGATCCCAGGACCCTGGGATCATGACCTGAGCTAAAAACAGATACTTAACTGACTGAGCCACCCAGGCAGGTGTAGGAGTTCTTTATATATTCTAGATAATAACCCATTTTCAGATACACAATTTGCAAGTATTTTCTCCCTTTCTTATATTGCCTTTTCACTCTGTTCATTGTTTCCTTTGTTGCACAGAAGTCTGTAAGTTTGATGTAGCCCTATTTGAATATTTTTGCTTTTGCCACCCATGTTTTTGGTGTCATATCCAAGAAATTATTGCCAAATTCAATGCCATGAAGATTTTCCACCATGTTTTATTATGGGAGTTTTATAGTTTCAGATTTTAGATTTAGGTCTTTAATCTATTTTGAATTAATTTTTGTATATGGCATAAGGTAAAGGTCCAACTTCATTCATTTGCATGTGGATATCTACGTTTCCCAGGACCACTTATTGAAGAGACTATTTTCCCATTGTGTAACCTTGGTGTCATTGTAAAAGTTCAATTTTTCTACATATAAGATTATATAATCTGTGAACAGAAATAATTTTAACTTTTATCCTTTCCAATTTGGATGGCTTTTATTTCTTTTTCTTGCCTAGTTGCTCTAGTTACAATTTTCAATACTTTAATAGAAGTGGCAAAGGTGGTCATCCTTCCCTTGTTCTTTATCATAAAAAAGGAAAAGCTGGGGCACCTGGGTGGCTCAGTGGGTTAAGCCTCTGCCTTCAACTCAGGTCATGAGCTCAGGGTCCTGGGATTGAGCCCCACATCAGGCTCTCTGCTCAGTGGGGAGACTGCTTCCCCCTCTCTCTGCCTGCCTCTCTGCCTACTTGTGATCTTTCTCTTTCTCTCTGTCAAATAAATAAATAAAATCTTTAAAAAAAAAGAAAAGCTTTCAGTTGTTTACCATTGAGTAGGATCTTAGCTGTAAGCTTTTTTGATGGCCTTTATTTTGATAAGATAGTTTCCTTCCATTCCTGGTTTGTTGAGCTTTTATCATCAAAGTGTGCTGACTTTTGTCAAGTGCTTTTTCTGCATCATTTGGGATTAACATGTGATCTTTATCTTTTGTTCTGTTAATGTAGTGAATTACATTGATTAATTTTCATATGTTGAACCATCCTTGTATCCCAGGGATAAATCCCACCTGGTCATGAGCTATGATCCTTTTAATGTGTTTTTGAATTTGTTTAACGAGGATTTTTGCATTGATATTCATCAGGGATATTGATCTATAGTTTTCTTTTAGTATGTTTATCTAGCTTTGGCATCAGGCTAAATCTGGCCTCAACAAATAAGTTTGTAGCTGTTCCCGCTTCTTCATTTTTTTTCTTTTGGAAGGGTTACCATCAACATTTTTAAATTAAAGAAATAGAATATCATAAATAACATCAAGACATGTGTGAATCATAGATAAGAGTTATTTTGTGAAGTGTGTGCAGGCATGTGCATGTTTGGGCATGTGTGTGTTATGTAATGTGTAAATTATTTTCTTACTGTGGGTTCTGGTTTTAAAGGTTTAATATTCAGTGGTATAAACCAGCCATGTTAATGTCATTCCCCTTGCCAGAGCTAAGCAGAGGTTAGTGAGGCAGTTCTGGACAATGAGATATGGAGACGTTATTTATTTTATGTTTATAGCTATAAAAGGACATAGAGAACAGAGCACTGTTTTGCTCTCTTCCAGTCTGTAGGTATTTTTGGTGACTAGGAGACATGTGAGGCTGCTGCATGCATCTTGTGACTACGTGGGAAGTAACCAACTTACTAAGAAAACAGATTGGAAAAATACAATGAACCTGAGTCCTAATAACATTATCGAGTCAAGCAATCACTCCTGAAACTGCCCTACCTTCCAGATTTCCTGTTACATAAGATGAAATAAATGTGTTTCTTCATTGTTTAGCCACTTTTAATTAGATCTACCATAATTTCTGTTTAATTTTGTGATAAGTGAATCAGGGATAAAGATACTTTTTTAAAGGTTTATTTATTTATTTGAGAGAAAGAGAGAGCACAAGCAGGGGGTTCGGCAGAGGGAGAGGGAGAAACTGGCTCCCTGCTGAGCAGGGAAATGCAGGGCTGGATCTTAGGACCCTGGGATCATGACCTGAGCTGAAGGCAGATGCTTAACTGAGCCACACAGGTGCCCCAAGAATGAAGATATTTTATTCTTATTTTTTAAGGTTTTATTTATTTATTTAAGAGAGAGAGGGAGAGAGCACCAATAGTAGGGTGAGGGAGAAGTGGACTCCCTGCTGAGCAGGGAGATTCAGGGCTCGATCCCAGCACCCAGGGATCATGACCTGAGCCCAAGTCAGACACTTAAATGACTGAGCCACCTGGGCACTCTTTATTCTTCTTTACAGTTCCTACATCACCCTGTATATATTTGGTGATCAGGACATTTTTGACAATCTGATAATCTTATTATGATCATAAGAGCAGAGTGCCAGAGTGGGGTGTTTCTAGAATTTCACCATATCCTTTACAGTGTTTTCTTTTTATTTTTTAAAGACTATTTATTTATTTGACAGAGAAAGAGAAAGAGGGAGATAGCAAGAGAGGGAACAGAAACAAGGGGAGTGGGAGAGGGAGAAGCAGGCTTCCCACCAAGCAGGGAGCCCAACAGGGGGCTCTATCCCAGGACCCTGGGACCATGACCTGAGCTGAAGACAGACACTTAATGAATGAGCCACCCAGGCACCCCTTTTGCAGTGTTTTCAATTAAAAAAAATACTGACCTGCTTATTTTTAGTAAAAATTAGTCTCTAGTACAAAGATTAGGTTTTGTCTATGCAGAAAGCTAAAACTGCATCAAAACAATTAAATGAGGATATACCCAGAGCTAAGCATCCTTGAATGCAAATATGAAAAACCTATGACATTCTTTATCCTAAAAGTAATCTTAATTTCTTTGGCAAAACCAGACTCGATTTTTAACCAATGTATACCCTGAGCTTAGAACAGTTTCTGGCACTAGTAGGTGCTAGATAATTATTTGTTCAATTAATCAAATGAGCATAATAAATTACTTAATACATGATTCAAGTAATGGTAGAGGTAATGTCACAAAATGATGCATGATAATTGCCAAATGAATAGTACTGTTAAGTGTGTGCCCTTCCCTTTCTTTCCTCTTTTCGTCATTTGCATTTATTTTTCTCTAAGTTACATTATGGGTTTTTCAATATGCATATTGATTTACTTGCTATAATGTGCTTAGCATTTTTTTTAAAGATTTCATTTATTTATTCGACATACAGAGATCACAAGTAGGCAGAGAGGCAGGCAGAGAGAGAGGAGGAAGCAGGCTCCCCGCTGAGCAGAGAGCCCGACACGGGGCTCCATCCCAGGACCCTGGGATCATGACCTGAGCGGAAAGCAGAAGCTTTAACCCACTGAGCTACCCAGGCGCCCCTGTGCTTAGCATATTAAAAGTAGGCAAGGATTGTTTTTTTTAAAGATGTATTTACTTACTGTAGAGAGAGAGAGTGCAAGCCTGTGCCCAGTGAGGGGAGGGGCAGAGGGAGGGGAATCTTCAGGCAGACTCTCCACTGAGTGGGGAGGCCGATGCAGGGCTCCACCTCTCAACCTACAAGATCATGACCTTAGTGGAAACCACGATTCAGACACCCAACAGACGGAGTCACCCAAGTGCTCCAGGCAAGGTTTTTAAGATGAATGTTATATAAATCATAGTCTCTAATAACCCTTCATTTTATAAAGAAAGAAATTAAGTCCTAGAGGGATTTAATGATTTTTCCAGGGGGCATGCTGATCTATTAATAGTTGGAATGGCTAATACTATAAAGGTATCCCCCTCATTTAACAACATTTTTTTTACATTACCAAAAAATAGTAGCTATAATCAATGACAAAATTTTATACTTCCGTAGGTAGTGCCAAATAATAAACTATGGCTCTAGAACATTTGGACAATTACCTATCAATAGAATACATACAAAGTTCAATCTTGTTCATTTTAAGTGACAATACATACGGAGTTCCTTCAGTCAGTGCCCTGATCCAAGTCTGTTCTTTGTATAGGGTTTCTTTTGCTCCCTGAGGATTCTGTAATCTTGCTCTCTTTCTTTGTGCTAAGCTACGTCTGAATTACATTTTATCAGTCTGAATCTTTTCTAGACTTTAGACTGATATTTTATCATGTGCTCTTCTTGCTTTTCTTTATCATGGATTTCTTCTGACTCCTAGATGTGTAGTTAAGAGCACGTACTCTGGAAATCTTAGAAGTTAACTTTGTATGGTGATAGATGATAACTAGACTTATAGTGGTAATCATTTTACAATGTATGCATATATCAAATGGTAATGTGGTACACCTGAAACCAATATAATATGTCAATTATATTTCAATTTTAAAAATTTAAGTAGGCTCCATGCTCAGTGTGGAGCCTAACATGGGGCTTGAACTCATGACCCTGAGATCAAGACCTGAGCTGAGACCAAGAGTTGAATGCTTAACCAACTGAACCATGCAGGCATCCTTACCCCTGCCCCCCAATTTTTCTTTTAAATAAGAGCATGAACATTAGAACCAGACTGCCTGAGCTCATATTCCCAGCTCCACAGCTCTACAGTTATTAGCCATATGACTCTGGTTAATAATAGTCTTAACCTCTCTGTCTCTCACTTTCTTCATCTGTAAAATAGAGATATTAATAATGGTAAGGATTAAGTATGTTAACCTTTAAAAATAAAACTGCCAGTTAGTTTACCAGTGAAAATAAGTTTATTAGGGAATAGAACATTGTGATTTGGACAAGTAAGCCATGGCAAAATCATAGACAAGCCCAGAGGACAAAGTAAATGATCCCTCTCTTATGAAGGAAAGGGAGGAGTTGGCAAGGACTGTTATAAAACAAATAATCCATTGGAGTAAACTGGAAATTGGAAGTATAGTGGCTTTTCATTGGCTGTGTTGTGACAGTCTCTCATTGGCTGGGCTGTTGCCAGGGAAGAGGAAAACTTTTTTCTCCTGCTGGGGTAGTAAGGTAGTAGCTAAAGTAGTATTAATTTGCAAGGTATGTCTCTTTCTATTTAGTTCCTATTGACCACCAGTGGTAGGGTATGAGGCCTCCCCCCGCTGGCTCCCCAACCACATTCTAAATGAGGTTTCCCTTGATTAATTTTCACAAGTAAAATATTTGTTCTATATAAATACTAGCTGCTATTATTTTTAGTACTACAGATGAGCCTTGAACAACAGGGTTAAGGTGAGGGCTGCTGATTTCCCACCCCAGCTGAAAATCTGCATGTAACTCTTAGCTCTTCAAAACTTAACTACTGATAGCCTACTATTGACTAGACGCCATCCAATAACATCAGTGGTCGATTAACACATATGTTAGATGTTACATGTATCAGACATGATATTATTATAATAAAGTAAGTTAGAGAGAAGAAAATGTTATCAAGAAAATTGTAAGGGAGAGAAAATACATTACGGTACTATAAAAAAATTGTACAGAACAATGTGGTGTGTGAGAACCAGGGTGACCACCAAACCACATGGACAGAAGCAGCCGAGGGATGTGCAGTGGCCTCACTCCCACCCAGTCACCAAGGCCCCACTCCATGTTTCTCAAGCAAGGCCAGGGGTGAGAGCCAGGCCACAGCAAGGCAGCCCTCAGCCAAGGGCGGGTGAGCCACCACTGTCAGATCTCATGCTACTCCCATGGCCACCACCTCTGCCATCTCCAGAAACTCTGATGTCCTTGGTGGCCAAGCTGTACCTGAGTGATTGGTGGGAGTCTGAGAGGTGTTCCAGAAGCTGCAGAGGCTCATCATTGAGGGTGCCACCTTGGAGTACCAGGCCCTGGTGAACCACAGAGGAAGCTGCCACTATGGAGCAGTTCACTTTGAACTTTAGGCCTCAGAAGACTTGTACGTCTTCACTACTGCAGCAACTGCAAGAAGCAGAATACACCCTTCGTGGTACTGGCTTCTCGTTTCAAGCTCCTGAAGGAAGCTGAGGGCACAACCACATACACACTCAGCAAGCACAAAGCACAGCACACCTTCCATAAGAGATGCGGCATTCAGAGATTTACACTCCCCCATCAAACCCTGGAGGTTTTGGAATCATTCCATACTGCCTGGCTAAGGATGCTGTGTGGAGTGTGAGCACTGAGAAATTCAGTGGCAGCGACTGGGGAAAAGCCATGAAAGAGCACAAGACCATCAAGAACATGTTTAAGGAGTAAATGCCTGCTTCTCCCTTCCTGAAAAAGAGGAATGACTGGGGTTAGCAGCTTTGCTATCCCCGCTGCACCTCAGTGGTGCTTATGAAAATGGCTGACTCAGGCTGCTTGTTCCATTTGGAGCAGCCTTCTTGATCTCTGCTGTTTGCTCCAGCTACCGTTTCTTTATAAAATTTATTTTTTTTATTTGAGTATAGTTGCCATACAATATTACATTAGTTTCAGGTCTACAACATAGTGATTCAACATCTCTATATGTCACACTATCTGCTATATGTCACACACTGGCTACTATCTGTCACCACACAACACTATTATAATACCGTTGACTATATTTCTATGTTGTACCTTTTATTCCCATGACTTATTCATTCCATAACTGGAAGCCTATATCTCCCACTTCTTTTCACCTGTTTCACTCACCCTCTTCCCTCTGGCAACCCTCAGTTTGTTCTCTGTATTTATAGGTCTGATTCTGTTCTTTGTTTACATATTCATGTGCTTTGTTTTTTAGACTCCACATATGAGTAAAATCATACAGTATTTGTCCTTCTCAGTCTGACTTATTTTACATAGCAAAATACCCTCTAGATCTATGTTGTCACAAGTGGCAAGATCTCATTCTTTTTTATGGCTGAGTAATATTCCATTGTGTATATGTATACCACATCTTCTTTACCCATTTAACTGTCAAAGGAACACTTGGGTTGCTTCTATATCTTGACTATTGTAAATAATGCTGCAATACACATAAGTGTGCTTTTATCTTTTCAAGTTAGTGTTTTTGTTTTCTTTGGGTAAGTACCCAGTAGTGGAGCTATTGGATCATTTGATATTTCTATTTTTAATTTTTTGAAGGAAACCCTATATTTTTTCCACAGTGGCTGTACCAACTCATATTCCCACCAACAGTGCACAAGGATTCCTTTTCCTCTAAATCCTCACCAATGCTTGTTATTTCTTGCTTTTTCTTTTTTTTTTTTAATTCTAGCCATCCTGACAAATGTAAAGTGATATTTCATGGCGGCTTTGATCTGCATTTCCCTCATGATTAGTGATTTTGAGCATCTTTTCTGTCTGTTGGCCATGTGTATGCATCCTCTGGAAAAATGTCTATTCAGGTCCTCTGCCCATTTTATAATTGGATTGTTTTTGTGTGTGTAGGTTGAGTTGTATAAGTTCTTTATGTATTTTGGATATTAACCCCTTATTAGATATGTCATTTGCAAACATCTCTTCCCATTCAGTAGGCTGCCTTTTTGTTTTGTTGATGGTTGCCTTCACTGTGCAAAAACTTTTTGTTGTGATGAAGTCCCAATAGTTTGTTTTTGCTTCTGTTTCCCTTGCCTGAAGAGACATATCTAGGAAAATGTGGTTACAACTGATGTCAAGGAAATTACTGTCTATGTTCTCTTTTAAGATTTTTATGATTTCAGGTCTCACATTTAGGTCTTTAATCCATTTTGAGTTTATTTTTGTATATGGCGTTAGGAGGTGGTCCAGTTTCATTCTTTTGCATGTAGCTGTCCATTTCCCCAGCACCATTTATTGAAGAGAGTGTCTTTTCCACATTATGTGTTCTTGCCTCTTTTGTCATAGATTAATTGACCATATAAAGCATGGGTTTCTTTCTGGGCTCTCTATTTCTGTTTCATTAATCTATGTGTCTTTTTTGGGCCAGTACTGCTTTGGTTTCTATAGTTTTGTAGTGTATCTTGAAATCTTGAAGGTTTGTTCTTCATTCTCAAGATTGCTTTGGCTATGTGGGATCTTTTTTGTTTTATGGATTATGTTGCCTCAAACTGCAGTCGAATTCGCCTCATTCCTCATTTTGAAAGACTTAACTGATAAGCCTTCTGAAATGGTACTGCTTATGGAATAATCACTGCAAGTTGGTGTTGCTATAAACCATTTTTACTTTTTAGAGTCTTGAGAAGTTCACAAAAGAATGGGAAGGAAAGCTACTTGAACTTTGTGAGGAGGAGTTCAAAGCTTCTTCAGAGTTTGCCAAGAACATCCTGCCGCAGACCATGAGCTGTGCAGAGAATTTCAAGTGCTGATCTACCATATCCCTGGGAGCCTCCTAAAAAAGACAGACATTCCAAAAGACCACATCAGCAAAAATACATTTCTTCAAGGAAAAAAAAAGGATCTTTGATTTATTATAGCATAGCTTCCTGGTGGCATGCAATTCACTGAAGTTGCCATTTGCTCATCATTTCCAGGTGAATCTTATGAAATGGAGGGAACTTCTACCCATAGCTCAGCTATTTCCTGTTTTCTTGAGTCTTTTTCTTTCTGTTATTCTCCATGTATTCTTCTACACTGCTAAATGGATGAAGTGACACCTTCATCTACATGCTAAGCAAACTAATTTTTTTAAGATTTTATTTATTTGAGAGAGAAAAGAGTGCACGCACGTGTGCATGTGCACATGTGCGCATGTGTGCACACGCTGGGGAGGGCGAGAAGGCAGGCAACATGCATGCAGAAGCACATGCGCAGGAGCATGGGCAGGGGGAGGGGAAAAGGGATTAAGCAGACTCCTGAGGAGCACAGAGCCCAATTCCAGGACCTTGAGATCATGACCTGAGCTGAAGTCAGACCCTTGACCCACTGAGCCACCCAGGTGCCCCTACTGCTAAGCAAACTATTAATAAGAAAGATCAGAAAGTCTATTTCTCCGAAAACAGCAATGAAAATATCAGGCAGGCAGGATAACATGCACTCATGAGCACATACTTTCTGGAATATGACACATTTGGGCTTGCAGTCCAGGTGTGCCACTTATTACCTGGATGATTTCGGGCAAATGGCTTACCATTTCTGAACCCTGTTTTCTCATTTTCAGAATGGGAACAGTTACAGTACTTATCTCTTAAGGCTATTCTAAAAGTCCGCCGAGATAATTCGTGCTAAATTCTCTTAGGAGTGCCTGGCACCTGGTGGCCCCAAAGTGTAATCTTGGTGAATTTATTGCTATATGATAAGGTCACAGAGTTAAAAACAAGAGTGTAGGTAATCCATTCTGCCGCGATGTTTATTTTCAACGAAATACTATTTGGTTGTAATCTGCTCCTTTAAGACTCACCCCTGTTGGTGGGAGCAGCCAGAACATTCAAATAAGGGGTCTGAAACTACATTCCCACTTCTTTGAGATGAGTTTCTGAATGACCCTTATCCTGCACACACCCACCAAGCTCTATCCCAGCCTGTTTCATTGATGCTCACCTTGAACTTTTCAGCCTCCTATTACCACTTCTTTAGTATCTTGGTGTTACTGCTTCTTTACCATCTGCTCTACTTTGTCTCCTGGATCCCTGCTCTCCTTCTCTCTCTTCCTTCTGGTTGCTCAGAATGATTTCCTGGGATCTATCCTTTCTGGCCAGGCCTCAGGATCCTCTCTTATTAACGGCCTGCCACAGTCAGTCCAGGTAAGGGCAGCCAAGCACTCTTGGGACCTGTCCTTTTTTTGCGTGGTTCTGTTGTCAGAGAATTCAACACCAGATAATTAGCATTTGGAGGGGAGCCTACTATCACCCACCAGAACTGTTCCTTACTGTTAGTCATCCGTTTTTCACACAAATGCTTTCCCATATGCAGCCTCTTTATTTACTACCTACAAAGGCCTTTTAATTGTATAAAGAGAGAAATCATTTCACAGACATAGGCTCATAGATGAGGGAAAGCACAAATATGTGCACATATGTGCGAATTTGTGCATGCATATATTAGTTGCATGAAAGAGGGGCAGCTACCTGGTCCGAAATCTGGGTACCCTTATAAACAGAAAAGGAGGAAATGGACGCTGGGCAGGCCATCGAGAAATACTCATGAGAGCAAGTGGCTGCAGACAACTGATGAAATAAATCTTATTTGTAATGAAAAACATGTGTATTTTAGCTCAGTATATGATGACGCATAATGTAAGTTAAATATAATGTGTTGTCTTGGGAGTATAAAGTGCTTGATTTTGAGGTGTAAAAATGCAGGATTTGGGTTGTCAACCTGGCAAGTTTTCAGTCTGCAGCTGTAAAATTTCCTCCAAAGTTCAGACCACTGGGCAGAGCAGGAAAGGAGATGAATACCAGGGTGCAGACCTTCAAAATTATCCCAGAAAGAGGAAGTATAATATAAGGGTTATGGTATTATCAGTAAAGATTTATTTCAATAAATATTAGTGCCAAGCACACAAAAGCCATTCAATATCATTCTTATTTTTTATGTGCCTTTTTAAAAAAGATTTTATTTATTTATTTAGATTTTAAAAAATTTATTTATTTGACAGATCACAAGTAGGCAGAGAGGCAGGCAGAGAGAGAGGAGGAAGCAGGCTCCCCACGGAGCAGAGAGCCCGATGCAGGGCTTGATTCCAGGACCCTGGGATCATGACCTAAGCCGAAGGCAGAGGCTTTAACCCACTGAGCCACCCAGGTGCCCCCAATATCATTCTTACTGAATTTATTCGAATAATATCATTCTCAACAGACCGACCTGGACATCTACTTCACTGAGTAAATAGTGAACACAGATTACTAAATTTCACAAAGTAAATAGGGGGTACAGTTACTCATGTCTTATCTAGCATATCAATTAGGAATTTACATTTGGCTGATAGTTACAGAACATGGAAAACCATGGCTCAAACAAATTGTTTTGTTTTGTTTTGTTTTCTCATTTAGAAGTCCAGAGGTGGGCAATCCAGGACTGGTATGGCTTACCACCATCCTTAGGGTATGGCTTTGTTGTCAGCTCACCTACCTCTTTTAAGTTATAACCAACAATTTCTCCATCATACCTTTGACCAGAAATACAGTTGTTCCTGCCAGGGAGATTGGAAAATGTTTCCCAAAAGTTAGTGCTCTGTTAGTGAAAAAAAGAAAGGGAAACAGATATTGTGTAAGCATCTTGTATTCTCTGCTCTAGACCACTACTCTATCAAACCTAAATTACAAGCTGAAGGTTGAAAACATCTCTCTTAAGTACATTTATTGTTCCTTCCATTTCTGCAGCCAGAATTCATCACTTTCTTATGAAGCTTTTCAAAAAGCCAAAATAAGGGGCCAGTACATGCCAACTTCTGAAATTTCCTACCATTTTTCTTTTTTTTTTTTAAGATTTTATTTATTTATTTATTTGAGAGTGAGAAGGGGTAGAGGGAGAGGGAGAATACAAAGCAGACTCCAGCTCTGACTCAGTGCTGGACTCCACCACCCTGAGATCATGACCCAAGTGGGAATCAGGAGTCAGATACCCAACTGATTGGGCAACTCAGGCGCATGACCCCCACCATTATTCTTAATGCTACAGCCTTGGTTAACACTTGGTTTATACTCCAAGAAAAACTCTAGCTCCAAGGATGAGAAATAAAGATTTCAGCAAGAAGTACGTTGGGTGAGCCACTCTACAGTATCTGTCTCAACTGATCTTCTCTTCTCAGAAGAAGGGATGTTTCTATTTCTTTTCAAAGTGCAATTCTGATCCTACTACTTGAATTTTCAGTAGCTGACTCCATCCACTGTTGTTCAATCTATTTTTAATCACCCCTCCACTATCTACTTTCTCTCTATCCTCAGTCTGTCCTCACCTATACATTCCCATCAAGGTTTTTGCTTTCCTTCTCTCCTTTACTTCAATATCAAATTTATAGAAAAGAAAATCTGTATTAACTTTTCAGCCCACAGAAATCTGGACAGGTCTGTGTAGCTAACTTTTTCTTGAAAATCTGAATGAAGAGAAAACTTTGATTTTGACTGAGGTAGTCAGAGTGCAGATAAAAATAGGAATTTTCTTGATTTATCAGTGCTATGATAATAGCACAGTCCTGGTGTTTATATTTTGGAACAAAGTAGGATTTCCCTATAAATCTTATGTTTTGAGGATACAACGTGTAATTGGGGAAATATGCAAGAAGTTATTTCCTTCTATCTTGGTCCAAGTTTTCTGACCTTTAAAAACAAACCTTTCAGTGAATATATTTGGGTACAAAAAGTACATAAAAGATTAAAGTATATTGAGAAATTCCTAAGTATGTGATCATATCAATAGCCTCCTACAATGAAGAGAAATAAAATAAAATAAAATGAAAAAATAGCCTTCTAATCTCATATTTTCTGGATTTTAATTATGGGTAACTTCTTCCTATAACTTCAAATATATAGGAAAATATAATTCAAAATCTGAGACCATTTATCCCCACCTTTCCAAAGCACCATATTTCAGGGCTCCCAGAAACAAGTTACTTGTAAATATTCCCTACCTAAGAAACTAGAAATCCCCCCGCCCACCACATTGGAAGCTACTGAGTACTGCAAGGGATGTGTGATGGGTTGCTTCTGCAAAATAATCACTTCTAGCACAGCGCAATAATTGATGGGACAATAAATCATGAATTCTGTAACCTAGATAATCAGCCAGAAGTAGAATCATGACTAAAATGCTAAAACCTGATATTGACAATGTCAGAATCAGAAAGAAAAAAAAATCAAAGATAAGCATACATGATAAGCCCTACTAATCTGATATCCTTTCGTTGGATAAAACAGATTTTCTGAGTTATCCATTTGTTGTCACAATTCTTTTCTTTGCTAGTAAGAAACTTACCCATGAAATAGCTTCCCTTCACCTTAGAGGAAAGGCATAACCTTTTCACACCTGGAAGGTTTACTTAAAATGACTAAGTGGGAAAAACAGATTGGTATATGTCAAAATAACTTCATAAATGGGGGCTAAGGTAAGGATTGCATTGACATTGTATATGTGTATTCTGAAAAAAACTCTGATTTTACACTTTCAGGATTAGGAATGTTTTGCTTAACTGCATTAATATCACCACTAAACGCATGAGATATTCTGGCTAAAAATTCTTTATGGTTGTATATTTAAAAGCCCCTAATTTATTGATTCTTCTATATGTTCAGCTATTCCAAGGAAGGGAGAAAATAATTTTTGCTTGTGATCAATAGATCATTTAAAATCTGATCATTATTACTGCAGATGCCAATAAGAATGAAGATAATCACACTTGTTTGCTCAATG
Organism: Lontra canadensis; assembly: GCF_010015895.1. Taxonomy (NCBI): domain Eukaryota; kingdom Metazoa; phylum Chordata; class Mammalia; order Carnivora; family Mustelidae; genus Lontra; species Lontra canadensis. Next base: position 4,525,418 of record NW_022631090.1, read on the forward strand.
AGGTTTTTAAGAACAGCTTTAGTGGGTTGCCTGGGTGGATCAGTAGGTCAAGTGTCTGACTCTTGGTTTCAGCTCAGGTCGTGATCTCATGTCATGAGATTGAGCCCAGTGTCCAGCTCCAGGCTCAGTGAGAAGTCTGCTTAAGATTCTCTTGCTCCCTCTCCCTCTGACCCTCCTTTCCATGCTTTCTCTCACTCTCTCTCTGAAAATAAATAAATAAACCTTTTTAAAAAGAACAGCTTAATTGAAGAAAATAACATAAAATGAACCCTGTATCTTGAAAGTACACAATTTATTAGTTGCTGACATATGTATTCACATATGAAACCATCCCCACAATCAGGATGGTGAATATATCTATAACTCTCAAAGTTTTCTCTTACCCCTTGGTCATCCTTTTCTTATTCTTTACTCTCCTTCTTCAAGCAACCACTGATCTGCTTCCTGTCAATATAGGCTAGTTTGCATTTTCATAAGATCTGTATAAATGGAATCATGAGAAGGCACTCTTTTGGGGTTGGCTCCCTTCATCTACCTAAATTATTTTTATGTTCATCCATATTACTGTATCAACAGTTCATTCCTTTTTATTAATGAGTAGTATTCCATGGTATGGGCATGCACCATTTCTTTACCCACTCACTTGTTGGGTGGATATCTGGTTGTTTCCACTTTCTGGCTACTACACAGAGAGTTTCTTTAACATTCATGTACAAATTTTTGTATGGACATCTTTTTTCTTGGGTATATATCTAGAAATGGAAAGGGTGGATCAGATGGTAGTTGTGCATTTTAAGTTTTTAAGAAACTGCCCAACTCATGGTTGTATCATTTTACATTCCCACCAGAAGGGTTATGAGAATTCCAGTTCCTTCATATTCTTGTCAATACATACATTTTAAGAGGTGCATACGTGGTATTTCATTGTGGTTTCAACTTGCAATACCCTTAATGACTAATGATGTTGACCATCTTTTCATGTGATTATTTGTAATCCATGTATCTTCTTTGATGAAATGTCTGCTTAAATCTTTGGCTTTTATTTTTATTGGATTGTTTGTTTTTTGTTAAGCTTTGAATATTCATTATATATCCTGGATACAAGCCTTTTATGAAAGATATCTTTGCAACTA